>NC_141263.1:8547500-9747500 GCF_054856545.1 Hippocampus guttulatus
ATCAGCAGATTACTCCATTATTTGGAATTTTATTCTGCCAAAATAGTGGAATTGGCCTAAAAAAAAAAAAGCGTATCGGTTGGGCCCTACTCGCAAATCAAGGTACAACTGTACAGTTTCCTTGGATGATTATCTCTTTGACTCACATCCATGCCTGTCATTTACATGGTTTTTGAACTACATGGACCCATCGTACCTGTTTTTTTTTTTTTTTTTTACATTTTGCAGAGTACAGAATTTGAATGTACCATAAGACCTTTAGCATTGCATCACCACCATGTTGATTTAAAAGGCAGAGTCCACGTGTTTGCCCCAAAAACACTTTCGTTCAGCCCTGAGAAAAGTTTACCTGCAGACAGAAAACAAACAGGACAGTGTGGATGAGAGCGGAGCAAAGTGGATGGCCTCTGGCCTCTGTGCACTCATTTGTGTGTGTTTTTGTGTTCAGGGCCAGAAGCATGACTGAGCAGCAGGAGCACTGCGAAGAAACAGGTCTAGTGTCTACACAGGACCTGGACGCCTCCAAGGATGAAGATGCGCATGGACACCTCAGGCAATTTTCTAGCACGCACGCACGCACACACACACACACGCACACACACACACACACACACACAAAATGGTCTACAAATGCAGACACATTTTCCAACACACCATCTGCATCCTGTGTGTGTGTGTGTGTGTGTGTGTGTGTGTGTGTGTGTGTGTGTGTGTGTGTGTGTGTGTGTGTGTGTGTGCGCGCGCGCATGCTCACGGGCTCCAGCTGCAGCAGATTTCTTTTCAATGTGCTTATTTTGGAGCTCTTGGTGATGTCGACCAGTGGTAACACCCGCACACAAACGTCTTTATAAGTGCTACAGTATTGCACTTAAGGTCTCATTGAGGTGACAGACACTCACCAGCTATAGCATTAATGTAAGGTCCCGCTGCAAATTGTAACCTTTATGCAAGACAATAATGTTCATTTCGATTGACACAATTTCAGATCTTTTTTTTTTAACACTATGTTTATGACCGTGGCTGGAGTCTGCAGTGGTTTAGAACTGCATTCATTCACGGACACTGAGAGCTGTTGCTGATATTCTCATTTTGCTTATTTTTAATTCTTTTTTTTTTTTCTCATTCAAAATCGGTGCAATTTAAAGCAGCAGGCATTACCATCTAGGCCAAAACCAGCGGGCAATCAACAAAGAAAGCTCAAAATGGCGGCCCTGAATATGTAAAAGTTGGGAAGAAGTTTGTAAAAGCTCATTAGCATGAAATATAGGAAACTTACTTGGCCGTGTCTTGAGGATCAAGCACACACACCTTCGCCAAACTGTTTTGATACTCATATCTATCAATTCTTAAGGTGCATTTCATGACAATTGGAAAGTTAAGAGTCAGACAAAACAGTGTTTGCCTACAGCACTCATTTCATAATATGTGGCTTCATTAATTTGCCAACGTATTGAAACGGCTCTAAGTATGTCAATTTAATAGCTCTATAAACTGAAGTATTTTGGATTTTTAATATTGGTATTGAATGACCCGAGCAGTTGGAACAAACAAATATCTGCTAAATGTATGGTTGCACTATGTAAATATTGCGTGCGCTGCTTTGCCAGTAAAATGATCTGAAAGCAAGTGATCATGTTGGTGTGTGTAGCGACAGGGTGGCTGTTTGTGTTATATAAAAAGGATTGCAGGCAGGAGCCATGTAATCCTGCCGAAGCTACTCTGGGATTGAGCGCAAAAGCATGTCGTGTGATGGACTCAAGTGAAAGGGAGGAATATGAACACTTCCTGTTTACCTGCTACCAGACACAGCCACTGTGTTTTTATGCGTTAAAGAAAACCAAGCAACAGTAGTGCATTAAATCGATGGATGGATGGATGGATTCTCTCTCTCTTTCTTTCTCTCTATCAATTGAGAGCTCGGACTGCTCCCACATCCCCCGCCCAAAATATGTATTTATTTATGTATTTACTTAAGGGGGGGGGGGGTTGCCGGTACAAGTTCTGCTATATTTGGTCAGATTTTTGTCAAATAAATCCCCCCTGCTCCCCTCAAATAGGACTTATACTTTGAAACGACTAATTTATGAATATTGTATTTTTTTTTCTTTTACAAGATCCTTTTTTTTTTTACTCATCTGTGTTTTTTAAGTGTTTATTTATTCAAACATTTTTTTTAGTTTTGATTTTTAAGCAATCTGCTGTATACTGCTGACCATCTGAATTTCCTGCATGGCAATCTTTAAAGGACGGCTTCATTAATTTTACATGTGCGGCTTGACTGGACGTAATTACCGTAATTAGTTTAGGTTGTAAAAAGGCATAAAAGCTAGAAAATAGTCTATGTTGATTAATTTCCCTTTTATGACGTTTTCAACACACAGATACAGTATGTCCATGTTGGGTGCAATGAAACGTAATGTGTGCAATTTCCTGTTGGAAAATAGAAACAAATTGGGCAACGAGGAGGACACAAAGAAAAGCAATGTCAAAATGCATAGCAACATTTTGCAAGAGGCCGACTAGAAACAGTAAACAAGGTGCACACTGGCATGTTATTCCACAATTTCAAGTGTACTTGAGCAAGTTTTGTCAAACCCCAAGAGGCGAGATGGGCATGCACACCTGTGCAGTGAACATTTCAGCAGAAAAGGAGTCATTTATACTTTGAGATGAGACACACCAGGCAGGTGACATTAAAAACCAACACCACGCCGAGTATTTTCAACAAGCAAGCAGTCGATGTGCTTAATTTGCCATTGAATTGCAGATGAAACAAACTTTGAATGAGAGTAAAAATGATAACGTTAATAAAAGATATATCGCAAGAGCACTGATCGCAAGCTGTAATTGCAGACTGCTGACCGCTAACAACTCCCGGTGATGCAGATCACCCGCCACCGTAGGTTAAAGGTGACCTGCTTTTTTCTTTTCTTTTTTTAACTACTTTTTTTGTGAAAGTGTGTGCACTAACACAAAAGTATACAATATTAGTAACACGCACACAGACCCATTTCCCTCGCCACCCCTTGCAATCGATTTGGGACCAATCACGATCGACTGGTTGGGCACACCTGGCTCTAGTCCATCATTCACACATGTGACAGTTATCTAGTGACATGTTTAATCAAGTTATTCAATATACATGAAAATAATGTTACGTTATCAAATGACTTGTGGACAAGATATTAACTTTTTATTGCTTCAAATGGTTCCTATTAAATGCTCCATGAATCTATCCGTGTTATTAAGACATCTTAAAAACATAATTGGTGGAATAATGATGTGATTGTTGACTATTACTGTTAGTGTAGAGTATGTGATTACCCAGCGTCGTTGGTTTTGTGGTGGAGTATTTCTGTTGCATTGTTCCTTCCTGCTCGAGGCTGGAGCTGCAACCTTTGGTCTGTCTTTATGTACCGGTACTTCGCAGGTGATTGGTGAGAGTGTATGAAATGGCGTGCTCAAACTGTTCTTCCTTTCCCTCCGGCCCTGGTTCTGTGTCAATGCAATCGTTTTGCCTGTGAATGCAGCTTCGGACCATGTTGAACAAAAGTGTATGTTTGGGGCCTAATAAAGTACAGTTGTCCATATCAGTTTTGGCCGTGTCAACTCTGAGCCTCAACTGCCTTAACTATGGAGAGTTTTTCTTTGGACTGCCCTTAGTAGCCTTGGTCATCCTTGGCAGCGGGGAAAGCAGGGACGACATTCATGCTATGTGGCGGTTCCCTTCGCCGGTCGTAACACGACAAATATCATCTGATGGACGGTAATCAAATGAGTCTAACATTTTATCATGACTTTTTAATCGTAAAATGTATTATACATTCTGGGCATAAAATACATTACCGCATAGGATTCTCAAGATCAGGGACCGTGAGTGAAAAGGGAAACCATTTCTGACAGCACAAACTCCTCTTGTGACTAGTTCAAATACATTGAGCGCAAGCACTAACCTCTTCACATTATGTGCCAGTTGCTTTTTGATGATTCATTCATTGCTCCGTTTTCTATACACGGGTAAGCTGGAGCCTATCCTAGCTGATTTAAGGCAAAAGGTGGAGTATCCCCTGGACTGGTCTGGAGGCCAGCAAATTGCACGAGGGTATTTCATGATTCAGCAGCACATTGTCATTCTCCCTAAGCAGTGTCCCTGACTGTATTCCGTCACTCTCCCCTTTGTGTGTTGATTCTTCCCGTATTCTGCTGCTGGATCGGAATGGAGAGAAACCAGATGTCCAGATTAGGATATCTGAGAAAAAAAAAAAACAAAGCTGATTGCCTGATTAATGTGATGTGAGATGTGACGTACAACTTCAGACAGAACATCCTTTGGGATGAAGAGTTTTGTCCAGCTATTCATGTGTGATTCTCTCCTTTAAATACTTAATCGGTTAATACTTATACTTATCAATTAAATCCATAGTCAATGAATCAAAGTTAGTAAAATGGCCATCATGAGTTTCAATGCTAAAATGCATATCCTAAAAACCTGGGATATGGTTAAAATGCCAGCAAAATTATACTGAAGAAAATATAAATGCAACAAATGCTCCCATTTTTAATGAGCTCAACTCAAAGAGGGACCACATCTTCAATGTACACAAAAGGCCTCTTCATTGCTCACAAATCTGTCCACATCTGTGGAAGCTCTTTTCCTTTGCCGAGTTTAAGCATCCCCCTCACGGCTGTGGGCATATTGAGATGCTGATCAGAGAGCACGATTGTGGCACAGGCATGCCTGAGTCCACATTTAAATGTGCAGTACATCACAGTGCCACAGATGTCCTAAGTTTTGAGTGAGAGAGGAATCCCAATGAGAGCTGTAATGTCACGCCAAAACTGCGATGAGAAACATTCTAACCACAATTCCGCTGAGCGTCCCTAATCTGCTGCCATACTTTTTACACCAGACCGGGCCTCTAAGATGCAAGGATGTTTTGTGTATATCCTGTACTGTTCAGCGGTCACTTAGCTACTTCCTGCAGGGAAGAATAATAGTCTCTGAGACAAAGATGTAAACGCAGTTCAAGTGTCAAAGAGCAGCGTGTTGCCAGATGCTGTGCCTGCTGTGTGTGCCTGTGCATAAGCGTGCGTGTGTCCATGTGGGGTTGGATCAGGCTGTTGTTTACAGCAGGACAGGACAGCTGTGACATCAGTGCCTGCTGAGCCGGATGTGCTTGACATCATTCCCGCAGTTTTAATCTCAAATTTGACACATGTAATCAAACTAAATAGATGTTTGTTTGTTTGTTTTTGTCCATATATTTGGACAAAGAGTGTATAAATAGGCAGCATATGATTGTTTGGTAAATACGTTGTGTTTGCAGTGTTACAAGGTTTGACATGCATGGGGCCCAAATTGGGACACAGCTGTGCATGGCGTCATCGGTGTTCATTAACTTGCCATGCATTTTTTGGAACGTGGGAGGAAGCCGAAGTAACCCAAAACCCATGCAGGCATGCAAACTCCACACAGGCGTCGGAATCGAACCCTGCACCTCTGCACTGTGAGGCGGAGGAGCTAACCAGTCGCCCCACCGTGCCGCCCTGATTGTTTCATAGTTATCATAATTGTCTTTTGTGATACAAATATTTACTTTGACTTCCCTACTGCGTTAGCATAGGTTACTGATTGTTCCAATGTAAGATGCATTTGGGAATAGATAAGTAAAACACCGGGGACCCTCTGTACGTAGTATGTTGTTGGGTTTTTTTTGTTTTTTTTTTAATTGTTTCACCTTTACCTACTGCATTTGGTCCCTGCTGCATAAGGGCCCAATGCAAGTGGACTGTAACCACACAAGACGTGAAATGACCTTTCCCACCCAGATCTATAAGTGAATCACCCCCCGCCACCTAAAAAAAAAAAGTGATTTGGGAGTGAAGCATAACCAATCTCATCATGAACAACTTTCAGTGGCTTATCCTTGATAAAGTAATGATGTTGTGTTCATCGTGTTGTGAAGACAGAGCACATGCTGCTCTCACTGCCTGCTGCATGCAGCCTATAAATAGTACCCACAGTAGCCATGCGCTCCAAGGTGGGGACGAGCGAGTGATTATTAAAAATACAGGCGGCGGCCCTGCAGGGACTCACCATGCGTCTCTCCGTGCTCACCTTCCATCTGCCTCACTCTTCCGCTTGAAGCACGTCTTCATCAATAATACTGCTGGTGCAAAGAGACACGAGGTCTGAAGGGACACACTTGGATGGGCGGTTGTAAAAGACACTGGAGTGAATCCCTTTATTTTGGGACTTCAGTCAACTGCTTTTAACACGCTCTAGGATGCAATAAATCATGTTGCTAAAGTGGAAATGTACGTCTCTTGAGACCAATTCCGAACTCCATGCAGACAATGACAACTGCAATGAAAGTAAACCAAACACCGGATATGTCTTTGTAAATATTAAACTGCCTCCGTGTGCCCGCTCAGTGCCTCAGGCTGTGAGGCAGAACACTGAAACTAATTACCAACTCTAAGGCTCTAAAATTGAATCCTAATTTAGAAAGGGAACACTTCCCACCGGCAGCAGGTGTAATTGTGGACTCCAACGTAACAATCGAGCCGCAGGAGGAGGGGAAAATGAGCACCGGGATCTTGGAGACAACTGGAAGCACTCATGCCATGGAAAGATTTTAAGTAGATAAGACGTGATGTGGAAAGTTAGCCGGGACTTTTAACATCAGCTGCTTTCCATTTAGCTTCTTGTTAGATTAGCATAGAGGCATTACCAAAGAAGCTGGGACAAACTCAAATAAGTGGTAGAGCAGCATGTCCAAATTGCTTTAACTCATGTGTTATATGTCATGCAGAATAGTCGAAAAATAGTCATTATTTAAGTAAATGACTATTGGTGAAATTTTTGGTTTTGGCATGTTTTGTCACTTGTTTTAATACATACTGTAGTAGTAATTGAACAAAATGTATGAAAGAGCATGACGGTTGATTTTCTTAAGATTATATAACCCAGAAATTGCAGGGGGCCCAAATTTGTGTGTCACAATGTGCCAGACTCTACTCTATCAACCGATATTAACGCAAGAGTAAAATTATAATTATGGATATCTATCTATCTATGTGTGTGTGTGTGTGTGTGTGTGTGTAGGGATGGGTATAGTATCAATAACATTTTAATGATACTATTACTGTTAATTTGAATTTGTAGAAGTCACACCTCAGTTTAAGTGACAGGACCTGGCAACCTGTGGACAAAATATATTACTTATAGTCCATAAAAATGATGTAAATACAGTAATGTATATACAACAACATTATTTAGTTATATGCAGGTCCTTGGTTTAATATCTCTTAGAAATTGTTAAATCAGCATGACATCGAGTCATAATATGCGCAATTGGTTTGTACGTACTAAATACTAACATGAAATAAAACGTTGGCCCTTCTCAAAAAGAAGCACATGGAGAATGTTAGATGATGTCATTATTATTATTATTATTATTATTATTATTCAGCACTTATGTTTCCAGCAGCTCCTATTTATTTTGTTCTTCTACTTCTTCCTCTCATAACTTTGCTGCCGTGAAGTGGGAATTTCTCCATTGTGAGACTATTAAAGGTTTTCCTATCTTACCAAGGAGCTGTCAACACAGGAAGTTTTATATCAAACTAATTTCAACAGTCATTTGGCACAGTGGAGAGCAGGAGAGCAAAATTGTACCTTACTTTCCACAGTGGGATTTCTCTGCTCTCATCTGACAGAGAGGAACTTGGAGTTTCTCGTACTTGCTTGTTACGTGTTCTCCTAATCCGAGCGTGTCGATCTCCATTCTAAATTCTTACATGAAAGCCTTCAATCCGTATGAAACAGCTTTCTGATGCATATGGATGCTCAGTGTCCATTGAAGCAAAACAAAAGGAAACAAAGAGCGCGAGGCACTTTCTTATGCATTATATCACTGTCAGGTTCGAGAATGAATCGAATAACGTTTTGGATCCCCCAAACGCAGACATAGACAAAATGCAAATAACAAAAATGTTTATGATCAAAAACGCTAAACCGACAAAGGCCAAACGGAGACCGCTGGTGACAAGGAGCCAGCAAAAACAAGGCATAAACAAAAAAGCACTTGCAAAAGGCAAGGTAATATGAACACCGAGAATACAAACGGCAAATGACAAGAATCCAATTCACACAACAAACAAAAGCAAGCTCAAATGACTAAACCATGACAATATTTACAAAACGAGCAACTAAGGGAGCAAGAATGACGACGACAAGATGGAGAGGTCGAGAAAACAACACTTGAGCATGAACAACAAAAGGGGTCAATAATCCGACGAGAGACGAGGCAGCTTGGCGGTCCTGAAATCCATGGCAAGGCTTGATTGGAAACAAGGAACAGGTGCGCCTGCTGGAGGGAAATGCTGGAGCTGAATCAAAACAAACAGTCACATTCTCTTCGAAAGATGATCACCAGCTGAGAGCTTATCCAAAAACATTTGTCTTGCCACTTTTAATCTTTGCCGTATTTGCACGCAGTCAATCGCCTCGCTAACCTCTAGTGTATGAAAAGGAAGTCATTTTTCTGTTTAGTCTTCAGTCTTACCTCCGATATGGCATCTTAAAAAACACAATAGCGGAAAGGGATTTCTCTCCAAGACCTAATTATTCCGTATTTTATCTACTGGTAGATGAAGTATCCCGCCGCGTCAGCCCTCCTCAGGCAAGAGGGATTCGATGATGTGCATCTTTGTTTGTGTTTTCTGACAATAAACAAAACAGTAACCCACTGCATAATCTCCGGGCCATTGCCGCTATTTGTGGGCAAACAACGGCATATTCCTCTTTGATTGTGCTGAATGTGACAGCCTACACCTGCATCCTGCAGTCATGTTCACATACGCACACGCACACACACCCGCACTGATGATTGCACGTGGCGCTGAGGCACGCAGCCAGCGGGAATTGCATGCGGTGTACACACACACACACACGCACAGATGAAAACACCACGATACCGCCTTTCATCAAGGCTACCGACAACACCTTGCCTTTATGAGTGTAAATAACCCTCAAATACACGACTGCTAACCATCTACGTCGCAGGTGTCAAACTCAAGGCCCGGGAGCCAGATCTGGCCCGCCACTTCATTTTCTGCGGCCCGCGAAAACAAATCAAAGATGTCAACTTTCATGATGCTTGCTAAAATTGCGACCAAAATTTCAAATTCTCCTATGTCAGAAATAAAAGTTATACTGTAAGCATTTTCTTGTTACCAAACCCCTCATTACAGTAACTTCAACTATAGGTGAATAAACTGTTCTTCTCCATATGGTTTCAGTCATAACGGCCCTACAAGGGAAACTGTCACTAAAATCAGGCCCGCGACAATGAGTTTGACACCCCTGATCTTCGCGAACAGTTTACCTTGTTTGTGCTGATGTCACGATGATGTCGCCAGCCTCAAATAATGAAAATTAGCATCACAACCAGTTTTTTTGAACCCATTCATGAGCCAATAATGATAACCTGTAACCTGATAACATGATAAGCTGTCCGCTGTCATAACAGCTGTCCCCGAAAGGGTTAATCACACATCTGCCTTTTAATTCTATTATTATTATTCCAGGTTTCATCTGATCGAAGAGCTGTCCTATGAAGATGTCAAAAAATGTTACCGTGGCTCGGTGAGTGTCATCCCTCATTGTTGGATGTGTTTTTACCCCTCTTAATTGGGACATTTAATCATTTGTAGGTGTAATCACCTTGTTAATACACAAACAGAAGTAAACGTCACAAACAGTAACAAAATATGAAAGAGCAAACATTTTTATTTTCAGCCAGGCATTATGCGGCTTTTTGATGTCGGCCAAAAATTATTCGAAAGCAGAATAGCAAGTTGTCATCTTAACTTGGTGCGTTGTGACACGGGAATTTCTGCATACTTTTCTACGAAAGCCAAGCTGCAAGTGGAATCTTAGAGGGCAGATGTATTCGAAATCCTTGAACGGCGGCCATTATAAAATGTGAATCAACTAGAGGGGAAATGTTTAGTGCCACTTCAATTGTATTTCCTGTCATACAGGCTAATCACAATAATATTAATTTGTGCAAACAATAAAACACTCACTCTTAAAGCACTCACTATATGAATGAGGAGGGCGTAATAAAAGTCCTCTACTCTATGCACCTCTCACGCACACACACACACACACACAGACACGTGTCAAAAATTGCTCATGGTCGCTTCATGGCACAATTAAAGCATTGTCAGAATAAAAAAATCACAAATTAAATTCCAAAATGTCATCTGGAAGGATTATAGTCATCCTTTTTTTATTGATGACATTTTTTTCTTTGACTAATGTATTTCATAGCCTTTTATTTTATGACACTGCATCAGTTTGAAAAGTAGAAGTGAAAAGCACCAAATGTGATGATCTTTTTAATTGGCTTCATCCATCCATTTTCTGTTGCCCTTCTCCTCATTAGGGTGGTGGGTGAGTTCAATCCTATCCCAGCTGACTTGGGTGAGACACATTGTACATTATAGTCTTTAATTAACCGACCAGAAGAGAAAGCGGGGGGAAAAAAGCCAGAGAGAGCATGTAGCTATCTGTGATTAAAATGTGCCGTTGACCAGTCTAATTATGTGACAGTTAAGAATGTTAAGTGGAAGTGTCGTGAAGAATTTACGGTGGCCACAATTTGAATCTGCAAAAGATTGCTTCAGCTCCCATTAATTCCTGTGGGCCATATTGTTTCAGCGTTACACCTTATGCAGTATTTGTCGCTTCACCGTTTTCGTAGAACATGGCTTATGACAGCTGACTACGCTCAGCTAGAGCAGCTGAAATCGACCGTCACGTAAAAGTAACCCGGTTAAAATGGTGCCCTCGGCACTCTCGTTTACAGCTGATTGAGATCATTCAAAGAAACCTCGAAACATGATTGCAACTTGCTTCTTGATCCGATGTTTCATCCAAATCATGAATTCCAAGTCAGTAAGTGAAGACCCCCGGCCCCGACCCGCCTCTATTACTGTGACCTCCAGTTCGCTCCGTTTTCCTGAGGAGACGAGCAGCCTTGAACTATTAATAGAAGGACAATAAGAGTGAGCCAGTCAAAGTGGAAAGAGATGGACAAGAGGGAGGGAGGGAGAGAGCGAGAGAAAGGAAAGCCGGGTGGCAGAACGATGGAAATGAGTAGGAGGGAGGAGAGCGGGGAGTGATTGGGACAACTCACGTATTTGGACACAGGAGGGTTTGGATTTCGGAAGGGGTCGCTGTCCGAGCCGAGGAAATCCTGGGAAGGAAAGGGGTCACCCCCTGTGACAGTCCTGGGCAGTGTGTGTGTTTTCCAGCTCGGACTTATCAAGGGCAATTTGAGACAAGGAAGCCTTGAGTTTGCCGCGCTGGCGTGCTCGTGTGTGTTTATGTACACGGTAGCCAGGCGTGCGTGTTTTCTCGTAGACTAGCCGGTCACCCGTACTGACACGCCTCAGGGGAACAGTGTGTGTCTTGCAGCGACTTGCTTCAGGCCATGGATGAGTGTGTGTGTGTGTACGGCGCCAACGTGCTGAGCCTGGTGCAGAGCTCGCCGCCTCTGAGGGAGCGCGTGGTGTCGGCGGTGAGCCGGGTCGGAGCGGCCGGCGGCTGGAGAGGGAGTTCCGGTGCCGTGCGAGCCGGCCGGTCCGCCAAGGAGCTGCTCATGACTCTGCCCTGTCCCTCTGCACAGACTGTCAGCAAGTACAACTCGCAGTACCACAAACTCTTCCAATGTGTGCCCAAGGATGAGCTCCTTATGAAAGGTACCTGGCAGCGAAAACTTCAGCAACTAAGAACTTTGTCACACCAGTTTTACACCTCATCTATACTTGCCGTGTTATTATGTGCTGTGTGTCATTTGTACCAAATCCTATTGACGGTCCTTTTTTTTTGTTTCTGTATTCCCTCGGTCAAAAACATGATTGGTATGTGATGCTCCAGGGCTGTTTTCATCTGTTCTGAATTTGAATCATTTTTCTGAAACAGAGATTTGGAGACAGCGGAAATTGATGACATTTGTTGTGGAGCAACAAACTGTTTCATTTACTTGCTAATGTTCCATATTTGTGGTTGCCCAAAACTTTGATGGCACTGAAAGGGATTTTCATCTGGCAAACTGGTCTTTTTTTCTTTTTCTTTTTAGACTTTTTCTTCGGTTACTAATCTTCAACAAGAGACATCTTAAGGATATTTGAAAGGAGGCACGCAGAACTTTTTTTTTGTTTGTTTTTGTGGACACAATACAAATACATTGTGTGTACAAAATGCTTGTTTGTGGCCACGCGATGCAAATGTGTAGCTTCCTACTGGACAATTGGGCCAGCATAGCGAGCTCCTTTTGTGACGTGTGTAAGGTATGAGGCCTTGGCGAAAGACAATGGACAGGGATACAAAAGTGAGACATTTGTTAAAAAAACGCAGGCTCTTGACAAGAACAGACTACTACAAAACACTTTAAGGACACCAGGCATTGGTGACTCCAGCGAAGATGCACATATTTTCTTACCCAGAGGCCAAAGTTCACCATAATTTACCCACATATTTTGCCTGCACATTATACCTATTACATGGCCACAAAATTGAATTATATGTGCATGTTATAGCTATAGAAAAAAGAAATCCTGTGTCTTTGCGTTTCTAAATGCTGGTGCTATTCTTTGAAGCTTGATTTTTTTTTTCTTTTCAATGTAACACACAATTGAGAACATCCTAACCTCATTTGCTCAATCCAAGGCATAGCATGGCTTCCTCAATTACTTGATGATTCTTCTTTTTTTTTAAACAATGAAAAGTTTGACACCAAACATTTACACATCAGTTATAGCACAAGAGACAAATCTCAATAATATATTCACAATATTCCCGATCTTCAGTGACTTTACATGCATTAAAAGTGAACAACCGCCATTAACTTTAAAGACGATGACAGTGAAGCGGAATTCTCAAGATGATGTAATGCCGAATTGGCAAAAAAAAAAAGAATCTGCATTAAAAATGAACCACCACCATGAACTTAAAAAAAAAAAAAAGACAATCTTCTCGTGCCTCATAACAACATATTCCTATCCTGTGCAATGTTTGTAATCTTGAAATGCCATAAATTGGGACCTTCATCAACTGAGATCCCCTCTAAATATGACATGTACACATTTGCAGTTCTAATTCCTTTTTGTTGAGAGTAGAAAATGTTCGCATAACTTCATAACTTCTTTGTTTACGTAGCTCCGACCGCTACCACCCATGATATGAATTCCCACGATTACACCTTGACTCGCCGCACAGCCGTCCGTGAACTACGAAATAAATATTGCACTTTTGTAAATATGAAATCGAAAGAAAAACGTGTGTTTGTCTCTTGTTTCCTCAGTGTACTCCTGCGCTCTTCTCAGAGATATCCTCCTCCAAGGCAGGCTTTACATCTCGAGAAATTGGCTATGTTTCTATGCCAACCTCTTCGGCAAGGACATTAAGGTACCGTACGGATCACAAGTTTTATTGAGACGATCAAAATGTATTGAACTCCAAGGAGTTTTAATCATTCCACGCCATACCTGTGCTGTGAAATTCCACCTGAACCCACCGTTTTTTTTTCTTTCATGCTATGCATCCTTCCTTTTTTTCTCATTTCTTTGAAACTCAACCTCTCCTGATAGTTGACTGACAATAAGCTTCTTATTCAGGCAACATTCCTTACATACTGACGAAATAAGAAATGTCTCTTACCCCCCTATGCCCCACCCCCTGACTGCATTTGCTCCCAACGTCCCCACGCTGTGGGGGTTTTAGCCATATATGTCTTGTGTACATACCAAGAAAAAAAAAAAGATGTTTGTCTGTTTGTTTAGATGCCCGTTTCCATCTTCTCCTCTCCACTTGTAGGTGGCTCTCCCCGTTGTCTCTGTGCGGTTGGTGAAAAAGCATAAAACAGCGGGCCTGGTGCCCAATGGCTTGGCTATCACCACAGACACTGGCCAGAAGGTACACACTCTCGTCACAGTCACTGTGAGTTCAAATGCTTGCGCTGATTAAGCGCAAGCGTGTGTGTGTGTGTTTTCCAAGGCGAGGTGTGACGGAAAGAACAGCGCTATAGATAGCAACGGCCTGGAAGCATGCTCAAGTGGAGGCCGTTTTTCCAACACGGCAGTGACGTTTGACATTCTGAAACTCCCTGTATGCCAGACAAGTCACATTTGTACTTTTAATCACCAGTAAACTACAAATCAACCATGATTCAATTCAGTTGATTTGTAAATTTGAACGGACAAAAAAAAGACGACTGGTATGTTTTCTCTTGAGACAAATATAACTCTTGGGATTTTGTGGTTTAATCGATATAGGATCACTTTCTTCATAATTCAGGAAAGCAAGCGAACACATGCACACTAAACAGCAATCTACCAAGGCACATTATAGAAGGACAAAGCTTCTGCAGCATAAGCCTGAGCCTGTGAAAATGAGGGTTGAGTGGGGATTTCAACAACAGCAATGACAAAAAAAACGATACTCGCTAACGTGTCGAGCCAGCACTGTGCAAAGCATAATGGTTTGCCGAACCCACAGGCGGAAGGTTTTGGGTTCAAATCTGAGATCAATCTGAATCTCTCCTGGTACTTCCTCCCACATTCCTGAAACAGGCATGTTAGGTTCACCGAAGACTGAATTGTCCGATTGGTTGCTCGTCAGTCCAGGCTGTTCACCGCCTCTCGCCCAAAGTCGTCTGGGATCTGCTGTGTGTCTAATCTCGGTCATCCCGGTTGTAGTAATGTGCAAAAAAAAAAAAAAAAGACCTCCTGACTAGTGGACCCTTGATTGTCGATGACGTTTCACTACTAATGTTCAGTTCAAGAGCCTTTTGGATTATAGCTGAAATGTCTTCAACAACCAAAAAATCCAAACTGGCCTTGATTCAACTTTTGTGGATCAGCTGGACTTCAGCTCACCAGCAACCTTAAAGATGACGAGCGTGATAGAAAATACATGCGTGAAGGAGACGCAAAAATACTCGACATTGCATTACCCTCAGAAATAGTTTGAAGTCTGTCAGGCTGGCTAATACGAGAGCTGCCACAAATGACTATTTTGCCAGTTGACTAATCACCGTTAGTAGTCGTGTCAGTCATCCATCAAATATGAATCACAGCTTATTACACCAGCAAGCAGCTGGTCTTATATACCTGTCATGAGTTTACATCTTGAACTTTTCAACAAATGCGCACATGAACCCTTTCATGCATTCTGTAACCTGATAAGATGATAAGGTGTCCACTGCAGTAACCGCTGTCCCCGAAAGGGTTAAAAATGAAGACATCCAACTGTGGTTCCACTTTGCAGCTCGTACCAGCATTCCTGACATGTTTATAAAATGATGGCGCAATTTAAATTCAAGGCGATACCGTGCCTCTCAAATTTTGTATTTGCTGCACTCTGAAAAACGAAAGACACGTTTCAACAACACTCGGTTGTTGAAACATGCGGAACGGTTGGGATGAACCAGTGAACTCTCGGAAGGTATTTGCAAACGTGTCGTCTGTTTGCAAGTGTGGAAAGGAGGCAGAGTGTGCGCGCTGTTCGTGTTTCGGCGTCACTACGGTCATACAGTAGCTGTGTTTTTGGTTGTTAATAAACGACAGCTCACTAATGCCTCTGTCATCCAGAGCTAAAGGTTGGAATTTCTAAACGTAGCCAAAATGTCGCCGCTGTTGCGACCTTTCACTAAACGCACCGTAAACCAGGGCTCACCAACTCTGGGCCTAAAGGGCGGCCCTATCCAGCATAGTTTAGATGTCTCCCTTCACCAACCCACCTGATTCAAATGATCAGGATTGTTATCAGACCTCTGCAAAGCCTTCTGATGAGCTGCCCATTGCAATCACGTGTGTTTGAGAAGGGAAACATCTCAAACATACAGGATGGGGACCCTCGAGGACCGGAGTTGGTGTCTCTTGTCGTAACATGAGTGTCTCTATGTCAGAAATGGAATCAGGCATCAACCGCAACAAGCTTCCTTTTTGGATGCACGTTTGCATTGCATCAAGTGTTTTGCCGCGAAATGAGCCCTTCCTTTCGGTCTCTGTCGGTAATACTGTACCGGTTAGCCATGACGCTTGGCACAGTGCTTCTGTTTACATCATGGTTGACCCGGGCTACCACAACTACGCATGTGCGTCGCACACGGGCAGACTGCCAGCAGGAGCACCAGGAGACGAGGCAGTTAAGAGAGAACTGTCAAAAATAAATAAATAACTACATACATATATACATACAAAGAAAAAAAAAGAGATGTGTCAGCTATTAAATTGATGGATTTGGTCATTGTGGTAGTTGTGAACTAATCTTGGCAGCCCTACTTAATGCATCCAAGTGACAAGGCTCGTACAATATATCTAGGAAGAGGTGTGTGTGTGTGCGTGTGCGTGTGTATATATATGTGTGTATAGAGAGAGAGAGAGCATTACACCCCCATACCATGTAAGTAAACCCTCAGAGTTCTGCAAGCAGTATAGTGTTGTTATGAATGGCATGTACTTTTTTTTTTAAGCTCAGTTCTCATGTTAAAACATTCAGCGCGTAGTTACCTTTCAAAGTGAATTCACACAGACATGCTCACAAAGTGGATTTATTGTGAACAATTCAACACCATGACAAAGCACAAGCATTGATTCAATAGAAATACAGTATCACCAAAGTTCTTCAAATCCCACTCTGTGCCACTGAAGAGACACTTTGATGACAAAACATTCCTGGGGGAGATGAATTATGGACGTTTGGCTAAACACAGTAGAGGAGGGATTATTTTGTACACACCAATTTGTTTCATTTATCTTAATGTTAGCCAATGAGATGGACTGTACCTGTTCAGTTTAGAGATGATGTCATCTTGTTGACAGCATTCATCTCTCTGTAAATGGACCCAAGACCGCCTTGTTGGCACAATGGAAAGCCATTATTGCTCTCGCACCTTTGAAGCGGCCCATTTTTAAGACGGACAGCTGTACTGAATTCAAAGACAAATGACACTTGAACCTCCATTTTTTTGTCTTTTTTTAAATTTGTTTTCACGCCGCCAGAAAGTTTCAATGAAAAGGTTTTAGACCAGATAGATTAGACTCAGATAATCTTTTTTTTTTTTTTTGTCCAACCAACCATTTTTACAGTCTGTAATATATGAACGATTGACAGAATGCTTCTCATGAATTAGTCTCCCCGCTCGTATACGTCAGTTCACGTGTATTACCCCTGAGCAGACAAATAGTAATGTTCAATAACTGCACAAACAATCATGACTAAACTTTAGAAGGAGACCGAATTGTGTTTTCAGCATGACTTAAAGTTTGCCTGCTACTTAACAGACTCCAACACTATTTTTTTTTCAATCTTTACAAGTTGTTTATGATGATTGTGTTTATCTTACTATTGCAAGGGAATAGAAGAACACTGTCCAAATGTCTGATTAAGATTCCCCTGCCGACACAGCAGTTCTGATATGAGCTAGAAATCTTTTTGAAGGAGATAAAGTTTTGCCGTGCAAAGTGTTCCATATGCATGACTCATTGTCTGTCAAGGTCTATAACCGCGCTGCTACGTGTCTGTGGGATTATACAACACGCGTACGGTACTTTACCGAATGTACCGTATGTGTCTTCACAACCGTTCTGTCTTTGACCCGCTGATTACGAAAGTAGAACAGCATTCTTTCGGAAATAGAGGTTGAGAGGGCTCGTTTTATAATCCCGTCCCTGACCACTTACTCATGATTGTTCCTCAAAATACTTTGCACAAATGTGATTGAAAATACGGTATCGTCTTTGTGCACCGAATTAAATAGTTTTAATCTCTAATGGGGTTTTTTCTTTCTTTTTTTTCCCCCTCCACAAAATGTTTTCAAACCTTTTTTTTGTCTTTAAATTACAACTGGACCAATGCAAAAATCAAGAAATCTTTTACAATTGCAGTTTAGATCCTTCGGATTGCTCATCAGAGCAACCCATGACCTTGGATGTTGACATTCTATTTTTATTTTCTCAGTATGTATTCGTGTCACTTCTATCAAGAGACAGTGTGTATGACGTCCTTCGAAGGATCTGCACACACCTACAGGTGCGTACGCACTCAGTGCCGTGCAATGCGCACGCGAGACGGCGTGCCACTCAAAGTGATGTCATGTCCCTCTGCAGGTCAATGGGAAGAGTCTGAGTATAAAGCAGTACATGGAGGAACCCGCCTTATCGCTGGTTCGTGTCAGCATCTTCTCCAGAAACGGTCACGTTACACTCGGGGGGTTGACTTGCAGGGTTTTGATACAAATTTTACCGTCGCTGAAATGATCAAATACGACAGAAAAATAATAATAAATTGAAGCGAATATTTTCAATTTGAAAAAAAAATATTTGCTCCCCCCACTCAATAATTTACCATCATGTCTACCGTATGTATGTTAAGGTCCAGTAATTGATTTGTGATGTATTTTCTTCTGGTCCAGGATGAATTCCCGACCCCTGACGAGTTTCCAGTGGTGGATGAGTTCCCGTCAGTGTTAAAGTGGAGAAGGAAGCCCTCAGTGGTGTCTGTGTCCTCCTCCCTTCCTGACCTGGTGGGGAACTCCAACAGCAGTCTGAGCACTGCAAGTACACCCTTCAAGTCAGAGCAGCCTCTGGAAGGTCCGACGCTGTGATGAAAACAATTTGCGTATCAGGCAAACTGCATTTTCAGAATCAGAATCAGAATCAGAATCATCTTTATTGGCCAAGTATGTAGAACACACAAGGAATTTGTCTCCGGTATAACACGCTGCATTAGTATCATCGTAAACAACAAATCATTGAACCATTTTAGAGTAACCAGTAGCAGTATTTGTAGTACAAGAAGAGTGACTACGTCAGTGACTTGATGTCCTTTGGATTATTTGCGCCTGTATGTGCGTGAAAGAGCAAAACGCTCCGCACTGGAGAGCGATTTTTCTGTTACGTAACAGCATGTTAAGCTCCAAACGGAGTGTGAAGGTCGGGGGTGGGGGTGGGGGGTCGTATTAAAAAGATGAAGCGGATGCAGATCAAATCCAGATAATCACTAAAAGTATCCGCCGTCAGAAAATAGTTGGGATGCTTTTAAACAGACAGGTTTAATGTGATTGAAAATATGCACTCACATTATTGTTTTTTTTTTTATTTACAGTTAACCAGCATTATTTAAGCAAAATACAAGAGCTGTACAAACATTTTCTTGTGCAAACCCTTGTCCTTCAAAGATTAGAAGGCTCGGTTTTGATTGACACTCTCAGAAATGTATTTCTTTGACATTATGCACATCATTTTGCTTGTTTAGTTCACAGGGGTCTAGAATTGTACTGCTGGTCACCTTATTGGGATACATTTGAGAGACAAAACATCAGAAACCACAAAACGCAATACAGTAACATAGTAACTAAAAATAACATGATGTCATGTAAAAAAAAAAAAAAGAACATGATTGACAAATAGATTTTTACCGGTAGTTTGTATGGCAGTCGTGTTGTATTACAGGTATTTGCAATTCACTACTCGCAAATTCAAATTCAAGTCGAGTATTGCTCTGATACCTTCTTGCTGCTGCTTGGTGGGTTGCAGTGACGCTAGGCGCATTTATACAGAGTCTAAAGACAAATTTTACTTCTCATACATTTTGTGGTAACAACTTATAAACTTCTTTAGGAGGGCTGTCGCAAATTTGTGCAACTTTCGTCAGGGTTTCGCTCCAATCCTTCGCCAATAGCAAGGGAACACTGCGTTGGTCGTCAATTTTTCATAACCAATACATGCCTGTTGCGACAGAATTAAATCTGAAGCTTGCATAATTGCTGATGAGACATTTGTGTGTGTGTGTGTGTGTGTCACAGAGCGGGCCCTGCAGACAGACAGAGGCCTTTTATCAGAGCCAGTGGCAGAGTTGGGCCAGATGGAATACCAGCTGCTCAAGTTCTTTACCCTGCTGTGAGTGTGGAACACAAACGGGAACACGTTTACACACACTAACAACAGCTCACTCACAGGTCCACACGTAATGCGAACGTAATAGATGACACATAGTCATGATGTCGTGTCATGTAGCATTTGGCGCAAATAAAACACACACACAATACTTCCATGACTCCAGATTTGCTTTATTCTTGTCCATCCATCCATTTTCTGTTGTGCTTGGAATCAGATGGGTAGCAGGTGAACTTGAGCTTATCTCATCTTACTTTGGTTTCAGACTTTGGACTGCTTGCTGGTCAATCACTTTGCACCGTTCTGGTTCACATTTACGCGTTTGTTTAAAAATAAATAAATAAATAAATACATGAAATGAAATGGAAAAATCCCCCTTGTTCAAATTGGTTGGCTGTTGCCCCCCAGTGTTCACTGTGACAAATCACAATACTCTCGAAACAGTTTATGATATACAATCGAGCTGGGCATCCTCCCCGTAGATTTGCATATTGAAAAAATATACATAAAACAGTGTTATCTTTGAAGGTATTTTAATTATTTTTGGATGTGTGTGTGGGGGTTCTTTTTTTCTGTTTGTTTTTTTCCTAATTCCCCCATGTTTTTCATGAAAGACATTGAATGTTTATCTGTGGGGGGTTTCAAATTATTTTAGGAGTTTGTAAAAAAACAACAAAAAGTGACTGACAACAGAATTCCTCGAAACAACACTAGGAATCCAATGTGTGTGTGTGTGTGTGTGTGTGTGTGTGTGTGTGTGTGTGTGTGTGTGTGTGTGTGTGTGTGTGTGTGTGTGTGTGCGTGTGTGTGTGCGTCTGTGTGTGTGTTCTCTTGGCAGTATCATTCTCCTCATCCTTTCTTCGTGCTACCTGGCATTCCGTGTCTGCAGTCTGGAGCAGCAGCTCTCCTTCCTCAGCAACCCGCATTTGCCCCTCAGGGAGAGGTCACTAATAATCAATCCAACTTCTAATTTACTCTAAATACACACGCATAAGATGCCTACTCTATGTGTGAATCAATAGAGGAGGAGGAGATGCATAGACCAAAGGCTCCGTCAACCTGTCTTGCTTTCCCGTTGTCCAGGTAACCTCTGCTCCCTTTGACGGGCCTTCGGTTTGGCTGCTGGTCAAGCTTCCCACGTCTAGGTCCAAAATGATCTCCGACTCTCCAATTCATCGTATGACGACGAAAACGTCAACCCGTCCCCAGACGTCCGAGGACCTTCCCTCCGTGGGACAGGTGATCACTTTGAGACTATGCAAAGAGACTCTTTATTTGTGTTCAGTAATGACCCTGAAGCAAGTGACTGACCATTCAATAGAGTAAATTACTTGAAAAGACTGAATGTAAAAAGGCATTTCATTTGTGGCTCAGTCAACTTTACAGAGACCGAAACCAAACAACCCGTCTGATGGTCCTCACTTGCGCACTTTAAAAAAAAAAAAAAAAAAAAGTCCACCTAATTTTCAAATCATTTTTAGCCGTACGTATCATTCTTGGACAGTGGAAGAATGGTTGAAACATGTGCCGAACAGTTCTGAGGTTCCAGGGTTCGAATCTCAGCTCGGGCATTTCCATCTTTTCCGCCGTGCTTGAGTGGCTTCCTCCCACATTCCAAAAACATGTCTGTTGAGTTCATTGACAGTTCCAAGTTGTTCCTAGGTGTGAGTGTGAATGATGGCGTGAGTGTCGAGATGCGCCCTGCAACCAGCGCGGGTGTAACCCGCCTCTGGCGCGCAATCACCTGGGATAGGCTCCAGGCCACCGCGACCCTAAATGGGGACAAGCAGGACTCAAGATGAAGGGATGGATGGATTATTCTTGAAGAGAGGTACTCACTTTTGAAGGAGACAAGGTTGCAACACTTGACTAAATGAAAATATCACTTAACTGTAATATACGGAAGCAATAGCACCTCTTGCGTGTTGATTACAATGTGAATGCAATTATGAGGGAACTAGACAGCAAATGTCTATTTAAAGATGTATTAATGAGAGTGGTTTATTTTATACATTTCAAATGAAGTGCTCACTGATATACTAATGATGAGTGCAAATGTTATCATGACTTTGCTGAAGGATATTGTATTGATTTTTGTTGACTGGGCGTTGTTCTAGTTTAGTAATGAACTCCCTGTTGATTAAATTGGCGACAGACTAGCCCAGGAATGTTTGTGTGTCATTTCTATCTGTGATTAATACATTCTTGCTGCTGGAGGCTGTAAATTTCCCCAGTGTGGGACAAATAAAGGATATCTTATCTTATCTTATCTTATTACCGGTAGTTTGAATACTAACACGTCAATTAACTGACGTAAAAGTAAATAATTTGTCTTAGCATCACACCAACACTGGTTTGGATGTAATCATTACGTTTGATCTCAATTCCAAGGACAACGACCACCGTATACTATAATTTGCAATGTGTATCATCAATTCTTTTTATGAGTGAGATGGTGTCTCCAAACTAATCTTCACGTTTTTCATTGACTGTAAATGTACTACTTTAAAATTGATTTTGATGCAAATAATAACAGTAACCAACATGCTGTAGAGGTGAAACTGAATTTATTTGAACTTTGTGGAAAAGTGAACATTTATTTCAGTAGTCCAATTCCAAAACTGAAACTCATGATGCATTGATTCAGTACACACAGTGAACTATTTTAAATAATAATGATTTGCTTTTTGATAGTCTAGATGGCGCACAAAAACCTCAAATTCACCATGTCATGAAATTATACTCCTATTTTACATAAGAAAATTATCAAAATGAATAGGGAGGTTATATCGGGAATGGCCTTCTGAAAATCAATGTCATATCTTTGATGATGCTGTACAGGGATTCCAATTTTTAAAATGAACTATTGAAATAAATGAACTTTCAAAGTTTTTGAGAAGCACCGACAAGTTGCCTTTATATAAAAACATTGAAAAAAAAACGATGCATGTACTGCTGAGAGACAAATATTCAATGCAAGCTAATGAAATATGAAAGCAAAATCGGGAAACTCATTGCCATACTTTGCAAAAAGACCACAGATAATTACTGCTCACATCCACCAGGGGACGTACTCTCACTATTATAGTCATTTCATTTCATTTCATTTACAGTACTTACTTTTCAACTGGGCAAGTGAATTACGGGTTATTCCAGAACCGGAAGACATTTTACATTCCACTCATCAAATTTTAAATCATCCATATGCAAAATGCTAAAACATGCTGTTTCTGAGACCAAATCTAAACAAGAATGCCTGAAAATAGTTTTTACAATACTAAATAAGTATGGAGAACCCCCTAAAATGTTGTTTTTCTCTTGTCCCCTTCCCCCCACCATAATGACCACTACAGCGTATTGAATCTCAAATAAAACAGTTCAAATTTCTTTATATATATATGTGTGTGTGTGTGTGTGTGTGTGTGTGTGTGTATATATATATATATATATATATATATATATATATATACACACACACACACACACACATGCGATATATATATATATATATATATTGCATCTCGCCCATCTCCGCTTTGTAGAGAGCAAAGGAAGAGATTCAGACCACGGACGTTAAGACCCGAAAGCTCCTAACCATGCACGGAGGGTTCCATCCCAAATCCAGCACCCTGAGACTGTACGCAAGCCGAAAGGAAGGAGGCCGGGGACTAGTGAGTGTGAGAGCCACTGTCCAGGATGAAACATCCAAGCTCCATGAATACATCAAGGAGAAGGCTCCAACGGATGACGTACTCAGAGAATGCCTCAGACAATGGGGAACAGAAGATGAGGCGCTGGAAGAGGGACCTCATGGGAGGACAAGCCCCTACACGGGATGTACCACCGGACCATAACTGAAGTGGCCGATCTCAAGAAGTCCTATCAGTGGTTAGAGAGGGCTGGCCTGAAGGACAGCACAGAGGCACTCATCCTGGCTGCTCAAGAGCAGGCCCTGAGCACCAGAGCCATTGAGGCCCAGATATACCACACCAGACAAGACCCAAGGTGTAGGTTGTGCAAAGAGGCACCTGAGACGATCCAACACATAACTGCAGGGTGTAAGATGCTGGCAGGGAAAGCCTACATGGAACGCCATAACCAGGTGGCTGGCATAGTCTACCGAAACATCTGTGCGGAGTATGAACTGGAAACCCCAAGGTCAAAATGGGAAACACCTCCGAAGGTGGTGGAGAATGACAGAGCGAAGATCCTGTGGGACTTCCAGATCCAGACTGACAAGATGGTAATGGCGAACCAACCAGATATCGTGATCATAGATAAAGGGCAGAGGAAAGCCGTTGTAGTGGATGTAGCGGTCCCAAGTGATGGAAACATCAGAAAGAAGGAACACGAGAAACTCGAGAAATACCAAGGGCTCAGAGAGGAGCTGGAGAGAGCCTGGAAGGTAAAGGTGACAGTCGTGCCTGTGGTGGTCGGAGCACTCGGGGCAGTGACCCCCAAACTAGATGAGTGGTTGCAACAGATCCCGGGAACAACATCGGACATCTCAGTCCAGAAATGTGCAGTGCTGGGAACAGCAAGGATACTGCGCAGAACCCTCAAGCTTCCTGGCCTCTGGTAGAGGACCCGAGCTGAATGAGGGACGGACACCACCCGAGGGGGGGTGAGACGAGGAATTTCTATATATATATATACTGTGTATGTATGTATATATATATATATATATATATATATATATATATATACCACCGCGACCCTAGTGAGGATCAAGCGGTTCGGAAAATGGATGGATGGATGGATATATATATATATACAGGTATATAATTTGTTTCATTGCTGTCTCTTGCAACTGTAAATTATTATTATTCATGGAATGTGTGTCCCACAACATCCACGCCACCCTGTTACCACCACTTTTTTAGCATGGTAGACGAATAGGAAAGCAGTGAATGCACGATATTCCGGACGTTGACATCATCAAACAGTTTTCCAAAGGAATGGAGACAGTCAAGGTATGTCCTCTCTTCATTTTGGCCTTGTACTTGGGAATTTGCCCTAATGCACACCAATCAGAAGTTGGTGTCCTTGATACACATATTTTTTGTCAACACCATGTAATGAGTTTGTTGCATGATGTCAAAGCTGGAATCATTTTGAGGATTCACCCTGAAAAAGTGAGTGCCGCTTTTTCAGGAGAATAACTAGAGCTGTAGTTATTAATACGAGTAGTACGAGGGTCTGTGGTTGTTTTCACAAACCCCCCAAAAACTGTTTAAAGCGCTACTAAATGCACTTTGTATGCATACAGCATGAAAAAAACACTTCATTGTTTCAATATGTTTTACTGTTTATTTTCTGTATGTGTGTGTGTGTGTGTGTGTTAGTCAGAAACAAATTAGGACATATGGCTGCTGCCCTCCAGGGAGTCATATTGTTTGTCCCGGAATGCCCCCCCCCCCCCCCCCCCCATGACATGACACATGCTAAAATCATCAGGACACAGGCAGTGCTTGCTTGGAGGGTCTTGAATACAGATATGTACCGTCGACACGCGTGACTTTCAGTGTGTAAAGTGAGAGGAGCGGCTTCCATATTAATTCCTCGAACACACAAATCTTTATTTATGTTTCCTAAGCTCGATTGTGCCTTATTAAGGCTTAATTTGACTGCAGGAGTAGAATATTGCACAGGATTAGTGGTAGATAATGGATAGTGATGGATTTTATTAAATAATTCTACTTTAAAAAATATGGGATTCGGGACAGTTTTGCTTGTCGTGACATATTGCGCTTATTTTTGAGTAATTGCATTGAATTCCTGCGTGGAGTTTGTATGTTCTCCCCGTGCCTGCGGGGGTTTTCTCCAGGTATTCCGGTTTCCTCCCACATTCCAAACACATGCATGGTAGGTTGACTGAACGCTCCAAATTGTCCCTCGGTGTGATTGTGAGCGTGAATGGTTGTTCGTCTCTGTGTGCCCTGCGAATAGCTGGCAACCAGCTGGCCGCCTCCTGACCGAAATCAGCTGGGATAGGCTACACCACGCCCGCGACCCTCGTGAGGATAAGCGGATTAGAAAATGGATGGATGGCTGGACACATCAGGGTTTGAGTCTCTGCGATGGCCTTCCTGTGTGGAGTTGGTATGTGTTCTAAGTGCCTGCATCGGGTTTCTACAGGTACTCCAACATCTTCTCACGATGAAATTAGATATGTTATGTTCATTGAAGAGTCTTAACTGCCCATGTTGGCATTGTGAGGGTATAACTGTTGTTTGTGTTTATATACCCCGGCTGGCAAAAAATCCTTCCACTCATCAATTGAGCGTCAATGGAAATCATGACAGATAAAAGCATCATTAATTGAAATGCAGCAGTTAATCTCAACATATCATAACAACCACAAAATGAACTGCTCTCCACAGGGTCAAACATTCAGGCTGCACGCCTCCCTCTGCTGTCATAAATCCTACACAGAGGCAGTGTAACACTTCGGTGATGGTCATTAAATGGGTGCGCTTTTGCATGGGCCGGTGCATGTAAGCATATAATAAAAATATAGCTTAACTTGCTAATGATTAGCACATGTTCTCGGAACACATTCTTGAATGAATTAGGTTGGGTTATGGCATTCGTCCACTCGCAGAACTTGCTAAGAAGCTTCAAAATATATTAACCTTTTCATGTACCAATAATGATAACCTGTAACCCAATAACATGATAAGCTGTCCACTGCAGTAACTGCTGTCCTTGAAAGGGTTAACATAGAAACATAGAATAAAATATTTAGAACAGGGGTGTCAAACTCATTTTTGTCGCGGGCCACATTGTAGTTACGGTTTGCCTTGGAGGGCCGTTATGAATTTTGGAAACCATCTAAATGTTTAATCACCTCCACATATTACAAACACAGCGTACAACAAATTGATGAATAACTAGTTTTAAAATCCAAAATCAAGAATAATGACTGTCATTGTGGATTACATACGACAATTTGACATTTTGGTTCATACTTTAGCAAGCATCATGGAACTTGACATGCTTGATTTGCTTTCGCGGGCCACATAAAATGATGTGGCGGGCCAGATCTGGGCCCCGGGCCTTGACTTTGACATCAGATTTAGAATGTCATGAATCCCTGCAAAAAAAAAAAAAAAAAGCAAGCACAGACCAGCATGGGTGCCCACCAGCCTAAACCATCAGAAACCAGCATTTTTTGTTGTTGTGTTTTGGTGTTGGTGACACCAGTAAGACCAGCAAATCGTCGCTGTCCTGTGGAAAAACATGTACTGTACGTTCATTCTTGTTATTTTTTTTGCACATTTATTGCTCAATTGCCCCTGACCGAACACACCGAAAATTTGCACACACAGACCCATCCGGCAACACGAAAACAACTCTGCTAGTAAATCAGTTTTACCCGTATCGCTTACTCTCCCACATCCGTTTGTTGACAGCTAAGTAATATTCAACTTTGACTTCCATAAACAGAAAATAGGGGCAGAAACAAAACTGTTGTGTTCTTTTGTCGACTCCACGCTTTGAGCCTGAGCTAATGAAGGTGTATGTTTCTATTTGTTACGATGGGCTGAGCTGCTTTCTGATTTCACTGTACAACTGACCTCCGTTACAGCCCAAGCAAGTGAGAAGGACAAGCCTGGCTGGTACTTCAACATTTCAGTGACAGCCTATGAACGCAAAAGAGAAAAATGATTCCTATCTCAGCTTCCTCCTTTTATTGAAGTGTGCTGCTTATATGGAGGTAACCCGCTTCACACGTCTCAAACGTGCACGTCTGCAAACAGAACTGTGTGTCACTTTTCACGTTTCCGTCGTATAATGTGTCAGCCAGTCACAGGGCTTCACTCTCACATTCGCACCCATGGACAATTGAGAGTCTTTGGTGCATGTTTGTGGAAAGATTGGGTTGTTCATCTTCTATTATTCTGTATTAAAATGTTATCATTATATTTTATTGTTATTATAGTACTTCGATCAATATATATACATACACACACACATATATGTATATATATATATATATATATATAAATTTAATTTAATTTATTTATTTATTGACAGATTGGGAAGTGGCAGCACGGTGGAGAGTGGTTAGTGCAGCGATCTCACAGTGCAGAAATCGAGTATTCGATCCCGGCTCCGGCCTTCTTGTGTGGAGTTTGCATGTTCCCCCTTGTGCCTGCGTGGGTTTTCTCTGGGCACTCCGGTTTCCTCCCACATACCAAAAACACGCATGGCAGGCTGATTGAACACTCCAAGTTGTCCGTAGGTGTGAGTGTGAGCGGGGATGGTTGTTCCTCTTTGTGTGCCCTGCGATTGGCTGGCAACTGGTTCATGGTGTCCCCCGCCGACTGCCCGAAGACAGTTGGGATAGGATCCAGCACCCCCTGCGACCCTAGGAAGCGGTTCGGAAAATGGATGAATGGATGGATAGTGGGGAGTGGAGAGGGAGACATAATTATCATAAACACTTCTGTTCTTCTTTTCTTATTGATATTGATTTATTGCAAAGTTATGATCAGTATACTGAACAGCCAACATGGAGATCCGTGTACTACTTTTGCCATAATGTATGTTACTTCACACTTCTGTGATCATCATCCCATTTAGTGTTGTGGGGTACTAGCAGGTAATCCTTAAACTCACAAGTGTCACAACTCAAGGCCCGGGGGCCAGACCCGGTCCGCCACATCACTATGTGGCCCGCAAAGGCAACTCATGTGCTATAACTTCAAGTTTCATGCTGAATAGAAAACTGAAAATAGTCTTCACTTTTAATAATGTTGAGATATTGCAAGCATTTTTGTTACCAATCCCCCTTTTAAAATGCATTGAAAAATAGTTGAACATTTATGTTACACATTTTGATTTCATAACTAGCTATCCATCAATTTTTTGTTTATAAGTGATTTGAGACGATGATACATTTGCTGTATGTGGGTTCACAGTCATAATGTCCGTCTGAGGGAAGCTATAATCGCGATGTGGGCCACGACTATTTTGACACCTACACTTTGGACTTGAAGGACAGAAAACTTGATTCCTTCACATTCTTTCACTTGTAAGCTATTGGCCACTTAGAACACATCCAACTGCACATTTGTTTGACTCAGTAGTGTATGTGCAGTCATACACGTGCCCCTCCGCTTTACTACACACCTGTCAACCCTAATGATAGTGGTTCACAATTACTGTTTGTGTTTCTGGCAGTGTCACGTCCCACCTTGCGCAGCAACATCGCTCAGCTCATTCACCATCGTTCAACACATATCAAGGTAATCTGTGTTTATCTTTACTTTGCCGTATCGAGCACAGATGCCGACTGCCAAGGCGGTGAATGCCCAAAGCATGGCATAGCTGTGTCTGACTGAGTAATGTGGAAGTGCGAGGCTGGTTCATCCAACCTAAGGGATCAACAATTTGGTATGCTTGTCTTTACGAATGCGAAGAGCCTTAAAACATAGTCTTAGTGAAGGATATGACGCTTGTACTCATTGTGAAATTTTCGTCATCATTGCGTCTGTCAGTGGTAAATTCTTACTTGTGAGCCAAAATGATTGTCTGTATGCAGGCATGGAATGTGTTCCCGGCATCAAATTCAAAATGGGAGAAGATTTGGAGGTGGGGGGACAATAGTATCTGCTTGAACATTAAACATCTTGTATTTGTAATGTATTCAATTTGAATATAGGTTGAAAGGAATTTGCTCATGATTGTAATATGTTCGTACTTACATTTTAAACAATATCCCAATTTAATTGGAATTGGGGTTTGGAAGACTCAAAATAGTTTATAGGTGTAAAGTGGGATTATGTTTGTTTTTGATTGTTTGGTGACACCCGTGACCTTAGTGAGGGTCAGCAGTGTAGAAGATGGATGGCGATCAAGTGTGCCAAAATAGCCTAATCCTGCGAGGACGAGCGCTGTAGAAAATATGCCTTGAATTTGTTTGTTCTTGTAAAAAATTTAATGTAAATGATTCTGAACCTATGCATATGACAAAAGTAACAGTTTGAGGATAAAACTGATTTATTAAAATAATTAAAACAATATTTCAACCCAACAATGCTGCCGACATCCCATGACAATCAAGGCTTGGAATCAAAGTCACATTCTGTCAATTCTTGTTTATCTGACAATGACCTTTAATCTGTGTTAACATTTTCACTTTTCCCCAAACTCATAAAATGGAGTAAAGTGACAGATTCGGCTGCCGTTGTTTTGTCCTCACTTAAAATGTACAAGAGACTTCATGCCTTTTTATAGGCATGCTGGTGTTCTTGGGTTTACGTATCACGTGTTGCAGTGCTTACATTAAAGATAAACATGACGGCGTGAGTTGAATGAATCATAAAAGAGTCAAAATATTGTCACTTTCTTTCATTGCTGACTGACTACCATTGAAATAAATAAGATTGGCTTTATTTAAGGAGTGTATCTACGACTCCAGCAGACGATACATACTTGGACAAAATTATTGACGCCATTTATTAATGATAGAATAACCAACAATGGCCTCTGAAATAACTACAAACTGACCAAAGTTATCATTTTCATTCATTACATTTTTGTCCTTTATTTTAGCGACCAGTGACAATTTTTCTTTCATTAAGGATGGCGTACCAATGATTTGATCCAATCATTTAAATGCAGTTCTCCATGCGGTGAGTTTCATACGAAGGAAAAGTCAGAGCGCATCAGAGTTCACTGTGAGCGAGACTCTGGATTAATATGCACCATTCTGCTCTCTTCTGCTTAACAAAGGCTGGGGTGAGAGTTTGCAAAGCCAGGTGTGGCTTCTCACATAAGGCCTCAGCTATACAGATGACATACATTCCACAATCATAGCTGTTCTCTTGTACAGGAGTGGGTTGCTCCTGAAACATAGGCTTTCTTCCTGCACCCAACAAGGGTTCTAGCTTGCTAGCAATGCGACGGGCGTGCAGAGAGTTGCTGCCATTTTGAGAGTCATAGTGAGCAAAGTTGTTGGACTTATGATGATACACCAGAAGGCTCCAGTGTGACCCTCCAGCGCTCTGGTCGTTGTTGTCATTCACGGCCAGGAAGACATGACGACGTGAAGCCAGATCCAGAGGGTCAAGAAACATGGCCAACTCCTCTGGGCAGGAAGCACACTTGATAAACTGGGTAACCTCTGGGCTGACAAAGACGACACTCTGCCCCAGGAGTCGAAAACGCTCACTGGCAAAGTACTCAAAGGCAAATCCGATGATTTGGTCGTTAAGCCAGTGGGGTCCTTCGAGGAGGGACACGTCAGAGCGTCGAAGCAGGCTATTCTGATAGCTCAGCACGACAGGATCCATCCTTCAAACACACATACCGAGTGTCAGCCAAATACATTTTTAAACGCTGCGTTATCTTGTTCTACCACATTCATATTTGTGAATCAGATGCAGTGCACTTGAGCTCACCTGTTAATTTGAATGTAATTTTTTTAAAGTATTGTTTTTGTCTTGTTGAAGATTGGGCATATAGTCAGATGCAGCAAATGTATTTATTCATTTGTGGGGTAAAAACACGTGCCATGATTTAAAGACGTTCACACGTAAACGTAACTGGTAGATGTGACGTAAAGAATTACTTTGTCACTTCTAAAATGGTACAGAGAAGTCTCGTGTTACGGAATCACAGCACACTGCTGCTATGTTAGCATGGTCTTGTTAATCAGATATCTCAACGTCACAATAAGCAAAAAAATTTTCTAGACGATACATCCCGGAGCTCATCAAATCCGTTTTACTTAGCTCAAACGAGTTTGGTTAATTCCCTGTCAGTACCTAAAATACATTCGACTGAAGAAGCGCTGGAAGTTATAACGGCAACCCTCCTTACACTGACTGCCGTAAACAGCTTCGAGTAAACATTCCCAATTCGCGACAGTGGGAGGAGCCGAGGCTAAAGAAGAAAAATGACTATAGTGGCTCAGAATCAGGTGTTTAAAAAAATAAATTTACGAATTGTACGCATGTTATATGGATATTCTATATATGTATATTTCGCCTCATAATTATTTTTAAAAAATTGCAGCATGTTGAAGAACGTCGCCGTCTTGCGTCGGCTTCCTGTTATGTCGCTCGGCCGCGTGAGCGCGCCTGTGAACGGAGCCGCGCTGATTAGCTGATCAGAGAAGAGTTGGGAGTTCTCTCAGCGTAGCTGCAAAGTGTGTCACGAGCGGCTCTCGATCCCAGCAAACAATTGATACGCACGGATAAATAATGCCGCACTCCGCGGCAAAGAGATGACCTGCGGGGAGTCAGTCAGAAGTGAGCGGCTGAGGACCTAAAAAGACGCTGGAATGGCGTGAAAAGGCAGGGAATTAAATAGGAGTCCAGTGGTGGTGACGGAGGAAGGAGGAAAGTTCCAGATTCGAACCCCAGCGACTATATTTGACTTTCGGCGTCCTCGTTTGGAGGTAAGAGTTATTTAAGTCACAGAGGTCCACAAGTCCTTTCTTGTTTGGGCAGCTCACTCTCTTCTCTGCGCACTCCATCCTTACAGTATTGCCGAGCCTTGTGCATGTGCGTGCATGTGCGTGTGCTCGGTGACTTTGAGAAGCTCAACCATACCGCGTTTGTGGATGTACAGTGGACTTGTCGCTTTGCTTTGGTTTTCAAACATAAGCTTGACCTCACTTGTCTTGTACGCGTGTCGTCATTGAAGTGAGGTGCGTGAACCAGCCCGCTAAAGCTGGTCTTTGGACCCTTGTGCGTTTTCACGTATTATTTGGTAGAGGCCACTGAGGAAAAACGTAGAGCGGATTTGTACTGACGCTGCTGATGCATGAGTCTCCTTTTAGAGAACTCCATATGATGTGTGAAAGTGGCCCCGTCCTGATGCTGTGAGGTTTTTTTTTCACATGGATGGATAGCAGAAGAACAGAATAGTGATTGTCCTCCATCCGTTTTCTCTAGCTCTAGCCCTAATTATGGTCACCCATGAGTTTATGCATGTCCCAGCTGTCTTGGGGCCAGAGTTGGGATACACCCAGGACTGGTCACCGGCCATTTGCAGGGCACCTTTAGACAAACAAGCCATTCACCCTCTCACTTATGGACAATTTAGACATCGGTTCACCCAGCATGAGATCACCAAACCTCTTTGGAATATGGGAGGAAGCGCAGGAAAAACATGGCAACTCCTCTCAAGAAGAGATCCAAGTCAAGACTTGAACCCCCAATCTCTGAACGGAGGAGGCAGACGTGCTCAGCACAAAGCACCAAGGTGGTGTCCATAACATGCAACGTAAATGTCAAGCCGTTTGCGCGCTGCCCAGGTGTGGTCATGAGAGACAGACCTGTTTATTTAATGGGTCCTCCTTTCTATGGTTATGTTCCAATTTTCTTTCTGGGCAGGTATGCCTGTGTCAGATCAACATCCATTGGTAGTGGTTTAAGGAGAATAACTTTTATTCCAGTAGCAGTGCTCGCCCCAGGAGCTTCTCAAGCCCTAGGCTGTGCACAGGTGATGAGAGTAAAGTGGGCCTGTCCTGCGGGAATGTGAGGTCTGAGAAGACACAGCTGCTGTAGTATGAGAGGCAGCCTGGGCGGAGACACCAGCAAATGGTCCCTGTCGACATCCGACACCCGGCAAGATCTCGTCTGCTATTTCTAAAAACTGGCCTCAGTTTATCAGGTCAGGTTAGATCTGTTGAGTTGCTGGTAGCAGCGGCACTTCACTTCAACTTGCCTCGGAAGCTCAACTTTTTCCTTTGGTGATTGTGATTACGTAATATGCGAGACTATAAGATTCAGTTATACAGTATTGGGTAACAGCATCTAAATGCATTGCAACAGCTCCATTACTGAATGAGTTTGACATGTGTAGTGTTGTCAGAGAATCAAGTGTATTCTTCCGAGGAAGCCCTCAGTGACTTTCCTTTACTAGCCCTGTTCAATTACATGACACATTATATTTTTTTCCCTATTACTTTGTCTCCAATTGTGTTTGTCCAACTGTGTTTATCCAAAGTGTTGGGCGAAAACCAATTAATTTGATGCTACCACACACAAATCAAGGAACACATCCCTCATAAATATAAAAGCCTTCCCTGTCTTTAATCCATTGCTTGTGCCTTCATATTGCAGACAGATGAGGCGCATGCTTTGTGATGTGATGTCACTGACGTGTGCAGCTCATTGCCAATCTCAGTGATCCGATTTAAACAGGTATTCATTGTGCTCGCAAGAGGTTTTACAAGGAGCGGAGCCCACTTTTAAATGCATTATTACCAGCATACCAGCATGCCTTACGTGACAGTTGATGTCACCCCAAAGTAAATGTACAGTGAGTGAACGTTATGCACTCGGATGGCATTAAGTTGGGGAAGCAGTTCTGTTCTGTGTCCAGACTGTCTGGCAATTGCTGTACTGCCAAGTTCCATTCCATTATCATTCCGTTGTTTCATGGTGGATTATTAAAATGTGTTAATTACTTCAAAATACTTGACTGTACAATGAACATGAAAGAATATTTCTCCCACCCCTATAGATACTCAGGAATGTGAGCACTAGTGAAGACTGGAACACGTTTTTTTTTTTTTCCCCTCTCCAGGGACAGCATAGCGGTAGAGAGGTGCGGTCCTAACACAAAGATTGCGAGCCCAACTGGGCTTGAGCAGGGCACTTAGTCATCGTCATCAGTCGCTGAATGAGGAGATGGCGTTAAAGCGTTTCAAATGCCTTGAAGGTGGAAAAGTGCTATAAAAGTGAAAGCCCAAGCCCATTTTTGTGGAATATAGAAGTGCTCTTGTGGAATTTATATTCCCTTTGGAACTATCATCTTGAGGTAATTACGCATACAGTCCATTGTTTTGGATATGTTACCAAGGTGAAAATATTAAGCTTCTGTCCACTCATGAAACAAAATAAAATTGTCAATAACAAATTTTGGTCAAGGTCAGTTTCATGAGGTTGTTTTTTTCGGGATTGTGTTGAACCACAATTCAAAAGCAATTTGCCACGATACTCAGTCCACAAAGGTAATCAGACTGCTTTTGTGTTCGTGTGTGCAAGTGTCCTTCACAACGTGTTAGGTCATTGTGATAGATTTGTGCAGCCTATTAATAAGAATCATTTAGTGATGTGTCTAAGACACTGGTTTCAAAGTCATGGCCCGGGGGCCAGATCTGGCCCGCCACATCATTTTATGTGGCCCACAAAAGCAAATCAAGCATGTCAAGTTCCATGATGCTTCTAAGGTCTGAACCAATATTTTAAATTGTCTTATGTAATTCACAATAACAGTCATTATTCTTGACGAGTTATCAATCAATTTGTTGTGTGCTGTATATGTAATACGTGAAGGTGATTAAACATTTCTATGGCTTCCCCAAATTCATAACGGCCCTCCAAGGGAAACCGTAACTACAATGTGACCCGAGACAAAAATGAGTTTGACACCCCTGGTCTAAAACATCCATTCATTATCTGAAGCGCTTATCCTCATGAGGGTTGCGGACGTGCCGGAGCCTATCCCAGCCAACTTTGGGGAGTAGGCGGGGGACACCCAGAACTGGCTACCAGCCAATCGCAGGGCACACATAGACGAACAACCATTCTCAACACTCCCAATCACACCTAGGGACAATTCGGAGTGTTCAATCAACCTACCATGCATGTTTTGGGGATGTTGGAGAAAACCAGAGTACCCGGAGAAAGCCGGCAAAGAACATTTTAAGATTAAACAGACTTAGTCAAGCAAATGTTAATTGCTTCTCAATTATTTTGTTGGACTGAGAAAGTTAGTACATGCATTTGAACTGTGAAGTAGGTAGGTCATGCCTGCAGCCAAATAGTTGTGTTTTTTTTTAAATGCATCCATTCCATGTCTGTGCTTAGGCGCCTGTGCCATGCAATTTATTCTTTGAAAATCACCTGAGCAACCATGTGCACCCGGATTTGTGCTTTGCTGTGAAATTCCGCAACCCTCGCTTCTCATTGTTCATTTTAGGGCTAGGTGATTAATCAATATATTAATAAATGAATCAATATATATTCAATTCATTGGGCACATGCTTGCGGTTTCCCCGGTGCTGGAGAATGACCCGCAGGATGGAGGAGCCATTCACCCGAACACCGATATGATGGTGATGGCGACTGGGGTGTCCGGCTGACTGCTATGTCATACCGGTCGGTCGTCCCGGGGCGCTTAGTGGCTCTGCTGAAGGTGTGAATATAAGATAAGATAAGAAAACCTTTATTAGTCTCGCAATGGAGAAATTCCAGATTCACAGCAGCAAAGTTATGAAAGGAAGAAGTAGAACAACAAAATGTAGGAGCTGCTGGAAAGGCAGCCACTCACGTGAGTATGAATGGTTTGCCTATACGTGCTCCCTGACTGGCTGGCGACCAGTTCAGGGTAAACCCCGCCTCTCACATGAAGTAAACCAGGATAATGTCATTGTCAATTTCTGAAATCATTTTTTTTTTTATGAATTCCATGTTATTTTAAAGCCCTATTGCCTTTGCTCCTACTGATCCACTGACACCCCCTTCATGAATTTTGAATCACAGCTTCTATTTGAAGTCCTGCATTACGAGCTCACATGATTGGGGTGCCCCAAAAAGAGTCGTGGTCACATTATAGGATTGTTTTGGGAAAGATATTGGCATGCCCATGAAGTCATTATAAGAGAAACCTGCTAGTGTTGCACGGAACAAAGCCCCCCTTTCTTCCGTGGGTCATTATGAGTTCGGCTTTGGCCTCAGCAGCTGAACCTCCCAGCATTTTGCATTTCCCATCATTAACTCGCCGGTGGCTGAACTGAGATGCAGAGAAGTGCTTTGTTTTCTTCTTTGCAATTTGCTTCTGTGAAATGAGTTGAAAGGATCTTTTTCCCGTTCATCCTTAAAATAGAGACAACAAGCAATTTTGATCTAGCCGGAAGCTAAATGCATTTATATTAAATCCGGTCCTTGTTTTGGAGAGCGATGAAAGTTTTGTCTTTTGTGTTGGTCGAGTACCACAGTAATCCTCGTTTGAACCATGCAATATCTGGGGTCATGGAAACAAGCAGCTGGCTCCGTAAAAGCACATTTACTGTATGATATGTCCTTGCGCCGTCATTGCCATGTTTGCTAGTGAGGTTTCGTCACAGGAGTCGACTCAATAAGTGCCTCTCGATGCCGAGGAACACTCGAAACTGGAGTTGTACATTTGCTGAATATTTGGGAGTGTATTGTGACACAGTGGTGACAATAGCTCGTGGCCTCTGCAGTCTTATGCTACAGACAGGACAGGGCCCATGACTAATCCTCAGGCATGCGCGCTTGTGTAATGCTACACAATGCAGTCTATATATACAGGGGCAGCACTGCCACGCAGCAGTGAAACCACATCACTCTCGGGCAAAATTGTGGCTTTCTGGGTTTCAAAATGTATGTAACACCTTGCAGTGGTTTCCACTTCAATATACTCCAGAGGACAGCTAGAGTTCAGTCTCTTATCTGAGTGAGGAGCTCTGCCAGTTTACAGTAGTCTGGGCGCTGTCAGAAGGAGGCAAGAGGGGGGTGCAGTGGGGGGTAAGCAGATATAGTTGTGGCTGACAACATACAGGCTGCGATAAGGTTGATTTCCAACGCAGCCCAAGATGGGCTCTGCTTTCTGCGATGCTTCTCTTGCCTAATCTGCTTTGTCAGTTTTGTAAATATCTGGATGATCTAGGCTTTACAAAGATTATTCTTAAATCTGACCAATAACTCTGATTTACAGTAGGATATTGAGCAACAGATGATGTATATACAGGATATATATGAAGACTTGACTTTGTGAAAGGTGCATTCAACCCCGAGCCTGTCACAATGTCCAGGCCGCGTTGCTGTGCTCTGCCCGTCACCTGCTCTCATGCTGATTACCTGCTGGTGCCTTTACAGGCAGCCATTCACTCCAGCGACTCGGCGGCCTTGTTGAATGACTCAAGTCAGACACCCAGTCGATGATGAGAGGCAGAATTGGCTCCAGGAAGTCTAATACTCAACCCGAAGGATTCCACTTAACAGCATGGCAAATAGTTTTTGTTCCTCTTGTCACATTGGGCCCCGGTGAGGTTTGAATGCACAATTGAGTTTATCCTGTAACAAGCTTTCCTGGAATTAGAGTTTGGCGGAATGAGGCTGTTTTGGTTTTGTCATTTGAGAATGTGTTATTGCTCTGCACTAACTAGTTTGATTCTTGAAAAATCTGTTGAGCCTGCATCTCTCTGGATCAAGGATTACACATATTACACATGTATTTGTTTTCAATTTGAGCTGTCCGTTCATAGGCTCTTTCCAATGCTTTCTTCTACAAGGAATGGCAGTCAGCGTGATGTGGATTAAATCTCTCACAACATATTAAACAGTGAAAAACTGATTCTATGCAAATGATTTTTGTCCTCGTTATGCTCATAAAGGAAAGCCGAGGCTCTTTGGCCATTTGCACGGATACAACTTGTTCTTCAGATTTGTCCTTTCTTGTTGGCAAACTGTTTTCTTGTGGTCAGGGAGTTTGACTTTTTTATGACTGGTGCTACACATACATTCGAAAACCTGTCCTCTCAAAACAAGACCACGCATGCTTTCTGTTTATGGCTCCCCAGGAAAGGGTGTAAGTAAAAAAGATTTTAGGTGAATTATATTGGTCTATGCAAGCTCCCAAGCTCTGGTCAAACTTGGGAACGCTCATTGATGTCGATGCTCATTTGACATTTGTAAAATGTCAACTTTTATTTTGGTCACAGTTCAACAAATGATCAAGCAACATGTGGTTTTATAATCAAGCAAGGTAACGTTACATTGACAGGATCTTTCCAAAATGGTCTCCCAAATATCTTTGCCATGTTCTTGAAGTCGACGACACCGCTGTGCTTGCTGATCAAACAGCAGTTCTTGCTGTTTGTCTGTCGACTGCAGCTCCGACTGCAGAATCGGGCTCAGATTTCAAAAAGACCGCCGTCTGCTGCAGGCAGATAGACAGCCTTTGGGCCCCTTCCTCAGAAGAAACAGTGAGAGCTTCAGGAACGCTTCCCTGTAATTACAGGTCATGGTTTTTTTTTTTTTTCTAATCCTCTAAACAGATGTGCTCCAAATTATGCTGCACATTCAGACCCCGTGTTCAACATTGACGACCTGCCATTACAATAAAACTGGTGCAGGTTGGGTCCAGACTGTTTGCCATGGATTCAACTATCCCACCAAAGACAAATATATTTAACCGATATATGAATGGAAATAATATGCAAGATATTATATTATTTTCCCAATATACTGTATATGACAAATATTATGTTGTAAATATATGAATTTATTTATTAATGATCAAATATTCCACAAGATATTATATATCCATGTAATATATTGAAAATACCCCCCAAATTGCCGCTTTCCATATATGTAATATGTGTTGATATATGACAAAATATACATCATTATATCTTTCTAAATATCCACAATCATGTGTTGTAATTTATATCGGAAAACGTATTGATAATATATGTAAAGAAATTGTGTCGCATATATTTTCAATATATGGTAAATGTATTTTACATGCATGGGAAATTATATGCAAACTTACACGAGGTATAGGTAACGATATATGATTAATACTTGGTAGAATATATGGTAAATGTATGTAAAAATATGTGAAATTATCTTGAAATGTGTATTGCATAATAGGAGCAAATATTTGAAAATTAACAAAGACTAATCGGTATCTCATCAAAACCACTTTTATTTTTTTAAATAAAAAAAATAACAGATTTTGAGGGTGACAACTACTTTATTCACAGTACAACAAGTTGAACAGTGCAAACTCTTTCAAGTGTAATCTCTTCAAAGTCTAAACTTTAAAATAGTTTTGAACTCAACGTAACATTCTGCAGCAGTGCAACATATTTTATATAATACAGTCGCACAAACTGAAAGGAGAAGTGATACATTAACTATGAGAATGTGTTTAAGACCGACTCACCTGCAAACTGAAGAATGACAGCATCTTTGACGGGTCATCCATTAACAGGCTTCTTGCTGTTGATCGACTGTCAACAAGATATGTCGTGTCAGTCATGGCGGCTGGGTCAAAATCAGTTATTCACTTGATAGGAATGGCTTTATGTTGTATCTGGTCTTTTTGCCCAACTAACAAAGGCAAACCTATATTGTGACATTTTGGCTCAGGGTAATTAATTTACTGAAATATTTCACCTTCTGCTCGTGCTCAAATAGCCGTCCTTTCCGCCTAGCATGCGCAAAGATATGATTGCACTACGATTGGTTGGTTCGTCCGGGCAATGGTCCTGTGCATGCGTCAATCGCGCTGAGCGCTCCGGTTAATGTCGGTCTCTGTTTCATCCCATCCGTTTTCGTTTGCTCACGCCTTACTGAGTCGAGCACTGACAAATATTGAAAATGGACTGATTCCAAATGAAAGTGAAATATATCCTTCCGGGCTCTGATCAAATTGTTATTCCAAGAACAATGAGACGATCGTGGAGAAAAAAGGTTTGTCATTTCTCCTTGATTCTGCTATTACTGGAAAGAGTTGTGAACTAATTTCTAGACAGGGACTCACCTCAACTCAACTGTATTTACAAAGTGCTGTAGATGGAGCAACTATCATATATACAGCAATAAATCAGTAACAAGGACGGTAGAAAGCACCAAACAGTAAAACTAAGATCAAGTCTGGGTCATGCTGAGTCAAATGCCAAAGAATAGTGAGTTTTGAGGCGGGTTTTAAAGATGGGCAGCGAGGAGGCTTGCCGAATGTTCAGTGGGAGGTCATTGCAGAGAGAGGGACCAGCAACAGAAAAGGCACAATCCCCTCTGAGCTTAAAACCTTGCTCATTAACATCTGGCATAAATGTAACGGTGTTTCAGAAAAAGAACGTGATACCAACAGTCAAACATGGTAGTGGGAGTGTGATGGTCTGGGGCTGCCCTGCTAATTCCAAGCCTGGCTCGCTTGCTGTGATTGATGGAACGACGAATTCTGCTCTTAACCAGAAAATCGTGTGGGAGAATGTGTGGCCATCACTTTGTGGGCTCTAGCTGAAGCGCATTTGGGTTCCGCATCACGACAATGATCAAAAGCACATCAGAAAGTCAAATTCTGAAACAAACAAAATGAAGCTTTTGTAGTGGTGTCGTCAAAATCCTTACTTTAATCCGATGGAAATGTTGTGGCATTACATTAGAAACACTGTTCATGCTCAAACCCTCCAGTGTTGCTGAATTAAGGCAATTCTGCAATGAAGAGTGGGCCAAAATGTCTCCACAGAGTTGTGAAAGACTCATTGCCAGTTATAGAATATGCTTGATTTTGGTTGTTGCCAACAGGGGACACCACATGTTTAAGGGGCAATCGGGTTTTTCACACAGGGGCCAACTATGTTTGTTTTTTTCCCCCCTCCTTTCTTCAGAAAAACCTTCATTAAAAAAAACAACATTTTGCTTATTTCTGTTGTCTTCCACTATTATCTAAATTAGTTTGAAGACAGGGAACAAGTGTGGGGAAACATGCAAAAAAAGAAAAAAAATCAGGAAGGGGGGAGGGGGGGCAAACACTTTTTCCACACCACTGTATCTATCTCATCATAAAATGACCATTCCGACAGTGATACCAGTCTGGTTGGTCTCTCATCAAAGTACTTCAGGGAAAGAGCTGCTGTTTGTTTCCATCGCGGTGTTTTTAACACTGCAGTGGATGTCCATACCATCGTCATCAAATGTCAGTTGTGCTCTTAACATACATGTCTCATGCCGTTGCTTTATTTGGCATTTGCGTGCGATTCTTTTTTGAGCTGCAACATATGGGTGCTGATAATGTTGCTAAATTTGTTCCACACCTCAAAGTCGCTGAAGTCTGCAGTACTATTTTGAGATTTGCTTTCCTTGTACTAAAATAATATAAAACAGTATTTTACCATCTGGCCATATGCCTATCGCTATCTATTATTCTTGTAGCTTTTGCAGAATGAAAACATCATCATTCAACATGGTTTTCTGAGCCTTTAACGCTGAAACCTTTGTTGATGAAGTGACTTGTTTCTGCCAGCTAATTTTTATTGTGGGGTGGAGTACTTTTCCAGCTTCACTGGCCAAATGCTGCAGCGTCATATTGATATTTCCAGAACTAAAATGGAGTCTGAATGGAAAACATTATCCACACTCCAAAACAATAAAAGAAAATGTGAGGGTAGTCCAAGAGCAAGTCTTGTTTGAGACATTACATCAATGCTTCGAAAATGTTGCGCCCACTAGCACTGAAAACTCCACTTCTGTGAAGAGGTCTTTGGACATTTTTGCTATGTTATTTTAACCATGCGAAAGCAACGAGGCTACTTCCAGTGAAGGGCAAGCCACCTGGAATATGTAGTGAGCCAAGATACAAGTTTTGATACATAAGCTTCACCACATTGACTGAGGCCACCCATCAGAGAAATGTAGCAATCTGAAGTCTGACCTTCTGGAAAAAAGTAGCTAAATGTTAAGTGAACACTTGTTAAAAGAAAAACTTAAATTATGCAATTTTACTATTATCTACAGTAATTCAACACTTCATTTTAAATATATAATGCTTTGTTTTTACTATGACTGCAAAATCCATGTCTTGTACTTCATGAAAAAAGAATTTGGCCGTTTATATAGAATTATTAGGCAGGACTTTTTTTTTTTTTCTTCTGAAAGTAGCTTTTTGACTTTTACCAAACAACTTGAGTAATGACTACATCATCAAGATAATAACTGTTAAGAAAGCCTTCACAACTTTCTTCCCCACACACAAAGCGCTAGTGATCCTGCATGTGTCACCCCGGGGCTTCTGTGGAAGGACACCAGCGCGAGAGAGGCATGACTTTGCAGAAGAGTGATTGTCTCGCAACCCAGGGTTTGAGGGTTCGATCCCACGTCCAGGTGTCCTTGAGAAAGATACTGACTTTATGATCACACTACTGAGAAATGTACTGTATGTCGTTTCAGTCGTAACACCACGACTGTACTTGTAATGCCTCTACTATCTTACACTGCCTGCTTCAATATGAAGAGCGAAATTAAAATAGAAAATGCTACTCCTTGGTCTCTTCAGAGGTTTCTCATATCTCATACCTTTAACCGAGTCTGGATCATCCTCACAGTCACTCTCTTCTTAAGAATGCAGCCATGCCGGTCTTGCAGACAGTTTCTAAGTTGGTCCTATGTCATCATCGCATGCTGGATGCCCTCAGTTAGAAGTGTCCGCCTGTGTTTGGGTTACTCAAAATGCACGTTTTATTCCAGGACCGAAGTCTTTGAAGAGAGAACAGCAGTCAAGAGTCTGCCAGAGAGATGCCACATGTTCTTCGGCAGCTGTGTCATGAAACAGTTTGCCTGCCAAACATTACCGTTAAAAGTCCATAAATGTCATCGAGAAGGCACTCATCTCGACGTGGTAAAAGAACATAACAAAACTTTGTTGTGTATGTTTCATAGCGATAAATGTTTACATCTAATACTCTCTACTGCTGCCGATGCTGTAAAACGAGCTTTGTTTTCTTTGCCCGCAACGCGTTTTCAGTGACTAATATAAAGCTGGTTGTTTGACTTGTTTTGTCTTCAAATTGCCTGTATGTAACCCTTTAATCTTAAAAAGATACTGTAGGTCTGCAAAAAAGTCATAGGTTTTCTATTTCGGTCAATATGTGGACATAAATAACATGTTATGTTGGAGCCCTCTCAGTTGTGCTTCCTGTCTCACTCTGTATTTCTGTCATTTTCCTGGGAGTGGACACAGGAAGTGAATTTCTATGACGACAACAAAGGAGTGGTGTAGTTTACAGCACTGCAGTTTCAAGTGCTCTTTCAAACAAGTTTTCGCTAGCATGCACTTTGGATCTTCGTTGGACTTGGAATTATCAGATTATGTTTCCCTGGTATCGATATATCGATGCTCTCACGAATATCAGTCCGGTATATGCGCAGCCTTTTTGCGCTGTCGGCAAAACGTGCAAAGCCAATTCCACGTCGCCTAGGTGAATGCCGAAGGGGACCGTGACATGGCACCTGTGGGAACTTTAAACTTACACAATGTCTTTTTTTTGAACACAAGATGCCACCAACTAGAACAATTAATCCAGTTAAGCATCGTAAATGCAAACCGAGCGTGTGACTGTTTGGAAACGCACAGCGTTGTTGGAATGTGCTGTGGGGTTACTCAAAGTGCCGCGCTCTCGGGGACCTGAGCGAGCCCTGGTCTTTTCGACTCGGGACAGAAAGTGCGAGGGTTGGAGTTATGTGCTCCCTCTCAAGAGCACAAGTTAGGAGGCGAGCAGCAGCATTTTGGACCAACTGGAGACGCTTGAGGGAGGATTGGCTGACTTCAAAATAAAGTGTATTACAGTAATCCTGTAAAACATACGACAGTGGGGCGGTGCGGGACTGACCAACCAAGGTGACCACAAAAAGTTCTGTCAACAAAATAGAATCTGAAGCACGAAAGAGCGCTACCCCTAATGCTGACCTGGTTCTGCAAATGTAAACAGCATACAGTACAACAAAACAAGACACGTGCAGTTTCCAGTGTCATTTGCCAGGCGGCCGTCATTAAAAATACTTAACGTGGCTGTCTTTGCCATGTATTTTCTTGAATCTGACTGGAAAACCCTCATGTTATGTATGTTCATCTCAGGAAGATTTCAACTGCGCTGCAGTACTTTTTACTGAAATTTTGAAATAAAAGGCAGCTTGGAAATGGGTCTTAAATTTGGGAATAAAGTCATCAGGGGAGCCCGAATGGCTTAATCTGGCAAAACCACATCCTCTTAAAACGTCAATGAAACCGCTTCAAAAGAATTAAACACCGCCAGACAGTCATAGGCACAGAATGCAAATGTGATGTTTGAAACGAGAATCCTAGCTGGAGAAACATTGAGGAATATATTGCACCTAAATGGGCAAGAGTTTGTAGAAATTGGCTGAGGAGGTTTAAGCACAGAATCAAATCGCTTTATGTAAATAGTGTGCGCGAATTGTGATGGTTAGCCTGGTTTGACAAATGTTCTCTTTTGGCCTCTAACTGTGCTCTTGTAGCAGCGCCAGCAGTCTTTCCAGATTTGATAAGTGACCTGCAGCTTGTCTTTTTCTCCCACCTACATTTGGCTTTGTGGCACTCCCATTTAGCTGCGTTACTTCTGTTATTAAACCAGGATTTGCGTCTAGCTTTTGATCGCACAGTTTTTAATGCCGCCGCCAAATCCAGTATAGCACTGTAGGATGAGTGGAAGCAACAGGTGAGTTGCTCCATGTTAGAAGAGGGTGCACAAAGCTCATCAGAGAAGCGACAAGCAGTTAGATGGTTTGGCTTTTAGCAGCTGTACTCCAGAGCGGCAGATTTAACAGCAAGCAGCACAGGACAAGAAAACGTCAAAGAGAACATGATTGGAAATCGCATTCTACAAGACTTTCAAGTCTGACGCCGGTAGATCATAAGCAAGAATTGGCTCTAAAGTATGTCCTTGTTCATGCGTATGTGTCGGGACGAGTCACAGGATTTCAAAAATCATTCAGAAAGTCCTTATTGTATTTGGGAGGACAGTAAATGACAGTGTGGAGCCCAGGGACAGCTGGGCCTACTTCAAAGAAAGTGGCTTCAAAGCTGGAGATTGATGTGGCCATTACACACTGTTTACCTTGAAAATTGCTTTTCAAAATAGTCACCGTTCCCCCACCATGGCCTAAAGTTCTTGGGGAGTTCAAGAAGGCGCAATCAGGTTGCAATATTTCAAGTAAAGCGCTATTCTCAGCGGCACCTGTCCAAGTCTCCAGCAGAAAGAGGAAATCCAGGTCACCGGAGAGGGAAAAACTAAATGTTTTATTCATTAATGAATGAGCAGAGGACCAAGCGTGTTTTGGCTCCTGTTTTTGCTTCACCAGCTGACCTTTGCATTTGCTGTGGCGATAGTGATACTCGTTGGAATTGTGGCTTATTTGCCGCCATGGAGGCAAGGATTAGTTACTTCGAGAAGAGACTCTGCACCATGCATAGACATGGTGCAGAGCAAGTTAGCTTAGTGCCAAGCTTTTGTGAGCAGCCGGGAAAGCAAAGACTCAGGGAGGTGGGTAACACTGTGATGTGGCCGCAAATAGCATGCCGCTTCTGATTGGTGAGCTTTGGGGAATATGAGCGCTTTAAAAAAAAGAAAAGCATCTTCTACAATCACAAAATCACATTGTCTGAGATGACAATTTCGATCCCAATCATTCTGCCCCAGTATAGAGGTTCATATATTTTTATCAATAATAATGGTAGCTAATTTCTTATCTGTTGAACCACTCTATTAGATCAGTCCTCCGGTTCTGCTTGCGCCGCTCCTGGCACGTTAGCCGGTTGTGGCAGTTCAACGGTTTGTTTTGTTTCTTCAAAAATGCGGTTGTATGACACCACAGACAAAGGTAAACATATAAGAAGGCAACAAGCTCCTTTCCTATAATGGCAGAGAAAAAGACGCCTCTGACCTCCACTCCCTGGAGTTCACACCGACTCATTCTTCTGTATTGCCTCATCAAAGTGGAAAATCTCGCTAAACTAGATTCAACAGCATTCAGGGTAGCTTTAATGCAGCTCCACAATGCACAATGCACAATTTTCATTTTACACATTGATGAATTCTAACAGTCCGAATGGTATGCTGGCTTCCGCAGATTTAGTCTTGTTGTGTTGTGGCCTAGCAATGCAAGCACAAACATGACCTCATGAAGTGCAGTATGGCAATAATCAGGAGCGCTGAGCTCACAATACACAACTGGTGAATTTTTTTATTTTTTTTCACTGAACCTGTTACACTCAATTTCACATGTAGTGTGGGAAAGACTCAACCGTTGAAAAACAACTGATGTGGACTGATTTAAAAAATACAAAAGAGATTACTTACTGTACAAGGTCAGATTAAATTGTTACAAAAAACACAGCAAGTTTGTTTCGTTTTGTACAGTCAACCACCTCAAATCTTTTGTATCTTTTTTTTTTTTTTTTTTTTACAGCTCCGTATGATAGCATCCTAATAGTTTACAGAACAAATTGGAGTTGTAACTCTAGTTGACAAGATCAAGGCCTCTGAGAACAGCAGTGTTGCCTTCAGGCTGAAGGGGAACTGTTTCTGTGAGAATATAGAGTCATGTTACACAGTGATGCATTCAGTGCAGACAAATCTGTGTGCGTGTGTGTGTGTATTAGTTGAATGTGTTGATGCACACCCTCATCTCACTAATCAGTTGACCTTGCAAAGTTTTGGTGCTCCAAGTGGGCAAAAGTCATGTGATGATGTCTTCAAACAAATCGACTGGTCTCAAAGTGTGCCGAATAGCTTAACATATCCAGATATAGAGATTTAAGTCACCTGACAGCACAGCAAATACATCCATTTTGTTTGTGACAACACCATAAAGACAAAAGACAGAATTGAAGTACTAGTAGTAGTATTTATTACAGATGGTTCCAAGCCATAAAAATGAGGAAATATTGTTTTGATGGCTAAGTCAGATAATTGTATAACTTTTTATCATCCTATTAGCAAACATCATTACAATTTTCAAATTGAACACATTGTTTAGGGTTCAGTTTTATTTTGTAACTCTTGGCTCCTCCTCCTAGCATCTAACAGGGTTGTCCCGATCCGATCAACGGAAATCGGGGCCGATCACAAGATTTACAGCTGCTTGGTATCAGCTGTAAAAGATTGGATTTCAGCTTCAAAGTGTTGCAGGTCTTTTGACAACTTTATTGTGGATGTTAACTGGTGGTTAGTGGCATGCAACACACTCTGCATGCCTGCGGCGACTGGTCAATTTTAATGCCCTTCTAAAATAATCTGTCCACGGGGGTGAAGTGGCGTGTGGTTGGTCGGCGGATGGACATTTCCCCAACAATCCCAGCCAGATGCGCCTTCACCATTTCCGTAAATACACGATCGTCGACGACCATGACCTTGAAAAATGTCGACAGGGAAGGGGAGAGGGTTGTAGGGGACGGATGTAATGTTTCCTAAATGTATGCCCATCAATCCCTTCATCGACGATTGCCAACGGACATGGACAGAAAACATTTTTTTGAGGGTGTGGGGTGCTGTGGATCCACCCCCCCCCCCCCCCCCCCCGCCCCTCCTCTCAGACGGAGGCTGGGGCCACCGCTCCATTGGCCCCACCCTCTGCACGCCCCTGCCTTGGATGCATTGTAAAACTGTAGATGTGAAGGTGCAGCAACAGCTAACGAGTAAAAAGGATCTTTAGCAAAAGATCAAATTTTTGCATTCTAAAGCGTTTTAAAGTCCTAATTGTAGTGTCTGTGGATACTTTGCGGTAACTCTTGTTCACATACTGCCCTGTGCTCCATTGCACCATGTACAGTGAGCTGCACATGTGAGTTGTATTTCAGTCCTCGCAGTCCATCTACCATATGTTAAATCAAAGCATATTTTATTCTCTTTAAGGCCACAGCTTGTGAGTTGTTTTTATGACATGCTGGACCGTATGCGTTTTATGTCTGAAGTACAATTTCCTCTGCTTGCGCAGTGCGGAGGGGTTTGGGTGTGTTTTGGAAGGGAGTCTAACGATTACAATGAGGGGCTAGCGTGCGGTGTGCATGCTGCAGAACATTTTGGCTATCTTTGCCCTCTCTGCTTGTGGTCTGTGCTGTCATGTGTGGCCATCATTAAGATTACACGCATGCCAGTAGATGCCATTAAAGAAAGTTATAGGCACTCTTAACAGTATATTTCAGAAGAACCTGAGCTACAAACTAGGGAACAAAAACATTTGAGAGGAGCTTTTACCTGTTTTACATGGAAAGAAATCTAAAACCGTGTCGACGGAAAACCAACTAAACTTGATCAGATGTGTATCCGTTTTCATAAAAGCTGGCTGAAGGGCACCCAGCTCCTCAGTGAGAACCAACATTAGGATGACTGATAAAGTTGAACATTTTGTCACACTGATCTCTCCTTCATGAACCAAAACCATACATAGCCCGATCAGAGAGCTTCTCTCGCCAATTCCTTCAACACCTACCAACCAACTTCAGATCAAAGCAAAAATGTTCTCGCTTGACATATGACATTGTGTCTTTCATAGAGTGAAAGTTGGTCATGCCAGAGGGAAGAGTGTTGCTCTTTGTCTTGGGAAATGTTTCTTTGAAACAGACTTCAGATCAGATAACTTGAGTTTGACTCCAAGTGACTTACTGCTCAATCAGTGTAACCGGATCTGTGCGAGTCTTGGAAGGGCTGAGAGAAAGACACAACAAGAGGCCACTTCAGCGTCCCTGCATCATCACTTCCTCCAGTTTACATACCTGCGGCTTATTTCACTCAGCAATCTCTGTTGCGTTATTGCTCCTTTCTGTCACTCTGCTGATAATGTTTCCTGCTCCAAGTACAGTGTGCGGTTTTAAACCTATAGTGCTGTGCGATGATTTGTGTTTCTTGTTTTCAGAAGACAACAAATGTATTGAATGGCTTCAACTTGAACTGATAGTGTAACAAATCATTGTGTGTAATTGACTTCCATTATTGACATGTATTGCTTCAGACTTTGGAGAAGGGAATCTGAAAACGAGTTGGCAGCGGTAGAGCTATACAAGTTGAGATTTCATAGCAATGACACCATTGTGAGTCTTGTGGTACCTTTGTTTTCGGTTTTGTATGATTTTATTCTCAAAGCTCCTCCGAAATAAAAAAATTATTACAGTGGTCCAAAAAATTCTCCTGCTGTTTTGAAATCAGATTTTTTTTCAGTGATTTATCGCGCTGAGTCCGAATCTGCCATAATTTTTCTCTCCAGCACATCAGGTTTTAATTATGATAATGATAATGATCATAATGGATGGATATTACTCCTACTGACAATAACAACAACAGCATAGTAACAATAACAATAGTAACAATAATATGAGCAACGATAATAACAAAAATACCAATAATAATAACAAGAATAAGAATACTAGTAGTAATACTATTCAGTAATATAATTGGTAATATTAAGGGTTAGGTTCAGCAGCAGGCGCAATTTTTTTTCTGAAATGTTATAGCTATTAATAACAAACCATGTTAAAATCGGGATTGTGCAAGCTTTTATTGGTCAAACTTTAAAACAACAAATTTAAATGTCTCAAAAAACAGATTTGGTCAGAAAAAAAAGGTTAAGCCAATTTTTAAATCTGTGTCAGAAATAGGTTTGGGGACACACAAAGCAATCTCTGATTAAAAAGTTGCTGTAAACCAGTGTTATAGGATGTAAAGTTCAGAATCAGAATTTATTCATCATTGCACAGCAGCTCATCATGATTCAATTCTAAATCTTAAAAATGGCACCATATGGAAACAAAACACAGAATAAACAATGACAATAAATTTAGACATCCTGTCTGCCTGACGGAATCTATTCTGTTGGCCAAATAAGGTTGTTATTATATTCAGCTTTGGAGAATTTCAGGATGAACCTTAAATGCAGGATAACCTTTCAAGGTGAACTTCATTTGGCTTTCTCTAAACCTTTGAAGGCACATGCCCAACTGTTCAATGTTTCAGCAACTTGCTCTTCTTTTCACAAAGTGTTGTTATCGTGGGCGCTATGGCTCAGTGGTAGAGAGGTTGGGGGTTCAATACCCGGCCATTGGGACCTAGTCAAGGTGTCCTTGAGTAAGATACTAAAGCCCCCCCAGTTGTTCCTGATGGTGCGTCATCAGTAGGTAAATGTGGAAACAGTGTAACGCTTTGAGTACCCGAGGGGTGGAACAGCCCATTTACCAAGTTGTCTTGTTGAAAATACCCATGAGATGACTGTTGTTTTGTGACGGTTAACTCACTGCCCGCCAGCATGGTCACATGCCCAAATCCCCCCCCCCCCCCCCCCCATCTTTTAAGCAGCAGGCTGACCATCTGTTTCAGGCGTGCACACACATGCTCACGTAGGCAAACACATTGACACTGACATGCCCTTCAGGTCATATTTGGATGGATTCAGCCTTGCAGTTGTGAAAGGACTGCGTGCTCTATGTATGGGAGTCCAGAGAGGATGCTGGTCGGATGCTTTCTGTCGTACTTCAGACCGTTTTCAAGTTAGAACCGTGACATGCAGGAGGTCAGATGAAGGACGACAGGAAATGACCTAACAAGGGTCAACCTTTTATTTGCCACTTCGTATGACCCTGATCCATTTCCTCTTTTCGTCCAAGGCTGAGTTTGTGCCATGGTCATGGAAAATGTATTACATATCCTGATATGAGAACTGAGTTATTTTGATGTCTGTGGGTCATTTTAGGAATTGGCTGACTTTTAGCCCGGCAACCACTCGTTTTACTTTATGCCATTTTAAAGACCTTCTCCAGTACGCCAGTTTTAGAGTTCAAGACAAAGGTCAACGTTGTAAATGGAATATCCATCAATTTTCTCCACCGCTTGTCCTCATTAGGGTCACCGGTGAAATTGAGCCTTTCCCGGTTTGCTTTGGTCGAGAGGCCTGGTACCCCTGTGGATTGGTCACCATCTCAAGTACAGCAAAAAGGAAAATATATCAACTGAAATGACTCAAAAAAGACACTGATTGCTTTGATAACAGTGACTCACATGGTAAATGTTTGTGTGCTGGCAAATAAAGCGGTTCACAGCACAGTATTTGTGTCTCTTAATGGATTCGAGAGAAACTTGTGAATGGCGTGATTGTATGCTCACGAAAAAGGCCGGCAGCTGCTAGTCTTAGTGTTTGGGGGAGCTTATGTGTGCTCTTGGGAGTAAGGATGTGTGTTAATGATAATCCTGTAGATCCAGGGGACTTGTCCTTTATCCTCTATGAGTGTGCATGTTGCGCTCCACGGCAAAATCATTTGGCCACATTACATAACATCATGTCCAATGCTGCTTTTGTCATAATCCTTCAAATTTCAGATTGCTCCTCCTTCGTTGCTTTCTGATTGCAGAGTCACATGAGTAGTTCCTGCCACTGCTATATTTTCCTGTATGTTGGCTGGTGTTTGCACCCACAAGACGGTGTCCTATGATTGTGAAAGTAGCCTTGTGAAATGAATTGATCCCATGTTCTTCTGTCTTGCTTGTCTTGTCCTTACAGCGGTAATGACTTGAAGTCGGTGCCCCCTACCGCCCAGTGAAGGACGTGCCTGACAGCCGCTAATGGGAACTCCTCCTCCGCCATGAGTGCTCGCGATGGAGTTGGCGGCATGGGTACTCTGGGACGGCGGCAGCGCTTGGAGAACTCTGAGTTCACCGTGCGCGTCTATCCAGGCACCTTGGCCGAAGGCACCATCTACTGCCCGATCAGTGCTCGAAAGACAACCTCAGCTGCTGAGACCATCGAACGCGTCATTGACCGACTCCAGCTGGACCGTACCAAGTGTTATGTTCTGGCAGAGGTGAAAGAGTTTGGTGGAGAAGAATGGATTCTCAACCCCAGCGACTGCCCCGTGCAGAGAATGATGCTCTGGCCCCGTGTGGCACTCGAGCATCGCTCTCTGTCCGGAGGCGAAGATTACCGCTTTCTCCTACGGCTGAAGAACCTGGACGGTTCAATTCACTATGGCGGCAGCCTCCAGATGTGGCTGCAGGTCACCGAGGAACGCAGGCGCATGGTGGAACGTGGACTATTGCCGCAGCCCGAAACCCAAGGTGACCGTGCCGATTTATGTTGTCTACCGGAGCTCACTGAGCGCTCGCTGCTGGACAACCTGCGCTCACGTTTCCACCAGGAAAAGATTTACACCTACGTTGGGAGTATCCTCATTGTCATTAACCCCTTCAAGTTCCTGCCCATCTACAATCCCAAATATGTGAAGATGTATGATAATCACTCACTGGGAGATTTAGAGCCTCACATCTATGCAGTGGCTGATGTTGCTTACCATGCGATGCTGCAGAGACAGACGAATCAGTGCATTGTTATATCTGGAGAAAGTGGCTCTGGCAAGACACAAAGTACAAACTTTCTTATTCATCATCTGACCGCTCTCAGCCAGAAAGGTTTTGCCAGTGGAGTGGAGCAGATCATCTTGGGGGCAGGTCCAGTATTGGAGGTAAGTGGGGGGGGGGGGGGGGGGGGACTAAATAAATAAGCATTTCTGCTCATTACTGAGCCTAAGAGTCTTGCTCTTTGACAGTGGTTCTTAACCTTGTTAGACGTACCAAAACCAACCAGTTCAGATGCACATTCACCGAACCCTGAGCAAAAAATAAAAACATGATTCAAGAAGCGTATCTTCAGTTTTGCTGTGTGAGACTAGAGTCGCTCAACTTGGCATGACAAATCCTGCGGATAGGACGCTGAGTTTCATCACGTTTCGTGATGCATGTGAATCCATGTTGTACGGATTCGTCTGACCACTTCCTTTTTTTGCTCAAAATGTCATGTATTAAATTTATTTAATTTTTTCAAATCACACCGCATACTATCATGACAGTCACACGTTGACTACTGAGCGAGCTAAATTTCCGGCAGCACTGATTGGACAAGCAATGTAACATGATCATCTCCAGCCAGTGATGGCCAAGCGGGCGTGTCATAACGAATTGACATGTTGAGTCGTGTGTGTCCTAACCTCCATGGCAGAGGCTTCATCGAACCCCCGAGACTGATTGACCGAACCCGTGGAGTTTGATCGAACCCAGGGTTAAGAACCACTGCTCTATGAGTTACTGTACTTGCAACATAGCACCCGAATCAATACACCTGACTTTGAACTTGAAAACACTTGCAAGTGTTCTTTCAGCCTTGGCTTAACTTTGCTCAATAGACATTGATCAGTGACATCTCATGCTGTAAACATTTGCAAAAGCTTGCTGATCTTTTTCTTCATTTTGTCTTTTTCAAGCCATTTTATCTTCATGGAGCTTTGCTGCGAATGTTCAAGTGGATTTTTAAGCAGAGTTATACAACTCTGCTTATCCCCACCTGCTTGGCTTGCTTGGTGTTGAATTGCTTGAACCCCTTACAGAGGTTTATTGCACTCGAGTCCAGCTGTGTGGGGATTATGTAGTGCACACAGGAGCTCTGTCTGTGGCCAACCAGTGGATGTCAGTGGTTACACTAGTAGATTCTTGCTTTTGTGATTACAGCACAGATGAAGACTGTTTCAGGGTGAATGTGGGAGAGGCCCAGCCAAAGGCCGTAAAGGAAACTGGTTGTTTTTATATCTCGAAGGAACATTCCACTCATATTCCTTTTTTCTACTTGTCCCTTCACCGCGCACCATAGTATTTGACATCAGCTGAATTCTTGAAGCTTGTGCAACACTGTCATGAACTGTACGCACAAAGCCAATTGTTGTGGCATATCGTCAAAAGTGTTGAGGAATGTTATCGGGTGTCAGATTGCTCAGCGTCACGTCACCTGACCACCAGCTATTGACACTTGATTTAGCTCCAAACAACATGAGGGTGTTCTGAAAGACAGACAATTGCTTGGGGTCCTTCTCGATCTGACAGCCGCGGATGGAAAAATGTTCTCCGTATCGAGCGGAAATAGTTTGAGTGTTTTGGTTTTGTCACAATTTGCAGATTGACATTGACTGTGGTGTTAGTCGCCAAACTAGTTTTACCTTCCCATCCCCATCCACCCACTTGGTCTCCGTTGGGGTTTTATTAGGTTCTTTGAATTGCCTGGGGCTTTTGGATCATTTTAATTAGAAGTGGTGGTGGCGGTGTTGTTGATTTTATGCGGTTTGGTCATTGGCATCTTACACGGCTTATTGCCATTTCCATGTTTAGATATGGCTTCCGGTTTGGCAAAGCACTTCATAAATCTCTGCTTTTAAAGGTGCAATATAAATAGAATTATTATGAAAAAATAATTATCACAAAAATATGAATACTGTACAACTGCATTCATGGCTGTGACTGTACGAAGCTCACTAAAATCAAGGCATTGAACAAAGCATGCTTCAAAAAAGAAATTGCATCATTATTAAAATGTTGATGAAGCAGTGACATTCACACACACACACACACACACACACACACACACACACACACACACACACACACACACACACACACACACGCACACACACACCGCTGTGATGAACCAAGTGAAACACGCAAGCAGGTGACCAGAAATCTTCAATCACCATAATTTCAATGAAGGTTAAGTTTAATTTCATTTTGGTTTGAAATTGCCTCACTGAAAATGACAGTAAAATACAGTTTGCTGCGTTACTCAGGAGAAATTAAATCTGTTGATGATGTAAAAAGGAAACCAATTGGTTGTTCATTATAAAGGGAGATGTATGGCAAATTGAAAACGGCAGTTCAAAGGTTCTCATTGTTGCAACAGGTAGTTTTATCGTCCTCACTTCAGCAAACCCTTCACAAAAATGCCACTCACCAGTGCTTCTGTCGAGTTAATGTGTAAGCATGCTGGCTGCACAGCAACACGCCTGAGAGGTTTGGATTGCAGAGGAGTTGCCTTTAATTGTTTGCACAGTTGGATTGCATATCTGCCCGTGGGATGATTGATGCCAAGACTGGAGATGCGCTGCTACTGCAGGGAGACGGAAGGGAAGAGGAATGGCAGCCAGCGTTGCCTCACTGACATGTAGTGCTAAATTATAATTGGTGTTCATTCATTAAGCGTGGCGAGATGGTTGCTGTACTTTCCACACCAATACAAGTACATACTGTACAGTCATCTTAAATATCAAATGGCACCACATATTGTTTCCATTGTATTTATTGCACAATACTGAAAACCTCAACTGGTGTGGTAGCTAATTTTAATTGCCCTCTCATCCGGGCCATTACGTTGAAGTGTTTGAATGGATGGAGGCGACTGTTAATAATCGTCAGCAAACAACATTAAATAAGCTTTTATTTTGCATGATGTGCATTTGCGGCCTTGTGTACCAAGTCTTTCTGTTCATTGTCACTCTGCTGAGTTATTCCAAGTGCTCTCTTATGCCACAAAAAAAGCTTTGATACAAATAACCACGGCTTCGAAACTTTAACTAATAATTTTAAGACCATAGTTGCCATGCCTGAAACCAATGTTTCCACATGGGCAGCCGGATATGTATCGTGCACTTTTCCGGCAACCAAAAACTATCCAGTCTTGTATTATGCCCAGGGCTTGTGGTTGTTTTTGTCCTCAAATTTGTTCAAGTTTTATGTTGCTACTGCAAAGCGGAGCTGGGGACGCTTGGAAACGGTGACGTAAATGCGTGACTACCAGCTGGTGGCTGGGTCGCCTGCCCGGCCGGCCACCCAAGCACTCTTGCGCTACAATGAGTAAATGGGGTGTTTTGTCTGTTTTAATGTAATATAGAGGATTCTACCATTGTTAGCTTGAACGCAGTCTATGGTGTTAGTTGATAGTAGACTACACACTGTATTGTATTCATTTTGCAAATGTTGCGAGTTAGTTTCCGTAGCGCCAACGTGGCTAAGCAGTCATCGAGTTTGAGTGTGACATGACATGATTATTGTGGGAAATGTGGAAGAAAAATAAATGAGGACCTGGCGAGCATGACAGTTGCTGCTGCATCTTTTCTTTTTTAATAAGTCCTCATATCTGCTGGCAGCGGAGAAACCGTTAATGGCCGCTTGGGATCATGAACAACACAAGACCCTGGCTTTTATGAAAAGCAATATTAAATTGTTCTTTACTTTGAAGTGAGTAGAGTGTTCACAGATCGAGTTTGGCAAACTCAAATGTTCGGTGGAGAGGTGTTCTGATCACATGTCCAAGTAATCAATCAGATAACAGATTCTGCAAAGATTTGTTTGTTCCAGCCCTAAATCATTGACTAAAAGTTTTGCCCATCTGATTTTAAAGATCGCTTTGTCTTTTAAGAATCTCTTTCCTTGACTTGCAGGCAAAACTTGCCTGAAGCCAAAATCCTGCAGACACATTTTAAAAACATCTCTATTGAGAATATCTCAGGAGGTATTGGAAGCGAGCCCAGACCTCAATGTATAGTGTGTACTCAACCTCTGATGAGCCTTGTCACTCAAGTAATTCAAGAATTAAAGCTGTGGTTGAAAGTGACGAAAATAGACTTGACATTTTTATTATTATTATTTTTTTTTTTGTGGATGGTTATTGTAAATATAAATTAATTGGCTGGGCGATATATGATCAGAATCATAATGATTGTTTTTGCAGATTAAACACCGATACAATCTTACTTTCTCATGAAACAGTCAACACTGTTTAAGTAGATATGGGCAAAACGTAAAGCGCATGCATGGCTGACAGAATGTTATTCTGTGAGAATTCCATCCTTCTCTATCCTCTCATCTGACTATTAAGACGCATTATCTCTAAATATAAAAGTAGTTGCACTGTATATGACGTTTAGAGTGCATTATTAGCATATTGCTAACAACATTTTTACATTTGCTAACTCGACGTGTTTTATGATGACTGTGCATGATAGTCTGTGTGAATTACATCGTTCTCAATCCACTCATCTGCCCGATAAAACACATCTCTCGGTACATATAAATTGATAAGGTTTCTATTTGTGGTTGTTGTGCATTATTACTTTGAAAATTGTCTCCCGTTTCAGTTGAACTATTTCTGTATATCATCTATTTTGAATGCAACTCTGTCAAAGATGACACTTTTGGACATGTGATAGAGATGTTTGGTTTTTATTTTTGACTCTTCATCCATTAGCCGAGCCACTTCACTTTATGGCAAAGAAAATAAGAATGGAAGAATCAGATTTAACATAAAAGGACATCATGGAAAAATAATGTTTGGCCACTCGCTTTACTCATTATGCTGCTCATTTACATTATGGTCTTAAGTCTCAAGCAAAATTCCCCAGTTGTGCTTTTTTTGCATGTTTTTCATTTCTCTCTTTTGTAAAGTTAAAAACTGAAGTATTTTAAAACAATCAATTGTTATGCCTGTAATTCATATCTTTGTTGTAAGCATTGAGGGACAAAATATAAATATATATATAATTTTTTTTATTCAGTCGACACATTTAAAATATTTGAAATTTCTTTCTGTTAGTCTTAGATTAGAAATTAGCATGACTCCTCCCTCCCCACCCCCCATCATCACATTGTGAGAACGATACAAGTTTGGCTTCTTTGCCAGCACAGAGGTGATGATTACTGATTTAAGAGTGACTAACGTGTTTAGATACAGCAGTCGCCAGCAGAATCTTCTTGCTACTTGTAACTAGCTCGTGCGGCGTAAGTAGTACCAAGCTCAGAATAGCGCCTTGTGCCAATTAATTGTATCTGTGTCCAGCCCAGCGAAGCCTTTTGGGTTAGTGGTTGATTCTCAGTTTTGCAATTCACTCTGTTTTGATAAGGCGCAGAGTTCAAAGTTTCTCTTTCAAATGTGAAACCGCTTCTTTTGAATCTTGTGCTAAGGGTAAAGGAGTCTGGAAATGACCGCGACTGTATGAATTAAGATACTTTTTCTTGCCTTTTCTTACCTCACAACTGCCATGTGTTGGGCCTGCTGCATGAAGACTAAAGTATTGTTCACCTTCTAGTCCTATTTGACGGAATGAATTGACATTCTTGTGACTTTACTGTATACTGTTCATTGAGTGAAATGTTTTGTGGTTGTATGTATGATGCTTTGATCCTTTTAAGGTTGCAGGAACTACTCTGCACATTTGACATCTGCTTTGTCTTATGTTGTAGGTGTGACTGATTTTTAAACAACCAGCTAATATAAGATGCTGAACATTAGGCAGACCTTGTTCTAAGCGAAGAACAGTCAGTTTCAGCTCCAGTATCAGTGCAGCAGTGTTTATCATGATTGCTCAGTACTGAAAATACAATCTTCGCAAGCTGCTGAATGACCTCACGGTGAACATTATTACAGCAAAGCAGTTAGCTTCCCTCTTGACCACTTGATTGTGCTTATCTATTTTGAGCCTTTAAGCTTCTACGGGCACCTGAAACTTTAGGTCTGCAGTTGGTATCTTTTTTTTCCATTGTTTGAGCAGCAATTTATTATTTAGAGCGATTGTTTAGCTCACAATTGCCTCAGAAGTGGATCCCAATATCAAACACTTTGCAATAATCTGTACTCAAGAAGTATGTCGTTCTGTTTCATTCAGTGAGTACATCACTGCCCCCTCGTGTGATATTGTCAAATTGTTCTTTTATTTGGTTTTGTTTGGACATTAAAATAATACCCAATAACAATAATTGTTAGATGAACAGGTTCTGAAAAAAAGATTTATGAATAAATCTTGATTCAAAATATTTTTTATCTGATTATTCAATAATTGATGGATTATTGCTAGAATAACCAATTCTGAAAATATTCGATGGTGACAGCATTAATACAAAGAAAATCTATGATTCTAGCTGTGTGACCGAACCGTGAAATGCTGTTCTTCACTTCAAAAAAAGGATCGCGAGTGAAGTGTTTGCACTTCTCACAATTCATGCGCAATGGCCATTCATCTTTTCTAACATTAAGTAACTGTGTGTTTCGTCAATATTGTGAAAACTGTGTTACCACACAAATGCAAATTCTTTCGGCAGTGAGCTCAGTAAATAGACTCCACCCGTTTGCTGAGGAACGTGCAAGGTGCATTTTGTAAATGCCACAGCTTGATAACTGTACGGTACTGTATAAAAACTACCTTCCTTACTCCCTCACAATTTTTTTATCGCGAGAGAGAGTGTAAACGAAAAATATAGTATAATTCTTATTCCATGTGGATTCTAATTGAGTGTCGTTTTGCTTAAACCTAGCCACTCTGTCAGTGTTTTTTTTGGCACTTTACCTGGTATTACTGAATTTTTGTGTTTTAAAGTGTATTTGAAAGGCACAGTCATTTTCGACAGAAAAAAGACAAAATCTAATCAAGATCGCAGTTGTCTGATTTCTCGACAGGATTGAAGTGTGGTGTGTGGCTCCCTTAGCTAATGTGCAATTCTTTCCAATGTTGCGGCCAAGTAACTTGACAATGTGGCTGTTTGTGTGCGCTCACAGACACTGTATTTATGCTCTACCAGAGTTTGCAGGTGCATGAACACACACACACACATGCAGACGCACACACACACACACACTTGCTTGTATGCATGTTTATACTGCAATCTGAAATTAATCTCAGATTTGAACATCCACTGGACTACACCTGTAGCAGTACGTCACACAAAAACGGGATGGACAAAGACGTCTTGGTTCTATGGTGTGGTCGCTCTGCCAAATCCATCCACAGTAAATCAAATTATGAGACATCAGCTGTTAGTCTCAGTTCATGCTTTCAGTGTCACGGAATCGGCTCACCTGTTTTCTGAGTTTGGTCAAGCTGAACCGTGATTGATCTACTGTGATGTCATTTTCACTCGACAGCAAAATGGACGTCCCCTGAGATGGATAAAAACAGGTGGACTTTGCTGTTTAAGTCAAATTCCATAAGCACAATATTAATTAGAATGTTGCCGTTTAGACTGGTGGGGCTGCATAGAACATATTGTATTTTTGTATTTTTATTTTTTAATTTCTTGACAGGCGGCCCGGTAGTCCAGTGGTTAGCACATCGACTTCACAGTGCAGAGGTACCGGGTTCAATTCCCGCTCCGGCCTCCCTGTGTGGAGTTTGCATGTTCTCCCTGGGCCTGCATGGGTTTTCTCCGGGTGCTCCGGTTTCCTCCCACATTCCAAAAACATGCATGGCAGGCTGATTGATCACTCTAAATTATCCCTAGGTGTGAGTGTGGGCGTGCGTGGTTGTTCATCTCTGTGTGCCCTGCGATTGGCTGGCAACCGATTCAGGGTGTCCCCCGCCTACTGCCCGAAGACGGCTGGGATAGGCTCCAGCACCCCCCGCGACCCTAGTGAGGATAAAGCGGTTCGGAAGATGAATGAATGAATGAATAATTTCTTGACTTCCCCTTTAACTTTGGCTCGTTGGTGATGGCTGGAGTCTAGCTGTAGTCGCATCGTTCAACCACAAGGATTTTTGTGTACGCATGATTCAAGATGTGTGTAAATTTACACTCGTCCAAATTGATTAATCCTATACTTTGCATGAGAATGTTTGTTTACACGCATTACTCACACTCCTGTGCATACGCATGCGTAAATAAAATAAATGAGGCCCTTGGAATTAAAAAAATATATATAGCCCCTATATTCTCTATCTCTGTCTCGGTCTCTATGTTGGTTGGCTTTTCTTGGTCCCTTGGGGAAAAAAATGCTGTGCATCAATATTAAACTAAATAATTCAAAAGCAACAGAGCTTTAAAAGTGTAGTTTGTAATGCATTTTGAAGGAGTGGCGATATGGCTTCCTTTGAGAACTTTACGACCATTTTTAGACATTACTGCATTTACTTAGTGAGCACTGACCTCATGCTTTAATCACTACGGAACTTAGAAGCCTTTAACCACACAATGACAGGGTCACGACTTGTGTGCCCTGTCAAGCTGGACGACTCACGCACAGTTAAGTCCATATTCGTAAAAACAGCCTCTTCTGTGATGTGGTCTAGAGTCGGCGAGACACATTGTGAGCGTAGGACACACAACCGTCGACAGCCTTCGGTTTCCTGAGATCACAGCGGCTAACTGTGGTGGTCAAAGAGGTCTAGCAAGACACTCCTGAGGAAGTTGCCTTGCTACTTAACAAATGCTAGATGCACACACACACACACACACACACACACTTAACCACAGAGGTGCAAAGTCATGTTCGGAACAGACGTTCTTATCACTAACACGTCCATATGTAAGCCACATGTCATGCATTAGTTGGGCTTGCGAGAGCCATTCAAGCCAGGCGAGGGGTGTGACATCGCGCGTCCACTATCCTAAATCTAAGCTCCATGGTCAAAGACAGAAAGAAGGTCAATCCAATTAGACAGACCTAGAGACACAAACATAGGGACTCATTTCAATCCTGTGCCAATCCAAGAATACCCGAGCCAGCCTCAAGCATCGAAACACTGTGCATATTTTCTTGTCCTGGAAGCCAAACTTGACATTTTACTGTCGTTTATTTACACCCTGAAGGAAACACTTTGATGTGCACAGAGCCGAATGAAATGATTAGTAGTGTAATGTAAAGACTTCTGTGTGCTGTTTTAACACTCTGTGGGTGTGTGCGTGTGTGCGTGTGTGCGTGTGTGCGTGCGTGCGTGCGTGTGTGTGTGTGTGTGTGTGTACAGAGTTTCATCATTACGCTAACATATCCTCCATCGTGGATGCAGTCGAAACTACGACATTTGTGAACTTTGTAATGTCAAAGACATCAACTTCAGATTACATTTTTTTTGGAGGAAAATGTTTCGCACCAGTGAAGTAGAATACCAAGAAATAAATGATTTCTGGAGTGTAGGAAAGAATTGACAATCAATGTTAACCATGCTGTGAATTGGGAATTTCTCCATTGCGAGACTAATAAAGGTTTTCTTATCTTAAATTTTGGGACTTGTGGCACTAATATCAGGAATTTGATTCATTCACGAGGTAAAAACCTTTATTGCATCATTTGTATCATGTTTGCAGCAAGAATTTTTTCACAACAGGGGGGTTTTCACTGTCGCAAATTTGATCTCAGATGTAAACACACACACACATACACACACACAAATGTATGTGTACACGCACACACAAACGTATGTGTACTCTTTATTTTAATTCCTATAGTGCATGTATGAGCATACACTTACAGTATTTGACACTTCATATAGTCAGTGTAGAAAGAAAAAAAGGGAAAGAAATTGCAACATTTACGATCAGCATTCACTTTCACTTACATCAATTTCTTGGATAATGTATTTTATTTTGCTTCCTCCGTCTTTCATTTTTATCACTTGTACCCTCTCTTCCAGCATCAGAGCTCTTCTTGTCTTAGCGGCTTGGCATCCAAAGGTCAGTTTTGTAGCCCTTTTAGCAATGCAACGATATACTTTCTGGACTTCTGCGCATGTGTAAACCAGTGTGGTGGTTGCTGTTGCAGTTTCGGAGCGAAGCAGCAGAGGTTGCTGTTGGCTGAGGTTGGAATAGACTTTTGCGGAAGGCTTGTTTTCGTTGTAGTGAATCTCTTCGCAAGGCAAGAGCAGAGAAAAAGATTTTGTATAACGGAACAGGAGGATTTTTCGATGTAGGGGGAGCAGAAAAGTGGGAATGGCTTTCATGCATGAACATTTTTTCACACTAGGGGATGTTTTCACCCATGTAGGTTTCGTGTCAGAGGAGTTTCATTCACTGTATTGAACTTTTCAATGTCTGTTGGTTCATCTCAGCTTTATCATGTCAGTTTTTTGTACTGAAACCCTTTGTTTGTTTTTAGCATAAAATGAGCAAATACAGGGACTATAGCTTTGACATGTATGCTAATTGAATGTTAACTTTAAATGGAATATGCATATCAATGTGTGGAACCCTTTATAAAATGTATTTTCCTGTGATTGCCTTGGGACACAAATGGCACCGATTTGGTTTAATGGCCCATATAAGACAAGAAATCCTTTATTAGTCTCGCAATGGAGAAATTCCCAATTCAAAGCAGCAAAGTTATGAAAGGAAGAAGTAGAAGAACAAAATATAGGAGGTGCTGGAAAGGCAGCCACTCTCGCGGCGCCATCTTGAAGTCAAAATAACACAATACAACACAACACATAAGACACAGACAGTCGTGCAATCTTAATTACTTTTCCTGCATACACATTGTTGTGTGAAGCAGTTATAGATGAAAGAGGAGAGGATCAAAGTGTTCTTTCACGAGTGGATCAGAGATATACAGTATATATAATATAAGAATTATTAATAATAAGAATATAAGCATTACCATAGAATGAGGGATTCCTCTGTTTGATACATTTGATTTATCTAATGGGAAACAATACATTTGACTCATTTCTAAGCATGTCCAAGCTAAAATGACAATTCCACGCAGCTATGTAGTTGTTGGGTGCACGTGATTTCTCTCATCTAGGACCAACACTATTGTTTTATGACTTCGTTCAATGCCACCAGTGATAAAGGAGCTTGCTTTAAAAAAAAAAAAAAAAAATCTGAAACATACAACTAAGGTACCGACTATTCTATTTGCTAAGATATTTGCACATTTTGATTCTTTTGTAGCTTTGTGACCTTTACATGTTCAGAAAATAATAAGTCTCCAATCAGTCTTTTTTTTTACAATTACAGTATTGTGTACTCCACCAACTGCCTAAAGACAGCTGGGGTAGGCTCCAGCACCCCCACAACCCTCGTGAAGATAAGTGGTTCGGATAATGGATATTATCTATCTTTCCGACTCCATTGGTAACACTCGTTAGCCATGACACTAACCACAGTACTTTTGTTTAAATGACGGATGACTCGCATTACCACGACTGCACCGACGCCCTGCAGGAGCAGTGGAACAAGAGGCAGTTTCGAGAGAAAAAAAAAAAAAGAATATGTTCCAACAATAATAAAAATTTTTTTTAAAAAAGAATGACGTGTCGACTATTAAATTAGCCGTCGACAGATTTGGTCATCAATATAATTGTGGTGAGTCACCTCACCTTGGCAGTTTGAGTTTTACTCCTAACAAACATGCATACCATAAAAAAGCTAACGTTTGCAGATATGACAGATACTGCATGTTGAAGTGTTCCTTGAGGTTGAGGTCTTTTAAAGTGATTTTAGGTTCTTCCACAGACTGTTTACTCAGTGGAGATATCCTGAGCCTGTTAAAGTATCATTTTTGTTTCTAAATTCAGCTGTAGCTTCAGGCGAACTGATTATCGGGTTCTTAGAATCACGCCTTACTTTGACTTCTTTTTCACTTCTCTTGTTGATTTGCTGGCAGCCCGGTGGTCCAGTGATTAGCGCGTCGACCTCACAGTGCAGAGGTACTGGGTTCAATTCCGGCTGCGGCCTCCCTGTGTGGAGTTTGCATGTTCTCCCCATGCCTGTTTGGGTTTTCTCCGGTTTCCTCCCACATTCCAAAAACATGCATGGCAGGCTGATTGAACACTCGAAATTGTCCCTAGGTGTGAGTGTGAGCGTGGATGGTTGTTGGTCTCTGTGTGTTGGCAACCGGTTCAGGGTGTCCCCCGCCTACTGCCCGAAGACAGCTGGGATAGGCTCCAGCACCCCTCATGACCCCTGTAAGGATAAGCGAATCAGAAAATGAATGAATAAATGAATGTTGATTTGCCCTCATCCTACATGCACTTGGTTGGTTTGCATTCATTTGAGAAACTGGGAAAAGCTTGGCCCAGAACTGACTGATCCGTATCGTTAATTAGCAACACTCTCGCACTGTTAGCGGAAGGAACCGCCGATAAACATACTCGAGGAGGGTATGTGATAAAATGCCCTACAGCTGCTTTGTCGTCATGGTGAACAAACAAGAAATATGTCATATATGCTCGTCAGAGTACAAAGTTGAAAGGATTTGAAGCAACAAATCTCATGCAGGAGGTACCCGCTGGCACTGAGAAGTAAAAACAAACAAAAACATACTGGCACAAGCTCCAAGCAACAGCAATCAGGTTAGTGTTTGCTCTGACAGATAGGCTTGTTTTCCTAATGGCTGAGCATGTTTGCTTTGTGCTTGTCAAATGCATTTGCTTGGACGTGCAGGGTCATTCAAACCTCCATCACCATCCATGCAGAGAGATCATTTAAAATGTATTTTTTGCTTGCATCTTACGCATATTGTATTTCTTTCACTTGTACCTTTGGCCAGAATTTATTCGTACTTTCAGTAAATTTATCAGCAAAGTGAATATAGGTGTGGCGATTTTCCATCTTCAGTACAAGATCCAAAGCTTTTGAATAAAGTTCCGCTGTATGACTCTTCAACTCATTTATAACGTGTAGTACAACAAATGATTTGTGAACAGAGCGAATAGATCCCCTGCTTCCAACCTCTCAAAGGTTTCCATCTTGTATTGAATTAGGGCTGTCACTATTTAATCATTTTCGATGAGATCATCCTATCGATTATTCTGTTCAATAATGAAGTCATCACTGGGATTTGCGAGTCAGAATCTGAAGGAACCCATATAGAAGTGGTTGGTGGGTTTTGCAGTTTTCCGTGTGTCATGTTGAAATTATATTCCATGCAGATTTTTTTTTTATGGGTTTCATTGAAGTGGGTGCAGTGGCCGGTGTGATATTTGAGTCAACAATCAGCTTTTGTTTCTCTGTGTTGGTTGAGTGACCCACATTGAGTCAAGCCTGTGGGTTGAGTGGAAGGAATGATGGCATTTCCTGACTGTCAAACAACGACGACTCTCCAGCAAATTTCTTAACACCCCCCCCCCCCCCCCCGCCCCAATCCAATACCAGAGTAATGAGGATGGATACAAGGAGACGAGTTACAAGCTCACCTCTCAATATTGCCCAGGTACAGGTACCAGAAACATGACTCTACACACTGAGGCAGAGGTGGTACCGTCCTGACCATGCACCATGGAATTCATGTATTCTGTAAATTCAACGTACTCAATTTCTTTTACAGGAACCATACTTTAACTCAGTGGTGTCAAACTAATTTTAGTCACGGGCCACTTTTGAGTTACGTCTTCCCTCAGAGGGTCGTCATGACAGTGAAACCACAAAATGATTACTTGTACACAACAAATTAATATTTTACTAGTTTTTAAATCAGTCAAGTCAATTAAAATATTTTGATCAATTATTGTTCAAGTGAGAGTAAACAGGCTAACAAAAGTATTGCAAAATCTGAACGTTATTACACGTGACAATTTAATATCTTGGTACAGATTTTAGCAAGTTGACACATGATTTGCTTTCGCGGGCCACATAAAATGACCCGGCGGGCCGGATCTGGCCCCCGGGCCTTGAGTTTGACACCTGTGCTTTAACTTGAGTTCCAAGAAGAATTTGACTATTATCATATAAAAGCATTCATATATTCAAACTTGCATTGGCGAATGATGGGCTCATAGCTTGTGTGGTGGAGCCACTTTTGTGTGAGACACTTATTTGAAAGCAGCCTCAAAGTGCTCTGTCCATGTCCACCTGTGCTGCAATAGTGCTGCAGTATCCTCCGTGAGGAAAAGAAAAAAGAAAGAAATTGTAAACTATCGATCTAAACTATATGACAGTATTTTAGTTTTTGTAACTTTATGAGTTGACTGTTTTTAGGTACTACCTTCTTGAATATACTTCTTCTCTTCTGCTGCTTTGTGAATGGCCGTAACTTCATGTCTTTTTAATGTGTCCAGCCTGCAGTTGGCTGATGGCTGTCTCAGAACGGGAGGCAGCTGTTGCCTGCTGTGTCGGGGTGCAGTGCTTTTGGCATAAATAACACTGCATGCCTTCCTCAGTCGATTCATTGAGCCACTGCTTGTCAACGCCACTGGCTCGTGTGCTTTGAGACAAGATGGAAAGAGGAATCAGAAATAATGTTTCAATCACGTCCATGTTGTCTTTGCGCTGGTATGCTCCTTTATGGAAACGGATTTGTATCACCACACAGACTCGTCCTGTCATGCATTCCACTCCTTGCTATCACTAGTGTTTCAGAGCAAATTTCCACGTTGCCACCACCATGAATTATTACATGTCAACTACCTGTTGCGTTAATTTTTCTGCTGTTTCACTTGGACTTGACTTTGCTCCTCGCCAGGTCGCTTTCGAAATAAGTGCCTAAAAATCATAAACGTTACTTTGACACGAAGGAAACCTTTATTTTAATCAACACGTGCTTAGATGCAAAAAAAAAAAAAAAAAAAAGAAATGGCGGCCCACCACAGACAAATGTAAACATTTGCTAAATTTAATTTCTTTTCACCAATCTTTACTCTTGCTCATTCTACCTTTGTGTGTGCTATTTTGACAAGTTATTGACCATGTGGAAATGGCTTGCTCCCTTTGACGATGCCATTTTTACAGTTGAACAAACACGCCATTTTTGGGGTCTCCTGAAAAGCTATTATTTTGGAGGTATAAGGATTCAGCCCAACGCCAGCGATATGTGGGGAAACGCCTTACTCAGTTCATTGATCGGAATGAAGACATTACAGCTGATTACAGAATTTGCATGAAATGTGAACTATTGGCTGATCTCATGCCGCCGTACAGTTCTTTCGAAGGTCTAGTCCCCTGTAAACAGTTCCATCTCTGCATGGAACTTGATCAGTCTTACTTTCAAACCATGCATCTGTTTGGATTTTTGTAGTTTTTGTTTTCTGACATTTTCCACAAGCTGGTATGTAAATATACCCAGAATTGCTCCCCCGAATGAACAGGGCAAATCTCCTCGGGCGAAATGTGTTTTCTTGTTCAGCCAAGTTCACCTCATCTCATGACAACGGCAGAACACTGCACTATTGTTTAACTCCAAATATCCCAGTAAAGTAGATACCGAAACGAGATGCTTCTTGGCTTGATCTCGTCTGATCCCCAGCTCCCGTTTGTCCCACTGTGCTTTGAACTTCTCCAGGTTTTGGTAAATTAGCTTTAGCGATTTCAGCTTTGCTCTCATTTAGCCTTCTCTCACACTTGAGGGACCAAACCCTTTTTATGTAACACAGGGTCGAAAGTTCAGTAGAGTCTATTTATTGTCACATGATTGGGAGGGGCGGAGGTTTAGGAATAATAAGGTGGCAGCGAAAAAACAAAGTCGACATTGTTTGATGATGTGAGAAATGAGATTGTGTGAAATCAGCTGTCCTATGACGTAGTCAGTGTCTACCTCCTAACCAAATGTGGCATTCGTCACATCGGTACAAGTCACAAGTAAGTCTCACGTTGGAACCTTCACGTCTCAATTAAGTCCCAATTTACTGTGACAAGCAATCCAAGTTGAGTTGCCACCAAATTTCAAGCAAGTCGAATTAAGTCATTATTTGATTCAAGCAAGTCGTAACGTAAGTGATCAAATCTTGCCCAGGAACAACATCTCTTCAGTTTAATGAATGAATGAAAACTGACCACTGTAGAAGCTTGCTACATTGTGGGAGTATATAGACCAGGCGACCCTTGAGTGGTCCTTTCTACCTTTGTTTCTTCGTCCATCCATTATCTGCTCCGCTTATCCTCATGAGGGTCAAGAGCATGCTGGAGCTTTCTTTTCTCAAGAGCTAAACTGTGTTAAAATGCACATTTCGAACTATAAACAAGAGGAAAAAGCAGAGTGATGTACTGCAGTTCAATTCTAAGTCAAGTCGAGTCGCAAGTCTGAAAAATTGCAACTCGAGTCGGACTTGAGTGATATGACTTAAGTCCCCCATCTCTGCTACTCACCTCAGTTCACTGTGGAGTGTGGCTTTCTGACGCGACCTGTATCCAATTACTTTTCCATTTGAAACCCCAAAATACTTTCAAGGCATTTCTGAGACAGCCACCAACTGCTTTCCTTTTGTGATTTTTAGACTGCATTATCCATCCATCCATTTTCTAATCTGTTTCTCCTCACATGGGTCGCGGGCTTGCTGGAGCCTATCCCAGCTTCTTTGGGCAGAAGTCAAGGTGCAGCCTTTATGAACTTTTTGCCTGACAGTCGCAGGGCGAACATAGACAAACAACCATTCGCGCTCACACTCACATCGAGGGACAATTTAGAGTGTTCCGATACCTACCGTGCATATTTTTGGAATGTGGGAGGAAACTGGAGCACCCGTAGAAAACCCACGCAGGCACGGGGAGAACGTGCAAACTCCACACAGGAAGGCTGGAGCCGGAATCGAACCCTGCACCTTTGCACTGTGAGGCGGACTTGCTAACCAGTCATCCCACCAAGTTGTCCAGACCGCATTATTTCTTTTAATACTTTGTGGCTGAACTGCTTTTTAAGGACACAACCTTCTAAAACTGTCATTCGAAACAGTTTTGGTATTCGGTTTACCTCTTGATTCTCACTGCTGTGCTGCTGCATTAAAGTCAATTACATATAATTAAAACAAATCACTCCTTCCTGCTTTATAGAGTAGATGACACAAAGACTCAGTCAGGTGCAGTGTATATTCTCCCCTGAGGACAAAGCATGTGCACACACATACTTTACGACTATGTCATAAACCTGATGTATTTTGGCCCATGTGACTACCATGGTGACAAGGCCAGGGTCTTGGCCATGGCCGACTGTCCACGGGGGAATCTCTTAGGCCACGTTTGCAGTGAGACACAGAGGGGCCTGAATGGTGAGTCAATCAGAAGAGAGCATTTTTTTCTCCGATGGCTCATCTGACTGACTGACAAAGTACCCCTTTGTTCCATTTCGGACCATGCAATCACATGACGTGAACTATTCACAGCATTGAAATTAATTTTATCAACTGGGAATCGATGACTGGAAACGATAGCGAAGCTTTCTGTGTGTTAAATCGGGCACTTCACCCACCATGTAGCTGATCGTCTACTTTGTAGTATATCATCCATTTAATACGCTGCTGACTCATGGCAGCTTGACCAGGAACAATCTGCTTTCCAGTCTCCTCTCTACCGCTCTGTACGAAAGAGACTTATGCTCAAAATAGCACAAAAAAAAAACCCCGTAATAATAAAATCAGGTTTCTCTTGCTAATTACAGATCAAATCTGTTCTCTCGTCAAAGCGATGAATGAAGTCATCATGATCAATGATGTGTGACTGATTCAGATTTCATGATTCATGTAACACGATGGTGGAAAGGTTCACTGCCCCACAAAATATGCAGCATAATACCAGTGCAATGCATGTTGAATTGGTTTTGTCATTTTGTCTGCTCATTCACATGACACTGTAACAAGGATGCGCATCTGCGTGTCATAATTCATGAAATCAATTTAGAACAAGATAGCAAAGAGTTGGTGTCTGTCTGTTCAGTCATGTGTTTGTGTGTGCGTGCATTCGTGTGCGTGTACATGTGCGCTTGTGCTTGGGTGCAAGATAATGAGCGTTTCTCACAGTTCTCTCAAAGTATACATTTATTTTGTTCATTTGAGATGCATTTCCCCCATAACTCAAATTTGTTCTCCTCATTTCCCCCAAGTAGAGTATTAAAATGACGCTTTTGCATCAGTGAAGCAGGGCAAGCTGTTGTTGGTGTGCGGTACAGGCAGGTTATGCAAATTACAGTGTCTTGAGGCATTTTCACAGCTCTGTGTGAGTCGGAATTGTTTGAAGAAGAACTTACAAAAAAAAAAAAAAAGACAACATTTTGCCTCTAACTTTGCCGCAGGATCATTCCCGAAATGACAAAATGCCTCTTCCAATCCATGTTCAGTTGATCTGTCTGTGGGAATTTCAGGAAAACAAAAGTTCCATAGATTACCCCTTTCTATTCAGCTTGTCCTGCACACCCCAAACTCAACCACGCACATCTCACTGGAGTGTACTATGGCCCAGTCATGCTGGAACAGAAAAGTCCCAAATGCTTCTCATAAAGATTCAGACAAATGAAGTCTCCTTGTGTACTGCCGGATTGATGTATGTTTTTTTTAATGAAAATGTTTTGGGATGTATTTTAGTCAGGAGAAAGGTTTGTAAGGAGGAACCAAACTGCTGATTTGGATCTTGGAGTGATGACATTTGAGGAACCTTGACGTTAGGGCTGTCACATTTTTACCGACGAAAATGTCCAACAGTGATAAGAACGCTTCTGCAATTAACACTTGACTATGCCAAATTGACATTTGAACACGATATAAAAACTTCAAAGTCAAGCACATTTTAATGTGGCTCTTAAAGGGTCTGGTGTTGTTGACATTCACAAATGCCTCCCTTTGCCATTATTAGCTACTCCAAACAGATGTGAGGAGTTGTTTTTAAATAATAATAAAAGATAAGATGCAGCAGTGACCATCACGTTTGCCTGGTTCGTATTTACTTTTCTTCCATGTTTCCCACAATAATCACATCACGTTACACTTAGAGTTAATCACTGCTGAGCCACGTAGACTCGCTTTGGAGCAAGCTAACTTTGCTTCAGAAGCTTGAACTCACACGTGCAGAACGATTTAGTTAAAGATCATACTTTGCTCCCCGTTTAAGTCGTGATCTGACGACCTGTGACGAGGCTTTAGCTCATTCGGCGTCAGCTGCATTCTAGTAATCGGCCACTCACACAGGTACTGTTCGCAAAATGAATGCTAATCACATCAAACCTTCTCTGTGTGTTGGCTCTTCTAAATGACTTTGACTAATCTTGCATGCGGTCACATTACACCCACAATACTTTGGCTCTGTCTTAAGTCTGTCATTGGTCTGCATTTGGCTTAATCTGTGCTCCAAAGCCAGGACATATTTTTTTTTACCTTTAATATTGGAGTGTGTGTGGCGTGGTGCAAGAGTGTCTGTGCAAACAGTTTCATTTTTGGCAGAGGGAAAGGGAAGCAAGCTCATATAGTATCATGTTCTGTTGTAAAATAACAAATACATGATCCAAGTCAATGAATAGCTGCCCTGGTATCCGCAACATGCAACCAAACTCCTTGTTGATTTTTGTTCTCCACACAGATAACCACTTGGTGTGATTTTAAATGAATCTGCTCAGAGGAATTGCTGGGACATTGTGTGTCTGTTGCCTTGAACCTGCAGCAAGACATTAAATCCATCTGAATAAACTTGAGTGGAAAGTGGAAGTAAATAGGGCCCAGAGGTACAGTTATTAAAGGTTTGATAATCGTGACAGTTTGACACTGGAATGATGTCCTCTTGGAACATTTATTTTGAAATACAAATCTGAGGTCAACCAGTTTCCCAGAACGGATAGTGTTCAACCTTCAACCCATATCATACTGAGTGATGTCTCAGTAAGATACATGCTTTAGATCAGGGGTGTCAAACTCATTTTTGTAGTGGGCCACATTTTAGTTACCGTTTCCCTTGGAGGGCCGCTATGAATGAAACCATATAAAAAAAAGTCAAGAAAAACAGTTTATTCAACTATTGTTACTGTTATGAGGGGTTTGGTCACGAGAAAATGCTTACAATGTTTCTTTTTTATTACAAAGGATAATTTTTCAATTTGTTAGAGATTTTAGGAAGCATCTTGGAAGTTGACATTTTTTGTTTCCCTTCGCGGGCCACATAAAATGATGTGGCGGGCCAGATCTGGCCCCTGGGCCTTGAGTTTGACACCTGTGCTTTGGATCTGCCACTGTATGCTTCGATCAGGAATGTGCCCAAAGTAAAAAAGAACAGTACTTTATGGTTCGCACATGTAGATTTGAAGGAGATATGATATGCAAAATTGTAATTTTAATGACTTGTAAACCAATAGGTGTGAAAGGCCCGCCTACTCATCAGGTGGAAACAACCAAGGCAATCTTTTAGCTGCCTATTTATGAAAAGGATGTCTGAATTTAGAGCCCAGTTTTATACACACAGCAACAAATACATAATTACAGTAAATGACTAAAGGTAACACCAAAACAACACAATGTAACTCCAAGTCAGTCACACTTCTGTGGAATCAACCTGTCCAATGGTGATTTTGAATCAGTTTGAGCTGTTGTTGTGCCACTGACACAGGAAACAGGTGGAAATGAGAGGCAATTGCCAGGACAACCCAGATAAAGTTGTATTTCTGCTGGTAGTGTCCCAGCTGTGGCAAGAACATTTGATGTGTCTCTCAGGAACAGAGCAACGAGGAAATACCAGGAAACAGGCCAACACTGTGCACCTTGATTGGCATCTGGCAGAGAACCTCACAATTGGCAAATTCACCATCGGTGCTCTGTGCTCTTCACGGATGAGATTGTGTTCACACTGAGCACATGTTGCCGACGTGACAGAGTCTGGAGACGGCGTGGAGAGCGTTGCACTGCTTGCAACATGATCCTGCATGACCGGTTTGGTGGTGGTTCGATAATGGTATGGGGAGGCATTTTTTGGAAGGCCGCACAGCTCTCCTTGTGCTAGCCAGAGGTATCTTGATTGCCGTTTGGTACCGGGTAAGCTCCTCAGACCCGTTGTGAGCCGATATGCTGGTGCAGTTGCCGCTGGGTTCCTTCAGAAGCATGGCAATCCCAGGCCTCGTGGGTGAAGTGTGTCGGCAGTTCCTGCATGATGCATGCATTGATGTTATGGAATGGACTGCTCGGCCCTCAGACCCGAATCCAAAGGTGAACATCTGGGACATTATGTCTCATCCCATACATCAACACCATGTTGCAACAAAGACTGTCCAGGGGTTGGCAGATGCTTTAGTCCAAGTTTTAGGAGGGAGTCCCTCAGGAGACAATTTGACGTCTCATCAAGAGATGGAGGTCATCAGGCATCGAGCAGGCCACACGCACACACACACACGCACACACACACACACACACACACACACACACACACACACACACACACACACATGACTGAGCCTGATTGTTCTGAGGAATTTCCACTGAAATTGCTTCAGCCTGTATTCAGAGCTTCCACTTTGACTTTAAGATTCCAAAGCCAGAGACCTATGGGATAGTGATTTCATTTAACCTTGATGATTTTGTTCTCACCACATTCAGCTGTGTGATTAAGAAAGTTTTCAACAGGAACATGTCCTTAATTGATATCTAGGTCACATTATTTTAGTGATCAATGAATAAGCATCCGTACAGCGAGATTCTTTGCCAGGACTCTGGAGCTAGACTGAGGGGAAACTCCAAAACCACTTCAAAGCGTGACCGGATTGCACTGTGACAAAGCCAACAGGTAGATGCAGCAGAACCAGTGGTTATGAACTTAATTGGTTCCCAGCGCCTGTTGATAAACATTTCCCATTGAGATGACACAAATGCAATGTATCTGTTCCAGCCCCAAAATTAAGTTACACTTTTTTTTTTGAGTGTGTGGTTAAAAAGCAGCAATATAGAAAAAAGTGAAACCATGTTATAACAAAGACATGAAACACTTACAAAAAAAACCCCAAACTATTTTTTGCCAACTAACTTTACCAGAGAAGTTGGAAAACGTGAAGAGGATTCCAGCTCCTCCATTGAAAAAAGTATTTTTCTATTTTAACCTTCAGAAAATCCAATTCAAGTGTTTTTTTGTTTTTGTTTTTTAAATTCTTTTTTTCTAATTCATTACTTGATTTTGGCATTCCAATTCAGGGAAATTTGTCATTTACTGTAAAAAAATATATAAGAAAGCGGGTTGTCACATTGTCAATGAAAAGATTAATTCTCTACAGATTTCTTTTGATCTTTTTTAATATATTTTTTTGATCGTAGAATTTCCAGCTACAAATGCAACTCCTTTTTGTTTCTGCCTGAAGCTGTGGAGGAAGACAATTACTATTTAAGTTGTCATCAATGTCTTATGCACATTGAAACACAACATAGGTCCATCAACTCGTTCATGCCAAGATGGTTTGTATATCAGAAGTAGAATATAAATAGAGGTCATCTTTCTATGAAGATTTTGCACAGAACTCGGGATTGTACCTAAAAAGACGTGTTCGTAACTCGAGGTTCCACCGCACTTGGTTGCTCGGTGACGTTTCAGGTGCCATGCGGGTGAGCGTGTATTTGTTCTTTGGGGATATCTCTCCTGTGACACGCACACTAATCGACAAAGTGTAATTTGGCTGCTTGGTCATGATTTGGTGCTGAAAATAGAAGTCTTGCATGTGCTCACAAGGGCTAGCTCACTCGCATGGGATAGGGCCTCCATCTCGAAATGAGATTATTCGACAAGACAAAAAATAGGTGCTATACACACCTAAAATAAGTGCTCAATGTGCTATTTAGTTCTTGATCCTTCGGGCATTTTAAGGAAAGCATGTCACACACAATGTTAAAACAGTTTTGGATTGTGGAAGAAAAATCACTGCCTCTTCTGAAAGGACGTGAGTGCAGTTTTCATTCTGAAGTGGAATGTTTCTTTTTTTTTTTAACTTAAAAAGGGATCATCATCATAATAATAATAATAATAATAATAGAAACTCAATATAGAAAAAAGAATAATCACCAACATCTTTATTTTTCTGAAATTATTCCTCTGCAATTAACACATCAGAGTTGTGGAAACATAAAATCCACACTCTTTAAGTGGCACACGCTGGAGTAAGTGACTGCTTAACCCACCGGTTGCAGGTGACGATCTTGGCCACGGCTGCTCCAAAATCCATCCATCCATTTTCTGAACCGCTTTATCCTCACAAGGGTCGCGGGGTGTGCTGGGGCTTATATCCCAGCTGTCTTCGGGCAGTACGCAGGGGACACCCGGGACCAGTTGTCAGCCAGTCACAGGGCACACAGACACGTACAAGCATCCGCGCTCACACTCACACCTAGGGACAATTTAGTGTTCAATCAGCCTGCCGTGCATGTTTTTGGAATGTGGGAGGAAACCGGAGTACCCAGAGAAAACCCACGCAGGCGCAGGGAGAACATGCAAACACCACACAGGAAGGCCGGAGCTGGAATCGAACCCGGTACCTCTGCACTCTGATGTCGATGCGCTTACCACTAGAGCACCGGGCCGCCCTCTGCTCCAAAATATGCAGTAGAATTACACAGTACACTAGTTTGCATGCCCCTTTCAGAGTTGTAGCTTCTCGTGTCTGGAAAACGTACCGTTTATTGCACAGTGCAGATGCCAGATGAATACAGCTGTCAACATAAGTCATCTATGCAAGTTACTCCCTACAAGCCCCATCACTGATGCTAAACGCCAAATTGTTAAAAAGAAATAAAAATTCCTCTTTCCTGAGCATATGGATTGAGGGTATTGCATGTATATATTTTTTTCTTTTCATTGGCTGGACCTAGCATGAGGACGCTGACTAATTGTCTTGTATCCTTCTCTGACCTCGACTTCCTGAACCCGCCAGAATGTGAGCAGAATACTAACTCTTCCTCCATTAGACCACTTAGTTCGCGGGAAGTGATGGCGTGTGTGTGCAATTATACTGATTCCAGTGATTTCAGAGAAAGTTCATGAAGGACAAGTCTGTGGCATTTATCCTGTGTTTGTGAGCCAGGATGTGAAAGTAGCAGAGAGGCCAATGTCTCTAAATTCTTCTGGTCTCCCTTGAATGGAAAGGTTGAGCTTCCCTGCCAAAAGAATTCGAGTTGGCAAAAAAAATTATATTCATACTCTTATGCCTGAAGCCATGTCCGCCCCCCCCCCCCTTACCTCCAGGAAAACATATTTCATCGGTTTCTGAACCTTTTTTCCAATCCTATTATCAAAAGTTGAAAATGATCTACAGTTATCAATATCAAATGTCATTTTCCAACTTTTTCAGCATTACCGTTTGTAAAGAACAGCAACTAACAATCCTTTTCTCCTGCTTGAGTCATTTTTGTTCCAGGGTGTGGTGAGCCATATTAATGTCTATTATTGATTGGTCAATAGAGAGCTGTCATTGTGCGACAGTGGGAAGAATATAAAACATTCTCAATGGAGACGCAGAGAGAGAATTGTAAGAAGCTTGTTTGTGGAAAATGCCTGCAGCATTTGTCTCACTCAGTTGGTTGAACACTGGCTGATGATACGGTCTTGCGCTAGTATGAGGTCACACTTTTGCATCAGATGCAGGTGTTAGCATCCATACCACCCTCTGTCTGATTCTTGCTTGAATTTGTGGAGAAATGTGACAATTGTGGTCTCTTGGGCTACTACTGTTTTGTTATTCACCTGTGAACACTCTAGCACTAATTAGTGTATGCATACGGTATATTCTGAAGACAGGACGACCCATTGTGAGTTTGGCTTTATTTGTGAAGGGGTTTGTAGCTAAAACAACAAATGTAATGCTATTTTCTTGAGAAGCCAACCAGCCCAGCCAGCGAAATGTAAACACGGCGTTCTCTTCCAGTTCATTCCCAATTAAGGTTTTTCTTGGACTTTGGATGCTGTTTAATTCGCTGATAGGAACTTCAACTGCTCTTACTCCCATCTTTGAGTATGTGTTTGCAAGAAAGACAGCATGTTCATGGCAGTGGTACAGGGTTGGGTCACGGAGGGGTGTATTCTCATTCTGCAGACAGACAGCAGCCCTCAGTAATTCACCGAAGAATTTGTTTACTCGTGGCAAAGCTACAAATAACTGCAGAGGGTTTATCTAGGACGAAATAGTCCTTGCCCTGCAGGCAGCCATACAACATCAACAGTGGTAAAGGGAAATACGCTTGCATCCTACAAAGGCACAACCACTACATGTTCCACAAGGCCACACGGACCCAATTAATCTTTTTTTTTTTAATGCATTTTTTACTTTTTAAAGAGTAGTGCAACGCCAAGCTTACACTGCCAATTTGTTTTTCTCTGATTGCGACTCTAAAACAATGTTATTCTTCTGTCTCCGGCTGACACTGTTTGAAACTACGCAAGAGGAAAAGCCTGCTCTGCGCCATCCTGACTGACAGCATTTCAACAATGCTGGGCACAAATTCCAAACTCCATGCACGCTTGATCTGCAAATGAGTTCTTCACGCGTCCATTCTGCTTTAAGCATATCTCTTGACCTCCGAGACGAAACTCAATGTATCAGATAATACACTATGTCTCTACTTGTTCTGTAACTGCCCCTGTATTTGTCCGACATAAGTTTTGTTCTTACCCCTGTGTCTTTCTCTGTTTCCTCTTCAGGCATTTGGCAATGCGAAGACAGCCCACAATAACAACTCCAGCCGCTTCGGCAAATTCATCCAGGTTAACTACCAGGAGAGTGGAACTGTGAGAGGGTAAGGAACCAGAAAAAATGTATGGTGCATTTTACTGATGATGATGATGATTTTGAAATAAATAAATGAATATCTCATCGTTTCAGAGCCTATGTGGAGAAGTACCTCTTGGAGAAGTCAAGGCTGGTCTATCAGGAGCACAATGAGCGGTAAGTGCTTCTTCGAAAGGCAGATTGCCAAACTTAAATCATAGGGATATGTGTTACAGGAAGTTCCAGTGGTGCATTGGGCCCTCATTACGTGATGTGTGTTGAAATGTGAAGTCACCCCAAAACATTGATAACTTTGGGGGGGGGGTTCAACACTTATACGATAATATTCACTTTTTGGTAGAGCTGCGCGATCAGACGATGTTTATCACAAAGATGATAGAAAAGTTTCGAGTGTGTCACTTTTTTCCTCTCGTCATTTGTTGCCTACAATAATACCAGCGGAGGCTTAAAGGTCAAGAGTGAAGTAAACTTGGCCAACCATATTTTGAGTCATACTTGGAGCTAAAACTATTTTCAGCATGTCTTTGTTTTTTAACGTAAGCCACCCAGATTCATAATTAGACCCATAGCAACGCGCTTAACAATGACATCGCTTTTGTTCGGCAATTTCCGGCGAGTGACGTCACTGACAGAATGTGCCAGTCAGCCATTGTACTTACTGCTCTTTGCCATTGTTACCGAGTTTTTCGGCGAAATGCCTCAGCGCTGTGTGGTGATGCACAGTTCACACTCAGCCAAACAGTTGTTTGAGTGGCCAAAAGAAAAGAATTGGGCACGTAAAAGGACCAGAAAATTTCAACGACGGTTTCATTCTCTCAATGCGAATGAATTTCACCCCGGTGTTGACGAGCATTCTTTGTTACGAGCACTTAGAAGACCTGTGTTAGCTCACCGAGATTTGCAGAAAAGGTATGTATGATAATCAATGAGTAACTCTGGCTGTTGTTTATGAAAACATTCAATTCAAAGTATTTGACGTGTCCTGTACAAATAATCCTGTACGAAGACATTCAAACTATATGAGTGCATGGATGGTATCCTCTTTAATGGTTGACAACTGTTTACAATGCTGCCGATATAATGTGCTGAGTGGCCGACAACGCAACAGAACTACTTCAGCAATGGCAATGTCGGACAGCAACCCACTATGACGTGTGCGCTCCGTGCTAGGGAGAATACATGGACAGAGTAGATAATCTCATTGTGCATAATTTACAGTACAGCATTGAATTGCGAACAATAAAGCGAGGCTAATAACAGCAGCCTAGCCTAGGTCTCATCTCCACTCCATTAGGGCACATTTTCTGCATCCTCAGCATTTACATTTTGCCAACAGCCTCCGCTTACTTCAACACCTGGATCTCCTCAAATAATTTCAAACGTCGCTTTCCGAATCGATTTCTTGCTGGTTTTGTACACTTTCCGAATGGTTTGTCGCTCAGCATCTCATTTCGGAAAAACGATTACTGTGTCGAATTTTATTTCATTACATTTAAAAAAATTGTATTTGGGATTATCTAAAAATACTTTACAGTTGACCTTTAATTTGTTGGGGAAAAAAAATAACCTGTGACATACATTGTTAATTGCTGCAAAACCATTGGCCGAGAATCATCCATTTGTGAAATCTTGTAAAACTCTGCACACTGCGAGAGTGTTGTTTATATTTAACACCAAAGATAATCTCTACTTGTCGTGTAAATACCCCCCCCCCCCCCACCCATCTTTGAAAAAGCATGATGTTTTTTTTCAGTTTTGGCCATTAATAAGTATCTTAAAGGGAACATAATGATGACCTTTGTTACAGATATCCCAGGTTGTTTTTTTTTTTGCATTGAGGTAATACTTAAATAAGGTTACTTTGTTGTGTCCTCTAGAAACTACCATGTGTTTTACTACCTGCTGGCAGGAGCGAGTGAAGAAGAAAGGGCTGCTTTTCACCTCATGAAACCTGAAGAATACCATTACCTCAGTCAGGTAGGACTCACTGTTACTCTCCTTTAAAGTAGAGCCTTTCATTTTAAGCAATAGAAGCTCATGTACTGTCCCTGGCTTGGGAGTATTCTGATCAAAGTTGAACTTTGTTGGATCGGATCAGATAGAAAAATGTAGTTTTGTCTGGGAGTGGTGTGTTTGTTTTTGCACTTTTTAAGAGTTAAGTGTGCTTGCGTTTGCTGTATGTCAATTGGTGTGACGAGGGGAAAAAAATGGGGGGGGGGGGAACGTGCGCGCACACACACGCACACACACGCACACACACACACACACACACACACACACTTATGCTTACTCCAACACTGACACACACATGTCGACAAATGGTAAATGTGCTTCAGCTCATCAGAAAAACAGGTTGGAAGTAACAGAACAATCAAGTCACATACACGGCACCCTTATGGAATGTTGTGTAAAACATAACGTGTGTACAACGTGTCACTGCCTCGGAGCTTTGACAGCCACGCCAATGACTGCCGGCGACTTCCTCCCCTCCCATGAAATCGCCTACGCTGAGAGGAGCAGGGAATTCCGTTCATTCCTCCTCATCCCTGAACTGCACACACAAACACGCATGCATACATAAATTCTACCACATTCTTGCACTCTCTTCACGATCTTCCTCTTTTGGATGCTGCTTGTTCCCCTTACGTCTCTTCTGTAAAGTGTAAATACACACCCTCGGATAAATTTCACAACCCCCTCATGACGGCCAAGTTAGGGCAACCTGTTTTCAGACGTCTTAAACAGGCTCGGGATTAGCACTCGTTTGTCCACATTCATAACTCTGTTTTCATTGGATCCTGACACTGTCAGGGTGACAAAATGGCTGTTTTGCATCTTCCTCCTTTTGCATTACTCCTAATTTTAAAGACTGGAAATATTACAGCAAGCGTTGCCTAAGCAAACTATGAGTTTTCTAGTCTTGTTTTTTCTTTTTTTTAATTGTCCAGAATTTGAATCATCATAATTACGAAAATGGTATAGCCATAAGCTGGCAGCAAAAGGACTCATTTGGAATTTTAAAACTGTCGATGACTCTACAAATCATCTGTGTAAGAGACTAGTGCAAGTAAAAGGAACTACAATAGTCATAGCTGACTTACCAGGTTCAAGGGGTGATTAGGGGTTGGTAGAAGAATACAGAATGTCCCAAAAGTCTGGACACACAGACAATGACAGCAATCATAAAAGCTCACAGGAAACTTGCAAAAGACGGCAACCTTTGCATCACAAACATTGGGAATCAAATTGTAGATATTATGTATCAATATTCCTGTTGAATAAAACGTCGCAAATGTCATTTCTTGAAAATGAGCATTCATCCCCCCGCCCCCACCACCACCATGTGTGTGTGTGGATGAATCATTTTGAATTTTTTGTTGATTATTCGTGTCGTCAAGCAGCTGAGGCGAAGCAGTTGTCCGTACAACCAGTAGAGAAAAATAATGACATTAGTGTGAATACCCAGCAAGTTTCAAGTTTTTATTAGTAACATAGTTTTTATACATCCTCTAACAAATGGGTAATGATAAGATACTTGAATGTCGGAAATAAATCCTAAAAACTCATAGTGGGCTTCGGAGAAAATACGACTGCTATTTTTGTTCTAAAACCAGTGTTTAACAGCTTTGATTTCATGTGCTTGTACTGTATGTCCAAGTCTGTACGTGTATGTGACGTGCAACCATTTGTCATGTTTTTTTTTTAACTGCATGTTGATTACTGTGAGTAACCTGTGTGTGTGTAATACGTGTTCAAGTTGATAATGGATTATGTCATCATGGAATGCTGCTGTCTAATTCTAACCTCATGCTCTGTAAACTCTACCTTAACATTTCCAGATGACAAAGAGAACCCACCGACTGCACTGGGACAGTTACTGTGAGAGTGAAGCGGTCAGTATCTGAGTGTCAGTTGTACACGTACATTTTCGAGAAGCCATAGAAGCCACAGCACATTGCCTTTCTGCTTCATTTTTTTTTTTTTTTTTGCGCCTTTTGGATATTTCCTGGTTTGCTTTGGGTCATGTTTTTTTTTTGTATCTGTCCTTATTTTCCCGGTTGTTGCATGTTGGTATGTCTGATCATATCCTGACCACTGTGAATCTCTTGTCTGCAATCCTTTTTTTTTTTTTTCCCAATGATGGTCGTAAATTCTTCCACCCTCCAGAAATAAGGTCCCCTCCCTAAGTCACATAAATACATTTAACCAGACCTGCAGGAAGGTATCTGTTTTGTGCAGTTTTTTGGAAATTGCACCCGTTTTCTCATGGAACAGATACAGTCTGTGTCAATAAAAAATCCGGGTCCAGTGTCACAAAAGACATGTCAAATCCGAAACGCGAACAGGTTTTCCCCATTTGAACTAATGTAGTTGGAGTCTTAACCCACTTTTCCAGCCTTCTCTGGTTTGAGGAAATAAATCAACTGAGCCACGTCGTGTGACGAGCAAGGGGTCTCCTGCCTCGTGATGTTCTTCTCAACCATGAAGTGTCAGATGCGCAAGGCTTTGTGAGCAGGCGCCTTGTCAGAGTGAAGCAGCCACGAGTTGTCCTGCTTCATCTCTCGCTGCCTCACGCGCACTGAACGAAGCAAATGCCACAGGATCTCTTTGTAGACCTGCTGGTTCATTGTCTGGCCCACGTTCGAGGGGAAACTGGTACTTTGGCATTCAAATAGGTCTTTTGTGACACAAAATGCTCCCTGTTTTAATTCCACAAGGAGTTTGGGGGGGGGGGGGGGTTCGCCATTGTCTTAATTGCAAATCTGCAAAGATAGACAAAAACACACCATTTTGTCTTTGATTTCAAAAATGGTTGAAATAGTTCTGGCCTCGAAGGATTTATGATTGACTCTCAAGATTGGGTGAGGCTCTCACTTCCCATTAGTTAGTATGTTCAGTGTTTAAAATGGAAGTCACAGTAAAAAGACCTTCATCTTTTGTAGTGAATACTTTTTTTTTTAAATTTGTTAGTCGAGATCACCACAACAATGCAAGTTAATTGTGGCAATCATTGCCGTCATCATCCATTCAAAATACATTTAAAAGGTAATTTCCTTCTAAAGTAACAAAGTTACTTAATTCTCATTAAACCTACCATTCCCCTTGAACAGGTACACCAATATGTGTACCCTCATTTGCTATTACAACTATTTTCATTCATTTTCAAGGGACTTGATACTGTTTTCAAAATGCTTCTTACATCATCAACGGGTTGGAATAAGAAAGTTGCTGCAATTTTGTTTCTAGTCCAATATGTGAATCTCCACTCCAGCACTCCTTAAGATCAAAAAACCTTTATTTGTCTCACAATGGAGAAATTCGCAAGATATGCCGTATTGACTTTAGATCTGGGTCAAATATAATATTCTGATTTATGGAACGTAAAAGGAAGTGTTGCAAAGTAGCGGAGCACACGCTCATATTTGTGTAAGGTGTTCACTCACCAGTGAACGATGGAATGTTTACATGTGGGGATGAGTTATTTGCCAGTCAGAAGTTCCAAGAATGGATAATGTCAGCAATGTTTTTTTTTCTTTTTACATTTTGGTTATTGAAACACTCTCTCTTCTCAGGTGAAATGATTTGCTCACAAACTTCACCTATACATTGCGACACTCTGTCTGCATGAAGACGTTTTGTCATTCAGAGATACTCCATACTGTCTGGATGGGAGTGTGATTTTGATTTTTTCAGTTTGAAAAAGGAAAGGACCACAAAACAGGAATATTGCAAATGGTGAAGCAAACAACTACAGCGTGGTGTACTGGTTAGCATGTTTGCCTCACACATTGGGAGCGCCTCTGTTTGATTCTTTGCCTCCGCTTTCTTTGTGGAGTTTGCACATTCTCACTATACTCGTGTAGGTTTTCTCCAGGTTTTGCGGCGACCTCCCGCATTCGAAAAACAAAAATGTTCAGTTCGTGATTCATAGGTGTGAATGTGGCTATGAATGGTCTCGTGTCCTGCGAATGGCTGACAACCAGTCGAGGGTGTAGCCTGCAGGCTCGAGCCCGAAGTCAGCTGGGCTCCGCCACAGCTCAACTGTCATACAAATAATGAAAAAAAGATATTGAAAATAGGAGTGAGGATCACTAAATTATCCCAGAACAGTTTTTGAGCAACTGGTTATGGCTTAGCATGGATGTATTCATCGACCAGGCATTTGTTCTTGTTCAGTGATGCAGGAAAAAGGCTTAATAGCTCTAGTGTGACTCTCACATTTTGAACGTTTGCGTTTCCGACGCCTCGGAATGTGATGATTATAGCAACCATAGTGGAAAGACCCATAAAGCAAAGAAGCGGTTTGGAGCGCGACTAGTTTTCATACTGGTTGGCTGCTCTTTTTGTCTGCAACATATTTTGTAAACCTACAGGCCACAACATAATAATCCATTGATATGGAATACAAAAGCCGCATTACATTTTGGTGTCCGTCACAAATACACTGTCAGAAAGGTATTTATAGTACCGGTAATTATGTTTGTATTGTGTTGCACTTCACTGCATCATATGGAACTATATTTATAATATCGTGCCCACCTCATTTGGTTTATGAGAGGAACAGATACATTATGAAATCCTTCTGACAAAATGACCTACCATTTGTAGACTTGAGAAGTGAGTTTAGGTCGTTAGTTCTGTCATTTAGTTGAAATTGATTTCATTTGGGGACACATTTAGGATACAGATTACCCTTCCCGTTGCCTGAGTGGCATTCAAGTTATTTCTGTATTGTACATACATGAGATTGTCTTCCTCATGTTCTGGCCGGTGAATGTTCCCTTCAGCTGTTGTCAGCCGTCTTGTCAGCATGGCCCAATGCTCACGATGATGCTTGAGGCCACCGTTTTGCTCTTCCACTCTCCAGCCTAAATACAAATCCCCCTTTTTTAAACATCTTAGCAAGAGACTGTAAACACAAAAACATTAATGCGGGGTTTATTTCAGCGGTGTCGGTAAGTGCTTCTTCACTAGATAGCACGTTGCCCTTTGCTGCAGTGTCAGTGAGAGTAATGACTCCCGGTTTCCACATTTTGCAGGACTGCTTCACAGTTGAAGGAGAGGATTTGAAGCACGACTTTGAGAGGCTTCAGTTGGGGATGGAGATGGTGGGCTTTCTTCCTTACACGCGAAAACAGTGAGTGATGGACGCGCACCCACCCACCACGCAAGCACATACGCACGCAAAGTCGGGAGAGAGAGAGCGATAGAGAGAGATGCCAATCGATACCACCAGTACTGATATACTCTGTCGTCTCAACCGTATGGATGTTTGAAGCGTAGGAATCAATCTAAGTGGTATCAGCTCAATCAGTATCGATCCCGTCGCTACTCCAGCGGGCGTAATGGCCGTCTCGGCACTTTCACAGCACACTTGGTGCTCCTTTTGAGGTCTTAGTGTGTGTTTAGGCCGGGAAACGCCACTCCCCGTTGGGCAAAGCTTACAGACTGAATAGTCGTCAAGGTCTTCTGTTTTTTGGACTACGCTGTGGAAAAAGAAGTCTTGCGTTGTCAACACGATAGTCCGGTAGGCTTTACAGTGTTCCATAAACTGATGATGAAGACACAAATCCGCATTCCCTTTGGCCACAGTTATACAGTTTTCAAGTTGTTTACATTAATTTTGTGAAACAAATAAAGATATAGTACACACATTTTTTTTTTTACCCCTAAATATGTTTGGTGTGCCCGCTTACGCAACCACAGAATTTGTTATTTTTACTTCCATTCTCAAAGAAATTAATAAATAAATAAATATGAAATTGTAATTAAAAAGTCCCATTAATGTTGGAAGAAGTTTTGAAAAAATGTATATCCCCCTTTTTTTTTTTTAATCCCACAAACGATTTTATCAACGCTGCATCTATACAAAGTACAGAAATGCTTTTTTTTCTCCCCTGAAGGTTGTAGTCTAATTCAGGGAAAAAACATTTTTTGTAATAGTTTTTCACTTTATGTATCTTTAGCATGTTCTGGTCTAGTTTTTTTCCCCCCATAATCAATGCAATTGACATTGTACAGTACATAGCCATTTTTATTTAAACTTTTCTTTTAGGATCTTCTCATTGCTATCTGCCATCCTCCACCTGGGCAACATTCGCTACAAGAGAAAAACCTACAGAGATGACTCTATTGACATCTGTAACCCAGAGGTGCTGCCTGTGGTTTCGGAACTCCTGCAGGTACTCCTCGATCATGCTGTGCTGAAAAGCTAGACACCGAAAAGTGTTTCCACATTTACTCTCGTGAACGTCTAATCAGCACGGATACTGAGGAAGTGGAATTAAAATCTGCAGCGTGGGTTTTTGTCAAAAGTCAAAAAGGTCCAAAGTAAACGAGTACAATAGTTGCTTATCATGGCGCTAAGATTTAAAGATGATGCTGAACGCAATTGGAGCAAGATGGCTTTCTTCATTACTTTTTGTTTTGGAAAAGATGGAGTCTCACTGTCAACAGTACTGTGAGTCTTTGTGAGAGTCACCATTTCAGCATGCATAATACGGTTTGGTCATTTTTGTGAAGCGATGTAAGTGGTATCGTCTGTGGCTCTCAGTTGCAGTGCTGGCCAGATGCAATGGTAATCCTTCATTGCTCATTAAATCATTCACTTGCTGTTACTTTCGACCCAAAGTTTCTTTCATTTTCTGGCAGGGTACAGTAGTTAGTGATTACGTGCGGGAGCTCTACGAGCCTTATGATTGAGACTGATTTTTGCTCAGTGAAGAGAACCATGCCCCGATTGTGATTTGGACAGGAGGCAACTATTGTTTGCAGAGAATTAGAGAATGGCGTTCTTATTCGGGTTAAACATGGCTGCCCATCTTTATTGAAAGTATGCAGCTCATTTTGTCTCCTGACAAGCTTCCATACCCGCAGTACTGTTTGCAGGCCTTTACAGAGGTCCTGATGTCGAAGATTGTCATCCTGCACCGAAATAAACCCGGATAAATGTTGGCATTCAATACAATAAACAAATCAAAACATAATCTCTGTGATGAGGATGGATTTATTCTTGCACTTTGTGGCTTCAAGCAGATGGAATGATTATATCTGCTCATGTCACGGTCAGGTCAAAGAAGAAATGCTGATTGAAGCTCTGACAACACGGAAGACCATTACTGTGGGCGAAAAGCTGATTGTCCCCTACAAACTGGCAGAGGTGAGGATTCCTCAAGTGGTATCAACCATAAATACACATTATAGTCAGTCAGGTATGTACAGAATGTACAGATGACTTGATTGTGGTTGAGAGCAAAATGACTGTCTTGGTGTGCAGTGTGTCTGGGGGCGCGTTGCCAACTCAATAACTCGGCTCTCTAGCCTGACCTGGACATGTTTACAGGACAACTTGGACCCATAGCAGATCTCCTCTTGCACTCTTAATCCTGCTCCGCCAGTCTGTGGTCGCACATGAAAAACCATGCACACACAAACTCACGCGCGCGCGCGCGCACACACACACGCACACGCTTTCACACACCCACAGTCTGTTAGTGTGTTTAGAGACGGAAAGACTTTTCAAGCCCCTGCACGGTTTTCATTGGGAACCTTGCTTGGAAAACAAACAAAAGTCATGGTGTGCAGATGAGAGCCATCTGAATGAGTCAAAGGACATAGACGGCTTAACAAATTGATTAGATCACAGCCCAATGTCTGGTTTATGCGAGAGCAGCCTTACGTTTACAGCATCGGTAATTATCCAAATATTTTGTATTCATTTATTTTTTATACATGGTACTGTACTGATTTGTATCATGGCCAATGCGGTATATTGCACTTATATTGAACTGTGTACAGTTCTTCTGAAACATTTCTTTTGTGCAATGAAACACTTTATCCCCCCCCTCCATCTTGCTGCTGTAGACTGCAAATTTCCCCAGTGTGGGACTAATAAAGGTTATCTTATCTTAAAATGGGTGCTTTGGCTCAATCACAGTTGGGAAACTTATGTAGTAAATGTGTTTGTACTGTCCGTAGATGCCTCGAGGCATTCCTCACAGCATCTTCCGTTCGGTATTTGATATTTCAGGAGTGTCAGTCGCCCTCCCTTCAACACATGCTTCAGTTTGATTTAATCAAGAGCTTACCCCCGCAAAAATATTCTCATCCCAAAGAAAGTGTCCCAACGTTAAGGCACAATGTTGTACACATTCTTGCCAAAACGGTCACAACTTCCCAAATGTTTGGGGCCTCTTGTGATTGTTTTTGCTGCACACTGGGTGGTCTCACCATAAATACTGCTGAAGAGCGCAACAATGCGGTCGCCTTTTAAATCAATTCATTGGCGTTAAAGCCTCAAAGAAATTCTTGAAAGAATCTTGTCATTTGGTTCAGAGTTGTGATGTTGTTCGAATATGGAATGTTTGGAGTCGGACTTCCTCTAAATAATGAAACGCTTCTGACTGATTAAAGAGAGAGAGGGAGAGACCGTTTGTCGAGCTTTAAATTGATGTATTCCTTTCTGGAGTTTTTCGAATGACATCTTACTTGGTTGATTATTTGGGGAAAAGGGAGCTCTTGCTTTCAGTCACCATTCTGCAGTTTGTTTTCTTTTTAAAGACAGACTCCCCTTCCTGACTGAAAGGTCAAAGCTTTCCATCGGAAATGTGAATTTGATTGTTTTTCCTCGATAATTTGACAAGGGGCCTTTCATGAAATAAACTCACTCTTTATCAAACCTTTGTTCACCCAAGTTTGTTGAAAACCAGTTTGCGATATTTACTTAGGTTACATCAGTATGGCGTTCTACATAGTACACATGCAATATTGAAATGTTGCCATTTCATTTGGCCTTCGGCACTATTTGTCCACGATTTCTGTTTGTGTGTTTTGATTCAAACCATTCAATCTATGTTGTCTTTCACTCTATTTGGCTCTTATTTATGTTCCTGTCAGTGGGTGTACAGTTATCCTTTGGCCAGGTGTAAGCCCCTAAAATTAAACAGAAACGAGACGTAGTCGTAAATAAAAACAGCTTAACTGAGCAGCTTGAAGCTGTTTAAACCCCCAGGAATCCTTAACTCATTCACTCCCAAAGACATTTTTAAACGTCTTTTCAGACTTGGTCCAGAATTGGCTGGTACTGAATGAGTTAAGTGGCACCGGAGAAGCCAAGGCCTCATACATTACTCCATCTTACTGTCTGTTTGTGTATGTACTTGCAGGCTGGTACAGTGAGAGACTCCATGGCAAAGTCGCTGTACAGTGCACTCTTTGACTGGATTGTCTTCAGAATCAACCATGCCCTGCTCAACATCAAGGACCTGGATGAACCCGCCAAGGTAGATCACTAGAGACATGCCTGCCGGCAGAACAGCACGTGATTGGTATGGGTGGAGAGTCGGGCCTGAAGTGAATCTGCTGTGATTGTTTGGCGACCAGTCGCGGGTGTATCATCTATCCTTGCTCCAGGCTCCTCGATACAAAACAAAGGGAGGAAAAAAAATCTGTTTTTACAATTGATTTGATGAATCTCAGTTGTTAATTGAATCCAAACAAGCATTTTATGGTCTTGTAGATCTTGTCCATCGGAGTATTGGACATTTTTGGTTTTGAGGACTACGAGAGCAACAGCTTTGAGCAGTTCTGCATCAACTTTGCCAATGAGCGGCTCCAGCACTACTTTAATCAGCACACCTTCAAACTGGAACAGGTGAGCGCACCAGACGTGAGTCACTTCTTGTTTGCATCCATGCTCCGAGCTCAAGCAGTGCCGTAAATGCTTATTTGCGGAAGTCGCTCCACGATGGAAGTGTGGCGAACTAATACTCTTTTGGAGTGCATGCATTAACCCCTGTAATAAACGGGGTTCACTGTATTTCCTTTTTTTTTTTCATGACATTATAACATGATATAGAATGCGCAACGACTTTACCAAATCCTAATATCCTCTCCAATTTTTTTTCTCAAACAGAAAATATTTTCTAGTAAGGGGTATCTCATATGTTCGTGAACGAGTGAAACAGACTGCAGGGATTTTCATTATTAAGCATCCACTAGATTAAATCTTTATTGACTAAAGCTCTTTCCCATGGACACAGGAAAAAATAACAGGCAAAGGGAAGCAATATTTGAAAGCAAAATTGCCTGCGGGACCTTCAGGTTTTTTTGGTTGTTTGTTTTTTAAGAACAGTTCTGTTGAGAGCCAAGCGTGCTGTTTGTGTTCCCTGTAGGAGGACTACAGGGCGGAAGGCATCAGCTGGAGAACTATCGACTACATTGACAATACGGACTGCATCAATCTCATCAGCAAGAAGCCCACAGCTTTGTTCCACCTCTTGGATGAAGAGTGCAAGTGAGCCCACTGTTTAATTATTTGTGTGTGTGTGTGTGGGGGGCGGGGGGGGGGGGGGGATCACAAGCCTCACCATTAAAAAATATGCATTAATTTGTATTTGTTAAATGGTTCAGTGCCTCGCCCCATATCAACTTCATCTTCGAGATCGAGACATTTTGGACCATCTTATGTTTCCAACTCTGTAGGAACACTTTAGGGAAGGCCGCTCTCTGTTCTTGGGTGATTGTGCCCGCTGTTTTCAAAAAGCAAGGTCCTTAAAGGAGCGGTTGGATGAGTTTAATGCGGACAAACTTGAAAGCCGTGATCTCAACTGTATGAAACATCTTTGAAGTGAATTGAAACAGACATTGTGAGTCAGGCCCATTCATCCAAGATCAGTGACGTCTGTATCATTCATTGAGCCATCTTTAGTTTTGTCTGTTGTACTGTATTGCGACCCAGCATTTGGACACTGAAGTTCCTCCAGCTTTAGAGGCCTGCAAAGCATCAGGTCGGTGTTGTTTTGATTGAGCTCAGATTTCAAAAACCCCTGGTGTCTCATTCCTTCGCTCTTCCTGTAATCTGTTGATTTTCCGCAGCAGTTCTGGCTCTCGATAAGAAAAGGGAGCAAGAGACTATATGAGCTCCAATTGTCTTGCAATGACTGACTGCATTGTCAGAAGATAAAATGTCTGACTGGTTGAAGATCAAATCGTTTTAACTCATCTGACACAATAGTGGTTGGAAGTAGCAGTGTCCTGTTATATATACTCTTTGGATGAAAGATGTTTATTTATCCATGTATTATTTTAAAATGCGATGAACATAACAGGAATGAGTTGACTGTTGCCGGCGTGTTTTTCCAAGTGTGTTTGCGACGTGGCTTTAAACACTGTTTTCTTTGCAGAACTCCTCCCTCAAGATGTTTTCATTTGGAGCGCAGATGTCAAAAGCCATTGTTGTGCCCTTTGCCAAGATTGTTGCGTGTTAAAAACTCGTCTTTGATTTCAGCTTCCCACAAGCCACCAACCAGACGTTGTTGGATAAGTTCAAGCGGCAGCATGAGGGGAATAGGTACATCGAGTTCCCTGCTGTCATGGAGCCCGCCTTCATTATCCGACACTATGCTGGCAAGGTCAAGTATGGTGTCAAGGTCAGTTTGAACCTCAGTTCCGGATTGTACCGGACATTTGTTTGAATTTCCAGAATTTTTTGACGTTCAGAGATGATGAGAGCGACATTTGGATCTAATTTCCTCAGATTACTTGGACGCCCTTTGCTAACAACGTTATATTCTGCCATTTATTCATTTCAAACGGAGGCGGCGGGTGCTATCACACGGTGGTAATCAGATTTTCTGTGTAAATCGAAACACATTCTCTTTCACTAGCCTATGCCCCTAAGTGGGGAACTTTTAATGACAGTAAATGTTAAGCTAAAAAACACTGGGGGCCATAGATATTAAATGTTAAAATGTAAAACAGAATCAGCAATTAGAACAATTCCATACTTTTACTCCTGAGGTTTCCTCGCACACTTGAAGGGGCAAAACCGAGGTCATCATTCGTAGCCACGAAACGTCGACGGCTGGGACCATCATTAAGCGAGCGCCCAGTGTATCGTATGAATTAAACGCTTCTTATAATCGACTGACCTTTGAAGCTCTTTTTTAATGGGCCCTGATAATCACCCTTATTTAATCTAAATTAGCAGAAACAACACCTTGGGATTTATTAAGTAAACCGTAAGATAATTAACCACTAACAAACAAACTAACTAAATGAAGATAACAGTACAGGGGCTGGAGGTGTGCTCCATTACTGCCTGTCAGTCAAGAGCAGCAATTAAAATTAGCGGCAACTCAATAGACCACACATGAATGTTTGGTGTAAGAGCCGTATATGGAGAAATGGTACTCAGGATTAGTCAATGATGGACAGTGTGCAACATTGTCGAGCACAAAATAAAGCCGGAAAGAACCTGCTTTTCACAAACAAATGAGCTGGAAATGTTTTTAACTGTAGTGCCTATCTGTTTGTGTAATTTCCCCAGTTGCTCATTTGTTAGTATTAATTCATTATTGTGACCTACTCTGGAATACTCCCGTTTTTGATTTGAAGATGTGGTGTGGCAAGCATTTGTCTCTCTCTGGGTCTTCCACACAGGATTTCAGAGAGAAGAACACTGACCATATGCGACCAGACATCGTGGCGCTACTGAAGAGCAGCAAGAATGCCTTCATCTGCAGTCTGATTGGCATCGATCCGTCAGCCACCTTCCGCTGGGCGATACTCCGGTCTTACTTCAGGGCCGTGGTGGCTTTTAGAGAGGCTGGGAAGAGACACACCCCAAGGAGGGCTGGTGAGTGCAAAAAAAAAAGGTCCTCTCACTAGTGGACATACCTTTTGTTTGGCACAATTAAAGCCCCATTTTGAGTGCACAGTAAAAAATCAGGCATCTGGCAATCTATTTGATTGAATTGGATTGGATTGATAAACTTTATTGTCAAATGTACTGTATGTGTACCATACAGCACAGACTGATGTGAGTTATATTGTCCAAAAATGAATTTAAAAAAATCCATGTCCTGTAAAGGGGAATTCATTTTGAAGTGTAGAGATTTAAACAAGTATTCGAATAGTTAGGTGTTATCACCCAATCGAAGAGTATCCTCTTGAGCTCTGTTGATGAACCTTGTCAGCAAACTAATGTCTGTTGTAAGATGAGAAAGTGTTTTAAAGCCTTCAAATGGCAAACATACCGCCCGTAGTTCTGTCCTGTTTGTTCATTGTTGGTGGCTTTTGCCACATCATGACATATTTTATTCTTTTTCAACTGTTGTTCCTTAGTTTTCGTGCTGTGTTCTCTCATCATATGGCTGACGTTTGTTTTCTCCAGCTCTTTCTCCTTCTCCAATCTTTCCGCCAACACGAATGCCGCTTTTCCACACTATCGCTGTATTTGCTATGCGACATGAACATGTCATGAGTTATACATTTGAAAAGGCAGCTGTTTTTCCCAGGAAATACATAGCAGTATTTGCCTTTGCTTCAAAGGAAGCTCCACTCAAGCAACGCACTTTTGATATTAAAATTGAACTTTTCCTTCTTTGCTTGCCATAGCAGCAGATCGTGACATCATTTTCATACGAAATCTGAGATGTTAGCAAGATGATCTATACAGTGCATGTGAATTTAAACACAAGACCCCCCCCCCACCCCCACACACACTACGTATGCGAAACAGGGCCACTACTTCTCATAATTAATATCACTTCAAGCAAAGGGTTCTTCTTCTTCGAACATGTTGAAACTATGAAAGGGAGAACGCCGTGGCTCGCAATACTTACTGCATAGAATACATGTTGAGTAATGGCAATCAAATCATGCATCCATCAAATGCAATTTCCAATGTCCCAACGTCTTGCGATGTCTGTTTCTCTGCAGTAGACAGCTGCATCTCTTTTTTTTCCTTCACTGTCTAATCTTTCAATTTTCTCTCCTTTCCCTGTGTTGTATGTCCATGTGTTTCTTTCTCCCCTTGTTTCTCTTCTCATCTTGTTTTGCTTCTCCAAGGGCATGATGACGCTGCTCCCTGTGCAGTTTTGAACAGTGTGGATAGCTTTAGCTTTCTGCAGCACCCTGTGCATCAGAGAAGCTTAGAGATCCTGCAGAGATGCAAAGAGGAGAAGCACAGTAAGGCTGCCAAAGAAAAGAACTCCTCCTCCTCTACCTGTCAGCCCACAGACCGCTGGGAAACTCAGGATCAGGGATGAGGCCAACCAACATCAACATGACTGCACTGCGCTGCAGCTCGAATCAAGCCAAGAGAGATCAGAACCACGGCACCCAAATTTAAGACAACAATTCACAGGCTTTATTGACTGCGATGTGATTCTTGTCTCCAGCGCTTGGTTTTCCGTGACTAGTCTAGATGCTTGTTGGTCTCCTCTCTCTCTCAGTCTACCCTCTCTTCCCTCTTGTATTACAATAGCTGAACGCTTTGTTTTGTAGCCGTTTTTCACAAGCATGCCACGTCACTAAAATGTGAGTCGAGGGCCAGCAAAGAAATGCATGTTGCTGTTGCTTGGTCGAGACCAATTACAGCTGCTAGGCAACCATCACTGCTGCTCCCGTGTCCACTTTTGACCTTTATTGTCCTCGAGGGCAGTTGCTTGTCCATCACAGCGCACAGAAATGTTGCCGTGTTGCACAGCTAGCCATGCCGGTGATGGTGAGTCATGACTGATGGGTTGCATCGCAGAAAGCCAACAGCCACAACATTATGACCACTTGCACAGTGACGTATCATGATATCCAATACAAGAGCTTAATCCAATATTCTGCCTGAACCGAGATAATAGAGGGAAGCCACATTTGATGGCAGCACCGACACAAATTAAATGATCCGAATGGCCCACAAACGACAGTTTGATCAGTGGTGTTAGAATACGACGTCATGTGACAAAAGGCAACGCGGCCAGTTGTTTATTTAGTGGAATTACGCTGCATCGACTGGGCTAGCAAAGGTTCGCGATCGACGAGGGCATGTTCTGATCAAATTTCGGTTTACTGCTCGAGGAACGGAACTTTATCGGTGGCCGGCACCCCCCTGTAATTTTCGATATTGATCAAGACGATCAGAGTTATAAGCTGTCTCATATTTCTTATTCTGTCATTTAACTAAATGAGGTAACCAACCACAAGTTTAGACATAACTGTCATTATGCAGTACAGTTCTGCACAGTGCTACAACACTGCCAACTTCAACCACAAAAAAAAAAAAAATCTTCAATGAATACATCTATGACAGTGTCAGCTATTATCTTCATGAAAGCCGTAATATTTGATCCAGCTCTTGTAAGAGATATCATATTATATTCGTTCAGTTGGTCGGTGTACGTGTGTATTCCTGCTGCTTCTGTTCTTCCCTACAGTGGGTGCTTTACACGTAGACCCCCGGGTTTTTTTCACATGCCACTTTTGTGGGTCTTTTTTTCATGATGCTCAAATGCATATCTTTGTCTTTTTGTTTTGTGCTGTCCCGCAGCTCCCGATGACAGTGAAAATGTACAAATTGATGAGACTGAAAACGGTATACAGTGCTGCCATAAGCCATTTGATAAATCGATCTCTTTTCTAGTTAGGCTAACACGCTTTTAGATGTTGAATTTCTCATCACAATTATGACCAATACAAAGCTTCCTTTAGAAACCGCAGGCCTATCGCCGCTCTGCCATCACACTTTTTAGCATTAGGGCCACAGTATTACTACCCGAGAGCACAATGCTGCTCTGAGTATGTCATTGTAAAAGAGCAAAACGAAAGCATTGTGACTAAACACCCTCTTCTATAATTTGACACTAACAAGAGTAACTCATTTTAACCCACACAGATCTTTATTTCTGAAATAAAACACTTACCCTCAAGAGGCCCATAACATAAACTGCAATAACACCGAAGTCTTGTTCTTTTTGATTTTCGAATGATTTAGAGTTTAGATTTTGAATGAAAGCCGCGTGATGTTTACGTAATGCTGTCTGTTGGCGAACAGGTGTGAACAGAAGGACTCCACGTCCACCATTGTCAGACCATCAGGGGAGCAACACCATCTATGAAAAATCTCCACGGTAAGGGTCTGACCATGAATTATGTTTTCTGTTGCATTTGGCATGTTTCTGATCGTAACCCTTTCATGCACCCTGTAACCTGATAACATGGTAAGCTGTCCACTGTAGTAACCGCTGTCCACGAAAGGGTTAAAAAAAAAAAAACTATTACATTTACTGTTCGACAAAAACAAAAAAAAACAACGCAAAACAAACAAAAGAGCCCAAAGCAAAAGAAACAACAACATGTAAACCATGGAAGGAAGTGTAAAACCCAAAGAAAATGTACAATAATACTCCGACATTTTTATTTGTAAGTTCACATACATTTGTCCGCACTGTGGATTTTCATGGTTATTTCTTCTCCATATTTCACAAACAGGGCTATCCTTTATGAAGGATTATTTATTTTTGGTATGTGATCATACTTGTGATCTGTTACGATGAAGAGACCATTATCCGTGCTTTGGCCCCCAGTGGCGGCTGTCACACTATCCCACTGAAACTCTGAACCACCACTTGTCTAATTAGCTGTGGACCATCAGATTAGCGGTTCACGGCTCATGACCGGTAGTACAACCCGCCCAAGTCTGCTTTTGTTAGACACAGTCGGGGGCGCGGGGGGTGTTAAATCCCTCCTTAATTTGATTTGCAACTTCTGCCCACTCTTTTTGGTCTCCTTTGCTCACACTCACACGCTCTCTTCTGTCCAAATTAATTGAGCAGCTGCTTCCTCGGTGATGTAAAGTCACAGCTATGTATTGGTGAGAAATGCCTCGGGTGGGATAAATATTCAGTCCCGACAAGGTGCTTGTCAATTGGACTGCGCGGTGCACACCGCGGTGCTTAAAGGGGCCCTCACAGAGACCGTGGGGAAAGACAAGTTAACACAAAAGCTGTATTGTGCATCACCTTTTACTCAAGCTGATGATCGACTAGGGAAAAATTTAGTTTTAAGATTTTAGGGCGGGGGTGATCAAATGATTTGTGGCTCTTCTTTTTTGGATATTGCAGTGTGTAGTTATACTGTAAAGAATGCCGAAGCCACACAAGTTCTTAGAACTCAACCATAATTTTCTGCATAGGAGACGGGGGGCCATTTTGAATTCTGCTACAGTTCTTTATATGACCATGCAGGCTGCTAGTTTGCAGGTCGTCAAATCACATTCAATGTTGACTGCTCTGGGTTTGTGGATCAATTGTTGTGCCCTTTCCATTGCCAGCAAAAAGAGACACAAAGTAACTGCATTAAAAGTATTCACACCAAGAAAGAATAAATGAATTGCTAAATGTGATACAACTTTGGTTTGTGCTTCACGATAGAAATTCGCCGGCCCTTATGTGGAACGGGCGTGTGGGTCGACAGAGCCGCTTATCATCCAGCAGCTCCGCCACAGACGAAGACGGCATCTTTGTCAATTCTGCCAGCAGCAAGCTTCTGGAGCGAGCCCATGACATTCTCATGTGAGCGCCTTCTCCTTTTTGGGGATGAACCGGATGATTTTTTTTTAAAACCGTCTATATTTTAAGGACCATTTCATTAACTAGTGCAACACGGCAGACGCATGTCTGCCTCACCATTCCGAGATTCGAGGTTCTCGGCTCTGGCCTGCCTGTGTCAAGTTTTTCTGCTCTCTGCTTGTGTGGGATTTCTCTGGATTTCTACAGCATTGCAAAAACAAGCATGCTAGCTAAATTAAAGACTCCAAATTGTCGAACGTTGGCTATTTCAGTATGAATGGTTGTTTGTCGGTATGTGCCCTGCGATTGGCTGGTGACAAATCCAGGGTCTCCTCCATCTCTTGCCCAAAGTCAGCTGAGATAGACACGAGCTGACCTGTCACCCTTTTGATGACAAGTGGTCTCGAAAATGGATGAATTTTGCATTATAAACACACCTCTTGATAAATACCTCTTGATTTCAATGAAATTAACTGAAAAGACGACACCTGACAGATTTTCTTTGTATCCCTGATGATTTTATAGGAGGAACAAAAACTACAAAGCCAAGCCAGCTCTTCCAAAGGTAAGCTGAACATTTTTTTGGACCTATTTCATATGTGCTGTTATGGAATGTTCATGGACAATGTTTTGCCTTGATTGCCACTCGCAGCACTTATTGAATGTCAAGTCACTGAAGTACCTCAGCAACCTGACGCTCCATGACCGCATCACCAAGTCGCTGCTTCACCTTCACAAGAAGAAGAAACCACCCAGTATCAGTGCACAATTCCAGGTCAGACAGACACGCACATACGCAAAAAGCTTAAGCTTAAAGTGCAGTTTTGTAAAACTGATGTTTCATTCTCCTCACTATGAATTTGGCAAATGTGGGGCAAGTCAGTTAAAGTCGGTGTAGGTAGTTCATTGTGCCTTTCACACACTCCTTAAAATCTCAGAGAAGGCATATGTGCTGAGAAGCGTTTTCGCTGGGCTCCTGATGAATGAGCCATACATGTCGGTCCCGGATTCCCTTTCAATGCATTGAGCAGAAGTTTCACGACGGAGCGTGACAACAGTGGAGAAAGTGAAAGAAGCAGCAGCAGCACACCAGCATCAACATCGTCACTCCATAGCCATATGTTTGTTCAATCATTTGTTCAGGAGAACCGAGGCATTTTGTTCTCATAACCAACATTTCCAGGTTACGAACGTCACACCATGAACAAATATTGACTGGAATTGTGACTAAGTTTAGGATGGTGACTTGACAACTTCTAACAATCTATTCTAGAGTCAAACTGTCATCAATAATTAGTCGTCGTGCAGACACTGTTTGAAGTACTGTGTTAACCGCCTTAACTGAATACATCCATCCATCCATTTTCGAATTTGCGTATCCTCACGAGGATCGCAGGCATGCCGGAGCTTATCCCAGCTGTCTTCGGGCAGGAGTCAATGGGACACCCTTTCTGAACTGATTGCCGGCCAATCGCAAGGCACACATAGACGAACAACCATTCACGCTCACACTCACATCTAGGGACAATTGAGAGTGTTTCATTAACCTGCCACGCATGTTTTTGGAATGTGGGAGGAAACCGGAGTACCCGGAGAAAACCCACGCAGGCGCGGGGAGAACATGCAAACTCCACACAGGAAGGCCGCTGCCGGAACCACACCTCTGCACTGCAAGGCGGAGGCGCTAACCAGTAGCCTACCGTGCCGCCCTAACTGAATACAGTGTTTAGTTCATCTTGAAGAAACAGGAAAAATCCTCGACATGGTTACTCTTCTGAAGTTTCACTGAATTTGCTAATACTCAACAAGATATGCCCTGTAATGCATTTCCTGATGAGAGAGTTTTTAAGTGTGAACTGAGAGTTTATCTAACTGGAAAGATTTGGCTGAATTAGCATTTGGAAAACGTCAGGGGATCCCGACTTGAAAGAGTTTCCACTGAACAGTTAAGAAAACCAAGCACAAACTGCTATTTGCTGATTTTCTGTTTTCTTTGCGAGAAATGGTTGTTGGTAGCGGTGCAATAAGAGCTGTTGGCCCGTATGCGTGGATGACTTCACTTCCCACATCCTGTGCTGTACTGATTGCTTTAATCTCCCATGGAGGAGGCAGAGGCTGAATTCCTCTTGCAGCTGACACAAGCTCACGCGCGCGCACACACACATACGGCACAAACCACGTCTTTACATTGTTTATGATTACACCAGTGTTATCTTGAAGAAGAATAGTTTAACTAGGAGATGTGGGGGCGGGAGGGGAATGTGATTCACAACTGACAAGTCCCACCTGGCGACGACTGCTAAAAGAAGCAGCAAAGCGTGACAGGTTTTATTTGGTCTGTTTGTTTCATTCGATGTTTTGTGTATGTGTCCTATTCTGCAGGCCTCTCTCAATAAGCTAATGGAGACCCTGGGTCAGTCTGAGCCTTATTTTGTCAAGTGCATCCGTTCCAATGCTGAGAAGGTAAAGCAAGAGCAACTTGGACGGCAGCCACTTTGATTGTTTAGTTTTTCCCAAAGCATTTCCGTCCATCTCCCTTGAAGTACTCAAGAGCTGTTGATCATTTCCTGTTCTTCTCTTTTCGCCCTCCGCCGTTTGCTGCTCCCTCTTGTGTCATTCTCCATGCGTTTCCGTTCCTCAAACTTCCACTTTCCATTTTGCAGCTGCCCTTGCGGTTCAATGACAACCTGGTGCTGAGGCAGCTGCGCTACACGGGTATGCTGGAGACTGTGCGCATCCGGCAATCAGGCTACAACGTCAAGTATAGCTTCAAGGTAACAATACTGTCACTGTCCCACTGCAGCAACGACATGTGGAACCTCGGTTATTTAAACCCTTATCAAGTAGGAATACTCTTAAAAGTAGGGTACTTCAGTCGAGCTCTCTATCATGTGCTTTGGGATGGGATGGCCCAGCAGTGAAAAAAACTTTGTACGCAAGGGACACATTATATTTTTAAAACAGACTGCTGGGTCAAGTTGTTCAGAAACGGGTTGAGGGTGGAGATAGGGTGTGGCCTGGACAGAAAGGCCAATGAACATCTATTTATATGAATTGTTATACTAAAATAATTGTTCAGTCTGATTTCTAATTACAATGTTGAATTAGTCTGATAATTAATTAACCAATCACATAATAACTCGTGTAATGTACCAGTATACGTCAAAGATTTGTTGTTCTATTTACAATAAATCCGTTCACCAATTGTTGAATGAGATGATTGAATAAAAAGTAAATAAATAATAATAATGCTCCAGTGGGCTTGATTAAAGAGCAGAGTCAGTTGTGTGTGACCCGTGGGACATACTTTTACCACCCCTAGTAAAATCGAGTCTCGCTTTCATGGTACAATGGTGGCTTGGATGCTATTTTTTTATTTTTGTGACTAGTGTGAGGACATAGTGGTGTGACCTGCCATTGAACTCAGAGAGCAATGTGATCCAATTAACGACAGAGCATTTTGTGTTCTTTCGTCTTGGTTTGTGGCTGTTTTATTTCAAGAGGACAAGCTGTGTTTTGTTAAAGCCTTGTTAAATCTTTGTGAAAGCCATGATTCTATGAGTGGAAGTGTGACCAGTGGTGTACTTTAATACACTACTTTACATTGCCGAAAAATGTGCAATACTGACCTGAACCCAACAGTGGGAACGAGGCTTTAAAAGAGTACAGTATATATTCAGAAAGACGACTCGACTCCCCATTCCCCTGCCACAGAAAACATTATTCATCTGTTCCACAAGCTAAGTGGTGAACAATGTGACTAGTTTATGTTGAAAATTGATGGTTATCTGTGGTTTAGAATTGCTGTCCAGAAAGAAAACCCTCAACGGGCCAAAGTTTAGCCAGTAAACGGGGTGCATCTGTGTATCATATTAACATTTTTTTCCCTCTCTGCAAGCATGTGCAAGCCAGAACACAGATGTACCATCAATCTGACTGTTCAAAATCCCCCAAAGCTTGAAAGATATTTGACACTCAGTTTTCCACAAGTCTCGAGTGGTGAAGTCTGATTCCCCCCCCCCCCCCAAATATTTTTTGCTGATGTCTCAAATACAATTCACTTTCTGCCATAGAAATGTGGTAGAATGATGTCAGTCCAGCATGTTGGTGGCTCATAGCTTTCTTTCATCTCTTGCCATTTTGTGGTTTTGGATGTAAATTTGTGTCAAAGCCTTCATAAAATGTAAAAATTAAAGGAATAGGCTTCGAGGCTTCTGACACACTCACCATGCGTAACCTGGAAATTCATGTTCAACCACCAAAGAGGTGTGATTCGGTGAAGAATGAGGATGGCCCTAATTTCCAGAACATGGCGTTTTCCTGTGACAGAAATTCCTTCGAGATCCCTTTGGACGATATGACACACTTTATATGTGAAATAAACTAGTGGATCCGGAAGTTAATCGATCCTCGCCAGGAATGTGTGTGTGTGTGTGTGTGTGTGTGTGTGTGTGGCTCATCTACCGGCTACTTTGAAGAGCATGTGTTGTTCCATTCACGTTTTGATGAATCCATAAAAGCAATTTAATCAGAATACGGTGCTCATGACCGAACGCTTGATGGAGGAATAAGATATGAAGTCGATTTTCACATATACAGCCGTCAGGCAGTCGGTGAGCGTATGTATATGGGCCAGGTGTGAGCCACGCCACCAACCCTTCACCTCGTCAATGCGAGTCAGCCGGTGACAAGTCATTCCGCCGTCAGCAACTGCGAAATGACTCACAACGTGCAATTTGATAGTTCACCTTTGAGAGGCGCTACACCGTAGTACATCCTCTGGAGTGTGGAAGAGAAAAGATGCTTAAGTCCATGGGAGAGTACGCGCACTGACAGATTTGTCCGGGACTGCTCTCATTCCAAGGTCGCTCCGCCCAGAGTGTGTGCATTTCATGACGGGGAGTAAGTCACACACCCAAGTAGATGGGAGAATCTGTAAAGTGAAAAAAAATATGCAGCAGTGCGCCTTTTCCGACTTAAGCATATTGGAGAATATGCCCCTGAGCCACTGTGTAAAATGTATCATAATATTTTAGATCTTGTCAAGATGTAGTTAGTAAGGTTTGAGCTGTCAGTTGTCTGAGTAGCTAAACAATCACTGTTTGCTAAGTGTCATCAATCAAAGTTAGGATAGGAAAATGTGTCATTATTATTGAACTTAGCTCGATAATAGCTCCCAATACAGATCAACAAGACAGACAGACAACAAGAAGAAGTGTGTTCATTTCAAGATACACATCTTCTGTCACTCACTGTGCTATCACTTTAGGTTGGTTGCGGTCCACCGTTGTTTGTAAAGCAGATTTTTGCCTTGGAATAGGAGGGGCATTTTAGAAATATGGTGTGCTATTTGCTGATTTTGTACACTACTCGACATTTACGGGACACTTCATAAGGTCCACCTAACTTCAATCAGCGCATCAGAAACACGAAGAAAGGTTATTTTAGTGACTTTCAACAGGGTGCGGTTCAGACGGACATGGGTCTGCAGGGTTTACAAAAACTAAAGCAAAAAGGCAGCATTTCAGTTTCCCTGGCAAACCTGCCTTGATTGGTTACAGAGGTTGGTGGCGAACTGATTTGAGCTAAGAGTAATGCAGTAATATTTAAAATATCAACTCAACTTGCAACCAAAGTATACAAAGGTGCGTCTTTAAACTTTCAACTTGGCGCCTTGAATTATGTACCTTCCATTATGATGTACTGCCATTGAAAGTTAAGCAGTTTAAACTGCAGTGCACCATCATGAAACAACAGTTTGACGATTATTTAATTCTAAGCTGAGTATATTGAATGTGATTAGATGTGTGTCAGAGTTGTACCCGGACAAGTTTAAACAGAACAACTCGACTCAGGGAAGGTTGTTGGTGCAGTCCGACGGCAGTGGATCTCTCAGAGCGAACGGCGGGCAGTTGCTCCGCGATCACACTCAGTGCTCCTCATCGGTCTTTTATTGTTTACATCTGCGAAATACAAGAAAGACACTGCCCCTGATATTTGCATAGCACGACCCCAGTCCGGCCCCTCGGTCGGCGATGTGATTAGCTTTTGTCAAGCTTTGAACCACAGATACTTTAACACCGTCTCCCACGAAGAAACAAGTCGCAGACCTCGCAGATGATAAATGGTCGCCTGGGCCACGACCAGTTCCCAGACCGTCCTTTGATGTCCTAAAACACTTTGTTCCTAAACTGTTGACTGAGTCTAACCTCCTTCTATCTGTTCGCACGCTTGCGGTAATGTGATTACTATGGATTCAAAGAGCCTCCTCCCGAGACGACCGACACCCTTGCGCGCAGACATTTGGGGGCGCTAAATACACAACACGTCTAGACAGGCCCATATTAAATGGAACTTTAAACGTGATATCATTCTGTTCGTAGATTCCTCTAACAATGTGTTATGGAGGTGGACCCGATTTTGTGGATGGTAGTGTAATGTACATAATTACCATAACTTCGTTGGGTGAGGTGAGTGAGACTCATGAAAGTACGCTTTATGATGAGGTTACTAAAGGGGTGTTCACATGGCACACATTTGCATCGTTGCTGCACAAATGTATTTTGTTGCGAAATATCTTCGTGCACACGTATAAAGCTGCTTACTAAAGAGAAGCGTGTTAACCGCGGTGCAGCACCATTTGCATTCACGCGACAGTTTCTGCGGCCATGCAATACAGAGGCGATTGCTCTCGGACTGCAAGGGAAGCTGAGCTTCCCCTAAAATGTCCCAAAAAAAGTGATCAAATACATGTGTGTACATAAAATTGTGTGGACATGTCATTGACTAAATATGCGCTACAACGCGCTCAACTTTATTCCGAATCAGCTTCTTATTACTGGTTACGACGCGACTCTCTTCTCATTCATTCCCGCAGCTTCACTCACTGTGCTTTACACTGTGTGGACGCTGAGAGTCCACCGCGCGGACGCTGGGCGTCTAGAGAGTTCAGTGTAGGTTGTCCCAATGCATTGAAACGAGACGAGTCATTGGATAAATGCTGGTTTTGTCCCGCCCATCGGACGCTCAGCGTCTCTGGGAGTCTATGGACAGTGGGCGTTTATGGGCTGGCCCGGACGCTGAGCTTTTCTGCATGATGATTGGATGATCTGTCTGAGGATGAATCTCTTGATTGACAGCGAAATGAGACGATCACCGATCTTTTGGTGTAGGCATGGTGGGAGCATTTTTCAATTCTCATTCTGTTCTGAGTTGAACTGGAGACTTCTTCTAATCATCTGAGTGGCACTCTCTTTGTTGAAAACGACTAGCGACAAATTAATCGTTCATTTCTGGTGGGTTTTATTGTAGTTGTAGGACACTAGATAAGTACCTGGAAAAGATGTCTTGTTGGTATGACAGGCTCACAGATAATTTTCTTGAAAATGAACGGAGAGTAGAATCCACGTATAAATAAACGGACACATTTTATGATGTAGGCCGAAATTGAGCTTCCCCTCCTTGACAGACCAGCATCCGCCACTGGTGCAATACGATAGTAATAATTCAAAAATAAAACATGCGCATGCTTAAAGTGTACTTCCTTTTCCCCGTGTTGTTTTTGACATATCGAAAAACTATCGTTCATACTTCTCCAGACAAATCAACGCTGTGGTCTTTCAGACACCGTAAAAGGATGAGAGAGAGAAAGTGTTGCAGCTCCGAAACAAAGAGAGCTGTCGTGTTGGTTCTTTTTAAAACATATACTTTATTAATTTGTTTCACTCAAGCAACAACAGGCTTCTCCGTCTCCGTGCCTTCTGCTTGAGAGGCGTTCAATGACTGCCCCCGAAAACGTAAATCAATGATACTCAGAAAAGCAAACATAATGCGGCAAATAGAAAATCAAGAGAGGAAATCGCAAAATAAATTAGATGGGGAATTCTATGGGGGGTTTGTGAACAAACAACAAAGGAACAAACTACACCAACAACTCCGAGACAGTCCAGTCTCCTATAAAAGGAAAGATGACGGAAGTGCAATAGAGCACAAAAGCAACGCATTCCACCCGTAGGTAATCAACTCTTCTCACGCGTAGCGAGTCTACCCCTGTAGCGTTCACACGTCCCGTTTTATATCGGTGCTGGCCCGCAAACTAGCATTTACTCCGGAGTAAATTTTTAAACCACCTCCTGAGCAGGGTTACATTTCCTCCGGTTTAAGCTGTTTTCAGGGGCTATCACCGGTATAACTTTGTACGTGTGAACGCTCTCGGGGGGCGCAGCATCGGTGCTACACCGGAGTAACAGCTGCCATGCGAACACCCCTATAGATATCTTGAGCCTCACTGTCCATCATTTGCCAGACATTCGCCCAGACGTATTTAGCGCTGCGGTCAGCACTAATGACAAATATCCTTGGCATGATATCATTTTCACAGATTTGATCGTACCCTGACTCCTTAGGACAGAGCGTGTCCATTGTCCTCACCGTTTTGCAACACTCCCCATGCTTGTAATTGTATAAACACGGCATCAGTTTCCCCATCCACCCCCAACAGCTCAGGATGCCGTGTATTGGAGCCACACAATTGGGCCTCAGTTTGAAGAGTGGGCTTCAGCATAGTTCTACCATGATGCAAAAATGAACAGCGTAGGCTTTCTCCTGAAATTAATTCTTCCTTTGCAGCTTTTATTCAGCCTTGGGCCTTGCCTCAAGTGTGGGCTTTATCAGGTGCGCTCAATGTCGGTTACTTAGGTCTGTGACATAGGCCACAGAATTGTTTTATGTGTTGTGTTGTATTATTTTGTCATTTTATGTGAAGTGTTCTTTTGATGGCGGCGCAGGCACCCGCAGCGGCTCCTCTTGTTGTCTGTTTAAGAGGGAGGAAATTTCATCTGTGCTGTATGCACATACAGCACATTTGACAATAAAGTTGTACTTGGTACTAGGTAATTGTTCAAGTGTTTTATGCAAACAATCCTCAAATGAATTTTTTTCAATAACAATTTTTTTATGAAACGCTCAGACCAGAACATAGCCTGATCTGTCAACCAATAAACATTTTCTTTGTTCTTTGTTTTCTGCTCTCAACAGGATTTTGTCCATCACTTCTATGTGCTGCTCCCAGAGAGCATCCGCACCACCAGAGATGACATCCAGCACTGGCTGGACCAGCTGGACCTGGAAGCAGATGGGTATCAAGTCGGCAAGACAATGGTATCGTTGGGCCTTCCTCTCCTGTCACTCTCGTATACGAAGCTTCTTCGATAGCCTCTGTTTGTGATATGCCAATAATATTACACAGATGTATGAAGCAATGGATGTCGTTCATAAGGGCACATGGAGCTTCAAGTACGGGCAAAATATGTTGACAGAACGCTACAAGGACAGTGAAACTCAATATCTATGCTGTGACAGCACGGCTTTTTAGGATTCGTACATATTGTATGTATGTTGCCATTGATTTTAGTAAAAAGAAAATGGATTAAAAAAATGCTTTCCACATTTAATTATATGGACATGAAGGAGGGATAGTGTGGGATCAGAACTGTTACCGTGACTATGTAATGAAGGCAGTGCCCCATATTTGGTAGGGTGTGTGTCGTCAACATGGATAAGGGTCCATGTCTTCAGGAGGCTGTCTATATAATTACAAGTTCATACCTGACATTTTTGTGGCCACGTGTCAGATATCTGAAGTTTGTGTGTGCGCTTGCTGGCGACTGTTTGCAGTACTAAGGGGGAGTCTCCAACCTCTGCCTTTATTAAGCCCTTGTTACCTTACGCTAACTCTGTGGTGCTCCTTCCTCTCAGGTGTTTCTGCGGGAGGCAGCGCGTCAGCAGCTGCAGGCCCAACTCCACGGTGAGGTTCTCAGGCTTATCGTTGTGTTGCAACGACAGTTTAGAGCCCAACTGCAGAGGAAACACTTTCTTAGAATGAGAGCGGCGGCAGTCTGCATCCAGGTATGCTTCCTTCTGCGTCTGCTTTGGTTGGATTCGTTACAACTTTACGTTGCCTGTATTCATTTTGTTTTTTGTTTTTTTTAGTTGCGAATTGGTTATATTTGGGGAGAAAAAAACTATTTATTATTTTTCGTTTAATTTTTCTCTGCCTTCTGATTATTTGCTATGAGAAATTCATAAAATCACATTTCAAGAGGACTTATTTCAAAATATTGTCAAGATAACGTTCCTTACGTTATTATACTGTACCGTGAGCTTTTTTGCGATCAGCTTTCTTTTTCGAAACGGACTTCGTTTGGAATCTGTTGATTTTGTATTATTTCCAAACTAAAATGTCAGTAATATATGTGACTGTTAAGACTATCGCCACTGTCTTCTGACAAACTACGCATTCAATAAATGTTTTGCTTTTGATTACCACCAAAATCATTTCTTTTTTTGAGCTTTTCCGCCTCATCTTGTCATCCTGTCAATTTCCCATTCTGTAAGGAGTCCATGTTGATGTACACCATTGCCCATAGTTTGAATAATTTATTTTTTAGGCACATCCCTGTGTGTTTTACTTTTTAGATACACTGGAAATCCCTTTTGACCTGGTGCAATGATGACATCATTTGCTAATGACTCAGATTGAACAAACTCCAAAAAGTTCATGAGCAACAGTGCGTTCCATGTAAAGACAAGAACTGACATTAAAATTAAAAAGCAATAATATTCAGCGTTATTTATTTGCCAACAGAAATGGTGGCACTTGTACCGACCCATGGAAGCCGAGGAAGTGCACATTGACCAGAATGCCCATGGGAAGGCAGCGTTGTGCCTGCAGACACATTGGCGGGGGTACAGGGAGCGTCACAGGTTCAGTTTGTGGAAAGAGGCTGCGCTGGTGCTTCAGAGGGCATGGCGACTGTGGTTGTGTCAACGCTGTACGGCAGCCTTGGTCATTCAGACGGCCTGGCGCTGTCATCGAGCAAGAGAGGCCTACTTGCGTCTCTATGCTGCTGCCGTTCACATCCAGGCTATAATCCGAGGCCACCTTGCTCGGCAACGGTAAGACATGGAAGAGGTGTGAAACGCCGATTTAATTTTTGTAGCTGTTACGCCAACTCTGATTTGTCTGTAGTGATCGATCACCACAACGGTGTTGTGAACATTTTTTAACTTGACCGAGTTGACGATAACAATAGTTGTAACGCAAGCCGGTGGAAAGAGTGGATTGAGTGTCTGCACAGTGGTCTTAGATTCTACTTGGTCAATGTTCAGCATTCAAACCAATTTCAGTGTGAGTGAGCCCTTATGCAAGCACACAAGTCAGCCCTGCAATCAGCTGATCCGCTGAAAGAAAAAAAAGTAATCAGCCTCTAAATCTAGACTTTAAAAAAAGTTAGCATCAGACTTCAACACAATTTTTAGTTGGCTAATTCAACAAAATATTTTTTAAAGTATTGCTGATATGAAAATTGTCTTTCCGGCATTTTCAACAAAGAAATAAGAGTTTACAGAAACAAGTGTCCCTTGTATTAAAGATATACGCTAAATTAAAAAACCCCAAAAAAAACTCCTCAAATGATTTTATAACAAACATCTTGCTGGCTTTGTTGTGCTCACTAACATTGTTGGCATACATTTCAATAATTTATCTTTAAAGTGTGTGGAAATTGTAACACATGGGTTAAGGTGCGATTTTTACAGTATAGTGAAAACATTTTAAGTTAGTTGACGTTTGATTGATATACATGCAACTGTATTCAAAATAGAATGCCAACTAAGATGGTAAAAATCACATTTTAAATGAGCTTAACCTGTTTCCATGTCTTTTCACTCATCAGGTTCAGAGAACTGACCGAACAGAAGCTCGGGGAGAGGAAGGATCAACTACAGAATGTACAGGTGAGCTTTTCACCAGAAGAGGAGACCCTTGAGGGAGTCATGGGTTTGCACATCAGCACTTGGGAGGACAACTCCTATGAGTATCAGGAAAGGACACTCAACATCCTTGGCAGCACCGATGGAGAGTTCAAAGAGGAAAGAATAAGAGGAGAAGATGCCAGCTCACCCACATGGCACTCAGAGGCACCTCTTTCAGTCACTCCAGCCACAGTGCCCGTGCGAGACAAACTCAGAGCAGCCGAAGAGCTCAGCCAGAAAGCCACCCGGGCCAAGCGAGAGAGCCGGCGGATGCGAGAGTTGGAGCAAGCCAAATTCAGTCTGGAGCTCCTCAAGGTCCGAGCGACCTGTGGTGAGGGCTCGCCCACCTCTGAGGAAAGGCGCTGGTCTGTTGAACTGGTGCCCTCCATCACCCCTCCTCTGTGTTCACCACAAGGCACACCTGACAGTCAGAGCTCCAAAGGCAGCTTTGAACTCTTGAGTATTGAGGATGCTCCCAAAGCAACAGAGGAGGTGACTGACAGCGAGGACCTCTGCTCGCCAATTGGCTCACTCGGAGCTTTGTCAGAACCAAGTTTGGAGGCTTTCTCCATAAGCCCAAAGACAGAGCAACCCAACAGGGGGCCGGCTTCAGATGCTGGCAGCCATTTTCAACAACAAACGGAACCCGCCGGCTACTCTACACATCCGTCCAAACTCGAGAACTACCTCCCGACCTTTTTCGTCCCTGCTAATGAAAGCAGCACTGTGACTCCTAGTCATCCAAATGCGGCACCTGAACAAAATGCAAAGATTGCCGTCTCGACAACTCCCACCATTCAAACTTTAAAAAAAAGGCGAGAGTCAACACGTAGGCCGGTGGTGGTGGTCATCAGTATGCAGAAAGAAAGCCCACTCGGCGAAGAGCTGAGCGAGGTGGTCCGTCCCTGTGTTGAGGTCAGCGACACGGGGTCTCAGAAGAAGATGCGAGGGCATGTCGCAGCTCCGGCGCCTCACGCACCCTGCCCTGCTTCCACTGGCCTCCCGCAGGTTGATCCGGTTGTCTTGGAGAAGCTGGTGCAGCTGAACGAGGAGAAGGAGGAGAGGCAGCGTCATCAGAAACAACAGAATGAGAGGGAAATGATGGAGCAGATAAGACAACAGAAAGAAGCGTTAGAGCGTCAGCGCCTTTTCTTTTTTCAGCACGAGAGAGACTTGTTTGAGAAACAGAGAGGGGAGGCTCTGCGGAAGATACAACAGAGCCGGCAGAGTGAGCACGATGTTGGTGGAACTGCCGCCTCTAGCAAGCCACCTAGACCCAGATCTCTGCTCATTGAGGGAACGACAGGGATAGTTCCTCACGGTAGAAGCCAGTCGGAGTCGTCTGACGCTTTGGTACACTCTCCACAAAGGGAGGGGGTCCCCTGTCGTGCTGCTATTCCCCAGTTACGTCGCCCTCCACCTGACTCTGCCCCCACAGAGAGGCATAAGGAAGGCAAGTCTGCTGCGGAGGGCTGGGCACCCAAACTCACTTTGCAGTCCAAAGATGGAACAACCAGAGTGACAGCTGCCACCAAGAAAGTGCAGCGTAGTCAGGGCTCCACGGTTAATGTGACAGCCCAGCCGGGAAACATCTTCTTCTCTCCCAAGGACAAAGTAACATTTGCGAAGTAAGTATCAACAAAATAATCTACTTTACTTGGGTCAATGCTGAGAGTTTTAACCAGTGTTACAGTCCTTAAATCATCAGTTAGAAAAAAAAATTATAATCTCAGCATTACTCACTATTTGCCTGCAATATTTGGGTGATGAAAGTGTGGCAATGCAGTGCTGCGCTCATCCGTATTTCATTTCTTTTGGGCAAACATACATGTCTGAGTGAGTAAGTATCCCAGAAAAATGACACTAAATCTTTTTAATGTTGAATAATCAATTATTTATGCATCAAAAATACTACCAGCATATTTAAAAGAATATGGACTTTATAGCACAAAACTTGACAAATGTTCAATATGCGTACCACCTGTGAGACAATGTAAAATGTGCATTTTTTTTGTAACACCCTGTATTTTGGTTATCTTGAGAAAACCAAACTCAATTCCTAAATTCAAGTGATACTTTTGGGGTGATTTACAGCACCAAGGGACTAGGAAAAGACACTGAAAAACACATCACATATTTCTGCCCCATAAATGCAAACTTTACTTTCTGCAAATAGGATTGAAGTCTTGTTTTTCCGAACCAAACGGACCTCGATTATGTTATTGACATGTTTTCTTTGGGGCTCCCTCTCGAGCTAGAAAACACAACGTTTGTTTGATTTCATTTTGTTGAATCTTTCTTTATCTTGGTAAAGTTGTTGGCTAAATTAGCATAATGCCTCTTTTTATTTCTTTTTTCTTCAATATTTTCACTTCAGATTCGACAGCGTTAAGGACACCAAAGCTACATCTCAAGCTGTACCCACAGAGGGGCCGACATATGTTTCAAGACTGCCGAAAGGAACAAAAACACGTGATGTAAGCAGAATTATAGTTTGTTTTTTGTTGTTTTTGTGTTTCTTGTATTTTTTCTGTGTTACACCAAAGGGGTGAAACACAACTAGAAGAACAGGGGTATGAGAGCAACAGGGCTCGATCATCTTTGCTATTTCAACATGCTCTTATCACTTCTGGTGAACTCCAGGTGGGAAAAGTCGGGCACAAAAAGAAAGCCCGAATGTCACGGACTCGCTCCGACTTCCTCACCCGCGCCCCCATCCTTTCTATTGGGGGCGATTCAGATGAGGATGACTATGATGCCACCAGCCCCCAACATTCCCCTGTACCCCTCTCCAAGCAGAGCTCCACGGAGGAAGGCCTAGGAGGCTCCTGTTTTAGTGACTCCGACATGGTAACAGGCCCCACCGATGCCATCGCTGGCCTTGGCTACGTTCTTTACTTCTGCTTCTTTTCTCCTAACCCCCACAGCGTAGAGACCTCACACTTCTTTGTCCTGAGCTTCCACATCTGTTTGATTCAAATGACTCAGAGGAAGACACATTTTTAAACGCCTCAAAACATGTTGTATTGAAAAACAACCTGTCCTCGAGAAGAAGAAATGAGTTATGAATTATGAATCACAGGCTCACTAAACCTCACTTTCAGAGATATGTTAAATTTGCGAGAGATTGAAGAGGGCGATTTCTCAAATGTGTTTTCCCAGCCCTACTACTAAATTTTTATGTGGGTTTACTAACATAACTTTGCCTTTATTTCTCTCACAGGTGTTTATGGAGTTTTTCTTTAATGTTGGAAATGTTTGGTGCAAAACGTGCATGTCTATGTGGTCTTATTTCAATTTTAGCTGTCTCGACATTGTCCAAGTATAAAATGTGTGGTGCCAAATTTGTTAACTCTCTGAGTTCCTATAGGAGTCAGTTATAATTGGGTACTGTATTGTTTGTGAGTGATAAATAGGCACGATACGAGACTGGAAAAGGATGTGTGACTGTACTGTAATGCTGTCACCTACTGGTAGGTCGTGATATAGACCAACGTTTCAGGACGATTTCATCTCATGTTTGGCCCAATACTGGTAGATGTTCTCACACATTCTAATTTCAGCCTGCAGGCTCAGAGGAAAAAAAGGATCTACACAAAGTTATGTCATCAGGAGATCTGGGAAAAGGGGGATCTTTGCGCAAGAACTCGCAGGACGGAAGGTTTGGTCTTTTCCTGATCTTGGAAATGTATATATGACATGTTGTACATTTGAAACAACAATGTTTTGCATGGTTCACAGTCTTTATCAGCAGGTGTTTGTTCTGGAATTTTTTGCAGAGTTCGTGGAAAGATGCGTTTCTGGGGCAAGACCAAGCACAGCGATAAGAGGATCGCCAGAGAAAAGCTGATTTGTGGGACTGATTCCCTGGAAGGAGACTCTGGAGACATTGGGCCATTGCTAAGAGAAGGTCTTTAAGATCCGTTTGATGCTTTGTTTCATTGTTCAGTCAAATCCATTAAAAGTGGTTGAGTGTGGACAGAATGGAACCTCGCCGCACTTATACATTCCAAACGGGGCGATCACAATGTCCCATTTATCAGGTGAAGAAAACCTATCGCCGCGCTGCAGTCCTGACCTGACATGGGATCGTGGCTTCAGAGACTTGAAAGAGAACAAGGAACCTTCTCCCAAGGTGAAACGACGGCGCAGTGTAAAGATCAGCAGCGTGGCCGCGGAGCCCATTCAGTGGCCCAGCGATGGCCTGCAGATCCTCACCTGCACCCATGACTACAGAAGCATGAATGACTTCCTCATGAAGAAGGTAAGGCCGCACGCACATTGATTCTCAATGATGGTCACATACTGCATTATTTGGATATTTAAGTGTCCAAATGGGATTTGGCCCTGTTGCCAGTCAATTGTCCACATATTTATGTGCCTCATGCTATTGTGGAACACTGCATGAAATGCCTCTCGTAAAATTCTCAAGGATAAGATGGCTGTTTTGTAAGAACCCCAAATTAAAGCCATGGTGAGCATTGGCTACAAGTTGATCTTTCTTTTGAATTTCAAGGCGTGTGTTATAGATAATAAGACATTGTGCTGGAAGACATTTTGGGCTAAACGTAGTTTACCCGTGATGTTTTGCTTAGATCAATGACTTGGACACAGAGGACAGCAAGAAGGACACCATGGTGGACGTCGTATTCAAAAAAGCATTGAAGGAATTCCGTTTGAATATCTTCAACTCCTATTCCACAGCCCTGGCGGTATGGAATCTTAGAGGAATTACGGACAGTCCGCACCGTAAAATTCAATCACCTTTGGCCGGATAATTGTTTCCATGGCAACTTGATCAATTCTGTGCTCTTTTGACATCAGATGGACGATGGTAAGAGCATCCGCTACAAAGATCTCTACGCTCTGTTTGAGCAAATCCTGGAAAAGACCATGCGGCAGGAGCAGAGGGACTGGAGAGAGTCCCCTGTCAAAGTTTGGGTTAACACCTTTAAAGTCTTCCTGGATGAGTTCATGACTGAGTATAAACCTCTGGACAGCACACAACCTAAGGTAATGCCATCACAAACTTTTGAAGGACACTCATTGTGATTGTGAACTCGTACATTTTAGCCGTGCAGGGTAATTGAGAGTATTTTAAGTGGTGTGGAAGTGATGTGAAAGAAAAAGGCTCATGTCTGTGATTTCTGTGTTTGTTTTACAGCAACCTAAACCTGAACGCAAAAAGCGAAGGAAGAAAGATGCAGACATTGTAGGTTTCTCCACTGGCATCACCATGAGATCATATTTATCTTAACATTAAAAGGAAGAATGCTTACCTTTATATTCTAATGCACCTAATACATACCGTGTTTAGTTGGCAAAGTGTGCCAGCCACAAATTTACCACCAGGAGCGCACGAGAATGAAATTTAGTCTACACAGTGTATCAAATAATCTGCCTTTGCACATGTAAAAATGTCACCCACTGTCAAAGAGGTCTTCCTTTAGCAGTATGTTCATTATCGGGGTTGCAGTTTGCTGAGGTGGAAAACTCATAATGAGAGCTGCCGCGAATATTTGGTTTAGCTCATTTGTATGAGAGGGTCAACAATATCTCGGCATGATACTGTTACTGTGTGTAAAGTTGTACGCTACTCTACACAACTGCAAACTACAACCATGGTTGTAAACATATTACATAAATTAACATGATACTAGCTTAACCGCCTGTCATTGTATAAATACCAGTATTTGACACGCACGTCCTATATTGGCTCTAAACTGCAAGTGGCAATTATATTAGGGCTTGCAGGTGTCCTGTATTTAATGTACGGTGTTTTTCAGTGCATGTATGAAGACACCTTGCATTAATTCTTACAGGAACAAGATTTTTTTTGTCAGTGTGAATTTTTGTCAATTTGTCCATGGATTTAATTTGCAAAGCCAGCAGGGTCTCATCATACAACATCGTTGTAACTCATGCCAGTATGGCTCTCGCTCAGTGTATTGGCAACAGAAACGGCTGTTAGTGTTCCCTGTTGGAAGCTTACAATTGCCCAAAATGTGTTGTTATGCCGGAGATTGAAGATTCAGGGCAAACTTTGATTAAATAATTCATTGAGAGGTGATTTCCAGTACCTTTGTCCAAAACGTCGATATCATGTACAGCACAGTGCAGTTCGACCTTGTTTAAAGGTGTGTGTTCCGCTCCCACATACAGGTGGAGGAGCATCATGGCCATATCTTCAAGTCCACCCAATACAGCATCCCCACATACTGTGAATACTGCTCATCGCTCATCTGGATGATGGATCGTGCCTGTGTTTGCAAATGTGAGTAAACTTGCGCACTGAAGAGTGGATTTTGAAATGAGTAATTGGTGAAAATAGTGACGTGATTTCTGAAAGTAAAAATGGACCAAACATTTGATCTTGCTGAAGAACTTCATGTTTGTCATTTCAGCAAAAACAAGCAAGCCCACTCTTGCCCCAAAACTCTTGAAATTGCTGTCAGGGTTTTGACTGAACAGATCATGTGGTAAAACCACAAAATAGATTACTTACGACCTAAAATAACATTTAAGTAGCTATCTTTGGATGAGTCTTAGATAATAGGTTTGTGTTTATTAATGCAGCTACCATTACGGCCCAGACTGTCTCATGATCTCATGTGACCATGCACAACAAAATGTGCATAGTGTACACGGTGTCTGAGTGAGTCCGCCCTTTGAAAATCCCATCCGGTCCTCTCGCCCTCCTGTGCCCTAATCGGAATGTCTTCAACTGGTCTCATGGGGTCTGCGGCTCTGTGTCTCCAGAAATTTCTCCTCACAAGTAGTCCTTTCTTCACTCAGTATATACTGTACCTCCTCATGCCCGCCAATGCCGCTCTGCCATTCCCTGCTCAATCAGTTTTTGTCTTTGACTGGACTTGCTGATAGATGAGGAGGCACTGCCTTTCTGTGGATAACGGGAATAGTGTGTTTGACTTTTTGCCTGTGTTTACCCAGTGTGCCGTTACGCCTGCCACAGAAAGTGCTGCCAAAAGACGACCACCAAATGCAGTAAGAAGGTAAGTCGGCCAGACACAAGTCCAATGACTTGAAGTTTGTAAGTATTTTACCCTGTATGCCGTTTTCATGCATTATTAATACAGTATTGTAATAGAGATCCCTTCTTCAAGCCAGTCATTTTTGACGGCAGGATTAGCAAGCTAGCAGTGTGCCTGGTTTTCTATGGTATTGGTTTGTTTGCATGCACGTGATTGTTTGAGCGCTATACTTGTCTCTTTGAACAGTTCGACCCCGAGCTTTCCCCGAGACAATTTGGTGTTGAGGTGTTACGCCTGACAAATGATGAGCGAACGGTGCCCCTTGTGGTGGAGAAGCTTATCAACTACATCGAGATGCACGGCCTCTACACTGAGGGAATCTATCGAAAATCGGGCTCCACCAATAAAATTAGAGAACTGAAGCAGGGACTTGACACAGGTAACTTTTCGCAACCAGTGACAGGTGTTGAAAAATGGATGTTGAAACCAAAAAGACTTCAAGATGGGTGCTTATTCACGTTTGACTTTGTTTTGGCTTTCTGTGCCGTCTCCGTGTTGCCACAGATGTGGAGAGCATGAATCTGGATGACTACAACATCCACGTCATTGCTAGTGTCTTCAAGCAGTGGCTGCGAGACCTGCCGAGTCCTCTGATGACATTTGAGCTATACGAGGCGTTTATACGTGCTATGGGTAAGTCAGCAGCATGTTTTCCGCGGCGCATTCTGCGAGTGCCGAAAAATAAAAATGGTTGTCCTTTCTCAGGTTTGCAGGATAGAAAAGAAACGATAAGAGGGGTGTATTCAGTTGTTGACCAGCTAAGCAGGACCCACCTGAACACACTGGAACGGCTCATATTTCATCTTGTCCGGTAAATGAATGTGGATTTTGAACATTTTAAAAGGAATTCCTGATGGGAGTATTCAGACACTTGTATTTACTCTTTCAGGATTGCCTTACAAGAGGAGACAAACCGTATGTCAGCTAATGCCTTGGCAATAGTTTTTGCTCCCTGTATCCTGCGCTGTCCAGACACGATTGATCCACTTCAGAGTGTCCAGGACATCAGTAAGACCACAGCGTAAGTAACCTCTATCTGTCGTCAAGTGAAAATACAGGACTAGTGTACTATTCTTGTGGTCAGGGAATGTTTGTAACCCCATCGAGGTGTATTTTTTGTTCCTCCACAGGTGTGTCGAACTTGTCATTTGTGAACAGATGACAAAGTACAAAGTGCGACTGAAGGACATCAACACCCTGGAGTTTGCTGAAAATAAGGCCAAATGCAGGCTGACTTTCATCCGAAGATCAATGGTATGATCAAATTGTGACGACCGGTATTTTTCTTTTGGAAAAAGCTTCGCAACCCGTCGGTTTACTTCTGCTCGGTGCTGTTTCATCCTTTTCAAATCCTCCCGATCATGTCGCTTACTTTGCACTGTAACATTTACTTTGAGCTGTTAGGTTCGGTGCAGTGCAATAGTGCAAGCTGTCAGATTGATCGTAATTCTAATAATACATTGAATTAATAATAAACTTCACATATATATATATATATTTCAAAGTGCTCAAGTATGTAAAATTGAATGTGAACTCCATGCTTCAAACTTGTGAGCTTTTTTTTAATTTTATTTATTTATTTATTGCATGACTGTGCTCCGGTGCAAAATGTTAGGTACATAGGTATGCTATGCTGGCCCCTCTTTTCTGACGTTAGGTGATAGCTGCTTAGAATCGCTGTCATATGTTATGATTATAAAACTTATTAAAATAAACTAGCTGCTTTAACCGCGTGTCAGGGAAAATCTTTCTAATTTTCCCATTTCGTATTTATGTCTATTCCACAGTCAAATGCACCTAAAAAGGTAAAGTAAATGTTGATCAGTGGTGTATTTATGTCCTCAACTGTTTCATGGTTTGGTTTGCGGGTGTTCTATTTATGCTCGGCTGCATTTTCAATGGTTCCCATCCAAGGGATTGGGGTGGCTGTGACAGTACGATTGCATGATGTGGTGCGCAGCAACTTCTAATGCAGTGGTTCTTAATCTTGTTAGAGGCACCGAACCCAACCTGTTCATATGCACATTCACCAAACCCTTCATTAGTGAGAAATACGTGATTTTTTAATTTTTTTTACAAATTCAAGACATTAAAAAACACATTTATTAAAAACGGAAAAAGTAAACACAATTAGCATAAGTATAAAGTATACTTTTTTTAAAATTGTGCACAAAATGAACCAGCCAGTGATGGCCAAGCGCGTGTATCATAACTTATTGACATGTTGAGTCAGGTGTGCCTTCACCTTCATAGCAGAGGTTCCGTTGAACCCCTGAGACTGATTCACCGAACCCCTTGGGTTCGGTCGAACCCAGGTTAAGAACCACTGTTCTAATGCATGAAAAAGATCTGAAATGAGTGTGAAGACAGCCTTTCATTCAGGTTTCAAGTAAGAACGCAAGCTTTGTGGGAGGTCTCTACCAATTGAGCAAATGTATATCCTATTATCATGGAGAAAAATATGACTTGGGTAAAGATTATGTTAAAAGGAAAAAAATATACTGTCAACAAGAATAGACCGACGTGATGATCAAGTCCGCTGCCCTTTAAAATAATAAATAATAATAATAATTATAATAATACTTTCTCTCTGTCAGGTTTGTAGTTCAAGTTGTAATTGTTTTCTATTTTTTGCTGCTTGGTAACTACTACATAAACTTTAGAATGTTTTGGGACATTTTGAATCTAAACTGTGAAGGTGGGCACAGATTTGCACACTTATTGGCAAGAATAAAATGCTGCCAATGTCATTCAATGTAAAATAGTGCGTTTGTGTCATCTGCACAAATAATACACGTGCATGTCAGTCGGTGAGAGTAACCTGGAAAACACATTTCATTATATTAGTTCCGTTAAAAAAAACAAGTAAAACATCTATGTGTACTGTACGATAAAGATTCACCTCATATTTTGATGATTGTAGCTTACAGCTAACCAAAAACCCAAATTCCCCAGCTCAAGAAATAAATCTACAAAATAATCCAAAGTAGTGAATTGTGAGTTTGACTTTAATTGTGAACTTCTAAAACAAAATGAACTTTTCTATGATATTGTAAATTATTCCGATTTATTGCCCCTGTACATTTTACTCGAAAGACGACACCTTACAGTACACCATGTAAAAAAAATTCCCCCACAGACTGATGACTATTGGGAGCTGATGTGCACTACCTGGGGACTCCCATTGGCGCTCACATAACCTGAAATGTGCTCTTATGCCATTGATTTGTTTTCCAGGGAAAAGGTCACTTTCGGCGTCTAAGCTTCCACTCGCCTACACCTCCTGTGAGCCCGCAACTTCAGTCTTTGACAAACACCGTAAAAGAGGAGAGCGAGGGCAACGAGTCTTTGGTCGAAATCTCTGAGCATCAGCAAGCAGCAATGGAGCAGGAGGAGAAAGTGCTGACGGAGCAAATTGAGAATCTGCAAAAAGAGAAGTAAATGTTGTCACCGCACATAATTGGCAAGAACCTAATGATGCATACTCAGCTCACGCGCTAATGTGAATGTGCTTGCTCCTACAGGGAGGAGCTGACTTTTGAGATGCTGACTCTGGAGCCACGAGCATCAGATGATGAGACCCTTGAGTCGGAGGCCTCTATCGGTACAGCTGACAGCTCTGAAAACCTGAATATGGACTCCGAAGTCATTTCCGTTCTTTCCGGTATGTCGCTGTATAAAAACCGTGCATATATCCACCCTGTTCGACTTGCCCCTCATGTGTCATAAAGAAATTCTTTTCTAATAACGTAATTGTCTATCTTTCAGAGAGAGGTCTAGTTTTGACTTCCCCTTGGTCCCTGAGGTCTGATGGAAAGAGCCCACGGCATCGCACTCTGAGACGGCAACCTGACTCTCTGGATTCAGTGGATTCTTCCTCTAGTGTTTCTCCCTACTCCTCATCATCACACTTCCAGCTGTCGAATTCCCCCATCTCTAATACCAGCCGTGGCTTTTGGTTCCACTCCACTTCAAAGTCTCCCCCTCCAAGCTCAGGTGCAACGCAGGCTCAGAATGCACCTCAAGCTTCCAGCTTTGACAGTTTCAACTGCAGTCCTACAGCAGAGTTGGAGAGCGTGTTTGATGAAAGACCACAGTTTACCAGCCGTGGCACTTTTAATCCAGAAAAAGGCAAACAGAAACTTAGGGGGGGCAAACATTTATCCCAGAGGCATACCAGAGAAAGCGGTGGTCACAACAGGGAGCCACCCGACATACAGCAGCAGCTGGTGTTGTACGGCAGTAATGAATTCATGGTGTGAAGGACCCAATGAGGACACGCCCTGAAAGCACGCTTACTTATTAGCCTTTAAAACCTGTCAAAGAATTGTACCCAAGTGCCGTGTTTAGTGTGTCCCCCACCATTTGGAGCCAGTGTAGAGGCACAAGATGGTTAGTGGAAGGAGCTTCACTTCTGTGGCCAAAGCAGCCACTCAAGATCTCACAAAGGTGCCTTGGCAGCTCCACACTCGGCACCAAGAAGAGAACACACTGGTCTGGAGAACAGAGCAAAGGGAATGTTTGAAAATGTCAAAGACTGCAGCGTCAGTGAATGATTCTAAGGCTGGGAAGCTGTTGTATTGTCCTACAAAAAGAAAACATGACATCAGGGATAGCTGATGTTGCATTGAACCTTGAATCTCACAATTAGCTACTCTATGAGTTTACAGTTCCTAACAATCAATGTACACAGTGGTTGCTTGATTACAAAATGTATTTTCCGCATTTATTTAATGAATTTTAATGTCACACAAATTCTTATTAGTCTATACAGATATAAATACTGTACAAAGCCCGGAACACCAGCTCATGCTGGGTAGTTGAAGTCAAATGTTTATCTTTTTTTTTTCCGGGGGGGGGGGGGGGGGGTGCTATGTTGCTCGGAACTTAGCAAATTGGGCAATGGGAGCTATAAGTGTGTGTTCATGTGCCAAGCGCTCATGAGAGACTATACTTACTTGTTATACATGCTACCTTTCCATACTACAAGGGAGATATCACCATCAAAGGGACCAAGATAGCTTGTGTGTAATTCCTGCCAAGGGGACCTGTACGCTGCGAACAATGTCAGATGGTTAGAGAATACTTGCATTTAACTATTTAACAGCCATAAAACAACTGTAAAATTCAGTCCAGTCCATATGTACAGTGTAGTGACCAAAATGCCATCTATTGTGACACCCTTGTATCAACCCCTCCCTGACTGTTCACTCAATAGCAACCCCCTAAAAAAAACCAAAAAAAAAAACCTTGTTGCCTTGCTTCCTGTTTTCTGCCATCTGGAGCTTAGAAGTGCCATTTGAGTTCAAAAAAGTGATACATGGGAAAAGATTAAGGTCTCTGTGGCTTCTAAGATAAGTAAATAGTCTATAAGGTTTAAGATCAAATTAATAATGTGACATCCACACATGCACACACACTCACACACCCACACCCACGCACGCACGCACGCGCGCACACATGCACACACGCGTATGTGTGTGTGTGTGTGTGTGTGTTTAGGGTAGCCCTTAGTCATGAGACATTATTGAACAACCATTCGCGCTCTCACAATCCCACCAGGGAACAATTTAGAGTGTTACATTTACCTCCCATGCATGTTTTTGGAATGTGGAAGGAAACCGGAGTACCTGAAGAAACCCCACCCAGGCACGGGGATAACATCCAAACTCCACACAGGAAGGCTGCAGCCAGAATCGAAACCTGCACCTCTGCACTGTGAGGCCGATGTGGCCGTCGCTCACGGTGCTGCCCACAGTTGGACATGTGCATTCAAAAGCTTTGAGAAGGTCACATTCAGTTAATCTATAAAGTTTTGAGTACATTTTAAGCTAGTCCTGAAATTTCACCCAAAAGCCAACGCATTACAATTACCTTACTTAACCACTGCATATTTTCATATCAAGTGCAAACAGCTGAGTGTGTTTGCTGTATTTTGTCTCTGAGTATCTCTCCGCTGTGTCATTTGAGTTTAGTTCTTTTGAAGTACGTTTAATTTCTTTCAGAGACAACTTCAGGTCTAATAGTAATGAATAATGTAATGTTAAAAAATGGGATTGTTGTCATGTTGAGGTTAAGGTATATGTAATGTTTGTAAAAGTTGAATTTCTTTTTTAAAAAACTGGGGGGAAAAAGTGACAATTATTGTGTCATCAACGCCATGCTGGTTTATTACGTGCATGCACCAAGATGTACTCGGATTTATAGAGTCGTTTGTTTTCTGATTAGATCCCAACACTAATTTAGCAGTGTAGGTATGTGACCAGTGCAAACTATGGTTGTGTTGGTTTGATGAAAAATATTGGTGCCACCACGAGCCAACCGCTTAACCCCGGCTCGCGTAAAATCGAAGAAAAGTGACGCGTCCATCCTGCTGTGCGCTGTGACGCGGCTACCTGTGGAGTGACGCATGCGTAGAACACCGCCGCGGCGCCATCCGGAGCAGCTGCAGCCAGAGGGAAACGAGGTGCCTGGTTTTCGAGAACAAAAACCCAACGCGACAATGTCGGGATTTGACAGCAACCCATTCGCCGAACCCATGGACGTGAATCCCTTCCAGGTGAGACTTTGTTTTGCTTTGTTTTTTTAAGGGAGAAACGACTTTTGTCCTTATTTGGGTTTTAAGGATTTGCACTCAAGAAACCTGTTTGGTCGGTTACTTGGGTTTGGCCTTCACATTATCTACCGGAACAAACGTCACTTATAAGTAAATATAAATATGGAATGTTGTCCACATATGGACTGTTTATAATCAAAAGCCTCGGAAACAAAGCTTCAAATAGTGACTGGGTCTTGTCACCTGAACAGGTACAATCTGCAACAGGTGCCTGCTCGTATTCAGCCAATTATGTCTCCTCAACGCCATTACTCAACCTTTTTAAAAACTAAATTTCTGAATTAAATCATCCACTATGTGAGGAACACTTGCATTTTTGAGGGCTTGGGTTAGCTAGCATACTGGATGTTTTCGTGTGTCAGCTTGCTCACTTCTCAGTAATATTGCTTTTGAGCGGCATACACGCTGTTATTAGCTCCCTATTTGCTTAGGAAAAATGTTTGTTTAACCTCGAAACGTTCTCACAAAGACTTAAAGCCAGCAGAGTCATCCATCCATCCATTTTCCGAACCGCTTGATCCTCACTAGGGTCGCGGGCCAGCAGAGTCACTTAATAGTTAATATATCGTCTGGAAAATGTGACCTTACAATGTTTTTCCAGAACTCTGTACCTGCGTTATTGCGCCACATCAAATGCAGTTTTGAACATCCATTGTTCCACGTGTCATTAATGATTATGACTAGTGCTAATATGAATACTGTGTGAGTTTCTTTTTTAGGATGCTTCTGTCACTCAGGCCACCCGAGGAGCCGCTGATGGAATTCGGGATTATAACCCATTCTCCACTGAATTGGTGAGCCGCTTGTCTTTTGATGTGTACTGTATTGCAATGATTGTAAACTTGAATTCTTTATCACACACATTTTTGGGGGGTACATTCCATGATCTTCTGCAGAAGGACCGCAGTGAGACCACCATCCCCATCTCAGCTGTTTCATCTCAACCCGCCATACTGCAAACCTCAGTGGAGCATAGTTCACAAGTGAGACACACAGGCAATTTCATAGAAATGAAATAAGGAGATGTGCCATTAGATGAAAGCCATTGTGTACATCTGCAAGTTAGTGTGCTTTGGCTTTTAAGATAAAATCTGAAGTTGAGCTTGTCTCATCTTTGTTTTACATTTGCCATCTAACGAGAACAAAATGGTGGTTGTTTAACCATCCATTCTTTAGAAGACTTGTCTTAATTAGGATCATTGGTGAACTCAACTGATCATAGGTGACTTGGGCAAGAGGTGGGTTAGACCCTGAATGTGTTGCCGGTCAGTGACAGGTCACAGACAGACAAACAACCATTTACCCTCAATTTCACATCTATGGAGAGGTAAGAAATGTCACTTAATCTGACATTCATGTATTTGGAGTCTGTCATGAAGCTGAAGTACCAGGAGAAAAAAAGCACAAACTCGGGGGGAAAAACATGTACACTCCACCCAAAAAGGCTCAGGCTGAGATTCCAACCTAGAACGGCTTGACCATGTGGCTGATGTGCTAATTTTGAGTCTTCCACCTTTTTTTCTTGGGGGGGGGGATACATACATTGTATCTAAAAGCGGTCAACATTGAATTAATTTATGGTGTTGGGAGCACTCTTATGGTTTGCCGCAAAGCTACTTTAAGGGTATGTCTGCCGGACTGTATGTAACCCAGCAACCTCCCTGCTTTATAACAGGCGTCTGTTGCGGCAGCTGCAGGTCAAGCTAATCTTGTCAAACAGCAAGAAGAGCTGGAGAGGAAGGCAGCAGAGTTGGAGAGAAAGGAACAGGAACTTCAGAACAGGACACCCCAGAACACGGGGGGTAAGTCACTGCTCTCTTTTAAATGGGTGCGTTGTTCAACTGTTGAGGGTAACACAATTTGTTATTTTGACCACAAGTCAAAGAGAACAACTGGCCTCCCCTTCCCAAGTTTTTTCCTGTGAAGCCATGCTTTTACCAAGACTTTGAGGCAGACATCCCAGAAGAATACCGACGGATCTGTAAAAGAATGTACTACCTGTGGATGTGTAAGTATCCTGGATCCCATCACATGATAATGGATTTTAGATCATGCATTTGTTATGCAAGAGTCAAATTCAAAACTCAGGACTGTATGATGAAAATAAATCATGTTAGTAATATTATTGATATTCAATATACTATCTAGCCATCCATTGTATGAACCGCATATACATCGATTTTTCTGAATCGCTTATCCTCAATATTAATATAAAGTACTTTTAATCTCGTAGGCCACTTCTCCTGTCTGCTGTCACAGTTGTTTCCTGTTGAGCTGTGTGTGTAACATTATTTTGTCTCATTTTCTCTCCACTTATGAAATTGCATGCCATTTTGCTGTTCAAAGATGGCTGCGTTTTGCAATAGCTCAGTGAAAATGTTACTCGGTCACCAAGCACTTCATTCCGGTCTTTCACGATATAAGGTTAGGCAATTAGCATGGCTTCTTCATCGTCCCTCTGTTCATTACTCCTCATAATCCCTTCTTGAGAACGATACTTGGAAGAAGTGTAGCTCATTCCTTGCCCTGGAGGCTATGATTACTGAATTAGGAACTAAACCACAAGGTGTTTAGCCACAGTAGCAGTCATCCAAAAACTTAGTGCTAACAAGTTACTGCACTGGCATCCATTTTACATCCAACTGCCAACTACCCACAGCCCATCGACGCTTTTTGGGACAATCTGCACCGCTTACTTACTGGAAAAACCTTTAAAAAAAAACAATGATTCTCAGTTCGACTATTTGTTTTTTTGATTATGCTCAAAGTGCAAGCTGCAATGCCAGCCTTGTGTCGTTTGAAGGAGTACCCAGCATGCCTTGACGTGCCCTATATTTCTAACTTTATTTTCATTGAACCCTAACGGACTTTGCACCGTAGGTTTCTTTTGTATGGTGACTGTGTATTATGATTCACTTTGCTGTGTTGTTGTGTACTCTGCCACTTGGTGGCAGATGCGCATTATAAGAATGGTAAGTGAAAGCTTTAGCCCTTCAAATCAAGCTTCCTCTGTCTCTTCTAATGACTGGCATTTTACTGTAGGTGACAAATGACAATGTTACCCTTGTCTTTCGCAATATATATCATTATCACCCGGCTCTAGCCTGTATGCATTTGTTTTCCCGTGACCGATGTCATGTCAGTTTGTGCTTGCGTGTTTTTTAGGCTAGTTTGCTGCTTATGCTATTGAGCCTTTTGTGAAGCTGGTTTGTTTGTAGAATAATTTAACGACTGAATACAGTCCTTTTATGTGGCCTGAGTTCCCAGTACAAAAATGTTGATGTTTTATGGTTCGCTCCAGTTTTAGCCCAGTGCCGCACCTTATTAACCTTGCCTGCAATTTGAATTCTCTCAGTGTTTGAGTGTTTGCAAACCCCCGAGAATCGATCTTGGCTCGAGCCCGCTGACTTCCTCCAAGCTGCACCGCTGGTAGTGCGGACCAATCACAAAGCAACACTGTGTTTGGGAGAAGGATGTGCGGCTGTGACGAAAACTTTTCTCAGTTGACACTCTGCTCGATTCAAAAACCAACGTCGTTATTCAAGACGCCTCTTATCCGCATATTTACATTGAAAGAAACGACAACTACACTCAACGCTATGATGCCATCTGTACGAGTCATCCAGAAGACTGGCCTTACTTAGCCGGTCAAACCAAGGTACATGCCAGCGATGACATTTTCTTCCCTTGCCATGATTGATCAAAACATAAGTTTGGTCGGCATGCACAAGTTACCGCGTTGCCCAATCAGTGCAAAGTATTGTCGGGCCTTTCCTGAGCAGATCGCATTGAAGCAGTCACTATGAAGAACTCCTTTGAGTCATCCACGTATCAATCGGACTCTTGCCACCTTGTGAGCCATAAATGTCATTCTAAACCCTATATTTCACAGATTTTTGCTCTTTGTGGCCAGCCCCTATCCCACATGAATAGTAATCCTGTGTCTGAACTACAGACTCCCAGTCACACCACTAGACTCTTCGTGGTTTACTGTTTATGCACAGTATGTCCCTGATTGTGTGTATGTGAATGTGTGTGCGTGTGCACAGTCCACAGTGTCACGCTGTTCCTCAACGTGCTGGCCTGCTTGGCCTACTTCACAGTGGACTCTCAGTATGGCGTTGACTTTGGTCTGTCCATCCTCTGGTTCCTCCTCTTCACCCCCGTTTCCTTCGTCTGCTGGTACAGACCCGTGTACAGAGCCTTCAGGTACGCTGTACTATGTTACTGGTTTTGTGCTCGTGGACCGAACGGATCATCGGCATTTTTGTGGTTTCATTCTTGAATGTGGGAGTAATCATCACCTGTAACTACTTCATGTTAAGTTCATGTGAATGTATCAGAGCTCGAAGGGCTGTAACTGCCATTGATGACTCAATTCCTTCCTTGTGTTGTGTGTGCATCCTTTCTTTCCAGGTCTGACAGCTCCTTCAGCTTCTTTTTCTTCTTCTTTGTTTTTTTCTTCCAAGTGGCTGTGTACATCATTCAGACTGTGGGGATCCCCAAGTGGGGCAACAGGTGAGTTGTACACTTGCGGGATAATCTGCATGTCGAGTGTAAGGGGGTGTGGCATGCTCGCAACAGCATGCTGCCACAACATGGATGGAGTCGTGTGTTTTCTTGTGTGTGCTCAAGCTATTGTGGCCTCTACATGAGCTTCTCTTTTGCGTCTCAACAGATGGCTGTTGTCTTCTTTAAGGGGTTCTGTCCTTTGTAAGTGTGTGGTTCCTTTCTCTTTGCCTTTCCTCTATATCCTCTTGAAATATATCCATCAACATTTTTTCCCATTAATTGCCGGTGAGTGTTAAGCAGATATATTCATTAATTTTGTGTACTGTTGCACAGTGCTTCTGGGTTGTTCATAGTGTGTTTTTATGTGTGCATTTATTGACAGTGGCTGGATTGCGTCCATCAGCATGATCAACACAAACTTGGCTGTGGCCGTTGTCATGATGGTGGTGGCGGGCTTTTTCACCGTAAATGCGATCCTGGCAGTCATGCTCCTAAAAATGGTATTTTAAACTAAGCTTTTTACAACTTTGCAAATGAAATTGTCTAGCAGACCACCTAAATGTTAGTATGTGTATGCATGCGAGTCATTTCATTTTTTCCAGTGAGTCATGTATATCATCACTTAAACAACACAGTATGCAGCTTTGCAAAAAAAAAAAAAAAAAACACTATAGCAGTTCATCATGGAATTGCTGCTAAACAGTTCAAAATGACTATTGTACTGACTGTCTTCCATGAAGGTCCACTACAAGTACAGACGTACCGGAGCCAGCTTCACCAAGGCTCAACAGGAGTTCTCCAGCGGTGTCCTGACCAACAGAACCTTCCAGTCTGCTGCTACGACAGCTGCTCAGGGAGCTTTTAGCAGCAACTAAAGCGTTAGATTGTGCCCTTTTTCCATGTGCTCTCACACTAGTTATATCCCTGGGGCACAGATCATAATAATTGGGCAAAAAAAAAAAAAAGGAAAGAAAGAAATAACTTGACCACAATCATGCTGCCACACGGTTGTCGTTTGTGTCAAACGTGCGATATACAGGGACCATGGTCAAAAGCTGTATATGAAAATCTGTGAGTCAAGACATGGGTCTTGAATGGTGTATGAATTCCACATGCTTTGGAATGCACTCTACGCCGAGTCCCTCATCACTGTATGGTGCAACATGAGGCTGTTATCAAACTAACAAAGCTGAATTGGAGCAAAGAGACAGGGCAAATGACATTACATCACCACCCAAAAAAAGGACTTGAATGTTTGGTAATGTCAAAGTGGTATGCTACTTATGAAAGCCCTGTCAACTTCGTTTTGAGGGTTAGATCCCACAGAGTCTGATTGGATTTTTTTCTTGTCACTTTTTTTTTTCACCCTCACGACGGAACACACTTACCACAGAGAGCAACGGTGAAAAAGGCATGCTTGATGTGAAGTTGTTAATTCTGGCCATGTGCAATGGAACCCTGATAAAGAACAGGTTGGCTGCTGAAACCGGTGTGGTCCAAACGTGTGAAAACAGATGGCCGAGGTCAATTATTTTCATAGTCTCTGTCACCACAGCCTTGGTAGTACTGTTTCTCTGGGTGTAGGTTACTTGTTACTGCTGCCATCTTTTATGTTTTTTCTTGCATATACTTCTGATTCGTAATGAAGAGTAGGCCATGAAGGAGTTGCTTTGCTCAAATGAAGTGAGAAAAGTCACTGTTTACAGGCTGACATTAAGTTGTGCCTGGAGCAGCTGGTTGATACATTTTGATTTGTAAAGAGTTCCATGCTTTGTTTGGAGCCTTAAAGGCCGTGGGGTGGTTTTATTTATTTCATTGTTGCTGAGAGAAGGTAAACCATAACCGAGAAAGTTGATTAACGAGCAAAAGAACACAATATTTATGTGTCAATTCTCTAGACACTGCTAATTGTATTACAAATGGCACCGATGTGAAACAAAATCAATGTTGATAATCAATTCAGCCTGTTAGTTATTAGCTTGTCGTTAATAGTCTGTGGTTTTTAAACATTGTAGTTGTTACGTGTGTGTGTGTGTGCTTTTCACCCCCTGCTTAGGGAAACATTTTATCCAAATTAGCATTCCTAAATCTGGTGTATGTGTCACTGGTTTGGCTTGACCTTTTACAATTTCACGTTCAGTTTTTAAGCCAGCTTTACAAATGTCGAATCTTTTGTTGCAGTTGATAACCACTTTCAAATGTTCAAATAGCCCCAATCTGGGTTGAAGATGATAAATATGAAGGATGCCTCAAAATGCATACCCTTTTCCTTTGAAGAATAGACAAGTTTTACTTGTGGGGAAAAGAAACTTACTGTGCAAAGAAAAACCAAGTACGAGTAAGGGCCACAGAATGCAGTTTAACTTAACTCTTCACTGTCTCTATTAAGGCACTGTAAATGATTTTGTTGTGTGACTGTGCCTTAAGCAGATGTGAAGTTACATACCTGTTTCCATCGATTTTTTTTGGGGGGGGGGGGTGTTGTCGTATAACTTTTTCCTTCTCTTCGCTTACTAAAGAAATTATTTGTTCTTAAGAATGTATTAAGGTATTTTGCATGTATTGGTAAATTATTTAGTTGTACAATTGGGGTTTCTGATGGGACAGTTGATTAAATAAATCCCTCCTTAATGTTGTGAATAGTGCCGTGTTGTCCATATACAGGTAGACGTCATCCATCTTCAGCACTGGTTTTCTTTCGGGTTTATTCTTTATGAAGTCGACGTGTACAGGCACAGAGCAAGGACACAAATGAACAGTTTAGTATTTAGAATATTTACTCCGCGCATTACGCTCACTCGCAAACCGTCCAGTGGCTGATTTTTACAAATGTAGTAGGGATCTGTGTTCCTTCGAACAGGAGAAGTAAAACCCCAGGCTCCTGTACGGGGCGCACTTTCAAAAGATGGTTCCAGCTCGCCTTCCGCGTTTGTATCCATGGCAACAGCTTCTCGCGTTCGGCTTTGACGACTCCAAGATGGCGGATGTGGAGCAACATGCAGTGGTGAGTAGTGAGGTCAAGCTTGTTTGCATCGAAATACTGTACACACAACACTTGGCACGAGTATGCTTTTGTTGGAATACGCGGAAAAATATGCTGGGTTATTGTATGAACACGGACGGATTTTAACGCGACACCGAAAGCCGGCCCAAATCGGATTTAAATGATCTCAATGCTAGCAGTCAAAGGGAGTAATCTCCCTCGTCCACCGTCATTATAAAAGCTAGACGCTGTTTGTGAACTGTCCATCTAGGTTATACTTACGTTATCTCTCTGACTTTGCGAATGCCCACTGTTGTGTTGTTTGTGCTAGAATTCACTGACTAATGAGAAGTGTATTTCACTGAAAGTATTAACCAATGGACTTGGAGATGACCGCAAACATTCAAATATGAGTCGTAACCTCGAACATTTTAAGCAGATAGGGAAAAGCTGCATTAAAAATGTTGCCAGATATAAAGTTAAATCTTGTAGTGTGTGTGTGTTGGCATTTTGAAAGCAAGACTGGGCAGTGTTATTTGTACAGTGCGTTCCATATACACAAGTTGACTCAAAATGCTTCACATAATGAAAAATAAAGGCATGTAAAAGCACAGGGGGAAAACACACAAAGAAACAGAACCTTAAGATATTTAAAAGCAAAGTAAAGAAATATGCATCTTAGTAAAATAACACACGGTTGATCTAAAAAATATGCTTCAATAAACAAATTGACACAAGGTGGATAATTACGTAGAGATTTAAAAGAAAAATTAAACTGCGTTTTTGTACATCAAAGCATATTGCAGTAAATCATTTTTCAGATTCCATGCAAGTATTTTGTGCTCCATTATTCCATTTATTTATCTGTGTGCTTTACAAGGAGAAAAGACATGATAATTGAAAATGTTAAGTTGGGTAGAGAATACACTTTGGATCATGCCTAGGGCAACACAAATTTTCCCATGGCTCCCTTCACTCCAAAATATGAGCCACTCGGAGGCATACACACACTTAGCTTATTGTTTCAACTGACTATGGCTCCAGTGTCATGGTTTGAATATAAAGAGTGTGTCTGTCTGCAAACATTACCTCTGGAGTCTGAAGGCAAATGTCAAGGGTTGCCTGATCCACTTGATTGGACACTAATTTTGGAAATAACTGTTTGACATTGAGAAGAGGTCTTTTTTTTTTTTGACTACGGTGGAATACGCTAAATTTCACCAGTTTAAGTTAATGATGGTGTTCAACCTACCCATCTTAAAAGTTGTTTTTGTGTTGTGTTAGCACATTTCAATTTATATGTATTTTCCACTACAATGGAGAATCAAAATTGAATGCAGTAGTCACATTCTCGTAAGTCTACATTATTAAGTCATGTTTGGTCTCTCAGTTGTAAAAGGATCGGTTTGATTTGTTTTTTGTGTTTTCCTATATGCAATGTGGCATGTTAGTTCATTTTGAATCATGTGCATATTTGATGTATTTCAGCCCCCGGTGGTCTCAGAAGTAAAAAAACGTCGCGCACCCAAAGGTAAACGTATTGGACTTGTGTAACATGACGTCTCGATCAGAGTTGTTTTCTGTTTTAATGTCACATTTTGGAGCAGGTTTTTCACTCGAGATGCATGTGTGATGCTAACTCTCCTGCAGGGGTCCCCCTCCTCCTTGTCCATGGTGGGCTTTAAATGGAAGCAATGCGGGTCCCCCACCCTTTTGTACAGATATTGACATCAAGTAATCTTAACAAAACAATAGTATCATTTCTCATTTGTGACTCCTGGGAAAGGTTGTTTAATAATTCCCCTGACGGTACGGCACAGTGTTTCTTCAGATGAGCAAATAAGTCTAGGTTAAAGGGTACTTTATATTCCATTGTATACTGTTGTAAATCCTCACTGTACTGCGCATGGTGGTATGTTTTGTTACCTTGCCGTCATCAAAATGAGATTTCCACCTAATTTACCCAGAGGATCAGCAGTGGGACTGAATAGGGGAAGTGTTTAGATTTTATTTAAATCGAAAGTCAAAAGGGAGTCTTGCGTATTCAACTTACAAAATGAGGTCAGCTTTAGTTATGCCATACACATGCACAAAAATGCTGTACTGCGCCATATTAATTATAAAGCTCAACAGCACGCTTTTGAATACTCTACAAAAGAAACTAAAAGTCCATAGCCACTTAGAAGACTTAACCAATGACGTGTACAACTCAAATTATGGCTATGTAATCATATTTCAGCCGAAAATCACGTAATTATGAATGAAGAATTAAATACAGAAATGGCATCGCATCACATTTTGGCAGAGTATCGCTGTACTCTTCATCTTTTCCATGACTTTCTCCCAGTGTGTCTTTTGATCTCAGCATGCGTCTCGTCTGCTCTTCCTCCCTATTAGAAGATTCAGAGAGCTTGCAAGCATTTGCCATTAGCCTCAAATATAACAAAGAACAGCAGAATCGTGTGTAGGATGAAGTTATTCAGCACAAGATTATTTTTAGGAGACTCCATACTGTGCCCCCTTTCCTGGCAACTTTTTTCGAAAATATATATTATTATTCATAGCAAAACTTGGAAGAATCCATGTATCCCATCGTTGCTCCCCAGATTTCAGTTAGCGGACACCGAGGAGCTTTGGGGCCACAGCTGAGAGAATATGATTGCTGTCTCAGCAGGAAGAAAGCGGATTAGGTCACTACAAATAGGACCATTCCCAGTCTTGACCCAGTGAGTGTGTTTGAAGCTCTTTCAGCTATGGAGAGGATTTCTGAGAACAACTTGGAAATGGCTGCGTTTTTAGCGGCAAATCAAAGGCGCCCCGCTTGAAGTGCTGACAGCAAAGAAACAGAAGGGAGCTTTGGTGTAATTCACACTATTCTCACACAGGCAGTTCATTAGTGATATTCCGAAATGTCAGTGGCAGATTTAAAGCTAAACGCTTCTTTTCCCGTTGCTGTTCATCCTATTTTGAGACTTGAATCGAATTTACAGTTGCTTCCATGTGAAATAAAGGCTGCCCTTTATTGGTAAGAAGATTTGAACCATTGTGGTCACATTTCTCATGATCTAGCTTCTTCTTCCTCAATTCTCTCAATGTTCTCTCACCAACACATGACTAGTGAAAGACATTGTTGCCCAGGCAACGAGCAGACTGCCCTTACCTGCTGAATGTTAAAAAGATTGTAAATGCGGCAACGTTCACATCGTGGGTTGATTGCCTTCTTGTGTGCAGCGTTAACGTCTGCTGGCAGATTGGGCGGTAGATTGTTTATTCATCAGACAAATTAGGACTGTTTGAATTGAAAATGGTCTCAAATAGAGTGAGCCTTGACGTTTCTAATGGGGGGGAGACAAACGCTTGTAAGCCATGACTGGCAGTAGGCCATATGGCTTTGGCTCAGAGATGTAATAATGACTGCAAAAGGAGGGGACTCTTCGGATGCGCACAAAGACATGAAGTGAATGGAAAATGGTAATGAACTTCATAGCAGTGAATACTATTCACTTTTCTCCGTGATTTCTTTCAGCTCCTGAGCTTCCAATTGTCGAGAGGAGAAACTGGCTCATCCACCAGCACTATATACATAAAGAGTATGAAACCTGCAAGGTAAACAGCTTTCATCAATGCAATTCTTCCTGTGGCGTTCATGCATACTGACCGACCGCTAAATTAGACACACCAGAGTTCCTCCTACTCAAGAACCGCGTCACGCAGAGGGATGTCGAGTATTTTGACTCTGCTGGAGCAAATTCAAGAAACCAAAATATAGGGTGTCATTTAAAGTAGGAGCATCAGAGCAGCTGTGTGTCCTGGGCAAACAAAATTACGGTAAACCGTCTTCATGTCGAAAAATATAAGACTTGTCAAAATTCCAACAACATATTCCAACAGATCTGAATTTTATAACCAATTTCGCAAAGCTTCACAAATGTTCAATATGGGACAAGACACACATTTTTCTGTATGCCTTCCTCTTGGAATTGTTGTCCCGTGTCCAAATGTGCTTTCTTGCAGCTTTGCTGATTTAATTTTTTTTTTAAAATATCCTCAAATACAGGCTGCACACTCTTATTTGACTGCATTCTAACACACTGTAGTGCCTTTTCCAAGTGAATATTATTCACCCTGAAAAAACGAAAACATTAAACCAGCATTAAACTTATTTATTTTCACATTATATATTAGACTACAAAATGATGTCACTTTTGGGGGATACACTGGAAGTAAACAGTACGGTTGGACACCACTGCAATTCACAACCACAATAACAAACAGTTACTGCATAGAGAGTATATTGCCCATTTCCTAATGTTTTTAAATAATAGGTGCCAAGGGACTTCCTTCTGTCACAAATGGGCGTAACTACCCTTGACCTGAGCCGTAATGAAGACCAAAAGTTGTATACAGGGCGCCGCCACTTCATTTATTTAAGAGGTTTAGTCCCCCACCCCTACCCGACTAAATGCCCTTTCAAAAATGTAAAACACTGTTGCAAGTAATGTCGTGCAGAAAATTTAGCATGACCTCCGAATGGTGGAGTAGCATAAGGGCAGACGGAGGGAACCTAACCTCCATCATTTGGTTACGAAATATTTGGTTGGCTTGTCTTTGAGTAATTAAGCAAAACAGAATGGCTAGCCTGCTTGATCACGTCAGCTTGACAGCCTGCTTTCCATTTCATGACTCTGCCATTCATCCAAGCAAAAAGAAGGCGCAATTAATTAGCTAGTCCTTCAATGATCATGCTAAAATCTCCACGTCACCTGTTGCAATGTAAATTACAGCTGAGTTTTTTTATTCAATACAGTGCCAGTCAAACTTGAGAGGTTGGTCCTTTGATGCACTTTTCTCAATCCATATAGGCAATCATTAAGGAGCAGTTGCAGGAGACGAATGGAATGTGCGAATATGCCATATATGTGCAAGGTGAGCTGGCGAACACGTGCAACATGTCGTGCAATATCTGTGGAATGGCTTCCCCGTGTTGTGCTGACATGCGACTCTTTGGACCGCTTACTGTTCCTTAGATGTTTAATGTAGGTCTTTTTGTGCAATTAAAGCTCTTTTGTGTTTTGTCTGTTCTTTTTTTTTCTCGCCATAGCACTAATCTTGCGTCTCGAGGGCAAGATCCAACAATCCCTGGAGCTGTTTCAGAGCTGTGCCATCCTTAATCCCAGCAGCACTGACAATCTGAAGCAAGTAGCCAGATCTCTGTGAGTTAGCTCCAGCCCGGCCCAACACCGTGAAGAATTTCACTAATGCTCTCAGCATTACTAATACTTTGGGGAAAGATTAGACACCAAAGCGTGACTACGACTGTTAACTGCCGTAGGAGCGATCGAATGTCTGTTGAGCATGTTAAGATGGTGGATTGTTCAAATGGATTGTGGCTGTCTTCTTGTAGGTTTTTACTGGGAAAGCACAAAGCAGCGATTGAATTCTATCGTGAAGCTGCAAGGCTCAACGAGAAAGACTGGGTAAAAGAAAAGAAGCACTCTTCCGGCAATTCATGTACTAACAGAAAATAATCATAGATTTTGTACACATTTGTAGGCAAGGCTTTAAAAACGGGGGGAAAAAAGCACTTCTCTGTCTTGAGAGGTCGAAATGTTCGGATTCAGCCTCGGATTGAACCATGTCTTATCAAAGAACATTTGCCCACAAGAACATCTGCCCAGAATATCCAAAGCCATTTTCCAATGGTGTTTGCCGAGCCAGATCCATGGCTTTTATCGCTTACTTCACTACAGAGGCTGTTTCTTCGTTATAAACGGAGGTAATTTCTTAATGAACCACATGCAGGCCTGCGGGGGGCGGCTGGTCACGGAGTTACGCTCTTACAAATATGTGCAGAATTCCACTTCATGTGATGTGCTTTGTGCCACAGGGCACAACATTTTCCTTTGATTGCCAAAGTTTGGTGGAATCAGGCTCAGTCGTTTTGAAGGGTGGCTGCACTTGAGCAGTTATCCAACTGTGTACAAAAGGACCGCATACTTGAAATTCACTGGTAAATATCCAACTCTTCCTCACTTCAGGAGATCAGTCACAATCTGGGAGTGTGCTATTTCTTCATCAAAGACTTCAAACACGTGAGTGTGCCGAGAGAATCAACACCGTGTTTACCGATTCTGAATTTTGAAACTGGATTTCGTCTTCTGTTTCTCAGGCGGAGGAGCAACTCAATGTGGCTCTCCAGTTAAACAAACACGACACGACTTTCATGACGCTCGGGAAAGTCCACTTGCTGGCCGGCGAAACTGACAAAGCCATTGATGTGTACAAGAGAGCAGTGGAGTAAGTTGACCTCGGACCGTATGAAAAACAAACAATATACACTTAACGTCACATTAAAATGAAGACCCCAAATCTCCCATCTCATTTTATGCCGCACCTCTGCCCAAAATTTAATGTTCACATTTTTCAGTTTGTGCACAATCCCGCTAACATCATCAAACAGCTGCAGGTATTGGATGTTAGGGAGATGCATTCATTAATTGTCAGTTGTTATTCCAAAACCAAAGTACGTGTGCAGTGTTCACCCGCATATTCATGATTTGCTCCTCACCTTTTTATTTATTCATGGGAAAACTCACCTATTTGGTGTTTTTGTGATCCGCCCACGCCCTGTCTAATATAAAAATGTTGCTTTAGGGCCATCTTGTGGCATTTGGTGTGCCCTTGAACTTTGAACAAGTGACAGAAGAAGCTACATTTAGCTTCCTCTCAGTTGTAACAATTTACCTCCAATGTGGGGTTCGTCGCCATTTAGATGACCTAATGGTTGTTAGAAAACGGCAGTTGTTTGTTTACATTCAAACTTCGGCTGCTGCAGCCAACGCGAGTGACATCATGCACCCCGACGCCCTCATACTGATCTGTGGAGACCTCAGTCATGTTCCTCTCTCTCATTTACTCACAAAATCACACGTAATGTAGCTTGTGCAACGAGAGGACACAAAGCCTTGGACCTCATGTATGCCTACTTCATGAAATCATCAACAGGCTGCTTTCTGAATAGCAGGCGGCCAACGTACTGACTAATTGGTCTCAGGACAGACCAAGTGTGACAAGTGTTTCCAGGTCACCAACTGGCTCTGTTTTCAAAGATGATATTTTTTTAATTTAAACAATAATTAGTTATTTTAATTTTTATTATGTTATGGTTGTTTTTTTCCAAACTATGGTGTGTTTTCAAGTGCTCACGAAAGATAAGTTGATTTATCAAGACCTTTTGGGGGGGGGGGGGGGGGGAGATCAATTATTCTCAGATTTTTGGCAGGGCTCAATGCCTGCAAGAGCAGAGAGAACTGAGAAGCGCTTTCAAACAGTCACCATTGTTATGACCAACAAAAGAGTTTTAATGTAAATGTTTTCTCATCAAGTTTGCATGTTGACATTTTTGCCTGAGGGGCCTTTTCACTTCTGTATTGATTTGCTTCATTTCCATCTCTGTTCAGATGTTGAATATTTAAACATCAGGCCTTGGCGTAAATAAGGAAATGATATCCGTGTCATGGCACTCATTATGTTTGCCTCCTGGTGGCTGTAAATGAATTAATCAAGCGCTCCAGCACTGTTGTTGCTTAAATGAGACCACAACCAGTTTGATTTAAATCGTGATGGGGCCCCCTCGTTACCATTTCTTTTTCAATTAATATGCCACCTTTGCATTGAAACTGATCCTGACTGCATCATCAGCACAATCTCTGAATATTAACCATGCTTGATGACGCTTAAGATGGGACATTAAACAAAATTACAGGCGTCGGTGAAAAGTCATGTTTGCATTGTCTCTTTCTCCTTTAGATTCTCTCCAGAGAATACAGAACTGCTGACAACTCTCGGTCTGCTCTTTCTCTCAGTAGGTCAAATGACATAAGTGATATCATGTGGGTTACACCGTATACAGTATTAGTGCAGTAACATTGTTGTGTTCATTTTTTATTTTACAGCTTGGTAAATATCAAAAAGCTTTTGAGCACCTTGGAAATGCCCTCACATTCGACCCCAACAATTATAAGGTACGTGCATATGCATGCACATTGGGTAGTTGTCTTAGTTTTTTCTTTGGTTTGATCAGCCTTCATGATGGCATCACAGTGAATCAACCCAAATGAAAAGGTCATTGCTTGTCAGATGGTCCACTCCATCCTTCCTCCCGTTTCAAAGGGCGGCTGGTCTTTCTCTAATAGCTCGCTAATGATTGCTTTCATTTGCAGGCCATCCTGGCTGCAGGCAGCATGATGCAGACCCATGGGGACTTTGATGTGGCCATGAACAAGTACCGGGTCGCAGCATGCGCTGTGCCCGAAAGCCCCCCTCTCTGGAACAACATCGGCATGTGCTTCTTTGGCAAAAAGAAATACGTTGCTGTGAGTAGTGCAATTCCTGGATTACCCAATGCAGCTCCTAATCCACAACAAAAGGATTGGACCAAAAACCGAATGTCTTATTTGCATAATGTTTTGGTGCTTAAAAGTGGGATCGCAAGGTTGTTAAATGATTGTATTACACATTTTCACCAACGGAGAAAGCAACTGTGAATAACCGACTTGCTGTTCCTAACTGTACATGGACAGTGCTGGGAAAATGTATTTGCCCCCGTCCTGATTTCTGTGTTCTTTGCATATTTATCACTCAAGTTTTCAGTTCATCAAACCCATTTTAATATCACACATAGACTACCCAAGGAAATACAAAATGGAGTTTCTAAATGTCAATTTAATTTATAAAGGCAGAAAAAAAATCCCAAACTACCTGTCCCTACATGAAAAAGTAACCTCCCCCCACCCCCTTGTTAAATCACAAAGTAACTGTGACTCACGACAGTTTTGGGAAAACTTGAGTTCAATTTCAGAGACAACACCCTCGCACCACATTTGTTGAATCAAGGAATCACGTAAATAGAATCTGTCAGACAAAGTGAAGTAGGCTACAAGATCTCAAGAAACGAACTCATCACGCCATGACCCAAAGAAAGTCGAGAGGAAATTTGGGAAAAAAAGTTGTTGAAATCTATCAGTCTGTAAAAGCTCACAAAGCCATTTCCAAGACTCTGGCGCTTCAGCAAACCACTTTCAGAGCCATTATCTACAAGTGGAGAAAACTGAGAACAGTAGCATACATTCCCAAGAGTGGTCGACCAGCTAAAATTACTCCAAGTGTGCCATGACGACTCATCCAGGAAGTCGCAAAAGAACCTAAAACAACATCCAAAGAATTCCAGACCTCACTGGCCTCAGTTCTAGCCTGTGTTCACGACTCAAGCATAAGAAAGACACTGGCCAAAGATGTCATCCCTGGGAGCGCTCCCAGGCGAAAACCACTGCTGTCCAAAAAGAACATAGAGGCTCGTCTCACATTAGCCAAAAGACATCTGGATGATCCTCAACACTTTTGGAAAAACATCCTGTGGACTGATGAGTCAAAAATTGAACTTTTTGGGAGATGTGACTCCCTTTACATCTGGTGTAGAAATGACACAGCATTTGATGAAAAAGAACATTATCTCAACAGTGAAGCAGGCATGTGGCAGTGTGATGGTTTATGGGTGCTCTCCTACCTCAGGACTAGGACAACTTTCTGTGATTGATGGGACAATTAAATCTGCTGTCTATCAGAAAATCCTGACGGAGAATGTCCAACCATCAGTTTGCACCCTCACACGCAAGCACTCATGCCGCAGGACAATAATCCGAAACACACCAGCAAGTTGAATGGGTAAAAAAGAAATCTAAATGAAGGTTTGGGGGTTTCCCAATTCAAAGTCCGGATTTGAATCCATTTGAGATGCTGTGGTAAGACCTTAACGGGCGCTTCATGCTAGAAAACCCTCCAATATGGCAGAGTAGAAGCAATTCTGCAAAGAAGAGTGGGCCAAAATTCATCCACAGCGATGTGAAAGACTCCATCCATCCATCCATTTTCCGAACCGCTTGATCCTCACTAGGGTCGCGGGGGGTGCTGGAGCCTATCCCTGCCGTCTCCGGGCAGTAGGCGGGGGACACCCTGAATCAGTTGCCAGCCAATCGCAGGGCACACAGAGACGAACAACCATTCACGCCCACACTCACACCTAGGGACAATTTAGAGCGTCCAATCAGCCTGCCATGCATGTTTTTGGAATGTGGGAGGAAACCGGAGCACCCGGAGAAAACCCACGCAGGTCCGGGGAGAACATGCAAACTCCACACAGGGAGGCCGGAGCTGGAATCGAACCCGGTACCTCTGCACCGTGAAGCCGACGTGCTAACCACTGGGCTACCGGGCCGCCCTGTGAAAGACTCATCATCAATTATTGCAAACGCTAAATTTCAGTTCTTGCTACCAAGGGTGGCACCACCCATTGTACGGCTCAGGGGGCAATAACTTTTTCACATCAAGACAGGTAGGTTTAGATTTTTTGTTCCTTAATAAATTAAGTTGGGTTGTCCCTGTGTGATATTAAAATTGGTTTGATGAACAGAAACCTTTGAATGTGATAAATATGCAATGAATATGAAATACTTTTTCACGGGATTGTAACTTTTAACCTTTAACTGAAAGTTAAAGATACATAGATTAGACATTTAATGCTCAGGATATCTTCTTCAATTTGTTCATGAAATATGTTTCATCGGTGTGAGTCTGTCAGCGACACTTTTAAAATAAGCCAATCCCTGGTGGTGTTCCATTCAACCATGAAAACATGTCACTCAACTCAGGCTTTTAGTGAAGACCTAAACTCTTATTCAAAGCCCACTGCGACACACACGGCAGACTGACTGTCTCCTCAACATTTATTACATATTCATCTTTTTTTATGTTCAGTGTGAATATGTGCTTTATACTTTCTGACTATAAATACACTCATAACTTTGAAACATATGCTCCCCAGCCACCACATTTCTCACTTGGAAAAAAAACCGCATTTCGTGCTTTAAAACGGTGTGCTTCGTGTGAGTGGTTCAGGACATCAAATTTGGCAATTGTCGATAGCTGCGACGAGTCTGCATCTTTGGAAACCATCTGCTGCAACTGCTTTTTCAAATACTTGTGTAGTGGAGGGGCTGTGTCGTGAGCTGAATATCCAATCATCCTGCTGCATTCACGGCTCATGTGGTGGTGTGAAGTTGCAAAGCACATTCCCTCAATCATTGTAGATTTTTTTTTTTTTTTTATGGGTAGCTGTATGCTAAATCAAGAGTTTAACCAAAACTTACTTGACTTTGATGGTTGGATTGGATGTAATCATATTCAATGATGTGGTCTCTGTTCTTTTACTGAAGCATACAAATGATTGATCTCTCAATGCAGGAAGATGCAGTGCATGCAGCGGAGCGAGGCCTTCATATATTGCAAATTTCCCCAATGTGGGACAAATAAAGGTTATCTTTCAGTAATTGCACAAAGTGACTCTGTTTGCATTTGGTCGAGAAGGGCACAGTGCAAAGGGGCAGAAACTCAAATCATTTTACATGAACGATTGTTGGTTTGTGCTTTTTGCTGACCAGCCACATTATGACCACTTGCAAAATAGAACATTAACTTGAATATGATGTCTTTAAAGCATAATGCTCATTTTTGATTGACACTGAAAGACAGCTATTAATCTAAATATAAATTTACTATTGAAGCTTGCTCAATGTGTTGGTTACGTCTGAGATGAGCGTGTCACAATTATTAGGAACAGCTCTCATTATGATGTAGACCTGGCAGTGTTTCCACAAAATTTTGCAACTATTCTGACCCTTCCGGCAATTATCTTGGCTGAAAAGAGACCTGCAAAAATGACGACATTGGTCGTAATATTAGCAACGCTCTTATTGGCTGCACGGTGGACGGACGAGGGCCAAGAAGGTGATCTGATAATTCTCCAGCCAAATCTAAAGCTTCATATACCTGTACTATACATTTTGTGTGTGAGTCATCTCTGTATCATCTTACGTCACTCAGCCAATAGCAAGTTGGCAGTTGGCACATAAATGTTTTTTTAAAAATTTTTAAAGGGTAAAGAATACATTTTAATGGCATCTTCGAATTTTGAAAATGTGTATTTCCTAATTGTAACAATACAGACGAGATCTACCGATGTAGCAATTTACTGACACAAGACAATGTGCTTTTTTTTTCTAAACACATGAAAAATAATAAAAACAAAGTTGAAGATGCCATAGCATGTTGGCTTGGCACTCATCAAGCAATTCAGTTTCTCCACAAGAGAGAAGTGGCCAAAGAGTTCATCATTTACAGATCAAGATATATGTTCCCCCCCCCCGCCATTCAGTGTGGCTCACACACATTTATAACTGCAATTCTCACATACCTCCACCGTCAAGTTTGGAGTTTTTTTTTGTTTTGTTTTTTGGTCTTCAACATTGACAGACAGACCTTGATGGTGCATTAGGTATGCTGAGTATCACTAGATTTAAAAAAAAAAAAATTTTTTTTTTGGTCCGAATATTTCATTGAGTTACTTTTCAAACGGTCAGCTCCTGACAGCTCTCTCTTTCTCATCTTTCCTTTCCCAGTCCATCAGTTGCCTGAAGCGAGCTCACTACCTGTCTCCTTTTGACTGGAAAGTGTTGTACAACCTGGGCCTGGTCCACCTGACCATGCAGCAGTACGCTTCTGCTTTCCACTTCCTCAGCGCCGCCATCAACCTCAGCCCGCGACTGGGCGAGCTCTACATGCTGCTGGCAGGTACCTTCACAAATGACACAAGACAATACAAAAACCTTTGGAATGTACATTGCACAAGTGCTTCGAGCCTTCTCGACAGTACTGCAAGTAAAGTGTGTGCCTTTGACAACAGTGGCTTTGACCAACTTGGAAGATGTGGAAAATGCCACCAGAGCGTATGAGCAAGCTGTGAATCTGGACCAGTAAATGTTCCTATCTTCTCTCTCACCTGACAGATTAATCCTGCAAATAGCGGCGGCGAATTTCTCACATGTTGACGTTTCTCTGTAGATCAAACCCTCTGGTCAACCTGAACTTTGCAATCTTCCTCTACAATCTCGCCGACAAGAAGGGAGCGCTGAATCAGTACCAGGAAATGGAGAGAAAAGTCAACATGCTGAGAGACGGCAGTAGCAGCGTCGACTTTGACCCAGAGGTGCCCCAAACTGCCGATGTGGCTGTCGCAGTTCTTAAAGCCAGTACATCATCTTTAAGTGATTGCCCCCTCGTCACAGCTCATAGAAATGGCTCAGAAGATGGGAGCAGCCCTTCAGGTGCCAGAGAGCCTAGTGTGGACCAAACCGTCCAAGAGCTCCAAGTCCAAACTGAGCTCAGGAGCAGCCACCCCGAGCCCGGGTGCTCCTCTTGGTTCTAACCAAGCCCTGGGTCAGGCCATGTCTTCTGCTGCCAGCTACAACAAGAATATCCAGCAATCAACAAGTACGTTACAGTCAATGTGAGCCTTTAGTTTATAGGGCTAAAACCATGTTTCACTCACACAAGGCTTCACGTAAATCATTGTTACCTTATTTCATTGTTCACAGGTCAGTGAACCTGTGGACACCGTTTAGTTTCGAACCATGCAAATTACACGAGCTTTATTCTTCACTGCTCAAGCTTTGTCTTGTTCACAGCCCACAACCATTAAAACTGTTGGTCAATATTACGATGCATTCACAGCGCATCATTGTAGTTAAGGTTCACTGGTCACCTAAAGCTACACAGTTGTAACTGTTTGTAGAACTGCACCGGACACTACTCAGGGATGCGTCTGTACTTTAATGATGTACTTTTGTCACTTTGCCGTATCTGTTTTGCTCTGAAGGGCCCTCCACATCACTTGACCCTGACCCAGACGTGGACAGTGTTCCCAGCCCGCCTTCTGATCCTCCGGGCTCCCCAGAACTTGCCCAATCAGAGGACTCCCGACCCAAAACCTCCAAGAGAAAATCAAAGACGGAGGAATGAATTTGTATGGAGGAATTGCCACCACTTCCTCGCAATTCACTCTATTGTTGAGAACATTTAGCAGATTTAGCATTTGAATTCTCTGAATCACGACGTGTAGTGGCATAGTGTTAAGTATTGCACTTAACACTGAAATAGCCTTTTTTTTTTCCTGCACTCTCACTTGGTGGTCATAAAATGGTCCAAATAGAAGTCATTGTTTGCCGTTGTTTATATTTTTAAAAAAGGTATACTTGGAGTATTTGTAGGAGTCGGAACACATGCTGCTAAGATAAATGTCAAGTGCTGCAACAATCATTGTACTATACAAAGATGCTTACAAGATTTTAATAGTTTGATAAACACAAATGTTTTCATTGGGTGTAAATAGCCATTTTTGTAGTTCAAATGTCAATGCGAATCATGTAGAGTAATGCGTTCCATGTTAAATTCTAGAGTGGTGGACTGGTTTCTGACATTCGTTCAGCAGCTGGAGACGATTTTGCAACCAATAAAAGTTCAAAATTGAAGCATGCACACATTTATTTTCAACACAGAGTTGGATGATTTGGAGCTTGTTATCAAGGATTTCTCGAAATCAGTCATTATGAACCTCCTTATTTTCCAAAGTGAGCGTGTTGACCCCAACTTGACTTTTGTCCAATCCAATCCACTAACTGAGGACGTTCACATGCCCACTTGAGTCACGTCATCAAAAGTGTCATCTGTCATTTCAGTGGCTCAACCATCTTTGCCTGTCACCTCCTCTTCATCACGTTCGCCCGAATTGATGAGTCGCCCTCTGTCACATCAAATCAGCCCAGAGTGGATGTCTGTGGCTGACAGGACCCATTAAAATGGCGGCATCCTGACTGGCCGCAGAGCTCCTCAACCTTTTTTACACATTCTCTCTTTGGATGTTTACTAGAGTACAAAGAATCATGTTTCGATGTGCTGCCGAGGTAACCAAGAGACTGGAGTTGTCATTAAGTGCGCTCTGCTGCATGCCTGAAGTGGCCGTGCTTGTAATCTTAACAAGGCTGCTTGACGCTCTGCGACGTACTGCACTTTTTTTTTTTTTTTTTTTTTTTTAGAACCTTGCTTTGCCATTGGCCATCTTTTTGCATTTCATATCGCCTGTGGAAGCGCCCCCAATCCATATATTTGCACCTATCAAGAAAACGGTAAGCACCTTTGGACATATCCAGAGTTCACACAAATGTCTTTTAACATACAGTACTTCAATATTAATACAGTAGGTTAAGATCCTCCCTGCCGTGATAAAATAATTATGTTGATGATCACAGTGTTTAGGCTCTTATTGGGGTTATTTAGTTAGCCTCCATCTTGTGGTTCTGATGAAGTTTGACTAGTTCCCATGATTCCCACTGTCTCACACAGCAATGCTGCATCCAGAACTGTGCAGAAACAGTTATGCCTTACCTGGAAATGATATCTATCCCATGTCGGTGGGTGCTCATCCAAGTATCAAAGGATCCAACGATGAAGCAAAAGAAAGATGGGTGCCACCTACAAGAAGTGGAGGACCAAAAGCCTTTGTGAAGACCCATCCAAGGTAAGCATGTGTTCGAGCTATTTCTGTTTGTCTGCGTGTCATACAAGATAGGATTAATTTTGAGTGCACCAAAGTCAGTTGAACGAAACGGATTATGGGTCACATTAATGGTTGAAAAGGTTTGGAAATTATTTTGTCTAATTTTCGCAAAAGTCACAAAAAACTGCCATTTGTGCAGACTTTATCAAGATCAATCAGGTCTTTATCGACTTCTTGTTCTGTCTTCTACCGGGAACACTTTTTAAAACTGTCTTTTTAACTCGTACAGTATTTCTTAATTGACATGCCAATGAAATGTGGTTATTGTGCTTGGCGCTTGACTTTTTTTTTTTCTTTCAACCAGGTTTGTTGAGCATTAATCAGTGATGAATAACATGATGGTTGGGAACAAATAAAAATGGATGGTTTTGGGGGGGTTTTAATCCCTTCAAAATATGTTTAGCACTATTCTAAAATGCCACTACAAAAGGACAAAAGAGTTTTAAAAAAACAAAAAAAGCATGACATGGCGATCTTCGCTCACACTGCAAAGTTAAAGTTGAACATACAGTGATAAGATAAGATAAGATATCATTTATTTGTCCCACACTGGGGAAATTTACAGTCTACAGCAGCAAGATTGTGGGTAGAAAGAAGAAAAACAAAGTGTTTGCATGCACAAAATAAATGTTACAGTTTCAATGTACTCCGTTCAATTAAGTGCAATATATAGATATAGATAAGGTGATGTTCTGTTACTTATAGAAAGGACGAGATGTTGATCCTTTACCCTCGATTTATTCCCTCAGTCAGGTTCAGCAGAGACAGAATGGCTATCAAAAGCAGCATCAGTTTCCCCAGGTGGCGAATGTGCCATTTAGGTTGTTCATTTTAAAAGCTCATAAAAGGGGGAAAAAAATGTGTGCGTGTGTGTGTGTGAGAGACTCAGCCCATGTCACACATGCATGCAAACATGTAAATGGAGAGACAGATGTTTGCGGTCAGGTGTACAGTATGTGAGTTGATTGACAGATGTTTACAAGATGTGTTTGTGTGTGAATAGAGACAGACATTTACCCACAACCCAAATGAGGACAAGCGCTGGATAGTTGTGACTTACTGTGTTTATATAAATGACATAAAATGAGACAAAGTAGAAGGTTTTCTAAATAATCATGTGCATCCAGTACACAGAAATATCTGTTTCCTGGTCACATCATAAAAAAGCGGTTTCTCCCCCGAGGATGCGGTTATTTGTTTGTAACAAGACATGTTTATGCCCACGCCTGATGCCAGCATCCAAGTTGCAACTGGGGACAGCTAAAACGCTGAGAACCAAATTTCCCAGTGGAATGCGTCTTTTGTCTCTCAGCCATGCTGGTGGCAGCTACCTTGAACATGGCAATCCTGAATGAGATTTAAGAGAGGGGATCGTGTTTACAGTCAGGCCGTAAAGCAGATGTGCTTGTAATACACTCAAGTGAGGTGATTGTGTGTGAGCGGAGCCTGGAGATCTGACCTGATTTTAATCTTCTTGCTTCAAAGGAAAATTTCAGCCCAAACTTTACTTGCATCTCTTTTATCAGCGCAAAATGCTTTTCCTGTTCGACCAATTTCATGGTTGTTTTCAAATGCAAGTGAGGAACTATGGCGATGGGCTGACTGAAACAAAACACTATTTTGGTCTTGTTTTACTGCCTACTGTACGTCAAGACTCTTGAAGGCATTTTTTTGCCTTTTTAAATTTGTGTTGCCCTATAAATTGCAAAAGCAGTGTAGTCATTCAGTTGTAAAGAAATGTCGCTCACTACTTCAGCAAAGGTGATCAATTCCTAGCTGTCCATGTAGTTTGTATTTGGTTTTTGTGGGTTTTTTTTAAATGATTGTCACAACTTCCATCCATCCATTTTCTACCGCTTATCCGGGGTCGGGTTGCGGCGGCAGCAGCTTTAGCAGGGAATCTCAGACTTCTCTCTACCCAGCCACTTCTTCCAGCTCTTCCTGGGGAATCCCGAGGCGTTCCCAGGCCAGCTGGGAGACATAGTCTCTCCAGCGTGTTTTGGGTCGTCCCCGGGGCCTTCTGCTAGTGGGACACGCCCGGAGCACCTCACTAGGGAGGCGTCCAGAGGCATCCTAATCAGATGCCCAAGCCACCTCATCTTGCTCCTCTCGACGTGGAGAAGAAGCGGCTCTCTAGGTTATCTCATCCGATACGACATGTCGTTTTCTGCTGCTATTAGCCCGGACACTCTGTGGAAAAAACCCATCTCTGGCCGCTTGTATCCGGGATCTCATTCTTTCGGTCACGACCCATAGCTCGTGACCAAAGGTGAGGGGTGGAACGTAGATCGACCGGTAAATTGAGAGCTTTGCCTTTTGGCTCAGCTCCTTCTTCACCACGACAGACTGATACAAAGTCCGCATCTCAGCAGACGCTCCAGAGACCCGCCTGTCGATCTCCCGCTCCATCCTGCCTTCACTCGTGAACAAGACCCCAAGATACTTAAACTGGGATAAGATGTCATCCCTGACCCGGAGAGGGCACCCCACCCTTTTCCTACTGAGGACCATTGTTTCAGATTTGGACGTGTCTATTTTCATCCCAACCGCTTCACACTTTGCTGCGGAACGCTCCAGTGAGAGGTAGAGAGCTCTGCTTGAAGGAGCCAACAATACCACATCATCTGCAAAAAGCAGAGATGCAATACTGAGGCCACCAAACCGGACGCCCTCAACGTCTCGCCTGCGCCTAGAAATTCTGTCGATAAGGTTATGAACAGAATCGGCCACAAAGGGCAGCCTTGGCAGAGTCCAACCCTCGCTGGAAACGATTCCGACTTACTGCCGGCAACCAAACCAAACAAACTCTGACATCGATGTTCATCGGGACCCAACAGCCCGTATCAGGGGATTCGGTACGCCATGACCCCGAAGCACCCCCCACAGAACTCCCCGAGGGACACGATCGAATGCCTTCCAGTCCACAAAGCACATGTAGACTGGTTGGGCGAGTTCCCATGTATCCTCGAGGATCCTGCTAAAGGTATAGAGTGTAGAGCTGCTCCACTGTTCCACAGCCGGGACAAAAACCACACTGGTCCTGGTGCTTTCCCCCATAATGTCACAACTTCCATTTTGGGGAAATTGATTCATTTGTATAATGCACGTATTTACATCATGCCAGTACCAAAAATAATTAAAGAGCATTGTGGCTTAAGGAATAAAACACAATAGGATGAAAAAGCACTTCTTAAACCAAGCAAAATTTTTATGAGAAACTCTTGTAACCTCACAAAAAAAATGAAAGAAAAATAACAATTTTTCAATAATAAATTACTGTACTGTATTTTGAAGAAAAATAATCAACAATTAAAGAAAATTGTTCCTTTATCGATGTCTGTCAAAATTCTCAGACAAGCAACCAATTACAATAACCTTTTTTCTAAAAAATATACATAAAAAAAGGATCTTGACATTCATGCAATGTTATTTTTTTCTTTTTAAGTTTGGCACAAACATAACAACTCCTAAGTTCAAATAATAATGTCTTATAACTTGTAAACTGTATGTCTTCCAGTTTACAAGTTATAAACTTGTAAACTCAGCACGTGGTCACAAAACAAAGCAGTTGAACAGCAGTTGAAGATCCTTCGCAATTCTTGACAAAGACTTGTTCGTCTGCTGAGGTTGACCTGAGGTAATTTTATTTGTCTGATTTATACGCAAGTCACCGTTTGCGCTTGCGAGCTGTAGAAGTTGAATTATAGCACAAAGAGACGCGACACTGAGTAGCAGAAAGCCACTGGTCTGATTATTAGCTTTTCATGATGGTTCTAATAATGCTTAATTGCCTGTGGCAAAAAAAGTGAAGGTTGCTATTGAAAGCAGCATAAGGACGCCTGCAAAGCCTTCCATTCTTAATCGCTGTGTTCTTCGCGAGGAAGCGAAGGAGCAAAGCTTTGCATTTGAATCGAGGCCACTCAGCGGCGGGAGGCGCATGCTTGTTGCTATTGTTGTTTATCAGCACACACTCTTTGCTTGTTTGCTCTGAGCGCCGTCTCCCAAAATTCTCCCCTTTCCGCTCGTCTGCCGGAGACAGCTCAAAGACCCCCTGCTGGCATCTTAGTAGAGCAGCTTTATCTGACTCGGCTGCCATGGACACACTCATTGTGCCATTGCTGCATGCTGCAAGTTACTAAAGGACATCTTGAAGAGTGGAGGGAGCCTTTCATTAGAGCATCAACAGCAGTTCCCGCAACGAGCATTCTTCTCGCATCACTTCACAGCTATGCGACACATAGAAATTGTGAAGAAATAAGAGACAAGGCGATGTGTGGGCTGTGTCATGATCTGAAACATTTCAGTGTGACAAACATACAAAAAAATAAGGAATCAGGGAGGGTGCAAACACTTTTTCACACCACTGTATATGTTTCATGTCCGTGTTTGTGGCCAGTTCTCATTGTTACAGCTACAGCAGTTGTGAAGGCTCTATCGAAATAAAACGGCATTGTATTGTATTGTATTCACTTTCGCGTAGCACCATCTCGTGGATGCATAATGCAACCGCAGCCACTATTGTAGCTTGTATTCTATACGCCTTATAACGCAGTGCACCTTGTACAGTATATGAAGAGTTATAAAATAGGCCATTCATTGAAGGTGCACCTTCTAATCCAAAGCATTTTATAGTGCAGAAAATATGGTCGGTACTGCATGTGTCATTTTTATGAGAATGTGTTCATTGTTATATATTACAGATTGGGTTGAAGGTTGAATTTCGGAGGGATGAAGCTGGTGGCCAGTCTGCTCACTTCAAGTGTACTGAAGTTGATGCAAATTGAATGTAACGTTCTTAGAGAACGTCAGTGACACCTGGATGGCTTTGTGTGTAACACAGCTGACTTTAGGCACAAGGATCAGCGTTTAAAACCTGGTATGGGTAGATGGCACCCTCGGTGGAGAATGGCTGGATTGAGAATGCTGCGCCCAACTATCGTCTGAGTGACTTGCTGCCTGTCAGGGCAAAGTTCCTTCACAGGAAATGACTTTTATTTTTGACCACAGCATTACTGCTTACCCGGTGAGACGTTTCTTGGTAGCTTTAACTCATCAGCATGGGTAGTTGTTTTTTGTTTTTGTTTTTTTAACCACATGTTGGATCAAAATTTAAACCCAAGGCGCGATGTGAAATCGTCAACCCACTGCATTTTGGTATAAATAACACAACATTGGCTCAGTCCCTTTTGGATCCAGTATTGGGCTCAGGATTTGACGAAATTTGGGTCACCTTTGACCCAGCAGTTTTAGGGGTATAGAGCAAAAACAGCACATCTGCCTGGTCTGAGGTTATGGGTTGAAGTCCGGATTTTGGCTTTCCTTCCTGTCTTGTCTCTGCAGGCAATCCAGTTTGTTCCGACATTCCAAAAATAATTTAAAAACTAATATATGTTAGTCTGGCTGGCAACCAATCTTGGATGTACTCCAGCCTCTTGCCCAAAGTCAGCTGAGATAGGCTCCAGCTCACCCTAATAAGGACAAGGGCTCCGTACTAAACACAATGGGGAATAAGGACCTGTGGTAAGATACAGCTACTTTCACGGCCCAGCAGAAGTCAAGGGCTCCCTGCTTGCTATGATGGCTGACCTGCTTCTGCTGCAGTCATCCCGCGAACGTGCCTGAGTGGACTCGGATAGCGGCACCGATCAATACTGCCGCCTGACGCTAGATTACTGCAGTGGCCACCAAGACACTACTCTGCTGTTATCTTAAGGAGCATTCATTTTGCCACAAGATAGCTGATGCAGCTGGAGAATTATGAAGTGGACGACCGTGGATGGACTCTTGTAGTATGAGATTGTATGTTCGGACACGTGTGGGCATATCTTGATTGAGTTGTAGTCTTTTAGATAGAAGCGTTTGTATGGGGTAAGCATGCGAAAACCAGCACAAGGCACATGAAGAACCACAGACTACACAGAACTGAGATTCGAAGCTGGGAGCTCTGAACTGTGAGGTAGACATTTTAAACACTTGTTCACCATGCAGCCATTTTGAATGGCTTGAATACTGCAGAATGACGTTACCAAATATACAGTCTAGATGGGAATTTTGACAGTGACTTAATCAAATGTATTTTTGACTGTGCTTTGTTACAGCTGCACACAGTATGTTCCTCAAAGAGCAAAGATTACATTTGGGGAGAGGCACACATTTTATGCATCATATTAGAAATGTATAGATTGCATAGATAGATAATTTTAAAGCAGAGCACATCAAAGTTGCAGTGCACTGCAGGCTACTTTTAAAATGTTTTTGAAGCCTAGTAGCAAGGCCTCCTACTTGGCCACCAATCTTGGCAGAGTTGATAGATAGAGTCTGTAATCAGAGGGCTCAGTTGGACATGTTCATTTCTGCACAGCCTCGTCTCAAATCATGAAAAACACCCAGTTCTGTGCAGAACGGACACTTGGAAGGAGCGGCACGCTGGAGGAAGCATCATGGGAAAAGATGTTTCGGCGGGTGACGTCATACATGCGGCAGACTGTCGCCATTACTGTCACATGATCAAATTATAGTTTCAAAAGCAATTACAGCACTTAAATAGAAACAAACTGAGATGGTAACTGGACTGGAGCACAGCAGTGAGGGGACCTTGAAGAGTCCTTGTGTGGAGTGCTCAGTGCTGTCACTTGTTTTATGTGGGTGGTCCTTTGAGGAAAAAAAAGGCACACTTGTAACTGTGCGGGTCAATGTGCAATGACAGTCCAAATGCCTTTTTACAAACACGCAAGATGATAATATACACACTTGGACAAAATTGTTCTTAACCCTCAGTTCATGAAAAATAAATAAACATTGTGGGCACAGAAATAACTTCAATCTAACCAAAGTAATAATAAATAAAAATTAACCAATGAAAATAAGACATTGCTTTTTAAGTGTGCTTTAACAAGATGGTGCATAGCGCACCAAACATGGACCAGAGGGAGCAAAGGTGAGAGTTGTCACAGGAGATTGAAAGAAAATTATAGACACGCATGCTAAATGTTAAATCTAGAAGACCCTCTCCAGGGAGCTTGATGTCGCTGTGACTAACAATTGCACGTATTATTCAGAAAGTTAAGATCCACGGGACTCTAGTAGGTAAAGGCAATCCTGTTGATTACTGAAAATGGCTGGCATTTATGTGAACAAACAGTAACCTCATCAGGAATAAATGGTTTTGCGATAGACTTTAATGCAAAATATATTGTCACATTATTTGATTAATCGACAGAAAAATCGAAAGACTATTCTAAAATAATTTGATAGTGACAGTCCTATACAGTGTTGCGTGTTCATGTTTGTGTATAGTGAGTCAGAGGCAGCGTCCAGAGTTCACACCTTTGAGAAGTACTCCTGAAGACTGTGGCCCGCAGAGAGACACGGGGGACGAGGAAGGGGATTTAGTGTTTGTGAAGTGAATTGTGATGGCTGCAGGTGACTCACAAGGAGTCTTGGCGCACGTTTGTATTCATGAATGCTGCAAGCGGTGGCTACAAAGGGAACAACGGTCAACCGCTTTGGGCCAAACGTGAGGGCCGGTGAATAATTGACAAGTAGCGCCCGGCTGGGTTAGTCTGTTTACTCCGCTGGGATCGTTGGCTTGACGTCATCCCTGGCCGCTGTGCCGCGGAGCTCCTTGAAGGATACAGACATTGCATTCCAGGTGGGTTCATTTTCTGCATGGCTCCATTGCAGCCTCACGCGTGGAGCAAATGGCCTGGCTGCACACAATGTGAGAGTGAAAATGTCAATGATAATCTCTGTGTTTGTGTGCATGAGCATGCAGACTTACAAATGAGCACAGACAACGGAATATGTCACGTCAGTCAAACGGGTCATGAATCAGCCTTGACCTGCGTTTAATTACCCCCAGAGAAGACGTTTCCATGTTTGATGCTTTGCCAGCGTGACGGCACAAATAAGGCCCTTTAAAGACAAGTCGCTAATAAATGCCTCTGCTGCTGAACTATCAAGCGTAGCATCATGCATCCTCACTGGATCGATCCGTCGCAAAAGATGTTACTCGAATTAGCGCTCTTGTTTCCCATGCATGAAGGTTCCTGCATTTATTCGTTGGCTCAGCAGCTTTGGATCCAGGATTGGAATCAATGAACACAATTACAACCGGCCCGGTTAAAAGAATTCTGTCCACTTCCTCGGTTACTTTTTTTTTTCCGGCTTGAGTCCAAAAACGATGCAATGAGTCAGTCACCCCCCACGCTTAATTCCTTCCTTTCTTCCTTGCTTTTCTCCCCTAATTATTCAAGAGTGACTGGGCTGGGTGTCAGAACAAATAACCTAAGTGAACATGCGTCATATATCAGCACAGCTCCAAGGTTCCGAGAGCAGCTGGCAAGAATTTTTTGCTGCAAAGTTGACTAGTCGATGTCATAATTACACATCAAATGAGGCGCAATGCAAGAGCCTGATCCAAAATAAACGTAAATACAAATCCACGGTGAGAGACCAGACGTCTCGAACCGTGGTCTGGTACCAGGGTGCACTTCAAGATGCAGCAAACAATATTTTATTAATCTTCAGAGGCTGAGCGAAGTTTTTATCTTGAAACTCTGGTGCGACACATCGGTCGTTTTGGTCCTGTTATACAGTCATAAACAAAAAGTAAGTTCGAAGCCTGTTCTAAATGAGGAAGAGCTAAAAGGGAAAAGGCCAAATTAATCAGAAGAAGAGAAATACACCGTTCAATAGGCCATTGATTGAAGGTGCACCTTTTACTCCAAAGCGCCTTAAAGTGCGGAAAATACGGTCATTGAATACAATATATCGTCCAAGGAGGGTTTTTTTTTCAATATGAAGTCAAAGTAATTCCGATCCAAACTATGTCGTCAAAGCGAGCAGTTGTAGAAGTGTCACCAATTTAGTGTCAAATAAAATAGTCTGTAGTCTCTTGTGTTGTATTACGGCATTATTTATTGTCGTTTGTCACACTTAACTAGAAGGGCTAATAAAACGGGTATCGTACTCAAGAGAAAAAGAAAGGTTTGAGTGTGAGCAGACTGAGTACCTGCCGTACTTCTTATTAAAGTACGTTTGCAAAAATATTTGGGGAAAAAAAGAATCGTAACTAATAATAATAGTGAATCGACATTAGATTCCGCTTTCTTCACCCTTTTTTTTTTTTCTTTTAAAGCACAGCAATCTGACTCTTCCTCCTTTGATTTTTGTCGCTCCTCAACGCTTGCTCGCCTCTGAGACACACACATGTGGCTCTCGCAAAGCTACTCTGAAACAATCTTTGGATCGGTGAAGTAATTTCTCTCGGGAGGAGTTACAATGCACAACAATTGGTCTACTGTTGAAGTTCTTCTCAGCATACATTGATTACTGCATTGACCAGGAAGGCTGCGCAGATTAAAATAAGCCTACAGGTGCAGTAAATCGCCCCAAAAAGGTATTACCTCACGGGTTCTGGGTTCAAACCTCAGCTCCGGGCTTCCTGTGTGGAATTCGCATGTTCTCCTCTTGCTTGCGGGGGTTTTCTCTCTATACTGCTGCTTCCTCCCACATTCCAAAATTGTGCATGTTTGGTTAATTGTAGACTCTAAATTGTCCTTGGGTGTGAATGTGATTTACATGTGGTGGTTGGTTGCCTGGCAACCAGTCCAGGGTGTGCACCACCTCTCTCCCTTGGTCAGCTGAATGGATGGATCAGTTGATCAATCAAAATGGATGAAACGGGTCTGTGTCCATTTAAAAGGGTTTCCGTCTCATAATTTACCCGGTTGAATGGCTCGGACTTATCACGTGGTCCTACTGCCTTGCTGTTTGCTACCAAGATGGCGCTTGACCCAAAAGGGGTTGACCGTATCCTCTGTGATGGGCGGCATGGTGGCCAATTGGTTAGCACGGCGCTTCACAGTGCAGAGGTGCAGGGTTCCATTCCGGCTCCGGCTTTCCTGGAGTTTGCATGTTCTCCCCATGTATGCGTGGGTTTTTTCCGGAAACTCCGGTTTCCTCACACATTCCAAAAACATGCACGGTGGGTTAATTGAGTACTCTAAGTTGTCCTTAGGTGGGAATGTGAGCGAGGATGGTTGTCCATCTGTGTGTGCGTGCCTTGCAAGCAGTTCGGCCAACTGTCGCAAGACGGCTCCAGCACGCACGCGACCCTCGTGTGGACAAGCGGCTGAGATCATGGATGGGTGGATGGAGCCTCCGTGATGAGTAATCACATTTCCATCATTACTTTCTTTGAAAAAGTATCTTCTACGCAGCGTGATTTGCAACTTTTGAGCCTTCATTGATATTTCAGAGAAAGCGCCGCCGTCACCATGCAGTCAGAGCGCTTGGTGCGTGTTCTTGATGGCAGTGTCCAGCAGCTCTTCTGGAAAGTGCGCTCTTCGCCTCGAGCTCACTGACACGTTAAGGCTTTCGAGCCTCCGATATATTCCACCTCCCGTTTTGTCTCAGACTAATTGGAAACCTTGAGCCACGAGGTGTTTCTTTGTGCCATAATTCTTTCTCCCCGTCGCCTTTGTTCTCTGTCTTCCCCGAGTGGTCGTCTCCTCCTCTCTCGATCAGATAAAAATAGACAGACAGTAGTAAAGCAACCCCTCAGCTGTGTGCGCAGCGGAGATATGAGAGAGTCACCTGTGAGGCCAAGTGTGCCCTTCACACTCAGTCATTTGCATGCATGCAGATGAGACGAGAGACTTCGTGGAAGCTTTATCGAAACAGATGACCTCGACTTTATCTTTCATATATCATTATTGTGAAGCCAATCTTAATCTGCCTTTGAAATTGAGGGGCTCGCACGCATGGACACGCGTATCTCTATCTTCATTTCTGTCTCGTCCTCTGCCTCACGTGCACACAGCATGGAGGAAGGACAGTCAGCCATGAGGGTTGACATCTGTGGAGTAGCTAGATGCTTTAGAACCGTTTGGCTTGCAGCAATTACCCGACGTGCTGGAGAAAAGTCCAGAAAAAAATAAATCTTTCAAAAGGTAACAACACGCCCATTGGACTTGTAATGAGGCAGTGCCGCTCATCACATCTCATCACTGTCTGCAAGCAGGAATTGGTCATGGCCCGTGAATGGCCTTAGCCAAGCTGCTGTGTGCATTCATGATGAGCTTCGGATGTGTTGGAGGGGTTCGTCTTTTTGCGTGGAGTAGTTATTGTTAGAACATTATTTCAATGCATAATAGTCTCCATACTAATTCTGTTTAGTCATTTCTCATCATAAGCATTTGGGAATTATTTGTAGCACAACAGCTTGGGTTGCATTCCAGGTCAGTGTCCCAATAGCCAGCCACTGCCATTGGGTGGATTGCATCAGAAAGTGCGTCTGCCGTAAAAAGGAGGCCAAGCTGACCATTGATGGAGGCCACGTTAATGCTTAGCACGCTTGTCAGGTGGAGTGTGCATGTAAATTTAAAGATTGATACTGACAAGATAGTTTTCAATCACGTGAGTCGCAAGATGATCATTGAATTTGTGAAACAGGCGAAGAATTGAAAGGGTCTGCTGTGGATTTAAATTCATATCTAATGAAAACGAACGTGGAAATCACACCACAGGCACGCAGCTTCCGGAAGCAAAACATACAAGCCACGTGGATGAGGAAATTTAAAGTCATGATGCGACTAAACGGCGCACCCGGGGAAGCAAAACTCGTGACGATAAGAGAATTCGAAGACTTTGAACAATCCAAATGAAACATGGACTCAAGGCCTATTGATGACTGTGATTTTGCTTGTGATTTGGTTGATCTGAGTAGCCATTTCAAAACAATTACTACGCTTTACTAATAACTATAATTAAATATCATGTACATAAAGTCCTAAATATAATATTTGTATGAAATTCATGTTGTAACCTTTGCATCATGGATTTCTTTCAAATTCAAGAAATTGTAATCCTACTTCCTGCAATGCAAATTTCTATTTCAATTCTGCTTCTTGTTTGCCACCTCAATTCAAATTTAAATTCAACAAATAAATTGGTATTGAGGGCTCATTCTCAATTTAATTTAGAATTTTGCACGCACACACACACACACAACACATACACACGCGCACATTGCGGCACTGGTGACCCCGTCTGTTTGGAAGACAGCAGTTTGCAGCAGTGCCTATTTTCCAGAATATAAAACTTTTAAAAGATGTATTTACGATTCATAATGAAAAGACTCTTCACTGACAAATATGTGACACATTTATGTACCGGTAAGTGACCATGACCTGTTCTGTATCTAGGGCAGAACTTTAAATCGAGTGGTTTTTATTTCATTATGCCTTCATATTAAGAGTTGTAATCTCTTACATTCTAGCAATGTCTTATGCATGATCTTTTGCCATCAATGAATAAACAAAATAGCCGACTAATTAGCAATGTGTGCGGAATAAAGCACTGAAGTCTAACCCTATTTAGCATGTTTGTGCACGTAACCCTACAAACAAGTAGCAACGTTGCATGGGGTCTGCAGTGTGGTTACAAGAACAAGCCAAAATGGCAATTATTTTGTGAACTGCTCCAACCGCATCACATGCATTTGTCCAATCACATACACACATCATGCAAAAATCTATTTTTGATTGACATGCACCCAAGTGGAAACACATCTGTCCAGTCACACACACACACACACACACACACACACAAAGACATATTGCAAACATCTGTCTTTCAATTCCCATATACACACAATGCATCACAAAAAAAAAGTGTAAACATCTGTCTGTCCATTGCTGTATTTAATTTATACTGACTTCTGTCCACGAGCGTTAACCTAAAATAAATCTTTCTAAAACGGTGAACATGATTTAGGCCGCGCGAACGGCAGAACGGGTTACGTTATAGTCCTGCCAGCATTGTGGATTGTGTTGTAGGTCACCTCTAAATGTGAGACCGTTCCAATTGTTTCAGCAGGATGTTGAGTTCATTCATGCGCTCCTCCTGACATCCCATTTTGGGATTACCTGGGGGTATTATGTTGCCATGGACAAGTAACCTCTTTAACCAATCTGTCACCACTTTTTAATGGATTTCTATTTGCTACATAATTATCTGGTTAAGCTGTCAGTCAAAATCTGCTCAGACATCACGATGCCCTCAAGGTAAGAAAAGCCTATATAGTGTCGTGGCAAAACAGAGGAGGGCTCCCAAATGATAACACTGTGTGATCGTACATTAATATTTTATACCGTATTTACATGGAGGTGGAGTTGGGTTACTGGGATTTATTTAAAAAAAAAAAACTTGATTGTTGTGTGTGTGTTACACAAATATATGTATGTATATACCTGTATATATATATATATATATATATGAGAGAGTGCATACCGTTGATAGAAACTACAATACATGATGCCATCTACCTTTCACAGAAGTTGCGTACAATTTGCTTCTCAGGTTGTTCAGCAATATTTTTTTTGTATTTCGCGCACCCATTGTAACAATTTCATGGCTGCCAATTATTTGATGCACACCTTCAACCTGATTTGTGGCCACAAATGAGCTTTTATGCTCAGGTTCCATCAATATTGTGTCCCCAGTCCAAAATATCCACCCCTTTGTAATGTCTGGCGTGGTGTAAGATATTTATTCACATTTTGTGGTATTTGTCATTCAGATTTCGTGAAATTTCTGTCGCAAATATCTGGTTAGAAAAAACATTTTACTGTACTACTCTTGTTAGGCTAAGGAATCTGCGGTTTAGTTTCATTGTTTCATCCTCAGAATGCAGCGATACATTGAACCAATGTAATTTAACCGTCGTCCACACCAGATGACCGCACGACACTTGCACCGAGGCTGTAAGGCGCGATCAGTCACGGCCCAGTGGACACATGGACAAAACCACGTGTAACCGGGATGCTTTGCTCCCTGCAGGGTATTAGTGCAGAACGAAAGGTCTGGGGCCATGAAGTGTGACAAGGATGAGGAGGTGCTGACACTTGACTTCAGCGACCACACATTCATTGGCTGATGCACCCCACAGCATAAATATCCACACGCAAACAGTCTTGCACCCAGCTTTTAGGGGCTTAGTGGGAACGCAAATGAGTGGGGGTGGAAAGGAATGGCCCGCGTCTATGGGGACGGACAGCTGCGTACGCTTTCCCTCCACACTGCCTCGCACCTGTTACCCATCATGTCTGCTACAGCGCACAAAATCTCAACAAGTGAAGCCCAACACACGACCCCGCGCCCGGGAAATTAGTATACACACACACACATACACACATCCTAGATGTATAACCCTTTTTCCACCCAAGACTTAACATTCAACTGATGCAGTGAGCCCATGCAATGAGACGCGCCGTCATGTAAACGGATTTGTCACCGCAACATAAGGAAGATGTGAACACGTACGCACTCAGAAATATTATTTAGTGACAGTGAATGTAAATCAAGATAGACATTATGAAGTGTTGCGAGTAATACAAAGTATGAGTGAAGCTCGGTGACTTCATCAGTATAACATCATATATTCCAGAAATAAAATTCATGCAGTTGTAGTGTGGCTCCTCAAATTGCTTCATCCAAAATATATTTATTCAAATTTGATGTCATATACTTCAAATAATTTGGGATACATTTATTTGAAATATCTTAAAAACTAAAAGCACTTTTGACACACTAAAAATGTACAGTATTAAATCATTGGCAAATTAATTTAATAATACAATTTGAGTTGACAATGAATGATTTAAATATGACTACTTTACATTACACAGAAACTTTTGCACTTTACCGTTCCTCACCTTTGAATGACCCGGCTCATCTGTCCATTTTAAAGATCAAATCTGGCCCTTGACGACAAAAGTTTGCCTGCTGCCGGTTGAGATGGTGCGTATTTCATCAAACTGTATCTGCACCAAAATGTCATCTTGCTATCGGTGAAGAAGTAAACATCGTGATTCGGCCCAGACATTTCCTGACAGGAAAACTGAAATATACCTTTTCTGTTTCTTGTAGCATTACATCTGAGGAATCCATCCCCCACTGTCAAGGAGTTGATTGGCTTCAGTTGGCATAGTTTATGGGAACTACAAGCCAAGAAGTCAAACGGGTCGAAATTGGATTCCTGTAGTTGATTTATTCTCTTAATGAGAACAGAAGGTGACGTGTGTGTAAAAGTGCGGCGTTTTTGAAGTGCCGTTCTTTACGTGAATTGCTGATTGAGAGCAAAGTGAAGCAGGGTGCCCTTGAGAGCTGCCTTACTTCAGGGACTGTCGGAGACTCGAGTCAACATCAGTCAAGCAGCTGAAGCTGATGGATGGGAGGGCATGCACATACACGGCAAGTGAGAGACACCGACAGCTTATGTTGCACGCCGTTCCCGAAAACGTGTGGAGCCGCGAAAACGTGACAATGTAATACAATCGCCTCTCGACAGACGCACAAATGTACGCTCGTATGTCATGCTCTGAAGGCAGATACACAGGCTCAGTGTACGTTCCAAATCATTGTAACTCCTTCCTTTACACAATTGATCAGTTAACGTTTAGCAGCACGCCCTCCATAGTACATACATTATCTTTTACATTATTTTGAATAATATTATATATCCATCCATTCATTTTCTGATCCGCTTTATCCTCACAAGGGTCGCTGGGGGTGCTGGAGCCTATCCCAGCCGTCTTTGGGCAGTAGGCGGGGGACACCCTGAACTGGTTGCCAGCCAATCACAGGTCACATAGAAACGAACCATCCACACTCACACTCACACCTCGGGACGATTTTAGGGTGTTCAATCAGCCTGCCATGCATGTTTCTGGAATGTGGAAGGAAATCTGAGTACCCGGAGAAAATCCACGCAGGCACGGGGAAAACATGCAAACTCCACACAGGAAGGCCAGAGCCCGGGATCGAACCCGCAACCTCTGCACTGTGAGGTCGACGCGCTAACCACTTGAATACCGGGGCGCCCCAATATTATATATGATATTATAGATGGAATGATATTGCCAACAGTAGTATATGGTAGTATAATGGCAAGCATGTAAGCCTGACAGTTGGGAAACCCGAGTCCAAACCTCCGTTGGAAGAGCTCCACTCGAGCTAAGTTCTCCCCATTTTCACCAGGTACTCCGCCTTTAATCATAGACATACCTTCAGCTTCAGCTCGCAGTTCAAGTTTTAATTGAACACAGATGTGGTTACGGACTGAGGTTCAACATTTTTTTGTTGATACTGTTTTATGCGATTTTTTTTTTTTGAAGCTTTAAACCTTTCCGCTGCTGCTTCAATGTGTTGTCAGTGACAAAAAGAAAAAGAAAGAAACTGCCTAAATAACATTGTCAAAGTACTCCGAAATCATCGGAGCCAGGCAGAGACTTGGGTTGTCATCCGATAGCTGAAAAAAAGCCAGAAAACTGAGCAGCCACAGAATATTTCCTGATACTAATGCCCTTTGGTCCATCATTCCCATGTGTGCCTGGTGAAGACAAACTACACTATCAGGACCTGATTTACCCAAATTTTATGCATGCGAAATGAGTGCAAGCTTGAATGCAAAGTCAAACAGATGTCAAACAGGCAAAATGGCTAAACAATTCTTTTTTTTTCTTTTATCTTTTTTTTCGTATTCTGAGAGAAGTATATGTAAATAGGTCAATTCAGCACACGCCATGCGATTTCTCAGCCCTGAGGTGAATTGCGGTGGGTGATTTGCGGCTTAAAATACCACGCCTGAAAGCCAGGTGGAAAAGCAGCACTGTGTCTCATGATGACTGCGGTTGTTATGAGGAACGGGGAGGCAGAGACAAAATGAGAGGCGGTGGGGTGAGAAGATCTTTTCCAATCATGAAATGCCAGAATCAAAAATTATTCTGACATATCGTATCTGCAACAATGAAATTTTGGAGCCAGGCAGAAACAAGAGTCAAGCGGTATGACAAATCTCCTGCCAACTCTGGATTTCCTTGCATCTGGGTTTTTTCGGCACACGGTGACAATTGATGTTGGCCTATTCCACATCAGTTGTGCATGATGTGCAGATATGTACATCCAGTACCCTTGACCAGCACACGCAGTCTGTTAAAGTGAACATAGAATTTAGTGGCCACTTTTGGGGATTTTAGTAAATCAGGCCTTGTCTTTTTTTTCCTTCTGCCATTCAGCTGCTCAACATTGACACTTTTTAAAAACGAATTGCACTTATTTTTATCTTTCTTATGAAATGTTTGTATTGTGTTGCATTGCAAGCTATCTCATTGTCTATTTCTCACCATCTTATATGGCCCGGTTTTCATGTAAGTTGGTGTTGAAATGTGCCTTTGGACTTGAAAGCTGTAAATGAATTGCCCCCACCATAATCAATATATTAGTTATTACTTTAGTTCTCTGGATCTGAATCTTCCTCCCAAATTCCTAAAGCATGCAGGTTAATTGATGAGTGTAAATTACCTGAAAGTATCATGTGGAAATGAATGATTGTTGTTTTATATGTGCCCTGCCATAAGCTGGCGATGAGTAACTTCGACAATGGTCAGTACCGTGCAGAGCAGGGGGCCAATGGAGCGGTGACTTAAGGATCCAACTCTCTGTCCGCAACCGTCCACCCCCACCATCGAACGACTTTCCGATCATGAGAAGTCGATTCGTACCCCCAAGTTGATTATTGATTCCCAGTCGCACCCTCCATTTGTTGACCAATACTTGGCTCCAGGCATCAGCACACCTTCACACGCCACTGGACCAGTTCAGCTTGTACCCCTCCTCCGAATGGAAGAGACTCAGTTAGCCATGACCCTAAAATAGACAAGCAATATAGAAAAAGAATGGAACATTGCCAGCATTTTATTAGCCTCACAGCAAAAAGTTATGATTTACGTTTGTCATGGGTTTCTCCGAATGCTGTTCCGCTTGCTGGAAACCATTAATATTTGTACAAGGACTGGAAACGCAAGGATACAATAACACACGGAGGCTCGATGAGAGGTTTTAAATGATGAATGTGGCTTATCTGAGTTTGCTGCCGTTATCCTTTCTTCCCTTCCTTCACGACAGATTCCACGAAACGATTCCCCAGCAGGCCGTAGCCCAGTCGCTTTCATTGCCAGCAGCCCCGAGGCAAGTTTAGCCTGCAAGAGGAGATGCACCTGAACAACATGAAACTGGGATTGCGACACTAAAGCTCACTAAATCTCTGTCCACTCAACAGGTATTAAAACCTGAGCACGGAAGAGCCCCATAGATCTCCTCCTTCCCACTGATCAGCCTTTACTGCACCGTCCATTGCTGCCCACAGTCCTGTAAAAAGCCTCGTTCGTCAGCGCACAAATGACCGCAATGGTGACTGTCAGGGGAACAGCATGTCGATACAATTTGTCTTTCAGGGCCTGGGTTCTTTCTTTACATTTCTCCCTTCTTGTAAACATGTCTTTGTTTGTTTGTGTGCACTGTGTATGTAGTTAGCTGACCAAGGGCACGGAGTGATTGCCAACGACTTCGTTTACACACCAGAGACGAGTGTATGGTTTGTGTTCTGTGTGGCTTCAATTATGAAACAATTTGTCTCACGGTTCATTGCGAAGACATGCAAACATCCTGTCGTATTTCAAACGACTGTGCATCTGTTTGCCCACTCGCAGATGTTCAAATGACTCCTCCGTCTTGAATATATGAACACAATCATGTTACCTATGTGCGAGCAGTGTTTGATAATGTTGTGTTGTGGGACCCTAAAAAGCATTAAGATCTTTTTTTTTTCTCGATGTAGACATTCTTTTCTCCTCCTGATTTGTGTCATTGGAGCTTTTTACACAGGTACACGATCCTGTTTTTTAACATGAAGAAAAGCAGTTTGTGGCTTTGTTGACGTCAACATTGCAGACTACACCAGAGTTTTCTAACATTTATTAAGCTAAGGTTAATAGGTTTTAATAATAATCATAATATTAATAATAATAATTGTATAATGTGTAATATTAACAATATAACATATCAAGTCAAGTCAAGCACAACTTTATTGTCAAATGGGCTGTATACATACAGCACAGATGAAATTTCCTCCCTCTTTGACGCAGACAACAAGAGGAGCTGCTGCGGGTGCCCGCACCGCCATTGTAGCAATATTTATTACAAACCCCAATTCCAATGAAGTTGGGACTTTGTGTTAAGCAAAAATAAAAACAGAATATAGAATGATTTGGAAATCATGTTCAACCTAACTGTAATTTAATACACTCCAAATCCAAGATGTTTAATGTTCACACTGATCAGCATTATGGTTTTTAACAAATAATCATGAACTTATAATTTTATGGCTGCAACATATTCCAAAAAATGCTGGGACGGGGTCATGTTTACCACTGTCTTACATCACCTTTTTTAAAATAAAGTTCGATAAACATTTGGGAACTGAGGACACTAATAGTTGAAGCTTTGTAGGTGGAATTCTTTCCCATTCTTTTGCTTGATGTACAGCTTCAGCTCTTCAACAGTCCAGGGGTCTCCATTGTCATATTTTGCGCTTCATAATGGACCCCACATTTTCACTGAGACAGGTCTGGACTGCAGGCAGGCCAGTCAAGTACTTGCACTATTTTGCTACCAAGCCACACTATTGTAACACGTGCAGAATGTGGTTTGGCTTGTCTTACTGAAATAAGCCACATACCGGTATGTAACTTTCAGCATGAATGCTCCCTTCATAGATGTGCAAGTTAGCCATGCCATTGGCCCCATACCATCACAGATGATTTTGAACTTGGCATCTCTAACAATCCGGATGGTTCTTTTCCTCTTTGGCCCAGAGGACGCGTCGTCCACAAATTCCAAAAACAATTTGAAATGTGGACTTGTCAGACCACAGAACACTTTTCCACTTTGCATCAGTCCATCTTGGATGAGCAAAGAGTTTTGTTGATAAATGGCTTTTCCTTTGCATAGCAGAGTTTTAAGTTGCGCTTACAGACGCCAAACTCTCTTTACAGGCATTGTTTTTGTAAAGTGTTCCTGAGCCAATGTGCTGATATCCTTTACACACTGTTTGTTTGCAAAGAGGTGAACCCCACCCCCTCTTTGCCTGTGATTGACAGCAATTCAGGGAAACGCCTTTCATACTCAATCATGGCACTCACCTGTTCCCAAGTAGCCCGTTCACCTGTGGGATGTTGCAAACACGAAGACCATTTCTCTCTCTGTCTTTTTTTTTTTGCCACCTGTCCCAGTTTTTTTGCCCGTTTTTTGCAGCCAAAAAACTTCTACTACGATTCAGAATATATGCCTGTGAGTGCTGTTATATTGTCTGTCTGTGTTGCGTTAACGTTTGTGTTCAGATATCTGTTGCTTCAAGTGTTGTAACATGTCAACACAGATGCTCTTCCGTAGCCCATCTATTGTATTTTGCATCGTTTTGAGCATTAGGCTAAACAGACTGTTGCAAGACAAAGCGGTGAGGTGTTTTATAAACCACACACAGCGTAATTCTCCCTGTTTTAGGTTGAATTTGACATTAAACTTCTACCGGGAGTGGCAATAAACAGTTTAAAGCCTGTTTTTCGGAGGAATTTTCACGAGCTGCCAAACTATTGCTTGTTGTGAAGTGAATTGAGTTCTTCACTGCCACCATACAGTCTCTTTTTTTTTTCCACTTACAAGTCGAAGCAAAAAATAAAAACTCACCAAACAAAAAGCTTGTTTGCTGGGTCAGTTGTATTTCAAGACAGCACTGTACACAAAAACGTTTGGTTTTTACCATTGGTCATTGTGGCATAAAAGGTGGCCGTAATGTGTCTGCCACCCTCAGTTTTGTAACATTCCTGTGATTTGGCCACCAGGATGCGGGGAAGGCGATAATGACTGATGGTGTGCGGTGAAAGCAGGTCAAAGCCACAAGGGTCACGTTCTCTCCCCATCTCTGTCATCTTCCTTTTCGTATGGACTATTTACACACACACACACATACACACATGTCATTTGATCCTCCTAAAATAAAACAAAGGATTTGAGTGTGAGATCAGGAACAATATTTCAACGTAGCAACAATATTACCACGTAGCTGCTTGTGACGGTATTTCAGTTTGCTGTTATATTATCACACTGTTCATCGATTGATCAATCCGTCAGTCTGCCCGTTTGGCCGTCTTTGTCCCCGCATTTCCAATGCATGTGTTTCACCTTCTTTCTGTGCTGCAGTTGCTCCTACCACTCGGATCATTATTACCACATTGGTAAAAGGGTTTGGAGAGGCAGCTCACTTCCTTCCATGCAGTTTCCCTGAGGGGCTTTACCCTGAGCAAGGCAAAGGCTTTGTAATCTGAGCCCAGCAGGTATGTCGACAGCACTGATATCAAGTGTGTGGCTTGTGTGCGTATGTGCTTGTGGGCACACTTGTGTGTGTGAGTGTGCCGCATACGTAACAACCATAGGGAAAATGAGGAACGACAAAGCTTTCCATGAATTTCTTACATGCGCCACGCTTGTTCTCATTGAAGGGCTGAAATTCAATTAGAAACATCCCCAAAAAGTCAAAGGTCTGAATGGTATTTATTTTAAAAATGTTAACTGCCTTGTGGGTCAGATGGTTGTACAGTATTCAGTTTGTCAGTCCTGAAGCTTTAAAGTAAACACTTGTGCTTGCTTTTCATTCATTTTCAACCTAAGCTGGATCATTTTTGGCATTTTTGCAGGTCAATGGTAATTAGCATATCTTTACTTAAAACCATCTGAACACTGAACTTTTCAAAACTCCAGACAGATAGATTAATAAATAAATAAAGAGGATTAGCAACGTCTACTTAATTGTTCTTCCCCAAACATACCCATTGGTTGAAAGGTTGGTGAGGGGCGGGGGGGGGGGGGGTGGCAGCCTGGACTGATCACCACTCAAACACAGGGCAGTTTTCTTTTTTTTTTTTTCATTTGCATTTACATTTAGAATGAGTGCATTGAGCTCTCTTTATTTATGATCCACTCAAATCCAGCCCCAGGAGCGCTCCTCTGACCAATGAGAGTGAGACAATGAGAAACAAAGTGAAGCATTATTTATGGCACTCCATAAACATGGCAGCCATGCACTGAGAGCAGTACATTTCCCCGTCATGTTTAGGGCATACTGTCTCATTTTCATTATTAAATTACAAAGGTTCTCTTTTTATGACAGCAGAATATACTTCATATGGTCGCTGACGGTGTAGTGGTTTATTTTCAGGTGATGTTGTTCCAGGCAATGTGGATTCAGTTTCCCCTCAGTGACAGTCTTAATGGTTCTTTGGTCTCGGTTTGCTTTGAACTGTGGGCTCCACCAAATTGACCCGAGTCTGCAGACCTCACAGCTGGACTGGGTTCATATTCAATTAGCATTCAAGGCATTTCGACCAACATTCAAATCGGTAAGCCATCCAGATTCACACTTTCCAACTATTCAAATGACCACCAAAACACTATTTTTTGGCTTGGTATCAGTCATTATTAATGCACAGATCAATGCACAAAAAACACAAGTCCCTTCAATACTTGACTTCCTCAACTCAATTTTCAATTCGCTGACTTCCACAGTACCTGAATTAAGTATTAACATTTTGCCTTCAGCTTTTTGTTGACAATCAAAAATGTTTTACCGACAGCTCCCCCCCTTTTTTTTAAGTCAGTTTTATCTCTATGCTTGAGAGTACCCCAACTCTCTTGTCAGACATCTTTGGTCAGCTGAATTCTGGCAAAAGTGCAATAAATTAGCATACTTTCCAGATTTTTATGTGGAGCACTGAGAATTCCCATTCATCATTTTCTGTTTATCACACCGAGTCTTCCACCAATGCCAGCAAGATAAGTCATTGAGAACGTAGAAGCATCCTGCGACGCTCCGCAGGTTGCCGTCATTATGACAGCGGGGCGGCAAGAGAGCGGAGAAATGTTGTGCTGCAAGGGAAGGAGAAAAATCCTGTCAGGATTCAGCAATATGAACACATTCACACGTGTGATTGATGGTTTTTGCATGTGGTGATCCGCCAATCATGAGCCGATGATGGTTTTGGACTTCACGACCTAAACACAAGCAAAGGAAAAGTGAAATGTTAAATGTGCTTGACCTTGACAAGTCTTTTCATCACTTTGACGCAGTCAACCCCGTCTTACAAGACCAAAATTTCTTTTGTGGATGTGTCAGGCTTATCATTGATTGAAAACCTCACACATGACGTGGAGATCGTTGGATCAGTGTAGCAAGTTTCTTGCCGTAAATTAAAAGGGATGTGCTGATCCTTAGAGCAAGGACGGGGAGCCCTGCAGCTGCCTCCCATTTTGAGCTGAAGCTGCACCCTCATTTTCAAAATGTTCCTTTTGGAGGCACTGGGGTCAGAAAGTAGGAGAAGATGGAGGTTGAGTGGCTTCCAGTCAGTCCTACGGGGCAATTTAAGACGGACTTAGGTGAGCTATCGCCAAGGTCTTGCCAAATAGAGGTTTCATGAAAAAGTAAAGGCCAGCAGCATGGACCTGGGAAAGGAAGTCATTTTGACAAATTTGTCATAAGTACTGCACAACCCCCTGAAATATAACAGGCCTCCCAGTGCCTCATTAAGTGGCTTTGGCCATGTAAGGCAATCGTGAAAGCTGCGCACGGCGCTGATGAATTGTACAAGGCATACGAAACAATAATGAGGGACATTGGTTGAGTGTTTTTTGTTATGGGTTTTGTTTTGTTTTGTTTTTTTGCCACTTTACTCATTTAAAAATAAAGAACAGTGTTTAACAGTGTGGCCGCTACGTTATTTGGCGTTTCCTGAGTTCAATCTGTCAGGTTACACCACTATTGTTGATTGCTGTGTTTTACAACGACTGGGATGTCTTATAACCCCAACGGCTTGTATACAATGGAGCTCTCTGTGGAATGTACCATAACCCATTCTGCCCCTCGGCCATAGTGCCATGTTGTGCAATGCCTACATCAAGTTAAGGCTCTCTCTCAGCACAAACATGTCACTGTGTGTGTATGTTATTTTTGAAAAAGGCGGAGAGCTGAGCAGGGCCGTGGTTGCCGCACTACACCTCATCAGTCAACTCAACAGTCCAGATGAGGGATTGTTTCAATTTGGCTCTTTACCTCGTGTAGACTTAACATGCAGACGGCCAGCCAGATGTGAGATGGCTTCTTTTTTTAGTTTGAATTACGACAATTCCTGTTATCACTTGAATGTTCAAGTCATTTGACTTGGCATTTAACATGGTCTTGTACAAAAAAATATATATAATAATAATAATAATAATAATACAGTTGCTGAGACTTGTCCATTCTGAGAGGAGTGCAGAGTGATCTGGTATATTTCATCAGTTGTGTGTGCTACTTTGCTCCAGATGGCCTTGCAGCCCACCTACAAAGTGGTGTCACCTGCGAAGCAATCAGTAATCAGTCCATGGGTACCCGGTCACTGAAAACAAGGTGACATGTAGCTGGTAATGTGGTTTGCATCCTATTACAATTACAATTTCCAACTCCCTAGTTTACTTTCTTCCACTCACAGTTGACAAAACATCATGAATTTAATCACCATGTGCAGTATATCTTTGAAGTCAAGATGGCGCCCGAGTAGGCAGCCGTCAGCAAGTGCTCTCATGAGCCTTGCTTTTTTTTGTTGTTTTTGTGTTTGTTTTGTCACTTTTTGTTTGTTGTTATGTCGTGGGGACCTGATGTGGACTTTTTTCAGCATTTTTTGGCCACGACATTCATTAAGGAGGAGACTCTGTGCTCGGTGGTTGCGCCTTCTCGGCAGCATGGGTATACCAGCACTGTTTTTGACTGGGAGGAATGTCTGCGCCATTTGACTGTCGTTGCTGGACAGTCCCGGGGCGCTTGTGTCTTGCGCCTGTAATGGGCAGCATTTTTCACAGCCCCGCTTTGTTCAGCGGAGAGGTCGGTGCTGTTGAACGGTCTGCGGCTGGATGGATGTAAGTCTTGAGGAGCCGACGATGAAAAGAAAGGAGCGGATTAGGATCAGGGAATCGCGGCTTGGAGTTTGAAGCGGATTACGTGGGACAGGAGAAGTGAACGAATCTCTTTTTGTCAATGGACACTACAGCTTCGTGTTTGCTTTCAAAACTTAGCTTGTAGCAGACGTGTGCACATTTTCAGCATGACGTCTCTGATCCACTGGTGAAAGGACACTTTGATCCTCTCCTCTTTCATCTATAACTGCTTCAGACAACAAAATGTATGCAGAAAAGTGGTGAAGATTGCACGACTGTCTATGTCCTATGTGTTGTGTTGTGTTATTTTTGTTATTTTGACTTCAAAATGGCGCCGCAAGAGTGGCTGCCTTTCCAGCAGCTCCAATATTTTGTTGTTCTACTTCTTCCTTTTATAACTTTGCTGCTGTGAATTGGGAATTTCTCCATTGCGAGACTAATAAAGGTTTTCTTATCAGAATCAGAATCATCTTTATTGGCCAAGTATGTAGAACACACAAGGAATTTGTCTCCGGTATAACACGCTGCATTAGTATCATCGTAAACAAGGACATGACAAATAGGTATGCAAGGACATTTCGTAATGTAAGTGAACCGTAGTGCGGTGGTACCACCCAGTGACAACTGTGAGACAATGTGCAAAGTATCAAGCAGAGCTAAAGTGAACAGTGGTAGAATGCAATACTATGACAGTTTGTACAGTTGGTGCAGAAAATCATTGAACCATTTTAGAGTGACCAGTAGCAGTATTTGTAGTACAACAGTCAGTGACTGTTTAGGGAGTTAATGGCTAGAGGGAAGAAGCTGTTTAAGTGTCTACTGGATTTGGTGCGCATGGATCTGTAGCGCCTGCCTGAGGGGAGTATCTGGAAAAGGTGGTGGGCAGGGTGCGGGGGATCCAGGAGGATTTTCCGTGCCCTCGTCTTGATTCTTGCAGTGTGCAAGTCCTCAAGAGTGGGTAGGGTGGTGCCAATGATTTTTTTCCGCCGTCCTAACTGTCCGTTGAAGTCGGATTTTGTCCTTTTTTGTGGCGGCCCCAAACCAAACCGTGGTGGAAGAACACAGGATTGATTCGATGACTGCCGCGTAGAACTGACGTAGCACCTCCTGTGGCAGGCCATGCTTCCTCAGCAGCCTCAGGAAGTACCAGTTACATTATCTTATTTTATCTTATATTCCCCTGCTTACATTTTAGTTTGGGAGTGTAAATTGAAACCGCAGACACATCTCAGTGAGCACGCTTTTTTTTCTTTTTCTCTCCCAGAGAACCCTTGTCCTATGGCAGTGGGAATTTTTTCAGACTTTTATTGGATGTGCTTTGATGCCATCCTACTCTGCACTGCCAAATTATTTGAATGAGTCACAAACCAAAAAAGTTTTACCAGAAAATCCAAAAATACTGTGAAGAATGCCGTCTAAAAAGTGTTTTTTCATTTACACTCCCCGATGTTGGCTTTAGGCCAAACAAAAGATGAGTGTAGTCAGTATTTAAAAGCATAAATTAACATCATTATTCTAGTGTCAAAATATGTAAATTGCAAAAACCTTCTGGGACATTTACTGTATTGCACTGTCTTGTACTGTACTGCAATATACTGTACAGATGGGGATCACAATCATCATTGATGAATAGAACAGCGTCAAGCTGCTATGTCCCTTTTTTTTTAACTCAACACACCTACAAACAAGCGGGATTAATGAGGACCGCAGATGCTTCTATTTTCTATTTTGAGTGCAGTCTTTATATGCCACCAAAGGAACAGGCGTCTTTGAAAAATGTAAGCACAAATCCTGCCAACTTCGATGCGCATGTAGCCACATGCCAAACCTTTCATGCTAATGCTTGTACTCTGCGCATTCAAAAGACATCTTCGCAAAAGCATGCTTTCCAAAAGCCTCGATAGTAATCCATATGATAATTATGTTTCTACAATATAAACTGGATTTAGCAGGGGGGAAATTAATTTCCTTTGTAAAATGAGACATTTTGCTTCCTCAATGCTTTCAATAGAAGAATGATGTGCTCAAACTGGGACCTGTCTTTTTTTTCCAATGTTTTTCACGATCTGTTATAATAGTGGTATAGTAGACTTGATGTTCTCCTTGTGCTTGTGTGGGTCTTCTTCAGCTCCCCCCAGTTCAATACAAGTGTAGTAAATACAGTAAATTTGTCTAGACTTGTCTATTGTCCACATATTTGAGGGAAAGTGTAAATGGTTGGTTGCCTATCTATGTGCGTTATTCTTGTAATTGTTCCTTACCAGTTGAGAAAAAAATCCCATCCCCCATTGCCAAAGTGAGTGACCTTTGAAAAGAACAAAGATTCTATAAAACTGGAAATGGACCTGATAGGAAAAAGTACCAAGCACAAAACAACTCCAGATATATTTGCACAACAAATATAATGTGAAGAGAACTTCAAAACACCACATTTGATTTTTATTTTCATTATAAATGGTCTGGCGCCATGGTGGTCGACCGGTTAGTACATCTGCCTCACAGTACAAAGGTCCAGGTTTCCAATTTGGGCTCCGGCCTTCCTGTGTGAAGTCTGCACGTTCTCCTCATGCCTGCGTGGCTTTTCTCTGGGTGCTTTGGTCCCCCCCCCCCCGCCCCCCACACACACATTCCAAAAACATGCATGGCAGATTAATTGAACACATTAGTCCTGGGTGTGATTGTGTGTGAATGGTTCTTTGTCTCTGTGTGCCTGGCGATTGGCTAGGAACCAGTTCAAGGTGCCCCCCACCTACTGTCCAAAGACAGCTGGGATCGGCTCCAGCACCCCTCTTGGCCCTCACGATGCCAAGTAATTCAGATTGTGCTTGGTTATAAATGCTCTTTTAAATGACTCCTCACCTGAGTAAATTTCTCCCTTACCATAGTTGTGGAGTGTAATGAGAGTGATTTTGTGTTCCTTATCTGCTCGTGGTGCCAACAATTGTTAATGTTAAGAATTTACAATTGCACAGTCTCTGTAATTGCAACCTAACAATCGCCATTTAGGAAGCAACCTGAAGCATGCGGTGTTGCCAGACGCAAATAGAGAAGTGACTTGTGGTGTTGAGTGTTTGTATTACGTTCCTCACAAGTCTATCATCACAAGGAAGACAAAATCACTCTCAACATACTCCACACCATCGGAGAACTACCTGGTCAAGATGATATTGCTTAGTGGCAATTGGGTGTTTGCCGATTTAATCGGAAGGTAGGGAGAACGCTTAAATATGATCGAATTATTGGTATGTGTGTACAACGTTTCAATGGATCTGAGTTTGCAAAAATCCAGGATCCTCAAGCCCACTGGTGTCAAATTCAAGGCCCGGGGACCAGATCTGGCCCATCATATCATTTTATGTGGCCCACAAATGCAAAACTTGAATGTGGACTGAATATTTTCTTCTAAAATATCAAAATGTGTATTTCTGACTTTTGAGTCTTTGAGATTGCATTGAGATATTGCAAGCATTTTTGGTTCATTGCTTGTATCAGATAATATAAGGTGATCATACATTTATATGTGGTCACAGTCACAATTGCCTTGAAGAAGTGTGTACAGGCAGGCTGGAACGGCTGGAGAAAAGCGTCAGGTGTGATGTGCGATAGAAGAATTTCAGCTAAGATGAAAGGAAAGGTGTATAAAACTGCGGTGAGACCAGCCATGGTGTTTGGACTCGAGACAGTGCCACTGAAAAAAAGACAGCAGGCAGAGATGGAGGTAGCAGAGATGAAGATATTGAGGTTCTCTTTGGGAGTGACCAGGTTGGATAGGATCGGAAATGAGTACATCAGAGGGACAGCTCATTTTAGAGGTTTTGGAGAGAAAGTCAGAAAGGCAGATTATAGTACAGACGCTCCCCAATTTACGAACGAGATACGTTCCGAACAATCGTTCGTAAGGTGAATTTGTTCGTAAGTTGCTTCAGTGCTATATTTTGTATGGAATGTATGTTTATATATATACAAGTATAATAAAATGAAGTTTAACTTACTTTTGGAAGATGTACTCGAAGGCTTAAGGAGATGATAGAGGGGGAGGAGAAGGAAGAGGAGGATTTTATATCATGGGGCCGAGAGGGTCTTCGTCGTCGCTGGAATGGGCTTCAAGAGTTACTTCCTCCGCCGTAACATCAATGAAGGAAGAAGTTGAGAGTCCAGGAGAAGAAGATGAGGGTTGACGAGTATCTTCCTTGGAGGGTGTAGTAGAAACTGGCCGAAAGAAGCGATCTAACGACGATTGCACAGTTTTCTTCTTTTTCTCATCATAAATGATGCAGTAGCACTGTATGGCATCATTCATTTGATTTGCAACCTTTGTGCAACGTTATATTTGGGTCGAAGAGTGCGATGGCTTTATCTATGAGCAAAAAACCCTCGGCCAAGACTTCCGTCTCGAATTTCTTCATGTGGACAGGCGTTTCCTCCTCCTCCTCTCACAGCGCCTCACGTCGGTATTCGCGGCGGAAAGAAGCACTACTCGGAAAAAGGCACCCAATACAAAATCTAACTTACAACATTTCTGTCCGAACATTTTTCGACATACCCGCAAAAATGTTCGTATGTACCGTTGTTCGTAACTCGAATGTTCATAAGTCGGGGAGCGTCTGTATGTTATTGGACACTTGTCTGCGGTGGTAATTTAGTTAATTCTGAAGATGTCATGAGTCTAACATTGTTGTTCAGTCTTTCAGATTTTACTAATTTGCTAAATGTTTCTGTGTATAGGTGTGTTTCATGGCACCCATGTCTTTGTACCATTCAAAGTGGGGCTTTCAGTTGTTTTGTGAACATGGCTGCACATATCACTTGGCCATCTTCCGATACTCGGTCCCACCTGGCAAAACTGTCAGAGGCATGGCTCGATGCCTTGGCAACCCGCCGCCATCTCCCTGGCTCAGTCGCCACTTTTGGAAGTGGATGGTACTCAGCCAAGTAGGCCTCCACTGATCATCACGAATGTCCTATCGAGGGACACCTGGAGGGGCTGGTGCTTGCCTACCTGTTCAGTGGGAACCCAAAGTGCACCTTCAGTGATTTCCCTGATTTCTCAGAGGCACATCACCAATGTACTCTGTTATAAGAGCCAAGTCTTTATTAGAAATAGACTACACCATTTTACATCCATCTATTTTCTATCGTGCTTGCCCACATGAGGGTTGCGGGTGAGTTGGAGCCAATCCCACCTGACTATGGAAAAGAGGCAGGGTACCCCCAAGACTGGTCATTCCCAAGGGAAACCCAAGATTTGTCCCTTTTTTAAATTTCTATTTTGGTTTTCTCTTTCTTTCTTTCTTTCTTTCTTTCTTTCTTTCTTTCTTTTGTCAGGTGATTCTAAAGGTAAGCCTGGTGAACTGCACTACCTCAAAAAAAAAAATGCCTGCAACACATTCCAAAAAAGCCGACACAATTTAGGAAGGATTACAAACCTTATGTTTGGAATATCCTACAGGTGATCAAGTTAATTCGCAGCATATGCGTTTTATGATTCGGTATAAAAGGAGCACCCCTCCATGAGCAGTCACCTTACTGTGGTGGAGGGGTGTGCGTTTTCCATGACCCTAGGAGCTTGTACTCATGGTGCCTGGTTGGGCTCAGCCCAGAAAGGCAACGTGGGTCCCCTTCCCATGGGCTCACCACTTGTGGGAGGGGCCAAAGGAGTTGGGTGCCCTATGAGCTGGGCGGCAGCAAGGGACATTGGTGCTCCGATCCCCGGCTACAGGAACTACATGGAATGTCACCTCTTTCGCAGGGTAGGAGCCTGAGCTGGTGTGCAAGGCAGAGAATTTCTGACTAGATATAGTCGGGCTGGCCTCCACACACAGCTTGGGCTCTGGTGCCAGTCATCTCCGGAGGGGTTGGACACTATTCCAAAGGGAGAGGTACCGAGCAGTTGTGGGCATACTATCACCCAGGGTGACGAGAGGGTAGCCTTCCTTCACCTTCCAGTTGGGGGGACCGATCCTGACTGTTGTTTGTGCCTATGGACCAAACAGCAGTTCAGAGTACCCACCCTTCTCTGAGTCCTCGGACAGATGCTTCTCACTCCATCGTTCTGCTGGGTGACTTGAATGTTCATTTGGGCAATGACAGTGAGAGCTGCAAGGGTGTGATCTGAACCCGAGTGGTGTTCTGTTGCTGGACTTCTGTACTCATCCCGGATTGTCCATAGCAATAAGGGTGTCGATACGTGCAGATGGCACCAGGACACCGTAGGCTACACTTTGATGCTCGACTTTGTTGTTGTGTCATTGGATTTAGCGGCGGTACGTTTTGGATACCCGGAGCTGTCAATTGATCACCACCTGGTGGTGTGTTGGCTCTGATGGTAGGGAAGATGCTGGTCTGACCTGACCAGAAGATGAATTCCAATTACAGAGGAAACACACTCCTCAGCTCTCCTGGCATGGCCTATTCAGAGGTGCTGGAGAAGAGGGTCTATTGGGTGGTCGATTTAGGTGGAGCAATGTGGTTTTCCTCACAGCCGTGGAACAGTGGACCATCTCCACACCCTCCACAGGGTACACGAAGGGGTATGGGAGTTCACCTAACCAGTCTACACGGGTTTTATGAACTTGGAGAAGTTGTTCGACAGGGTAGGTTCACCTCAGTAATCCATTGTTAGTTAACACGATTTGTTGCTACATCTATGAATGCGTGTTAAGACCGAGATCCAACTTTTGAGGTGGTCGTGGTGTGCTTTTGATCCGGTGCAGTTTGCTTCAGGTTTGACTACAAACCACTGCCGATCCGCACCAACTATAAGATGCATATGACTTTTTGGGCTAAACAAGCCATGGTCACTCGGCATCTTTGGAATCAATAGCCCTCAGTGAATATACTTGATCCTTCATCTTTTGTTTCGCCACGACACTCCCAGCACATCTTGGGTCAGGGCACAAGCTCCAATGGGTAATTGGAGCAGGTAATAGCAGATGCTGTTCCAAAAATTTAGAACACAGAGCCGCAATAGCACCATTGAATGAGCTGCTATTGGGACTCAGAATTGTTTTGCAGCTCTAATAATAACACAAATATGCAGAGCAGCAATATAGCACGTAGGAATTCCATATATTCCTCCATTTCCGGGCTTTTGCTCAGTGTGCCACCCTCGTCATTTCTGTTCAGTGGTATAACCGATCGTCACACGCCTCGATGTCTTTACAAAATATAGTTCAAAAAGTACAGTGTGAATACAAACTGTACCAAACGAAAAAAAAAATCAGCTTTTGGTCCGGAGAAAACCGGCAGACCAAAAGGCTTTTCTGGTGTTAATACACCCTTAGAGGTCTGTGCAGACTTAATATGTTTTAATATTTTCCAAAACAAATTATTTAAACCAGTAAATACTATTTTAGATTTAAAAACTGAGCATGTCATCTGTCTTACTGTTTAAATTATTCAATATTTCAACAGTCATTCATTAACAAACATGGTGAAGTGAGTCAAGCGCTGATCAAAAACAATTAGAAGAATTTAGTGACTTTTTACTTTTTTGGAAGCTCTTTGAACGATGTCAGTATTCTCTTTTTTTCCTTCATATCAATAAACTAAACTGCTGTCTTTGCGTCACTGATCATTTAAATTTCTTAGTGAACTGATGTAAATAATTGAATATTTTCAGGCCATGAATTACCAAAACGTATCTTAAAATATGGATGTGTCTGATAGCAGTGCTTTGCAAGCGTGTGCACTTGTGTTTTACTGTCAAAAGAAAGATCCCGACCATAATATGTTTTGATCCAACTTTGTCAGAATAAGAAACCTCAATAAGTCAGACAAATGACTGATCCAACATTGCACTTGTACACGTAAGTTGTCTTGGGTTTATGAATGGTTTAACATGCAGTTTTGTTGCAAGTGTCACACAAAGTGTCAAGAGAGTATGTGATAAGAGTCTCTGGTGGTAAAAGAAGCTTCTCGAAGACCCTGTGTGAGTTCACAAAACTGTTAGGATTTGTTTCCTGCCACTTCAGATACCGTCGATTCTTTCCAGTCAGTCATTGTGGAAACAGACTAGCTCCAAAGAAATGCCATACATTCATTTCGGGAAGTGCAATTATATTTTTGCTATATTACTAGAATTATAAAAATGTGCCATGTCAGGTTCTGGTCTTTCCATCCATCCATCCATCCATCCATCCCATCGTCTGAATTTTCTACCAGTCATCTGGGGTCAGGTCGCAAAGGCAGCAGCCTCAGCAGGGTAGTCGAGACTTGCCTCTCCCCAGTCTCGTCTTCGAACTCTTCCGGAGGGATCCCAAGGCGATCCTCGGCCATCTGGGAGACATACAGTCGTCTCTCTCGCGTGTCCTGCCAGTGGGACATACCCCGAACACCTCAACAAGGTGGCATCTAATTAAATGCCTGAGGCTCCTCAGTTGGCTTCTCTCAATTTGGAGGAGCAGCAGCTCGACTCTGACTCCCTCCCGGATGACCAAGCTTCTCACACTATCTCTAAGGGAGAGAGCCTGGGAACCCTGCAGAGCAAACTCATTTTGGCCACTTGAACCTGGAATATTGTTCTTTCGGTCTTTACCGACAGCTCACAACCATGGACCGGTAAATCTTCTTCACCACGCCAGAACGATACAGTTTGTTTATATACAGTATATATAAACTATATTTCTTTTCTCTTATCGCCATATATTCAATTTTTTGTTGCCTTTTTGATATACTATTGCAGTCACATCCTTGCATACAAGAAATGGCCTTGACTGGCGTTCACCAACTTTCCGTGGTGTCATGTCATTCTGTGGTGCAATTTCAATATTGTATTTCAGCAGCATCCAATCGACCCACTGACTTAATCTTCTTGTTACAGAACCTGAAGTGTGAAAATATTTCTGTGCTGTATTTCAAGGCAGTTACGGCTCAATCTCCTGGGAGTGTTGTCACACCGAGCATTTATACAGCAGCTGGTGCAGCAAATGTGCTATAATTGCACAGTCTCACATGGTTTTGGGTGTGTTCATAGTATCACACCAAATGTATTCATCAACAGTATGTGACAACACCTTCATTTACGTTTTGCCATGGAAGCCCACCTAAATGTTGTTTATGCATATTATTATCATGCCTGTCCTCTGCCAACATGTGTATTCCTCAGATAATGTTGACTGGTTTGCGGAAATGATCAGAATGGCATCTTTGCATTCTTAACCATTAATGGGAGGTGTTAGTAGTGCAGCTATGCAGGTGCTATTCTGTTAACAAGAAGCCAGTTGACAAGCTGTGAGCCACACTGCTTACAGATGTGGCACTTCAAGCAAAGCCATCTCATGCGAAGTCGAAAACATTTCATTCCTTATCGTTATTGAAGATGACAATGAAAGAAACTGTACCTCGACTGAGAAACATAACATGAAAAAGAAAAGTACGTTATTTTAGTTCTATAGACTCTTCACTCATTAATATGCATGGGCATTTGTGATGATACACTAAATTGACACAAGTATTGGGTCAGGCCTGCAAATAATTGAATTCAGGAGTTACGGTTGGGCCCAAGTACAGGAGGCAGGCTGCCTTGTCAAGAAAAGGTTGTTTGAAGGGGTTACAGAAGGAGATATCCCATGATCAACTGTGAGTGGAAGGTTTTAGCAACCAGAGCAACTGAGCCACAAAACGGTCTGATCAGTGGCGGGTCAACGGGCGCGATAAAGCTATGATATAGTCTGTGGACAAAAAACAAATGCATTTTACTTCCACCCTCCCGCCTGAACCTCCAGCCACCCACCCCTTACCCCAGGTAAAAATATCTAGAAATGCCAATGATCTGGACCAAGTGCAAACAACATGGGAAGGTTGTTAAAGGCAAGCGTACTGGTCGACCAAGGAAAACATCAAAGCCTCAAGACAGAAAACAGAAAATGCATAGCAAAACAAATGGAAGGACTTTGGAGTCAACGTCTGTGACCGAACTGGAAGAAAGTACAGGTTCACGTTGACATCTTGGACACTTTTCTGATCCCATCAATTGAAAGGACGTTAGGGGATGATGAAATCTTTTTGGAGGTGATAATGCATCTAACCATGGAGTAAAAACTGTGAAATCATTCCTTGAAGAAAGAAACCTACAAAGGCCAATGTCATGGCCTGCAAATATGGTCGGTCCAGATCTTACTCCAAATGAATTTTTGCTGCTGAAGTCGAAGAAAATGGTCCATGACAAGGATTGAACCTGCATAGCTGATCTGGGAAAAGCAATCAGAGAAAGTTGGAGCCAGATTGAGGGAGAGTACTTTTTATCACTCATTCAGTTCATGCCTCTGAGACTGGTGTTATAAAAGCCAGAGGTGGTGCAACAAAGATCTAGTGGTTTGTCGAAGAGTTCTTTTGTTGTTTTTCTCCCCCAATGATTCCATATTTTTTTCCCTCAGAATTGAGCGAATCCACTTTTTTTCCCCTCTGCTAGGTCTAAACAAGTAACTGTTCTGACCACATTAAAAAAAAAAAAATCTTTGGATTTCATCTAGCCAGAAAGTTACCATTTGAAAAGACTTTAGTTTTGTCATGTTTGTGATCTCCTTTTTTTCTCAGCAAGATTAATCAACTCAACAAACATCCTCTGCGACTGGTGATTCCATAATTTCTGCTAAGGGGTTGTATTTAAGTAACAAGAAAATCTCTTCAATAAGACAAGCCAATAGAATTATTTAAGCCACGTGGGTGGTTTTTTTTTGTTTTTTTAAATTCAACCTGTGTTTGGTTGAAGCTAGCTCGTGAGTCGATGAGAGTGATTTTTCTCACCACCGATCTCCCTGATTCAACATGTTCAATCAGCCACACAATCATCTGACGTGGCCAGATCAGTGCCAACAATGCAGGATATATTGTGTAGACTGAGGCCACAGCCACACACCAACAAAGCCCAGTGAACCGGGTGGATTAAACCTTGAGCAGAAGTGCACACATGGTGGGTGGCCATCTGTTTCACTTCCTCCAGCTTCACCTGAGACTTGATGATGTTCTTTTATTTATTTATTTTATTATGTACTTCCAGCATTTTAGCACTTTTCTTATGAATACAAACAGTGTTGGGGAGTAACGGCGTTACACATTCCGGAATTTAAAAAAATAAAAATAAAAAACGTAGCTGTAATCCATTACAGTTACAGAATAAAACCACATCATCAGATTACAGGTATTCTTTTGGATTCTTTTACAGGATTCCATTTTGATGCGGGGGGAGAGCGAGCGAGAGATGCCCCAGTTGAGAAATACAGAAATTTGTTGGCCGTTAAATTGACCGGTAAGTTGATAACTCGACACAATATTTTCAACAGACCGCTGTTGGTCGTCTGATGTAAATGAGACAGGTCACTGGCTGGATATTTGATTGTTGGTTTTAGCGTGGTCAGTTTCAGACAGGACTTGAAGGGAATGGACGGCGACAGTTTTGGATTATAGTCACTGCCGAACTTATTCATGTTAAATAACATTTACAAAGAAACGTGCCAAAATCATCCGGACTACATGTTACAATGATGAAGGGCTTCGAGCTTGCAGGCTAGACCAGGGGTGGGCAATTATTTTCCCGGGGGGGGCCAAATGAGAAGCAGAAAATAGTGTGGAGGGCCGGGCCAAAAGTTAGAAATAGAAATAGAAAATAAAGAAGATAGCACAATGTCTTTGTATGCCAGTAATAATGTAACATTCTCCTCCACCATCACACTCAGCACCGGTTCTCCTCAAGGATGTGTACTGAGCCCCCTGTTGTTCACGCTCTACACATTTGACTGCTCTCCGACTCTTATTAGCGGTCCAGTTTGCGGAAAGTTTTTAACATGATAACAATCAAACCATTCTAGGAAATGTTCATTTACTCGAGCCACAAGCAATTCACTCTGAGCATGGAAATTGCCAGAATCGGACTGAGTAAGAATCGGTTCCTTGTTTTTCAAAGTCTCGTAGATTTGAGTCTTTCCGACTCCAGGCGTCTCCTGAATGTTTCGTACTTTGTTACCCGCTTCGTTTAATCAGATACATATCACTTTCCCTTCCATGGTCATTACTCTCTCCCTCTTTCTTCGTCTTCCCCTCCCTGTGCTCTGCAACTTGAAGTGACTGCGCCACCTGGTGTTGAAATACCTGTCATTACAAGTCCAAACGAAATGAATGCAATCAAACCTTAATTGTGCACCAATCTTCGGCGGGCCGGATTAAAAAGACCAACGGGCCGGATCCGGCCCACGGGCCGTAGTTTGCCCACCCCTGGGCTAGACAGACGGCCCCAATTTGTGAGTAAATACTTCTCTGATTCCCATCACGAATCACCCACAACTTTACTATTTAAATGCCATATTACCAATATCATCCGCCAAATTTTTCACCGGGAAGAAGGAAAATACAAACGTTTTTGTCACGTATCAGTCACAGAATGTGTGTACCCCGTGAATTAATGAATTGGAGGAGTGTGGGGGGTGAGCCTGAAGCAGTGGGCCCCCTTTTCTACCTTTCATCAAAAAACAAAAAACTCTAGTCATGGGGAAATATTCCTGTGACAGCGGTTGCGCATATGATTCATAAATTTAAGATCCACGGTAATGTAGCCAACGTTCCTGGATGTGGCCGCAGGAGGAAAATTGATGACAATTTGAAGATACGGATAATACGAATGGTAACAAAAGTGCCCAGAACAACCTCCAAAGGAATTAAAGGTGAAAGCGATGGTCAAGTTACATCATTCTCAGATTGCATCATTCGTCATTGTTTGAGCTAGAGTGGACTTCATGGAAGCATTGTCTGATTTTCATTGGGTTATTTTCATTTCGTTCTTATGTATTGTAATAGTTTTTTATTTATTTTAGTGTTATTATTATTATTATTATTATTGCTATTATTTTCCTTTTCTTAGGAAAGTGTACTAAACATTTTGTTCGTGTGTGTGTGTGTGTGTGTGTGTGTGTGTGTGTGTGTGTGTGTGTGTGTGTGTGTGTGTGTGTGTGTGTGTGTGTGTGTACTTACTAATCTTCTGGATGTATAACATCCAGAACACGTGACAGAGGAAGCCTGGAAATGCAGAGCAAGTCATCAAGGCTGATGTGTGCCGTTGATATACTGTATATTGTATATTCAAAAGTCTCCTCAAAAGCCAACCTTGACTTTAAAAGCATTATGCACAGTCCTTAAAAATGCAACACTGCTACAGTGCTGAAATACCTCTACAGTGGTTACAATTGCCATGGATTTACTTCATGATTGATACCCAATTTGAAAATAAGGTATACATAACCATCAATCACTGATGAATGCAACCTTGGGAACTCATGCTTATAGACCACATGCAGGATCTCTCTCTGGAGGGGATATTTTGCAGGTATAATGAGTTAGAAACATCAGGGTAAACAAATTGACCTATTTTTTCTTCTTTATTTTGCAGGCAGACCTAATTACAGAGCAGGGATAAATGATTATTGGAGAGGATGCAGGCATACAAAGGTAATGCAATCTAATGGGTCATCGGGAGTTAATGCTTTATTATGTGGTATGTTGCTATGGCATGTCGTGTTCTGTGCTGGGTTTGCCTGAGGATGTTTCAGGTCGTTTTAGTTTCAAATCATTTTAGCTTCAATCAGAACATTGGTTTGTAACGCAATGATGGGAAAGAAATCACTCTGCCCTATCGGTCCTGCTACGTAAGCATTAACATGGAAACTACTAAGCCACTGATACATCAGCAAGGGACTTTAAGCTCTATACACCAGGGGTTCCCAACCACCTGTCTGCGGACCGGTACCGGGCCTCACCCATTTGGGACCGGGCTGCACAGAGACAGACCTGCGAGCTGTGACCAAATTGACTCCATAAAACGTGGCGGAATGGGACTCTAGCCAATCTGAGTCCCCCTTCTAACATTGATTTACAAGTTGATATAAACAAAATTCTCCAATAAATGAAAGAATAAGCAGTACACATCATCATCAAATTGTCATCATTTGCTCAGTCACATTTGCAAGTAGCAATGATGCTAACACCGTTTGTCGGATTGTAACTTAAAAATTATGTTGGCATTATAAGGCATATTTATTTTTCCTGATTGGCCCATTTCTCAATAGTTCATTGTGTTATTTATTTTATTATACATTTTTTTGTACAGTAGAATAACACAGTTTGAAATTTGTTGAAAAAAACCCCTACGTTAATAAAATGTTGAATTATTCTACAATTATCTTTTTTGTCAAGACCAGTGCTTTAAAACTGGTAATTTAAAAGCAATGAAAACAATGATTGCCAGTCTGCGAACAACATGTACTTGTCTCACTGGTATGTTTTTCCCCTATATTTTTAAGCACTTTAAAAAGGACGGGGACGAAGGACGATTATTTTCTGAATAAGGACGGAGGGACGATTACAGAAGGGTGCCCAAGTCGTGGACAGAGGATGGAGGTGCCCATCTCTAGTATGAACACTGCCAAGAAGAGATAACTTGAGCAGATAATGTTTTTGGATTCTGATAAGTGTTGTGATTAGCCAAGGATGTAGGAAGAAAAACCGGATGATGCAGCAGTGGGATGAGTGTAAAGTTATGCAACTATCACAATTTGGCCAAAAAATGAAAAAAATAAACCAACCAATTTTGCTATATGGCTACAGATATCTAAAATACCCTTTATAAACGACTTATATGCAGTAAACAATATATTTTTAGCACATTTATATGATGGAGCATAATCATTACTTAACAGAACAGACGACATACAAAGTATATACTGTGATACACAGTAAAGGCAGTTAATTATCATATAATTCATTTCGTTTATGATAATGATATTGATTACAGTATTTTGGTTTTTGTTTCATTATGTTTTCAGATAGCAAGGTTGAACTCATGCTAAAATACAACCTACAGTATTAACGCAGCATATCAGACTAAACTGCTATGTCTGCAATGTTTTAACTGACCATTGTTTTGGAGTTTGACACCATCAGGCTCACTTATGCCGTAGTGGCACTTGTGTTGGTGAAAAACGGTCTAGATTATATGTAATGTGTCCATTCCATTTTGCGTTGATTTGAATTATTGACCAGCACGGAAGCATTACTGCTTTTTTTCCATTTGAAAGCAACCTAATACCAAGTGTGCCTCACTCAGGACAGGAAATTTGAATGGGGTTGTATTGCACTGAGAAGATTCTTTATGTACTCTTCAGGTTGTAAGTATGCAGAAGTCAGCATATAATTTCCAAAAAGTGTCATTATCTCATCATCAGTCCTCATCTTCATCACCTGTGGCATAACTCGGAACCAAATATCATGCAAAATCCTGCTTTGCAATACACAGCAAAGCAGGATTTTGCAGTAACCGCCGTAACCCTTGAGATTCATCACTTCAGAAAATCCACCTTGTCAGATGAATCTGAGGCGAAGGGGAGGAGAAAAAAAAAATCCCTAAACCGAACGTTCCCTTCACAGTAATCGTTTCAATCTGTTCTGCCAGAACAGATTGTGGTATTTTCCTTCCCTGTTGGCGGGCCCTTTACTCGTTGTCCTTCCCTGTCACGTGGCATCCCTATTTCCCATTCTTGCAAAATGGCATTTTTCCATTTCATTGTCACACTGGACGACATATACTCAATGAGGCCCGTCCACCGGTCACCTCCTATGATCATTCATCTTGGACAGACCATTACACAGCAACCTCGTGGCCACAGATTCACGCTGAACTGTAAAATGGGCCAATAACAGAAAATGCGTGAGTAAAATTGGCCATAGACCATCAAAAAGACTCGAGACCCTCTTCATTTGTGTCAGGCCAAATAGATAAAAATGAAAAAAAGGCGCGGAACATTAGGTGCTACTTCATATTTTCGATTTACTGGAGATCCCTGGCTCTTTTTAAGGATTTGCAGTCCGTGTTGATTGATGGAGCCCATGTAAGTGGCCTTGGCAATTCCAGAAACAACAGTCAACCTCCTTTGGCAGGAAGAAAGCCCTTAACCACAAGAGCTGAGGCTGAAGGGGAAGGTGGGAGGTGAGCCAGAGGGAAGGCAGCCTGCGTGCGGTTGCACATCTTTGGAAGGCCTCATGTGTTGCCGAGACAGCCCCTTAAGTGACTTCAACTCATCTGAAAGATGCTCATTATGAGCGATAGAAAGACACCCTTTCAGAGCAACGTGAACTACAAACCCAGCCCATCTGGAGCGAGAGAGCGAATGCGAGGAGTTGTCAAAATAGGAATGAAAAACTGATTGGGTTTGGAACAACACCGTACAAGTCATAACATACATGAGCCCTCATCACAACAGCAGGATGTTTAGAATTTTAGTGTATCAACAAGGTTTGCCAAAATTTGTAAATATTTACTCATAAAGCAAAGGAAAATGCAGGGGCCTCCACAGTTGGTCTCTTTAAACATATTTAAATGGCAGTAACTCAAAGCAGCCTCCATGGCAAATTCCACACCGCATAGAGTATTCATTTTGAAGTCCATGTTTATACGCCACCATTTATAAGGCCAGTGTCTCCGTGCAGAGAGCGCCCTGCTGGGATGATAAGGACGCGTCCGCCTCCCCGAGATGAAGTCGAATGGAGAAGGAGGGGAATGTGGGCAGAGGACTCAAGACGGCATTATTGAGCATTGTGGAATTCATTTAAAGAAGCCAGACAAATGAACAAATTACTTATTCCTTTCTCCCATCATCACGCTTGTAAAATGCCTTTGCTCTTTCGCGATCGTGCTTGAATGTACATACTGCATATGGCCTTTGCAGTGCAAGGTCCCGTTCTTGACCATATTGAGCAAATGAGCCAGAGAAAGAATCGCTCACGCCTGCCTGTGAAATATGCGCAGAAATGGGTCTGTTGCAGTGTGAAAAGATTTGGCCAACCAAGAACTGTTAGACTTAATAGCTTGGACGAGATATTCATTAAAAGGCACTGACATTTCAAGCACACCAGTAAACTGCGGTCACCATCAAGCTGCCAAGGAGTAATGTGGAAAAGAAAGGATGTCGCATTGGCCCAATCATATGATAGTCAAAGAACACCAATTTAATCCTCCTTGGAAAGCCGGGAAGCAGTATAAAGTTTAATCACTGTAAAAAAGTCTCAAAGTATTCAGACACTGTAAACTTGGGTACTCATGCCACTTTCGGGCCCGATTTCCCTTTCCTGATCAAAGTCAACAAAGGCCTGATCGTTGAATGTCCATCCATCCATGTTCTGACCCGCTTATCCTCAAACAGGTCGCGGGGAATGCCGGAGCCTATCCTAGCCGTCTTTGGGAAGTACACCCTGAACTGGTTGCCAGCCAATCGCAGGGCACACATAGACGAACAACCACCAAGGGACAATTTAGAGTGTTCCATTAACCTGCAACGCATGTTCTTGGAATGTGGGAGGAAACCGAAGCACCCGGAGAAAACCCACACAGGCACAGGGGGGGAAACATGCACACAGAACGGCCAGAGCCGAAATTGAACCCTGTACCTCTGCACTGTGAGTGAGGCCCACGCGCTGACCCGTTGACCCACCGGGCTGCCATAGTTGAACGTGTCTAAGCAATTAGTCCGAAATGTTTTCGGGTGGTGTGGAATGTGTTTAATTTTGTATTTTTATTATTTTTGTCGGTCTGCTCGGCAAACAATCAGGCCGGCAATCGTAAATGTTACACCTGTTCAAGATATTTGATCAACACTCGGTTGAGCCGTGCTATGGACTTTGTGATTGTGTGTGAGAGACATAACAGTAACCGATTTGGAAGCAATCTGATGCTTGTGTTGTTGCCTGACACAATACAAGAGCATCTGTTTTTGTTCAGTGTTTGTATAACATGTCTCCCAAGGTATTCGGCCAAATAAAAAGGAGAAGAGTTTGGCAACTCCAATGTAGCTGCCAGATAGGAGTTAGATTAAGTTCTTCTGTTTCTTCTTCTTCAGCTTTTCTGTCTTCTTTGTATTTTCTGGCATCAATACAATGACAGGCATCAGGTGTGGGTAAGAGACTTGCGACTGAGGTGTGGTTACTTGTGTGTTGGTCGTCTTGAGTACGGCACACATTATACAGTAAGAGCAGCAAGCTATTTGCTGATTGTTTTTTTTTTCTTCATCGTGTGGGGTCTCAAAAAATCTGAATGTGTACAACCTGCATAACTGGATGGAGCGATATCTCAAAAGTATGATTGACTTCGATACACCCCGTGTTGATTATGTGTTCCATTTACCATGTAAATAAAGATGTACCTGTATTATATTTCGAGCAGTGTGCGGACAACTTTCGATAGTATGATATAATAGCGGTGATGACAGTAATTGTTTTGGAACATTTCTTTTGTTCATTTACTACCATTGTTGTTAGGGGGATGCTAAAAGTATTCAGTTCGCTGTACACGGCATTGTTTCAGCGACACCCTGAGAAGTGCTGCGTGCTTGAGAGCTGTGCCCATGTCTGAGAGCATGCGTCTGCGACTGTGTTCTGGAATACACGTACAGTATGTTTTGTGCAGTGTGTGAATTTTTTCCAGGAAGACGTGCCACTGCGGCCATCTTTACTGTGGAGTATGGACCGTTTTCAGACGGACATTTTTAAGGTTAACCTTTGTGATTTCATATGGGTGGGGCATTTTTAAGGAGAACTGAATTTCCCTGAACAAATTATAGACAAGGAAAATGTTCGTCAGAACTTGTGTGGGGGAGTTAAACTGGGCTCATGCGAGGATGAGACAAGTCTGTAAATTAAAGCTATGACACTTAACCTCAGTGGTAGACAGACGTTGGGCTGCAGAAAAGAAACCACTTACATTAAACACATCACATTCACAGTGGTCTACACCCCTGCGTTGAATATTGCTGTCCTGTTGACTCACTTCATCGTTGATTGAGCTTTCAGCTGCTCTTTTGTGCTTCGTGGCTGAGGATCAAAGGGGTTTCTACACCATTTTAGGGGTGCCTCAATTGAATCCCAGCACCAACTCAATGGAATCCCAGCACCTCTTTTTATCGAGCTTTTACATAGTACAAATAGAGGTCACATATTCGTGTACAAGCACAGAAAAAGCATTACAGTACATAGAAGAATGCCCCCCTCCCCTCACCTGAGAAGAATAGGAGACACTCGACTAAATAGAGTAAATAAATAAGGGGCAAGGAATTAAACATACGTTGGAAATATAACAGTGAAATGATTATAATATATACATTATGAAACTGTATTATCCGTAATGTACTGCACTGTCACATTACTTAAAATGATGCAACAAACTTGACCACACCACTCATCAAGTAGACATAGTTTTGAGTCCATTCAAGTGTGTCAGCATTTAATTCCATACAGAGAAGAATCTATCCCGAGATCCCCTGAGCGATTATTTGATCTTTTCCAATTTGATAAACTGCATTAGGACACTCACCCACGTAGATGGTTTTGGTGGGCGTTTAGATTTCCAATGGAACAGTATCCTTCTACGTGCAAGTGATGTCGTAAAGGCAATTATGTTCCTGTGACTTTTACTAAATGTCGGGTCATTCCCATCGGCTACACCAAGTATGGGCATTGCTGAAGTGGGTTGTAAATTGGTGCGCAGTGCCTCGGTTAGTGTGGAAAAAAATCATAGACCAGTAGGCAAGTTAGTGCTGGACACGACCAGAACTTGTGAGTCAAATTGGCCGGGCTGGTTTGACACCAATCACAACTTGCATCCATATTTTTTCCAGTCTTGCTTTAGAAAAGTGACTGTGGGCCAAGACCTTAAATTGTAGTACGCGTATTTTTGCACATGACGCACTCTCGTTCACCATCCTTCGCACCGTGTTCCATATTTCCTCCAAACTCATTCCTACTTTGTTCTCACAGTCTGTTTTAATCTTTTGAACAGATACTACTTTGAGTGAGGATATGCAGTCTTTAACTCTTGAAAATAGTTTTTTTGGGTCCAACGAGCCATCCAATTATTTGTCTAATTTATGGAAATAGTGCTTAAGCGTCTCCGGATGTTGGTGAATGAGTGTCGTCCAAGGTTAAAAACAATTTGGTCCAAAGAAATCACATCGCACATTGTCTTTTCTAGGCGCAACGCTAAAGCGGTAGCCAAAATGTTCATATGGCTATTTTAAAGAGATACAGGCTGATACGAGCTACATTCAGTTCTGATTTTATCTTGCTTTAGCAAAAGAATAATTGCTGTTTCAGTGAGGGGAAGTGGGAGTGACCCTCGGAGAGAGAGTCATGAAACATGTCAAGCAAAACTGCAGATACATTTGTTTCAAATTTCTTAAAGAACTCAATTAGACCAGGTGTTTTGTGACTTTTTAAATGACTTTATTGCCTTGGTGAGTTCGTCCAGTTTCATTGGAAGCTCAGACCCAGCTCTATGCGTCATGCTTATTTTGGGGTCTCAAGCTCGTTTACCTGCCGGTTGAGTAGAGGCACCTGTAGGTCAAGACAAACTGTGGCAGGATTTACTTTCTGTACCTAGATTTGACACCACTGCCAAAAGGAGGATTTGCATTTTGGCTGTCGATATTGAAATGCATCCTTCTGTCCATTCTCACCACCGCTTATCCTGAACAGGGTTGCAGGAGGGGGGCTGGAACCTATCCCAGCTGACTTTGGGCGGAAGGCAGACTCCACCCTGAACTGGTCGACAGTCGGTTGCAGGGCACAAATAGAGGCAAACAGCCAGTCACAGCCACATCCACATGAGTGTGAACCGATCCCACGCTACCCGCACAGAAGACAGGCGAGTCTACCACTATAATTTCGATACAGCGATTCTGATATTGAAATTATATTGTTGACAAAAACCCATTCATCATTGTTGTTTACAAAGTATTATGTACTTTAAAATGATCAGTCTTCCCAAACACAAAAATTCTGTTTTTCACGGATATATTTCTGTATTCATGACTTTACTCAAGAAACGTCCATGCGATTTTCACCTAAAGCCTTCAAGCCTTAGATGTAAACCTGGACATGTGTGTGGTACAGTATGTCGATCATGGTTTGCTATCCTGTATGCAGCTCCCCCTTCACAGCAATTGCACAGGGAGTACAGAATGTGAAATTCTGTTGGGTTCATGACATATTATGATGCACGATCAATCCTAGGCATTTTCTCCACTGATTTAATGTTGCTGGAACAAAGGAAGGGTATTGATTTCATGGTCAATTATAGTTGTAATTATTTTTGGACCCTGTTTACAGTATTCATTGTGAATGGATCTTAAATTTTATTCTTGGTAAGTCATTTGTCTGATGTGTTTCTTATGTCACTATCCTGAGAGTATCAGCTCCAACAATATGTAAACAATGCTTCTAGTTTGTAACTCCGTTATGTAAGAGTATGAAATGCTGAATTTAGATTATTTCGCCCAAGAAGCTCAAAATCAACAAAAAAGTCATGTGGACGGAATACTTGAAACAAGGAATAGCTGATGACAGGAGAGGATTACACTTAATTTTGTTTTGATGTTATTATGCGTCATTTCCAAAAATTCTACAAAAAATGAAGTACCTGTCTTTACAAGCATCCATCCATTTTCTTTCATGCTTATCCTCACCAAGGTCACGGGTGAGCCGGAGTCTATGCTAGCTGGAAACTCTGGACTGGTTGCCAGTCATTCACAGGTCTTTACCAAATATAACTTTCAAACATAAACTATGAAAACAAAGCTTTGGAATTTATTCCACTTGCTAACTCACCACGAAATATGAATAGAAATCATGATTTGTCTTTTCTTTGTGAGTGGTATATTTTCAAAAAAGTAAAAGCTCATCAATATGTGCATATGCATATAGAGTTGTAGCTTAACATTAACGTGACAGGACTTGATGAAGTTCGTCATTTTGTTGATTCTTTTCTTGGTGCATTTGTTATTTTCCTCTCTTTTGACAACCTTGTGCATTAACTGAAAAGCATGGTGCGACTTACAGATGAAACACTGAATCATTCATAGCTTTGTTCTGCTAAGCTACTAAAATGTGTAGCAGGTTCTGCTCAGGTTACACAAAATGCCTTAAATCTATTGGACATAAATCAACTGTAGACAAACACAAGGGGATGAAGCCATTTTTAAAGGCATATATTAATGTAGATGCACATGTGTATTTAATGCCAAAAACATGCCTGACCTAAAATGTGAGCCCTGACGCAGACCAATTTAGCAAAACAGAAGGTAGACTGGACATGCCGAGTATGTTGTGGGATTCTCATACCAGCGGGGGGAGCTCTTCTATATTTTGTTTAGTTTGTTTTGCTTTGTTTTCCATCCTGATGCAGGATTGACACGGACTTGGCCTGTTTTTCCTCATTCCTTTCACACTTAAGCCAAATGACAAGCAAAGGGTGGCTTCTCCTTGCATTCATAACCTCACCGTCACTTTTAGTGTCTTTTTCATTCCTTGCCAAAATACAATACACTCTGCCCCAGGGAGCATTTTCGCAACTTTATCTGACGCTGAGGTGACTATTTTTACTACTTCAGCCTTTCTTCGGATTTCCAGCCACCATGCGATGTCATCTGTTGAGTCAAGTTACAGATGTGAAAATAAGACCTCTATATTTAAAGAACTAAAACATGATTTTGTAACTATATGACAGGAGCTTTTGGTATGCATTATATATCATAATAGAACTTGTGTAACTATGACAATAATGAGACATGAAATAAGCACACGTTTCTCAGTGAAATGATTAACTCTCACATTTTTTTTCACAGTTTGAGAGACCGGGTGTGAATTGTGGCCGCAAGCAGCTCTTGAATGAATTTGCATCCTGTTGCCACCTTGGGGGGGAAAGTGACTGAAGAGTGACTGTGTCAAATTTTGACTACATACAAGGAAGTACATTACAATATGGTTGTCATAATTGACTTTACTGTTAAATGTATTGTACATGCATGTCCTGGCTACTGTGATTTTGACCAGGCACCTTGGAAGCACGACACCTATTGCACTTCAGGTTTTGTGGAATGTTACATATTTGGTTTGCAGATGTTTGTTCATACATTAGTTACTAGTACAAAAATTTTAATGGTATCTTTAGCTTGATATTTTTTTTAATATCTGTGTGTGCCCTCTGGCAACCAACTCAATGTGTAGCCCACCTGCTGCTAAAGACAGCTAGGATAGGCTCCAGCCTACCTGTGACCCAAGGGAGGATAAGTGGATCAGATAATGGAGAGATAGTATCTTCGGCTTAGTTTTTTTTTGGAACATACACAATTATTTTTACCTTCCTTTATCTTGGATCCACCAAATACAATCTTACAAAAAAACAAAAAAACAAATAGGCCTACTTGAACTAATTTAAACAACACTAAAAGTAAGGATGAAATAATTATTAAAACGCGTAAACCCGAAATAAAATAAAATAAATCGCATAACTAACTAAGTTTGAGGGAAAAAAAGTCAAAACTAGCTTCAACTAAGAGAAAAAAAAATAACCGAAGCGCTCCTGAATTGTTTTCCAAAAAACTCCTCACCGCATTTTAGTGGTTGCCCGAACAAGCCGCCAGGATCCAAATTTTGGTAAAGCTCCACGTCCCGTTTTCCAGTGAGCCAGTGGAGTTCCAGCCCTACTCCTCCTCCTCGTCCTCCTCCTCCACCACCTCCTTCTCCTCGCTGCTCGCTCATGTCCCAACCGTGAGCGGCGAGTTGGCTGCGGCCGAGATTTCGCTCTCTCCAGGGTCTCAGTTCACCGTTTACTAGCCCCTTCTTGTTTTGTGCTCGTGGCCGACACTGGAGTGGAGAGGTCGACGTGTTGGACAACGTTGGACATCACTCGCCCGCTCTGCTCTTCTTTGCGCTGCGCCTTCGTAGTCATGGATTGATGAGTGTTTTTTCTTCCGACCTCAACCTCGATCAAGTTGCAAAAAGAGTGTGCATAACCTGCGACGCTCTCTTTCCCAGCTCCATGTTTTACCCGGACTCTTTTCTAAGTACCTGGCTCCCCGTGCGGTTTCGCAGTTTGCCGCTCTGAACTTTTTTTTTCGATTATTATTGGTGACTTTTTTTTTCCGAAAAGGATTTCGTTCAAAAGCCGGGATTCCTGAAAGCCTGCCAACATTTATTCGTGAAAAGTGATGGCCGAGCGGGGAGCTCTGTTGCTCCTCTCTCTCCTCTCCTGTCTCACCTTTCTGTGCACAAGGAGCACGGCGGCCAAGCATGTCGACAAAGGTACACACCTCGCTCGTTTTCCTTTCTCGAAATGTCGCTGCGTTTGACCATCCCGAAATGTGGAAACTTTAATCGCAACACCCCGCGGAGAGAACGCACAACGTTCAATATTGTCTGAGAAAAGCTGGTGGTGTATGGCCGCTGGTTGTGTTGTGTTCAGGTAATGGAGCCTTTCACCATATAGGCAAGTTTAAAAGTAGACTTGTTTGACCCGTCACCATTCTACATTTGGATGCGACGTCTTCCAAATCCTCCACCAAATGTTTTATTGTTTTGAATGTGGGATGCGAGCCAAACACGTGTTTTGTGTTCGTCAACGTGTTGCCCTCAATGGAAATAGTCACTTTCAAGAGAGGAAAGCATCAGTCCAGTAGACATCTCATTACCTGGGTGTCAATACACGTTTAGCTGATGGATAAACACATTCACAATTCATTAGCTTTTCACCATCAGTCCAACTGGTGGTGTTCTGTTGTGGGAAATGTCACTTAACCCCCCCATTGTCAGACATCGGAGCGCTATTGATTGCAGCCTGAGCTCGTGTCACATTTGGCAATCAGTTGCCATTTTGGGAATAATGACAGAAAATGCCTGTTTGGAGTCTATCACATACTGTACTCATCTTGACTGTGTTGTTGCAGCCGTTTGATCATGTGTTTGGAAAAAGTCTACAGGGCTTAGCCAAGGTTGTGTATGAGAAAATGCTGTTCATGTCTAAGGAATGGCTTGGTTTTGCTTCCTAAAGAAGAAATGCCTAGGATTGACGGGTCTCTGCTTGCATATGGGGCCTGATGAAAGACCCTCTCCTCCATGTGGAGCTCTGCAGTGGTGGAAAGGGAGATAGAGAGCGAGAGGAAAAAGGCCCCTCCTTGGTTCAGTAGGAGACCCATACAAAAGAGGGAGATGGGGGTAGGGTGAAACAGGCTGACTGTCTGGAAAGTAATAAAACCAGGAGATTAGGGGGACCAGGGAGTTCCTTTGGGAGGTTTGATTGATTCCAGAGAATTGGACTGGGACCCACACGCAGTGAAGGAATCTCACATTACTAATTATGGGGTAATTATCCCCCCAAAATCAGTTTATTCACAGCACGTTCACTTGAAATTCTTAAGTAGTCACCAGATAATATCTTAAAGTTGGCAGAGCTGTCGTCAAATTTGTCCCCTTGAGTCAGGTACAGATTCAACAGATTGCCTCACTTTTAATGAATGTTCTGCTTAATCTGTTGAAATGCGGCTGCTATTCTTCCAACTCCTCCCTTTTCAATTCGCTGCAAATTGTAGTAACATTCCCCCTCAAAAGTTTGGCTTTTGTAAACAAGTTGCCGCTGGCAGTGTAAAATCCATTTAGGCCCTATCTTATCTCTGTAATCCTGCTGGGACTGACTTGTGTGCTGATCGTCTCCCAGCGGACAATGCAAATAACTTGCTGAAATGCGTAAACATTTGGCCACCCTCTTTGCTTTTACACAGCACTATGCAAAAGCACACGGTCTTATTAACCCATCACACTTTAGATGTAACATGGCCCGCAGCCTTTTTAAACAACTGTTGTTTTCAGTGGCACACTGATGGTCTTCTCCAGCCTTTCCACAACTTATTTTCCAGTTTCCTGTTTTGGTTTTCAAAGTGAAGTGCTTTTAGATATTGTAGTGATTTTTTTTTTGTTTGCGAATTCCTGTGTATAGACTGTAAAGGAAATTAAATATTTATGAATTCATGTCTCTTGTGTTCTTTAACCTTATGTAGCTGTGCTAAGGCAATAAGTGATGTATTTTAGTCAGCCCGGGTCTTCTTTCTGGACTCTACTGATGAGAAGACAGAATAGAAAGTTCAGGTGCGTCAAAGTATAACTTGGGGGTGTGCTGTCTAAACGATATATTTAACCTAAGGTATGAATTTGCTAAAAGGTAGAGACTTGGACCCTTCCGGCCAATTACTGTAATGCATGTTCATTTCGTCTTTGTATTTCTCTTCGTGCTCAGTGTGACAAAAATTACCCACATTTATGGCCAATTCAAAGAGAAAGTAGAAAAAGACCTCTGTGAAATCAAATATGTTTGCCGTACAGGTATCCAATTTATTTTTGCAGCGCTGCTAAATGTTAGGGATCATCCATATTAAGGAAATCACTGAAAGTGAAGTCGTTATGCCCACATCCCTTCCGTTTTTTATTTTTGCTGTTCGAATGGTTGTTGCGCACCATTCTGTGGAACCTCTGCTACCGTAACGTGGCTAACCATGATGTGGAGCTACGGAGGTTAAAATTCTCTTTGCATCCGGTGTCAACAGATCACACGCCACTGATCGCCGCCTCTGTGGCAGGGAAAAAGCAACATTTCTGTAATAGCGATATCACAAAGGAAGGGCAAGTAGGAGCCATGCTCAGTGCAAAGCTAAACATTCAGCAAAATAGCATGCAGGTTTCTAAGTGACTTGAGAAAAAATAAAACATTAAGATGAAAAAAAAAGTCAACTATTGTTCGTGCAGAAACGTCCATCCATTTTCAAAAACGCTTTTCCTGAACAGGGTTTCAGGAGGGTGTTGGAGCCTCTTCCAGCTCACTTTGGGCAAAAAGCAGACTACATCCTGAACTGGTCGCCAGTCAGTCGCAGGGCACATAAAGGAGACAAGCAACTATTCACACCGTCACTGAGTGTGAACTGATCTTGCACTGCCCGGACACAAGTCAGGCAAGTGTACGACTACACCATCAGCGACACCGCACATAAACAATCCAATCCGTTTTATCAGCAGTTATTTGTTATTTGACTGCCAGTGCTAAGTGTTCCCCTTGACGTTTGAGGTATGATTAAGCTGACTGACTAAATGCCCTTGCTTTCTTTACTACGGTTAAAGACAGAATTGGCAGAGGCTAATTAATCCACGGAGACAGATTTTTGAATAAATTGTGAACAACTAAACTGAAAGACAACTATAGAGCGTTTTTATTTACAATATCAGCAGTATTGGATTTTGTTTGCACTATTTTGCACCAGGGAGTGCTAACTTTGAATTGTGGCTTGAGCTTTGCATCATAAATGTTATCCTAACTAATATTTGTTTCATTATTATTTATTTGACCAATTTCCCTTCTGTAATGGACTGTAATGGACTCCTTTCAGAAACAAATAATTTATTAAGTTATTATGAATAAAAAAAACAACCTTTGCACTTAATTTTGTTTCACGATATATACTGTTACTGTGAAGGGTTGCAATTGATGCCCTGTTGTGAATTTTGGGCCATCTGACTCGGCCCTATGGTAACTTAATTTTTGCACTGATTGAGTGATTGTATTTCTATTTATTTCAATGGGAAACAGTTGGTTTGCGAGCGTTTCAGGTTATAAAAGGGCTCATAAAACCAATTAAATTGGTAATCTGTCACTTCACATTATACACAGTGAAAACCCCCCCAAATTGTTTCATGTTGCTCGGATCGGTGATTGGCAATCTTTTATTATATTATTATTTTTATTATTATTAGTAGTAGTTTTAATAGTCTTGTATTTTTTTTTAAATTGAGATTGGCCACAAAAATCCTGATCGTGTCAAGTTTGGGGGATAAAGTGTTGATCTCACATCAGACTGTACTTTGCTCGCATCGTTCTCCAATGTGACACCAACTCCTCTGAGAAATGGGACACTCCTTTGTTGTTGTGAATGCACACAATGGCGCCTGAAAAATACAGTCGGCATGAATCTCGTTAGACCATAAAAATTAATAAATTAGGGTCACTTTATACTTAAAGTGTTTTTTTTTCCCTCTGAAAGCTCACATGATATTGCATGGTGACTACTGACGAAAGGTATGGCAGCTCATTAGGTTACAGCCACATGGCTCGCTCTGCAGCAGACCCAAGTATCACTCTGATTATTTTGCAGCTATGACAGTGACTAGCATGGCCATATGTTAATCAACCTGGTTTTAAATACTGTTTTGTTTTGTGGATTTTAAGACAAGATTTGACAAATATGGTTTGAGAGTGTCGTAAGATTGAGTCTATTGGGTAAAATGGCAATACCATGTCCAAGCAAAGCATCATGCAGTGGAACTTGCTGTCTACCATATTGAATATACTGTACACTACTGTACAGTGATTTGTTTATGAGCTTCGAGTATGCATAAAGTCCTAATGATCTCTATCAAGAGATTTGGATAACTGTGTACTTTGCCAAGTGTTTTTGATCCATCGGCTCCACTAATGAATCCCCCTCCTCCACTGGAGATTTTTTTTGGGCCGTCATAGTAGAGAGCGAACACTCTGCGGTGCTGCTCAGTGCTTTTGATGTAAGAGGTGGAGTAATGTTGTCCCTACTGTCGCAATGACAACTAGATTGTACTGCCACTTTCGGAGCTACAAAGTCTGTGCTTAGAGGGCTTTGGTGGGGCGGTCAAAATGACATCAATTATTGAAATCATTTGCGCAAACTGTCACCGTTTAGAGCGGGTAATTGTTAACGGACGACTGATCAATATCTGCTGAGTAGACGGCGTCACATCTGCTGGCGCGTCAGTTGGGGGTTAGATGGGGCTGTGTGGTATGATCCAAATTAAACTTTCAGTTGCCTATTGTGGCACAGTAAAAAGACCATCGGCTTTTAGTTCATCCAACAATGCGCTTCTGTTGACTAATTTGCTCGTAATTCAATCTGGTTAAAAACGTTGCGTTGCAGGGTTTGTACATATTGTTGTTCAGCTTCAGCCAAGGCCTCAATTATTTGCACAGTGGAAATAATGGACCTTTCAAGATTTCCCATGCTCCCATTTTTCTGCATAGCAGAATTAGTGCGTATCTGCTGTTTGTTTTTGAATACTTGAGCACACATTTGACATACAAACCCGATTCCAATGGAGTCGGAATGTTGTGTTAAAATAAAAATGTTCAACCTATATTTAATTGAATACCAAAAAGAGACAAAATATTTAATGTTCAAACTAATAAACTGTTGTTTTTTATGAAATCATAATTCATTGGTAAAACGTTGGAACAGGTGGCAAAAAAGAATGAGAAAATTGAGGAATCCTCATCAAACACCTGTTTGCAACCTCCGACAGGTGGGCGGGCTAATTGGAAACAGGTGCGTGTCATGATTGCATATAAAAAGAGCTTCCCTGAATTGCTCAGTCATTCACAAGCAAAGATGAGGCGGTGTACACCTCTTTGTGAACAACTGCAAGAGAAAAATGGAACACTTTAAGGACAATGATCCTCATCATACACTTGCATAGGAGTTTAGGGATTTCGTCATCAAAAGACCATACTATAAAAGACCATAATAAAAAGAGAATCTGGAGAAATCACTGCATGTAAGCTGCTGACGACCAACATCGAATGTCTGTGACATTCCATCCCTCAGGCGGCACTGGATCAAAGTGCAACATCAATGTATAAAGGATGTCACCACATGTGGTCAGGAACACTTCAGAAAAACAATGTCAGTCAATGCAGTTTGACGCTACAGCAGTAAGTACAACTTAAAGTTCTACGACGCAAAACAAAAGCCAGCGTCCGTGATGGCATGGGGCTGTGTTAGTCTAATGCCAATGGCATGGGTAACTCATGCATCTGTGAAGGCACATACTGGTTTTGGAGAAATATATGCTGCCATCCAAGCAACGTCTTTTTCATGAACCTACAAAGTATTGTATACAGTGATACTCCTCTACGATGAAATCATGTTTGCAGCAAGACATTTTTCACAACAGGGGACTTTTCACTACAGTAAATTTATCTTTCCGCTCGGCAATGCGTAGCAACTCACACTTTAGCATGTGATGCGTTCAATGGAAGCAAGAAAAATTGAAACTCAGATGTATCTCAGATGTAACCACACACATACACACACACAAACATATGTGTACTCTATTTTTATTCCAATAGTGCATAAGTATGAGCATACACTTATTTGACACTTCATACAGCCAACGTAGAAAGAAAAAAAGGGAAAGAAATTGCAAAATTTACGATTCATTCATTCACTTTCACTTACATCAATTTCTTGCATAATGTCTTTTACTTTGCTTCCTCCATCTTTCATTTTTATTACTTGTCTTCAAGCGTTAAAGCTTTTCTTTTCTTCACTCCTTGGTCTGCAAAGGTCCGTTTTTATAGCAAATTTAGCAATGCAATGTTTGTGCTGCGTCTGAAACTAACAATGACAAATAATTCCTGTACTACTGCGCATGTGTAAGCCACTGTGGTGTTTGCTGTTGCCATTTCTGAGCTAAGTAGTAGGAGTCGCTGTCGGCTAAGGTTGGATTAGACTTTTGTGGAAGGCTTGTTTTCGTCATAGTGGATCTCGTTGCGAGGCAAGGGCAGAGAAAAAGATTTCATATTATGCAACGGGGATTTTTCATTGTAGGGGGAGCAGAAAAGTGGGAATGGTTTTAATGCATGAAGATTTTTTCACACAATGGGGTATTTATCGCCCATGTAGGTTTCGTTCTAGAAGAGTTTCATTGTATGCGGTGCTTTTCTTTATTTTTTTACTCGCTCTCTCAAATGGCCACTGGTCCGCTGAGCTGTAGTTGGCGACCACTGCTCCACTCAGCATTACGTTTTAAATATGAATTGTCCAAACATGAAATCAGAGAGCATCAAAGAGAAATGTGTACTGCTCTTCACACCAACATTTTGCAGGGGGGGGAACTTCTATAAAATAATTTTTGTATTTTAAACAAGCCTACGGATCTCGACAGCTGTTAGAATCAATTTCAAATAGCTGAACCGATTTAAGAATTGTTTATTTCTATATGTTTTACCATTGTATTTAATAACCTCCATTGCCTAATATTATATTAGCCTGTGACCATTTCAGGGTGTAGCCCACCTCCTGTCTCTGTTTGCTCTTTCACGATAACAAGGAGGTGAGCAAGGAGCTTGCAAAAAGCTGAACTGTTGGAGGTTTCAAAGTTTCTGACTTTTTCCAGACTTCATTGGAACCCGAGGATTGCTACATGTTTCACGTTCTTGTAATATGTCTACTTGGAGACCTCAGTCTTTCGTTCACCTGTTTCTCAAATGCATTACTTTTTAATTGTCTGTGTGTGCTGTGCTACGCTGCTGTTGTGCTTACCAAGCTTTCTTGTTTTGCTGTGATTGAGTAATGGTGAGGCTTAACGACTTCTGGAAGAGAAGAGCCTTCCTTGGAGCTGACACGTGGCAGCAGAACAAACAAAACACACTCAGAGAGGAGTTTGAAATCAGGAGTTTGAACGGATGGAACCAGTTTTATTTTGACATTCTTAAGTCTAGGTGTTGTAGCTGATTGCACGAGGTTAACTAATTGTCTTGAAGAAAATTAGGCAAAATAGCAACAACTTGCTTCCAATGAGCAGTGATGCCAGCAGTTCGTCTCAAATAGGTCACATCCATATCACAAGCATTTAATGTCTCAGTAGGTTGGCAACACTTGCCCAGATCATCATTTCATTGTGAGCTAAAACTGCAAATAAGGTAATTTATAGTTAATGTAATAGTGAGCAGAGTCTCCATCCTGGCAGCCGGGGAGGTCACAAATTATGGCAGTTTAACTGATTAATAACCTTTATTTGATTGCACCTTACCTGGAGTGCCAGCATCCTGCAGCTCTCAGGCATTAATTTATTCTCTGCTGTCTTTTTGGAGGACGTCCAGGTTGTGATGAATTCACCTAAAAATCTTCTCAAGGCGCACTTTTGTGATTATAGTGCAGCTGTTAACAACTAGCTTGCGCTTCCAAGAGCAATACAAGAATGAAACTGCATTCCCGATGGAGTGATTTAGAGAACTAATTGATGCCGTACCGATCAAAAGCACAACATAGATTTCAAATGTTCAGTCATTTGTCAGCTCATCTGCAATGTGGTGGAGTGTGTTTATATGGGAGACTGCATTCGCGCTCATTCAGTCCAGTTATCAACTATGTTACACAAAGAACTTTTCAGGCTTCAGTCGGTCAAAGCAGCTCTTCATGTGATGGAAGGGTGTGGAGGCTCTCAGTCACAGAGAGTCGATTGTAGGTGCCGCTTAATCTAGCTGGCTGGCATCGTCTTGTGCCCGCCCTGTGGCTCTTGGCAACTTGAGACATGGATGGCTTTTTATACAAACCAGTGTTCCACATCTGGGCTTGAACAGAAGTTCTCTCCTTGATTTGAACGCCCCCCCCCCCAAACAAAACAAAACAAATATACTGTATGTATATATATATATATATATATATATAATATGCTCACATTTGTATTTTCAGGAAAGTCCACTTTCATCATAAAACAGACGTAGTTCCTTTTAAATATGCAAATAATTTTGTGTTGATGTTATCTGAAAAGAATTTGGGTTGAACCATAAATGTTGTTGAATTTGATTGTAAACATCTATAAAGATTGAAACCAAAAGACAGATTAGGATATGAGAGGAATTTGTTGGGCATGCAGTTTGGGGTTGGTTTGTTCAGAATTTTGATTTCTAGAATTGAGTATATTATTTAGGTTGTGTTTTTTTTTCCTTTTCCTCCAAGAGCATTGGCATTCCAGATAGATGAGTCGTAGCTATGAACTTCAACAGTCTGGATTGTTGCTATTAGACGAATAGCAGTTTTCAAATTCTGATGTATACATCAACTTTCCTAAATTTCCTAGGTATTGTTTATGCTCCCCCTGCTTTTGTAGTACAGTCATACCTCGGTTTTCGACCATAATCCGTTCCAGAAGGCTGTTCGAAAACCGAAACCACACTCTTTTAAAAAGAAAAAATTATTGAACACGTCTGCTCACAATGGAGCGCTACATGAGGAAGCGTCACTTCCTCATCTACCCGAGGAAGCGTCACTTCCTCGTGTAAGGAAGGCGAGAGGAGTCAAGTGGCGCATTCAAGTGCGCTCAGTTTGGTCGAGAACCAATTTTCGGTCGTAGTCCGAGGCATAAAAAACTCAAAATATTTGGTCGAAAACTGATTTGGTCGAGAACAGAGACATTTGAAAACCGAGGTTTGGCTGTAGTATTAACCCTTGTTTCTGGAGCTTGATTGGAGCTGAAACCACTCTTTGAGCAGGACAGCATTATGTAGAGGTTTCCTTGTGCTTGTTGGGAGCACCCCCTTTGGCTCTCCCTCCACTGACTGTCCTGAGCAAGTCTCATCTCAACTCTGAGCTCTTCTAAAGCTGACAGAGGTCGCGAGCCAGCTCAAAATGTGAAATTAGCGCTTCACGTCGTTTTCTTATACTGCCACATTGTCATGAAATTGGTCCTCTCTTTTGAGTCTGCTTTTGTGGCTTTATTTCCATTTGAGCAAACGAGTCACCCAGCAGCACCATGAAACATGATGGCATTTATTTTGTGCTCAAATGTTAATGTGAGGTGAAACTTGGACAGGCCACAGAATGATAATTGCCCCTTGAAATCTAAAATCATTACAGCCTTTATGAGTGCTTTTTACTTGTAAGGAAAATATCAGGCCTTAAGGGACATATGTGGGCTTCTATAAGGATTATAGAATTACAAAATGGCAGCTTGTGGATTTGTCATTTTACTTGTGCTTAACATATATACAGTATGTGTTACTGAACTGGCTTTGGTGATTTCAAAAGTGTTTTTTGTTGTTGTTTTGTTTTACTTTCCCAATGCTGGTAATGGCCATATAAGATTACATTTCCTTTCCTCACTCAAAGGGGATCTTTTCTTAATGTGGGTTAGAAACCTTGACCGTTGGAAAATCATCTGTGTGACAGTTTTTTTAATAGTTTGAAACTGAGTAAAGTTTTTACATTTCGAGGAGAAATGTAAGCCTCAGAAACAAATTTGACTTTTGAAGGAAGCTTGACCTCATGACACCTACCTAATATTGGTACTGGGCGTTTTGTTTTTTTTTTTGTTCTTGAAATATTCTTAAAGTTCAATCGTATTGGCCGATATGGGGGGAAAAAAATCAAGTCATCTATCCATTTAGGCCATTTTGTATCACAATGACATACAGTATAACAATATATTTTCAGTTATTTAAAAAGTGCATATATACAAAACTCTAAGCCAGGGGTGTCAAACATACGGCTCGTGGGCCGGAACCGGTCCCCAAGGAGGTTCAATCTGGCCCGCAGGATAATTTAAAAGTGAAAAAATGCATTTAAAACACAGAAGAAATATTTTTTAATAAAATGCAATTCATGGATTATCCGCGAGGGGCAGATCGTTTTGATCAGTGTAGAAGACATCATTGTTTTGATCAGAGAAGAAAACAGCAGTCTCAATTTGTCCCCGAGACAGACCCAACACAGCAGACGGTATCAATGTGGCAATGCTTCTTTATACCAAAACAAAGGAAAGACATGATATTTTGGTTATTTATAGCAGAGTATGGTATAATGTTAATGGTCCGGTCCACTTGACATCTACTGAATCCGTATGTGGCCCACAATGTGAAATGAGTTTGACACTCCTGCTCTAAGCGAAGGGAAAATGACACAGACAATTTGCTTCATGAACCAGCTGTTGTTCATGAAGCAAATTTGTTTGTATAAAGGGGTTTAAGACAATGGCACGTCAGTGTACTTTCAGCCCAATGTTGAACAGAGAGGGCCGCCTCGAGGAGTCAAAAAATACACCTGGTTCCTGAAGCAAATTTGAAGCTTCATTTTTCCATCACTGCAACACAATATGACTGCTTTCCTTTTGTCACTTTATTCTGAAGTGATATTAAACAGAACTGTATCAAAGGAGGAATACATTCAGTAGTGCTGCTAGATAAAATCAGCAAATGTAAACAGAAGCAAGGTAGCATAATTTGGCACAAATATAGATATAAATCTCAATAAGAAGATAAAAAAAGAATGTCTCTGACATAATTTGATTAAAAAATAAAATAAAAAGATCCACTGTAGTTTACGTTATAATTTTCTGAACATTTGTTGTGCAGATTTCAAACAAAAAAAAATAATCACACTTTTACATTCAATAAACTATATGCATAATTTTTTTCAATGGATTATCTTCAATATTAATATGCTTTTAATTTTGGTCACACCTCCCAGCTGACGTCCGGAATGCTAGGCCATTTACTGTTTAACTCTGTGTCTAGCATTATTTTATACAGTAAATTGCCTACTATTTTGCTGTTCAAGGTTGGATACGTTCCACTTTAACGGGGTTCCAGCAATACCTCTGTGAAGTGTATTCTACACCCAAGCACCTAATTCGGTCTTTCACGATCAGTACGCTAGTTTAGTAAGCAGTGTGCCTTCTCCATCCTTCCCTCTGATAATTGCTCCTCGTAATCTTTTTGGGAGTATAATACTTGGAAAAACATTTGTTTATTCGCCCCCATTGGGACGAGTTGATTTCTGACTTCGGAACGAACCCGTAACATGTTTAGCAAGCAGTAGTCAAAGCTTGTTGCTAAACTTGCGACTGCTTGCTCGCTGTTCCGACGTCTGGCCTTAACCTGCCAACTTTGCAGCTGCAGGTGCCATAAGCATCCCAACGAACCTTTTTGAGACTGTCACCACTGTAGAATTAAAGGAAAAACTTTTGTAAACTGAGTTTTGTAATTCTTCTGGTATGATGAGGTCAAAATGCAAACTGCTTTGCTTGTATAGTTTGAGGGCATACCCAGTTTGCCCTGAGGTGCTTAAAAAATAAATAAATGATTGATTATGGGTTTGTTGTTGTGAGTGTATTCTTTCCCAAAGCAGTAGTATTCGTTATTTATTTTCATTGACTCTTGTATTTGATTGTGCAGCGTACATCTTTAATGTAAAATGACGACTTTATGCTGTATATGATTCACTTCCTGATAATGTTGTTCCGTCTTCCCCCTGGGTTGGAGCTGTGTGGCATGAAATTGCTCAGTGAAAGCATTTGTCCGTAAAATCACAGTTTTCTGACAATCGTATAATGTGCAGCTTGCTGCAGATGACAAATGATGAGAGTAAAAAAATGGCAAGACAGGTGATATGACGACAATACTCATTTTTCTATCTCTGGACTTCATGTGGATCAGTATTGGCATACACTTTTTGTTGGTCCAGAACCGGTATCACCCCAAACAGTCATACTATACAACTGGGCTTCAGGGTTGTTTTGGACAGAAATTTTGAGAAGCAACCTCGCTTGAGGTGTCTAAATGCAGACATGACCTTTCTGTGACTGATATGGAGGAGGAAGAGCAGGACGAGCTTGGTGAAATGGATAAGGAGGTGGGGACAGAGCTATGGTTGCTGGAGGTGAAGATTTTCACCTGGCTTGATGTGTGTATGATGGGCAGTGATGGAAAGCAACTGCACCGGTTGTCTCTGATTCCTGTTCCACTGGCACTCAAGTCTTGATTATGCGTGCCTTTGTTGCCTCTGCTTGCTCCCAGCCCGTGATAGGTCACTCATGAACAGCACCAGCATGGCTGCAAAATGGATGGCTGCCAGCAGGGAGCACCTGCGGAGGAATTGCAGGCGAGCAGCATTCCATCACAGGACCTTGAGACACAGATGTCATATGATACTCCGGGGAGGTGTTTAGAGTGGGGGATGGGGCAGAGCAGGCAATGGCAGAGGTTTTGGCGTGGTGGGCCAGTAATGGAGTGCGATCGAGCCACCTGCTACCAAGTGATATTTAATTAAGTGCCCCATCAAGAACACAGGGAGATGAACACTGATGAACAGTTTAACTTGTCTCTTCATTTACCTTCTCCTATTTAGTCAAAGGAGTGTTGGCTCCCCTTGTCACTGGAGATAACTGGAACTACTTCTTTATTTTGCTCCCACCATGACTGACATTGATTCATGTCACAGATATTTTATATCCCAGAGATCAACTGGGGACCTTCCAAATATATGTATATATATATATATATATATATATTAGTTTGTTCCCCCCCCCCCCCCCCCTGGAATTCAAGGATTATTGCCCAGTAAAAGAGATAAGCCATACTTGCACTCACTGTTAGGACCTGGACCATATGTTGCAGTGCAGAATTAATTATACAGTATATGAATAGTTGTCATAATCAGATGCTGATTTGTTGAGTCACTGACTTCTTTAAACAAATATTTCAATTGAGTCGACGGAGATCAAGTTTGATTTAAGTGAAAGCACATAACTGGAATCCTATATACTGTAAACCACAAAAGTAACTTGAAACTTTGTTGGAGGTCAACAGTTTAAAAAAAGTAGAAAAATACTGCTCATTTTTGCTCAAACTGATGCAATGTTAGACAAGAGGTCAAGTCAAATAATTATATTACAATCATATGTTCTATGCAGCCTCACTCGCCTGAACACAGTATTCTCATTAATATTGTGCTTGGGGAATATGAATTAAGCATCCACACATTTTTATCCATCTCAGTGGGCATCCATTTTGCTACTTGCTGTGGACTGCAAATAACATCACGGTTACTCAGAGCTCAGGTAGTGAGCTCAGGTAGTGAGCTCTGAGTAACCGACATTCACGGCTGAGCCTCTGAATGTCACATGACCAAGCTCAGAAAACAGGCCCGTGTTCCCAAGGTCGACAATGTGGCTTCGTGGCCCGACCAGGTTAGGCTCGCATGACGGAGTCGACGCAACCGTTGCAGAAATCCAGATCCCACACATCAAAATAATATAATGAAAACAATATGGTTACATGTCAAGCTGGAACTTTGTATATAATACCACTTATCCTGTCGTAATATGATCACAAAGCACTACTTTGGCAAAGGAAGGAGTCACAGGGGCCTCTCATACATGGTGCTCCAGTGAAGTGCTTGCCTCAGATTGTGAACATGGATCTTTGACAAATATATTAATTTTGTTGTTAATTAGAAACGAGATCAGAGAGGTATAAGGTGCAAAATTGCCTAAATCTCACAAATTGAACTGTTAAGGGTGGAGCTTATAGACACTACAGTCTTTTCACAATTCACCCCGGGGCCAGTTTAGCTCCAGGGTTCAGTGCCCATCCCTTATGTTATTTTATTCATCATGATTTTTTTCAGTCGTGTGACTTGTACTCCGGAGCGACTTATCGTCCCAAAAATACGGTAGTTGGAGTTTGGCAATGACCATGATGTATAGCATTGTGAAGGAATATGAAGATTCCTCTTTTTATGTTTCCCCCTTAATTATCCAGCGTACTCTAAAATGAGCACCTGCATTTTATATGCATGTCATGTCAGAAGACCTGCTGAATAACAAACACCCATACACATGCATGTAGACTTATTCAAAACAATGTGGCTCCTGAAATACAGTATGTACTACATTCTGTTTATACCATATGCTGTGCAATACTGCATCTAAATAAAAACAAGCTTTACATGATCACATTAAGCAGGTGTGACAGCAGCATCGTTGTGGTTGGTTTTGACCCTGCTGTTAATTCCTGGACAGCAGTTAATTCATCTGACAAGTACCGTATTTTCACGACTATAAGGCGCCATTAAAAGTCTAAAATTTTCTCCAAAATGGACAGGACGCCTTATGAGGCGGAGCGTCTTGTCTATGCGCTGAGTTCCAAAACCTGACTGAAAGCCGACACGCTGTTTATATAGAGAAAAGGCGGAAGTGACTGTGGACAGGCATGCGGCAAAGAAGTCGGCCAATCAGTGAAGGGTGGGCGTGTATATATACATATATGGAGAGAAAGAGAGAGAAAAGGCAGACGTGAGTGACAGGCATGCGGGGAAGCAGGCCGCCAATGAGTGAAGGGTGGGCGTGTAAGTGGACGCTAAAGCGACGCTACAAGCAGGTACCAACACCTGTATAGAGTGTGGCTATGTGCATTGTTGCAAAACAACTTCGGTTTTGGTTTCTAAGAACCCCCGAAAATAAATTCTACAAAGAGACACGCCTACGAAGCTCAGTTCAAACTTCAAGCCATCGGTTATGCTTTTGGCATGCGTGCCCATCTCACAGCAGCGGTGAAAAACCAAGTCAAGCAAATGAACTCTGAGCTTGCCGTTATTACCGGAGGCTTGACTAAAGAACTCCAACCGCTGGACATCGGCATCAACCGGGCGTTCAAAGTAAAGTTGCGAGCGGCATGGGAACAATGAATGATCGATGGCAAACACAACTTTACAAAGAGTGAGAGGCAGCGCCGGGCGAGTTACGCCACAATTTGCGAATGGATTGTGGCTGCTTGGACGAACGTGTCTGCTTGCACTGTTGTTCGAGTTTTTGGCAAAGCCGGCATCATTTCTGTGGAGCCACATGGCAATGAGAGTGACTGACAACGAAAGGGAACACGGCGTTTTTGATGGATTACCGGTACTTGCACAATTGTTCAATTCTGATGCAGAGGATGAGGAGTTTGATGGATTTCTGGGTGATGATTGATCGAAAAACGTGAGTACATTGTACGATGGCTAAATAAAATACAACGGAACTCCGTTTTGCTTCGTTGCCTTTTTAAAAACGTGTTTTTAGCTTGTATCTGTATGTCTTGGCATGCTACCGTATGCTACAAGCTAACGTGTTTTTAGCGTGCGCGCATGCATGCCGTATGTTTAAACTGGCGTATGTTTTACCACTTTAAAATCGCGCCCAATAATACAGTGCGTTTTGTCTATGTGTAAAATACAGAAATAGCACCCATTAATGAGACTGCGCCCAACCATACGGTGCGTCGAATGGTCGTGAAAATACGGTAAATACTTTCCTCTGCCTTCAAAAGAAGATGTCGGGAGTGTTTGAGAGATATAAAGGGTGCAGTTTTTATTAGCCATTGTTGGCCTGTGGGGTGCTTTTTGTTGCAGACTGACAAGGGACTCAATAATGAAGCTCTAATCCAATCATGTCTGAATCAGTGGCACCCCTCTTTCCTCTTTCCCCTTCCCTGTCCCTTAACCCCCCCCCGCCAGTGCCACTGCATTCCTAGCTTGGTGAGGCAGTATTTCTGGGCCAGTGCTATGTCACGGACACGTCTGCCTTGGCCCCAAACTACCACGGCGGTGGTGGGGTCAGAGGTTCAAGTATTCTGTATGGGGAACTATAGGGGATGCAAGAAATCTCAGAGCTTGACCGCAGCACTGATTATGTTGAAAGGTCACCCCCGCCCCCCCAGTTTTTACTACACAATTTTTCTTTTCTTTTTTTTTTTTTTGGTCCCCCACAGTCGCCAGCCTGTTGGCTCCAAATTCAGCCCTCCATCTCCGTCCTGTGACCATTTCTTTTTTCCTCATGAACTTCAAAGCAAAGGTGATGAAGTTCACCTCTTGGCTCCAAACAAAGAGTGGCATGCACAGTAAACAAGACTTGTGTTCAAAACGGCACATTGTTGTGAATTTTGGGAATTTTCTGGACTGTGTTCCTACCAGTCTCATACATAGATGCGTTGCAATGTGCACTCGAGAAGCTTAGCTGTATTAAATATTTCTCATCAGTAACTCCAGAGTTGTACAAGGAGGTTTTGACGGTTTTGAATAGACTGTGTTTCCGATAGCTCTAAGAATCCATTCAAGTCCTCTTTAATGAATATTTTTGGGAAGATGGCATTTAAGAGTTGGATGAGATTGTCAGTTTGTTTTCATAGGATCCATTGTGAGATTGTTTCATCCATGGTTTAGCGGGAGGCTTAAATCAAGACATCACCTGTTTTAAATTGTAAGCGCACCTAAAGTTGCAGTGAATGTTTTGGAATAAATTGTCTTTATGAATGAGGTCAAATGAATCATCCATGTGATGAACCACATACAGATGCAATGGAAATTGAACACTTTACTCTTTTGTAAGCCAAAATGTGAAAACAATCATTGTTTGTTTATTGAACAAACAATGATTGTTTTCACATTTTTGTGAAATTGAACACTTTACGCTTTTGTAAGCCAAAATGTGAAAACAATCATTCAAAGAATATTGCCATAGAATTAAGCAATAAACAGTTTATCCATTCACACTTAATAAAATAAAGACAGTATCTATTGTTGTTGTTGTTTTTTTTTTTAAATCAACCCAGCGTCAGTCTTTAACAACAATATGATTTCCTGAGGGGAAGTAATTGAGTGAAATGCGGGAAACCATTAGGAAGCCTGGGACTCATGTCTCTTCCTGCTCAGTAAATAGTACGTGGGCCTCCCTTCATTTCTTCCACTTCTGAATGAGCCTTGCACTTGTTCCAATAACGTCAGAATATGAACTGTACTTGCACAGAAGCATCCGAAATCTTCATCCTTTTCCTAATTGAACTGTCTTCAGGCTGTTAAAGTAAACAGTTTTTTAAGTAGTTCAGAGGTAGCCCCAAATAGGTTTGATTGAGAAACAGCAAATGAAGAACTGCCTAAGTAAAGCACACAATTCACAATTGAAGTGCGTCAGGTTTGATAAGTTGGCTTTTTTGAAAATAGTCAAGTCAGCAATGGAGAGCATACTACAGAGTGCATTGTACGTCTTGTTTTCTTCTAGCTATCCCCTCTTGGCAGCGACATCCTCATTTTTCTGTGTGGAATGCATGCGTGACTCGCAGCCAGACGGTGTTACTTAAGTTGTCATCCGAGAAGCCCGCCGGGGGAAAGTTGTTTTGTCCTTGAGAACAGACCATAAGCGTATTTGAGCCGCTCTGCATTCTGTGATGATTGGTTATGTAGTTGAGATTGAGGTTTTGTCCACCACCAATCCCGCTCTTTGCAAAGACAATTCAATTAGCATTTTACAGTAACGCTTAAATTCAGATCTCTCTTCTTTATATTATTTTCTTAAGACATAAACTTCACTTGAACCACTTTCAGAATAGCTGCATTTCATTATTGGGTCAGATGTTGTTATGGCCAAATTTGGTGCTTATTATTGCAAGTGATCTTTGGTTAGCTCCTAGATTAAGGCGGAACTAATCAGGTTAGCGCTGCAGATTTTCTCAGATTAATTCCAGGAGCCCAATCTGACTGGTCTGGCCTTCTTCCCAATATCAACCAGACTGTCTGCCTTACCTGGGATTTAACAGCATATGAAAATGAAATGAGATCAGACGTGGTGATAAATCCTGATGGAAACAATCCGTTTGACACAATAAAATGCACACACAGCATCCACTCCTTCGTCAAAGCCTCACACCCTCGTTTCAGATAAATTGATTTCAGTCGTTCCACTGGGCGGGCAGGGGGAGCACTGCGGAATTGTGCTTTGTTCTGTCACTTTGATAATAAATTTTCCATATTAGCATTCTTGCATCGAATGGTGTCTGATGTGACCTTGCCGTTACTTACGTATTTGCATTGTTGTGTGTGGAAACAATTATAGCCAATATTGGATGTCTTCCCTGTTGTTGCACTCCATTTAGCCTCTCGTGATATATTTATGGTCACAACCAACAAGGCAGCAAAGATTCACGCTGTGTCCACAGACTGTGATCTTTCCTAGCCGGTGTCCCAGCAGACTCACAGACAACTAATTTAGTGGTTTTTAAGTGATTTAGCGTCTGTTTTTTATAGGGCCCTAGCGAACCACAGCAGACCCCCCCCCCCCCCCCCCCCCCCCCCCCACACACACACACCATTGCCCCGCTTGCCCGTTGCCTTCCCTCCCTGTGGCATTGGTGCTGGCTTTTGAATTTCAATCAGCCCCGGACGCATTGTTGCGTTTATAGGAGGGGGATGGGAGAGAGTGGATCTTGGTTGTAGGAGCTACTTGTGGGTGTCAATCAAAAATACAGCGTGACCAATGGCTAGCTCATTGGAGGCTAGTTGGCGTTTTCTCAAGGGGCACGAGACTTAAAGCTACTGCCCGCGGGTCGGATTCTGCCCGGCCATCCCTCCTTTCAATGGGAACATTGGCCAAGCAATCAATAACACCCTCCCTCTCCTCGCTGCTCCACCTCTGGTCAGCTGCTCCCTGCTTTCCATTTATCAACACGGTGTTTGATGTTGGCCTCATCATTCTTTGTCAACCCCGCCAACACCGCCGTACGTAATTGTATTAGATTTGTCATGGTGGCATGGTTATCTGGAGCACCTTCGCTACTATTGGCCCAGAGGTTTTCTCTTATTAGATCTATTTCCCCAGGTATTCTTTTCAAGTATGAAATGTGTCCCGCCCCCCGTCCCATAGGTTTCAGTGGGTCTTTTGTGAATGGTATTGTTTCCCTTCGTTCCAATGGGACATATCACATCATTTCTTTTTAAAAGCCAATCCCACAGAAGCCATGTTTTAGTGGAATAAGATTAGAGGAAAGTAATCTTACACATGCACAGTGAGTGCGGCTCTGAAGTCACACTTGGAGATGGAAACTATAAAAAGATTTCAGCACTCTTTGCTCCTCATCAGAATGGCCTAAAAAGTGTTTTAACAACAGTGATTATTGGCTCATTTTTAGTGTATGTGTATATTGTGGACACTTATAAATATTAATCTTTAGAATGGGAAAAAGAAGCAGAGCCCATTTACTTGCTGGAATTATCAACAATAGACTGTGTTTTTTTAACTGCAAAACACCAGTAAGAATCTAATGCCATTTCTTAATCCTCATTATACAATCACTTCATCAACAAACGGGCACTCCTTTGTTGTTTACATTCAACTTCTGTAAGACCTGTTGTGCATGTCTGGCCAATGTATCTTCTTGTTGAGATACGTTTGTAGGATATTTCTGTGAAAATATCAGACCAGGAATGGGGGAGACTTAAGAGGCGCAGCCAGAGGATCTGTCTTTGTCGATTACACACGCACTACAACCTTGACGGCCACATTAGATCTCTTTCTCCGCACACCAAACTCCCATTAATAATGTATACAGCGCTCGAGCTATTTTGCTCCCTATTTTCCCCTCCCCCTAGCATTACCCCCTAGGTGTCCTATACAACCATGTACCTTCACCCTGTTGTGCCATACCCTGTTTCCCCCTCCCTCCTGACGCACACACACACTTTAAGCTGTGAGACTGCTCGCCGGGAGCCATGGCAGGTGTGCATATATCACGATGGTGTTGTCCACTCCCTCCCAAATAGTCATCATCACACAGGCGGCTGCACCTGCCGGCAAAAGAGACGGTGTTGAATAGTTTAATGTGTCGGTGTCAATGCTTTGTTGCCGTTATCTATGTTTGGATGAGGACTTAAGGTTGTTTTGCCTCCCCTGACACAAACCTGTGAACGGTGACGAATGAATGACAAGTTCAGAGGAGTCTGTGAGACTAAAAAGATGTCTTCGAGCTATTGTTGATTGCCTTCTGCGTACAAAGTGGGAAAAGCCGTGTTTTATTCATGACGTTCTCCGTTTGATTGTCACTTTAACTTTGCATCCCTCATTTGTTCAGAGAAAATATTAAGACAATGTGTACACTTGATATAGGGATCTGTCCTTTATACTTTCAGTGCGCAATCCTTAAATGCGCAACATCGGTCACTTTTATGGAGTGTAGCAATATTTACTCGCTGTCCATTTATGATAATCATTTGTCATTCATAAGGACACCGCCAACAGATACGGCTAGGTTTTGGCCTCACTCCAGTGAGATGTATACCAGAAACATGTTCGAGCTGACACATTTATTCATCAATTCATGATTTGCAGCTACGTAATGTGACGAGAAACTCTCCATGTGACATTTGTGAACACGTGTATGGGTTGGTTCCGGATAATGTCATAAACCTGTACATTTTGCGTTTGAAATGCACTAATGCCATACTAATCCTCCCATCATAAGTGAAACATATGAAGAAAAAAAAACTAATGGATGAGCAAAACGGATGAACAGCTTGTGAGGAAACTTACTTTAAGCCTTATTTCTACCAGGCAGTTTGAATCGCTTCAGTGCGTCATGATTTGACTTGGAAGTCTAAGTTCTTGTTTTTCCACCACACAGTGTAGAATTGGGATGGTGATAGGAGTGTCAGCTGTGTTAATAGTGTGGTATAATTGTAAGGTGGGTCAGTATAACCAATTTATGAATACGTCATTCAAGATAAAAAAAAATGTGACACAGCAAACAATGGACAGCAGTTGAAGACAGTCAGTATGGCATTTTGTCGGCTTTACGAGTTTACATGATCAGAATTTTGGGATCATAATAAAAATAAGAGGCGCACATAATTTCATATGTTGATATAAATCGGAAATCTATGCAATGCATCAGCTCATCCGGACGCATCCGATTTATACATCACGGTATGATAAACAATTACTTCCCGGCCATGTTTGCTTATGATGTTGTGAAAGTCATGATTTTGATTGATGTTGACGATAAGAATCGAATGCACTTTACTTAAACCAGAAAGATTACAGATATCAAAAATTTCCCCTCGACTGAAAAAAAAAGTCTTTGTTGAATTTACTAAAGTTTACTTAATCAAGTGGTTGCACAAAATAAACTCATCTAGATCCAAATACATCTTTCTAAGTCGACTCAACATCTAAAAATGTATGTGTAGCCAGATGATTTAATTTTGTTCAATCACGTGACAAAATAAAATTGAGTATATTCAATGTCTTTTTTTTTTCAGTGTAGTTATGGGGGTGGCTGAGGGGGGAGGCATATTTCAACACCAAATCGCATATCACACGTATCAATATCGTGCAGCCGTAATGTCATGGCTGTAGTTCTTCCTCAAAGCATCATGAATAAAACACAAGCAGAGAAATCATATTTCCTCTTCTCTCCTGTAGGATTATGTTTATCTACACTTAAACTGTCGATTTCCATCGCTGTGTCTGTGAGCTCATTAAGTACAGTAGTTTAAAGCTGTTGCTCAGTGTGACAGCATATTAACTGAAGTGATGGCAGGCCTGGCGCAAGGGATGAGACTTCATGTTCACCTCGAACCGGTGTCATTGAACCGGAGCATATCTTTATGGAAAAAAGGCAAATATCTAACTGATTAATAATGGAGAACCCTTTTCAGCAGGGATAAGATAAGATAAGAAAACCTTTATTTGTCCCACACTGGGGAAATTTGCAATCTACGGCAGCAGAATTGAAGGGGTGGGGGGGGGGGGGGTAAAGTGAAACAAAGTATAGCATGCACAAAATAAATGTTTCACAAAAAAAAGAACTGTACACAGTACAGAATGCAATATAAAATATAAAATATAGATATAAGATTCACGGGAACGCAGAGGGAACAACACCAGTCTGCTCAATGTTAACTTCAGACAAAAGATGATTATAACAGGACACGGAAATACAAGGCCTCAGCTTTTAGAAGTTAGGAAAAGCCTCCGATGGAATATCCGATGGAATTTATTTGCTATTCTTCATGGAAATGTCCTACCACCCGACCAGAGGCTATCTGTCTTTCTGTCATCCTATTGATCGAACCAATGCTAATTCATATGGAGAAAAGGGCATTGGGATAAAGAAGGGAAGCAACCGGCAACCATTGAGATGGTGTGTAAATGGAAAAAGGGGAACGATTCATGAACCCCTGAGGTACCGTGTAGTCTTACCTTCTGTACCTCTCAAAAATACCTAACCGAAAAGTAATAGGGCTTTTTCTGAAAGGGTGCCATCTGATATTTATATCTGCCGTGTCATATACCTGTATTCAGGAGGTGAGTTGGAGATGTTTGACCTTGCACACAAAACCCTTCTCAAGATAGAAATGAGATATGTGCATCTCCTCGCCTCATCCCGCCTTGCTGGGGAAATGTTAGCTTGCTATCATGTTACCGAGGCTCATTCTGCATTTCACTTGAGAAAGTGGTTGTAGGGAATTTTGTTATGATAAATTGGCTTCAAGTAAGCCTCTCCAAAATATACTCAGGAGGATTGTGCCTTTCCTTTGTTTCTCTTCCATTGCATGCATTGCCTTTTGAGCTTAATTTACATTCATATTGAATTTGTTAGATGTCATATGCCCTCAGATGTTGTCGGGGGATACAGGCAAGACTTATTGTTTTCTTTTTGGAGGCAGCTGAGCCCGTTCAACTGTATTTGTTCGAAGTGATGAGATAAGGATAAGCTCCACCTCTGCGTAAATGTTTGAATAAACTGATATGTTAACATTGTCCTTTGTTCTTTTTGATAATGCATGCAACGCAATTGTGTGTTGACACCATATGGGCATATTTATTCATTGCCATTATTTAAAGTGAGAACCTGAAGCTACCGAATCTTTTTTTTTTTTTTTAAAGTTCCTTTCCAGTCAGTCTCTTTGTATTAGGAGTCTGTGAGATGGCCCCCCATCTAATTGCAATTTTGCTACAAGAAATATGTCCATAAAAGAATTGTACTACAAATTGAGTTAAGCTGTTGGGGGAGATGAGTGTTGGATAGTTTCGTGCTACAATTGCACACACTGTGACCCTGCACGTATGCACCGTAAATGTTTTCACTCCTTGTACTGTTGAAAGACTTTGTGCAATCATTTACGGCATGTCTACACAACACGCCCCACCACTCTCAGGCTTTCTTTCATTATACAGTCGTCTGGCAGGGTACGGCCATTCACCCCTTGCTGAAATTGTCAGTAATGTCAGAAATATTGTCGATTAATCAGCACAGCGCATTGTCAAGTGATTCAGGAAGCACAAGGGTCAGACCCGCCTTCCAATCACCATACGTCATCCTGGTAAAAAAGACCCTCGACACTCAGCTACAGGTCGCCATGGAGACCCAGGACAGGGAGTGTGCGGTGGGGGGTTAGAGGTTCGAAAGTGGTACAGGGAACCATTAGCAGCCCATTCCATTGTAATTAATGGTGGTCCTATTGGCTGGAAATCAGAGCCCTGAAATAGACAGACACATTCTCTGAGAGCAGGTGTCCCTGGGGCAAGATATACGTTCGCTTTGCTGCAAGGCGGAGCATAGGTGGGGCATTCCTTGGGTTGGAAAATGGTTGTAATTCCATGCCAGAGCACTGGTGAGAATTGTATATGGTGCAAAAGGCAGAGATGGCCAAATGGTTTTCATTTAGAAGTGCACAATGTCCACGGCATAATTGGACTTTGACAGATTGTATGGATTTGCAAGGGTACTCATGTAGCTTCTTTTTAACATCTTTCACTCATGCAACCCAATACCTCTGATTGGTGTCTTTTTGGCCATCATAAAATAATCACTTGTCTAATCAAGTTTTAAACGCCGTTCACGTCGCGAAAATGCAGCTCACTTTATTGGCTTTGTAATCAAATCTGAGGTCTGCTCACCCATTGGGGATTTTCAGTCTGCCAACCATTCACGCAGCCACAGCCGCTTTGAAGTGCCGGCAGACGCCCTCCCTCCCTCCCCCCATCTCAAGCCGATAGCTCTTCTCCATCTTGCATGCCTAAATGTGCACACACACTCAGACATAAAAAGCAATTCTGCGGGCAAATAAAAAATGCAAACGCATGGCACACAGATGCCCGTGTTTGAGCGCACACAGTGGCCTACACAATAGTATGACACATGTCCCCAATGAAGACACAAAACAGTTTATGGTTAAGAGTGAGCGAACTAGTGCTGCATTTCCTGAGTTTTCATGCCTTCCTGAGGTGGGTTTCAGTATGTTCAGGGACACAGCAGTTTCATTGTAGTAACTTGGATCAGCCACTGGCGATCCGACGATGCTGTAATTGCCCAACCCCTCACAAGTATCTTTGTGTAATCTCTGTCACACCCACTTAAAGCATGATGTGGCTAACAGACTAAAACATACATGGAATATAGGCACACGCAGGAAGTAGCCTTATCGGAGCTTGCCGGCGCCATAGCATCAATTAATTTTGTCATGAACCAAATCCCATTACTCCCACGGCTGTTGCATTGCCATCATCTCACGCTCAGACCCACCACACACAGGTGCAGTCTCTGCCCACTGACTTCCATCTAATGATGGAGACAAATCTCCTTTCACCATTCCTTGTACTTCACTCTCTGGGGTTGAGAGTGTGTAGGCCTGTGCTGACTGATCTGCTGCTGGAAAGAGCAGAGGAGGTGATGAATTGAGAGGTTGCCCAGTGAGGAAATACGGGCAAGCCAAGGAAGCTTTATTCATATAACGGATTTCATTCATAAGGTAGCTGGGTGTTCTTTACATGATTAAAAGTAGATTAAAAGATAGTTTAAAAACAAAGTACAGTCAAACCTCGATTTTTAAATGTCTGTTCTCGACCAAATCGATTTTTGACCAAAAATTTTGAGTTTTTTATGCCTCGGATTACGACCGAAATTCGGTTCTCGACCAAACTGAGCGCACTTGAATGTGCCATTTGACTCCTCTCGCCTTCCTTACACGAGGAAGTGACGCTTCCTCGTGTAGTGTTCCATTGTGAGCATATGTGTTCAATAAAGATTTTTTTTTTAAACTTCAATTTCAAACACCCTTCTGGAACGGATTGTTCAAAATCTGTACAAAAATAAAATACAGCTTCCGAAAATTGCTAAAACAACATACACTACAAGACAAACAACAATAAAAGGTCAAGCATAAGCACGAAAAAATGTGTACTTTTTAACCTCAATTTAAAAACATTCACACTTGGAGTTGACTTCAATTCTCTTTGCAGCGTCTTCCATTTTTGTGCGGCATGATAGCTAATTGTGACTTCGCCTTGTTTCTTTGGGGCTGCACTTATTGACTTGAGTCTGGAGAACGTCACAACCTTATTGGGTTTATCTTCCATTTGCAAATCGTGAATGTTTTCAGGAACTAAATCATTTTGTGATTTATAGGCCAGTTGAGAGAACTTTAAATTTTGTTCTATAGCTGACTGTGACTCAGTGTATGTAGACTTTAGAATTGGAGTATTACACTCTCATCTGTTTGTTCTGGTCAGAACCTGAACTGCAACATTGCGAATGCGCTCCTGCTGTTTGATGTTCTGTTGAGGGAGTCCAGTCGGAAGACCCTTGCAATTGTCAAATCTGCTACAGATAAAAGCATTGATTCGCTTCTCATGGTCTGCTTCGAGCAATGTATTTTTCCGCTGGCGAAAGGCTCTTTTAGGGATTGATTTGATATGACTGCGGAATCTCAGGCTGGGCGGTATGACTGAAAAATATATCACGATTTAAGTGTCGATATAAAGTGTATTACATTTCTTTTTTTTCTATGAAAAAATAAGGACCCGGAGAAAAAAGGTTGCATTTAGATACTTTTATTTTACCATATAATACAAAACCTTCAACAAGAGATCAATTCAACGATCAAAAAGTTAAATAAACTGGCCAATATAAACATTAAATAAGTGCCTTTTTAAACAGAATGTGCTGAGTTAGGATGGGCGATATGGCTGAAAAATATTTCTCAATGTATTTCTTATAGGTCAATGTTGATAATTATAGCTTTGTTTTACCTATTTAAAAAAACATTTTTTTTGGTGTACATTGTAATGTGCAAAGTTGCTCCTCCAGCAGTGCACTGTAAATACATAGTTTGCGGAAGGTGCTACCACAAAGCGCTATCGATAGTTACATTAACCTTCATTCAATGTTCATACAATGTAAGTGTAGTGAACTAATACTCTCTTGCAATGCAGACATTACTGTTGACCAACCACCTTTGGACTACTTATGTTTTTTTAGTGGGCTCATTCTTGCTATATTCCATTCATATTTTCGCCTGATTGTGACAAGGCCCACTTTCGGAAATTCACTCTGACGTCCGTGCACTACTCTGAGAGCGGGTGTGTTTGGAGAGGTGCAGTGCACTCTGCTCCCCATTAAAGATGATGTATTGCTAGGGTAGGGGGTTGGGGAATATGTATTTCCTGGAAAATAAATAAAATTTGCCCTAAATAGTAAATGGAGAAGACTTAAATTCCAGTTTATGGAAACCATGTGGTGCCCAAAACATTTTACAAAGCCCGATATTCAATATTTGAAAAACTTGCAGTATTGTTCTAACTACGGAATAGTTGTTGTTTTTAGTCTCAGATGGCTTACAGTTTCATTTTGCATTGTACCCTATGGTAGAATCTGGATTGGTTATTGCACACTTTAGTGTTGTAGAATTGTGGTGAATAGTCTTTATGGCAAACACGCTGGAATGGGTGAGCGTGAGTGCTTCTTCTTTTGGTACTAACGACTAGAGCAATCCTTGACTGGTTGTGACGCTCATATAGTCGCCATCTTGGATGTGTTTGTTCCCAGTTCATTATAACTCATCGTTTGACGCCGATTGGCTTGTTACAAACATCAGACATGCAGCTACGATCCAAGCCAAATGTGGCTTTAACATAGAGACCATTGTGGGACTGAAGGCAATATGTATAGATATCAATGCCAACAGCCGCCTGTCTGAAAAATGCGGGTTTTGCTTCCTTTTTCTAAACGATCGCCAGCCCTCGTAGCGTTTTAAAATACTTTGCGCAGCTTGGCAACTTGTTGCGCTGTTGGCATTGGAACGAACAACCGGGGAATATAAAGCCCCCATATCAACATGCGCATTCGTGTTTCCTTTACGTCAAATCACTGAGAAGATTTGCAGGGTGCCATGAAAAGGTTCAGTCAAAAGAACGTCAGGTATGATTTCATGTGTACGGACTCCAAACCCATTCTATTTTAAGATGAGTCAACTGGGGTTCCCACATGGGTTATATCTGTAACTGTCATAGAAAGTGGACTCGCGCTATCAGTTACCATCTAAATAAAATACCCGTTCCGGTGACGTCACACCCTCTGATCTGAATCTGCAAAATTTGATACGATTTTTAATATGCCACGCGCGCCCGTATGAATGGCCGAATGATCATCCATTCGTGCACAGCACTGCTAGACTATGTTCACATCTCAACTCTTTTGGTATATTGACCTGCTTATTATTCTCAACATGAATAAGTATGCTGCATTTAATTGAATTTGTTACAGTTGATATTAGTACATGCAGTTGTGCATTTTAATGTTTAGATCTAAGCCTCAGGCTTCGCTGCCTTTCCAGCAGAGTCTTTTGTGCCTGTTAATATTCCGTTTTAGAATTAGGGTTGCAACTAATGATCATTTTATTAATCTGCTGATTATTGATTGATTATTGATTTTAATAATTTGCTGAATCATATTTTTAAAAATCCAGCCCTTAATGAAAAGAAAATGGATATTTCATTTTGGCAGGGCAGAAAAGTACACTAAGGTTGCTGCATGAACTTGGCAGAGCTGAGAGAGAGAGGGGGAGAGGGAGGGACTTTCTCAACGTGTTGCCGAGCCGAACCCGATGACAACACGCAAGTGGTCGCATCTGGTGCCCAATGTGGTGCTCAGCTATAAAACTCAAGAGCGGAGCGTTTTAACAGCAGTTTATTCACAGTTCAGAAGCAGTCCAAATATGCTCAGTCGATTCTTTCAGGTCTTTCTTGCAGGTCAGCGGACATTGAACAAAACAAAGTAGCCAAGGAAAACTAACTTGCTGTGGTTAGTTAAAAAAAAGGTCCAATTTAAAGTTTGTCAACAGCTTCACTACAAACGAGTTTGGTTGAGAATAACTTTGCACATTTTATAAAACTGAGTGAATATAATTCCTAAATCGTGAACCAATAAATTTTTTAAAATGCCTGAACCTACCGACTTAGTTTTGTGCCTCTATAAAAAAAAACACTAATCAGATGTGTGTGTATATATACACTGTATATATATATATATATATATATATACACCCACACACACACAATACACCTTTTATTTAAAAAGCACTTTCACTACAGCTGCAGCTGTCACAAAGTGCTTTACAGAACAATTATAAATAAAATACATAAAACAAAATACGGTACCGTAATATAACAAAACACAAGACATGGACAGTCATGCAATCATAACCATATACCAGCATACGCCTTGTTGTTTGAAGCAGTTGTAGATGAAAGAGGAGAGACTCGAACTGTCCTTTCACCAGTCGACCAGAGATGTCATGTCTGCTGCAAGCTAAGTTTGAAAGTACAAACAAACAACAAAAAAATGTTGAAAGTAAACAAGAACTGTAGTGTGCAGTGACGAAAAAAAGAGATTGGTTCACTTCTCCTGTCCCATGTAAATCCGCTTCAATTCCAAGCGCCGACTCTCAGTTCCAAATATGCATCCACCCTGCATGCCAAGCTCCTCTCTCCCCATCTTCAGCTCCAGCAGCCATCCATCCAGCCACACTAACACAGACTGTCCAACAGTGCCGCCACCTCCGCTGAACAAAACGGGGCTGTGAAAAATGCTGCCCAGTACAGGCGTAAAAAACACAAGCGCCCCGGGTCCAGCAGCGACAATCAAATAGTGCCGACATTCCTCCCCAACAGGGAAAACACTTGTGATTATTAAAAATAAATCTATGATTTCACTGACACAGCTCACTTGACAGCACAAATGTAAGTCTGTGGCCCCTTAACTGCAATGAATTTGACAGCCCTTGGTTGGAGAGCGATTATTTCTAATAAACAATTCTAATAATGTTAGTGATTCCGTTTTTTTTCTTCTTTTTATGGGTACCACAAGGATTCTGCTACTGCAATAGGCTCGTATTTTAGTTTCTTTGTTGGCCTGAGAAACATTAATTTGCATGTTGTTGTCATTCCTAAAATGTAATGAAGTTGACCGATCTGTAATTTGTTTATCATGTTAATCATTTTACTGCTTTAACAGTTGCAAGTAGTCACACAGTAAGAAAAATATCGCAAAAAATGTATCGATTTGAAATACATCTACTTATTGAATTGGATCACGAAGAGGCTGTAGATTCCCAAGCCACCACATTATCCTTTGGCGGGAAAGGCATAAATAGGAAGGGTTGGTTGATGCAGATTTCTTGGTTTACATTTTTCTTATGCGTTTATTTGTATTGTTAATAAATTATATTCTTGCTGATAGCACAAACACAATTCTGGTGCTAAGACAACACAACACTCCCTTGGGTTTGGTCTGCACCCCATCCCTCTTTTTTGCTCTTGTTCAAAAATGCAAACAAACTCACACTGAAATGGCAATAAAAATGCCACTCGTTAAAACACCATTAGATCGTTTTTAATTGTTATGAGTGATCTAGTGAACCCATTTTGAATTTGCTGGTGAACAATCATACATGTACACGGTGCCTGAACAAAATGGTTGGATGGGGTTAAATGTCCACCCGGAGCTGAAGAAAAGGATTGGAAAGTGGCATTAGCAGCACAACAGCCTGTGCAAACCCCAGCTAAGGTGCTCGCTCTTCTGTATCCCATCCCATCATCCCTTTTACCCTCCTGTGGCACACATGGCCCATGTTCTGTGCTGGGTAATACTTCCTTGCGGGCACTTTTCTCAAGCTATGCTTTGTTTTTACTTCTTACTTCGTCTTGGTCATTCCCTTTCACAAAAAGACGCAATTGATGCGGTACATAAACATACATGTGGGTTTTTACGGCTTTCACCCCTCCTTTGTCAGTTTTTACCCCTAACTCTCTCGCTTCTTCTGTCTTACCCATCTTTGCCCATGGGGCTCCATAAATATCATTTCATCCTGCGGAGCCGCTGACACGCTGCAAAGGGTCTACGATAAATAATTCACTCCCTTGGTGCAGGGCAGACAGACTCCCCTGCTTAGGAATTCAGCATGTGTGCGTGTGCGTGTGTGTGTGTACCTAATGGTGGAGGGGCTTGTTGGTGAGATTTTGGTGGTGGTAATAGATACGCACACATATATGTGGGTCAGCAACACATACTGCATACAATGGGACAGGTAATTAAAGGAATATCAAGTATTGACGCTTCCTCACACTGGGGAATGGTTGAGAAAACCAACATACATGTCTTGTCACACTTGACTTTATACCGATTTTGAAAACCCTGTGACATGCCTGACATCAAGATCCCCACTTCATATCAATCCAGCCTGCCACAACCCGAAAAGATCTTGGGCTCTCCTTCCTACTCCCACCTTTGTGCCTTCATCTCTGTATTGTTCCCAGGATGCTGAATTGGGTTGATCTGTGTTCACGGCCCATCAGCCATCATCAGAAAGTAGAGACTGCTTGATTTATTGATGAGTGTTGGGATTATCAACGCAAATTATTTAACTCAGAAACAAAGTCCTACTACTTGAGCCGAAAGCCAAATTCACACAATTCACCCAGAATGTTAAGTCATTGTTCAAATGAGCTGGGGAATTTATATTTTGTTCAAATTTCCTGAAGAATAAAAACATGAGGTAGACAAAACAAACGGCGATGGTTAAAATAGTTATCCATTCTTAGTTATTTGACGAGTCTTTCAGCAAATGAGCTGAAGCACCATTTTCAATTCTCCACAGCTGGCATGTTTGACATTCCACTAGACACCTGCTGAATATATTGTGGAATACTTTTTTTTTTTTTTTTTATAACCAAGTTCAACAAAATGTTAGGTCTTCCTGAAAAATAAATAACACACCCGGCGCATATGCCAATATCCCTCTCGTCTACGCAATACCCATGGCAGTTGCACACGGATTTGTTCTAATCGTATATAATGTAATAGTGTGTTGAAGATCATGACAGAGTGAAGTGATGGACAAAAGGCAGAGAGGGTCATATACAGTCGGGGTTTTCCTTTACGGGCTGCACACACTGCACCCGCTACAAATCTCGCAGTACAAAAATGAATTGCAGATATAAAGGAATCACTGTACTCTCAACACGCAGCAAGTCTAAATAAATGCGGCAATAAGAAGCAGCAACCAATGCAATCACTAATGTTTAGTATTTCATTGTCACTGCCTGCTTTGTGCTTATTCTAATGCAAGGAAGAGGAGATATTCTTGGGTGAGATTAGCCTCAAGCTGCAACATCTAATTGCCCCTTCCAACAAAGCCATATTGAGATGATTTATTCATCTTCAAGCTCCAAACAATCCACTGTAATACGGTGCCAGAAAATTGGATCTTCAGTGGTTACTGTCTGTCACAGAGAGGATAAGGGCTGTTTCCACTGATAGCAGGATGTATGTTGACGTGTATACGTAAGGCTTGATGTCCTGCCTATGCAACAGCAGTAAGAGGTGTGTCAGAGAGAAGGCAAGAACTTTCCACCAAATTCTTAAAAATTGAATGACTATCTCTTTTCCAAGAGTTTGTGATAATGAATCTTAATTGATATTATTTCTGAATGTGCAACTCACATTGTTTTAAAACAATTCGAGTCAGAGTCTCCTCCTGTATTTTATGGTGCATTTATTCAAGAACTATTTAGTAAAATTGTAGGTGTGTCTGTGACCTGTTTGAAGTGTGACATCTGCCTGAAAATGGTATCACGGTGCCTGAGGGCTCAGTCTGCAAACATAATTTGACACCACTCTGCTCGTGTTTTCTTTATTAGCGTTTGTTGATTCAATTCATATCGATGCTTGATCGCATTTACATTCCTAATAGAGATTAACAGCCGACTGTATTGTAAATATTGACTGTAACATTGCTAACTGTTCTGTAATACATATAACACCTCATTCAATAAGAATCAGGGTGTGCACGATCTTGTTTTCTTCAGTTGCCTTTGTTCATTCAGGTCAAATAGAGGCTTGAACCTTTGTCATGTGGAGAATTAAAACTAACTACATTGTAATATTGAGATGGTTTTTTTTTAAATTAAAACATCTACTCAGGTCAAATCTTTGTCAATAGAAAAAAAGAAAAAATATTTTTATATATTGGTCTTTTTTTAAATTAAAAAACATTTACTCATGTTGTCAGCTCTCTATTAATAAATAAACGCAAATATTCACACATTTCTGATCTAAAATACCTTTTTGCGATTATTACACATTTTGGAGATGAAAGAAAGCAGTTTTGTTGATGTGGATTTCAAATGCGAGTGACTGATCAAAGATGACGCCAAGTTTACGGATATGGGTAGAAGCGGGATATCGCTTTGACTTGAAGAGCTACCACTGCCAAGAGGATCACTTTGATAAGTAAGCAAACCATCTTTAAAGAGAGTTTATAATGTGTTATTTACCATCAGCTAAGTGCAGGTCAACTACAAGACGATGCTGGTGTAAGTCTATCAAGGTGACCCTGTTACTATTTAAGGAAAACATGACCCTGAACACAGCAGACTTGGTTACAGTGAATGGCCGGTCATCTGTCTTGTTGCATACAAACATGGACCACATGCAGTTTCACATTTATGTTGTGGTCTAAGCCCAGGAGGTCATTGTGGGGAGAACAGGTTCACAGAAAATATATTTTTCCCCCTCTCGTCATCTGCTGCTGTTTGTATGTGACCTCAGTTCATCCGTCTGTAGTGAGAAGCTCAGCTCCCAAAGGCCAAGCTATTTGGCCTTGACTTAATCCTCAAAAAGGATTGTTCTAAGCCTTGACAAAGTAATGTGGCCTAAACAGATTGCACTGGTAGTCAATCTGTATTTGCTGTAATGTGACACTGCAAATCTGGGTGTTATTGCATTAGCCTGGTAATTTCACAGACATGGTATAGTACATTTGTGTTACCTATATCATGGATGGCCATGCGGTTTGCAGCCACACACTGAGTGATTCCTTGATTACTCAGACCCTCCCCCCCCTCCGCCTCTCCCCCAAAGATATACAGTATTTTTTACAAACCCAAATAAATCTTTAAAAAATGCTGATAAACATTCATTATGCATTTTCCTCAAAAAACGGTTAATGGGCAAATACATTCTTGGACGAATGGCCCAAATAAATCTATAAACTATGAACATTTTGTTTAAAAAACAATGAAAAGAAAATCTGTGATTATGTGAATCCAAAGGCGCCAAACTGCAAATATGCAGGGGTTGACTGTAGTTTCAAGTTGTAATGTCACCAATAACCACTAGATGGCATACATTTCTTAGTTGCGCTGACACTGGGTCAGTATTACCAAAAACTAGTGCCCTATGCTCCACTGTGAGTTGGCCTAATAACTTTTTTCGGATTTGGAATGATATGCGAGACATAGTACTATACCTCAATATTATTACAATTCTCAGTGAGTTGATTTTTGTGAGAAAATGCATAAAATTAGTTCTTACACTTAATCTTATCTTGGTTTATTGTTTGGCAGTTTTGTGCTGATCTTGGATGATAATTTTTATTCAGAAAAGCCCTTTGCATTGGAAAAAAAGTTATTTTGTCGTTTGATTGAGGATAGTGGCTCTTTTATACATGCAATGAAAAAAGTATTACCAAAAATGAAATATATTAAGAGCATGATTTGCACCTATGCACACATCTTGTCCATATTTACTCTGGCGATTTTGTCATATATCTGGTTAGGAAATGCATGGTCCTCTGTGCCCCCCAGTTGCACTGATGAAAAATTAGGACCAGTCAAACAAGAAACAGTTCTTTTTCAGCTTGGAAGGATCTCTGTAATGCTTCTTTTGAATGGAAAGACTTGCCAACTGCCTCCTCTCTTTTACAGTAAATCGTCTGGCCGACTTTTGACAAAAAAAACATTCAACTAATAGGAACTGTACTATGAGAAGTGAGAATGAATGGTTTGTCCTCGACCATGAAATGTCCACCTAATGCATTCCATTTATTTCTGTGCGATTAGTGTCAGATTTTCATGTGCGGGTTTTACTTGGATTCAAACAGACCAAGAGATACGAACCAAATTGATTCTGAGTGAGATTTATCAACTGGTTAATGATTCCGGTTAATTGACTGTGCAAAGGGGTGCCATAACAGTGAAGAGCATCAGCAATCTGCGGAAACCATCCTTCTCATCTGTGCTTGCGTCACAGCGGCTTTATTGATTTTAGATTCCTCTTCGAGCTATGACACCGACAACATTTTTTTTTCTGTCCAAAAGGATTATTACCACGATGATGGGCATTAATGCACCATCAGGAGCATTTGAATGACTTGACACTCTTGTAAAGTGATTAGCCTCTCTACTGAGATTGCAGAATAGTCCCATTGGGTTTTGTACCACTCGCCATACCCCCAGAGACTTGCACTGGGGTCTGTGCTGTCAGTGTAACACTGGAGACAAAGAAACCTCAGCGGAAACACGTATAGTACAGTTCTGTCTTGAGCATCTGCTGCTCTAAAGTGAGCGTGGAAGAGTATTTGAGAAGATTTGTGGTTAATACATCACAGGAAATGAAAGGCAGAGCTCCTGACTGCATGGTGACAATGAAATATATGGCCCACGTGCTTAAGCACAGAACCACTGACTGATGCCAAGAAAGCGGGTACAGTTTGCGGCATTTCTCACAGTATTGTAATAGAAATGTTATCCCCTTTTCACTGCATCGAAAACTTTCGGAATGGTCTTGTTTTGAATACCAAGTAATGGTGCCGTTCTGTTTGGACGTTTTACTCCCAGTGACGACCACCCATCTATCCCACTCTATTTCACTATCAGTCAGTCGCATGATTCTCCCTCCCGCCTTACTTGCCCCAGCTCTATAATAAGCAAACAAACCCACTTCCTCTTGACACTTGAGGAAGTGATTTGCTGAGCTTGTCAGGTCGAATGCTGAATCACACCATGGCCTCTGTCAACAAAAGGAAGGTCCCCCGAAGCTAGAAGGGTGACAATATTTGTGCGTCATGATTATCTCTCCCACATGCCATTTGCATTGTCTAGCGTGAAACCTGGTGTGCTAGTTCCCTTTTGGCAACCGCAAAGCACATTGCCTGCCATGCCATACCAATCCCCATTGGTGGAAGTGCATCTTACACACAATATTTTAACATGGATGTCGATATCGTCCTGTTATTCCTGGCACTTATGCCTCGTGTGGCTTTATAATTACATGTCTGTGTAGTTACATGAAGTATGTCTTTTTGCCTTTATGTCTCATTTTCAAAATATACGCAATACTGCATGCAGCCTATGGAAATGCGAAGAGTATCCCTTGACACAGAGAGGGACACCTGTACATTGGTATCCATGGGCAATTTGCTTATGAGCCCCGAGATGAGTCTTTGTAACCCAGACACAGAGCCCCATAAAGTGTTAGTTTTCCTTGGATAATGAGATGCAAATGATCATGCATGGGGAATTGGGAATTGTAAGCAACAGGAGGGGGAAGGGAAATGATACGCGTGTCTGCGTGGTGGGATATTCTTGGCCCGCAAATATAGCAGACAAGCAGATTTCATGGCAGGGAGCTACACAGGGTGTCTGAGGTGTCATTGCCAAGCAGGGTAACACATCCAATGCTTTACTGGTGTAATGGGGGTTGGGGACATTCACGGTTGCATTGGGTGCTTTCCACACCTTGCTACTGCTTGGGGAGAATGGGATGGCTGAGCCTCTCCTTTCCTAGTGGCGAATATAGCTTGGGTTACAAAAGGGGTAAACACTGTAAAATCCCTGGATGGTGAGAGAGAGAGAGAAACTAACCAAGTGTATGCAGTTTTTGTTCAGAGGACTTAAGTGGTTTGTAGAACATACACAAGGGCGATCAAGTGAAAACATGAGATCTTTCTTAACATTTTTGTGTGACATTGGATGAACAGAATGATCTCCTCTTGCATGTACCTGCAAAAATGGCTGAAAACTATTTATTTGCATGCGGGGCTTGCACCAAAGGCATGCTACTGCAATGCTTGTCATTATGGATGTACACCAGCCATTGAACTTTCTCATGATATTCAAACCGTGTCAAATTCTTTGTCTGGCAGTATGTCCAGAAGTGTATTTTTCATAGGCTATCCTGTGTATAGTTGGATCGAGAATTTGAGTTGAAAATAATGCGTGTCCTCCGGTCACAGTAAATGTCCATGCAGCTGGAAAAGCGTTTTCAAGATTGTAATTTTAAAGTGCGCACAAGCAACAACAGATCTGCGTTCAACCATTCCTAAATCAATGTGGCATTCGGTAAATATTAGGGCTGCCACAAACTAATCATTTTGGAATCGCTTATCCCATCAATTATTCTGAGAATGCCCCCACTACCACCATCCCCCGTCCCGTACACCACCCACCTCCCCCATCTAGATGCATGTTGGAGCAAGCTATGCTAAGTTCGCGAGAGGATGAACACGCATGAGACAAGGTTAAACGTGCACAGCGATTTAGTTTGCTCTCCGTTTACATAGTGGTCGAACTGACTGTGATGAGGCTTTTCAGCCTGCCCAGCATGAGCTGCACTCATTTGTGAGTGTCTCAAAGATGTTTCAGTCAAAGGCCACACACACACACAAGCGTCATTTTCAAAATGAATGCAATATATTGTGGAGTCTACAAACGCCATAGAGTACGTTATAACTTCTGTAGCAATGGTAGGGTGGGTACATTACATTAGCTAACAAGTCAAAAACAAAACTTGTATCCTCCCTTACCCATCATAGTGCAGTGGAGGCCGGCCTACCTCCTGGTTGACGCGCATGTACATTCCTGTGTTCTCACGAGCCTCGTCTCCAAGCAACTGCGGCTCCACATTGCATTAATTCCATAAACCTTTAATTTTGACTATTTAACAAATGAAAACAATGGGCATAATGCCCAGATACTCTGTTGCAGCAAGAGTGTCTGCCGCAACAAATGTCCATACGGAAACACATTGTTGCTAGGTTTTGAGGCATCCATTTTTTTCGACCAATTTTTGTGATCGACACAACCGAGTTGGAAGACTTTTTGCCCAGCCCTAGATAGATAGGTAGATAGATACCTCTTTTGTATAGCTTGACCCAGTAGTTCCTGGGCTGTACATTAAGGGTTCAAAGGAAGGCGGCCACACCCCTTTTTGCTAAAAATGTCCAAAATTCGGCAGATCATGGCTACCAAACCCCTGCTCCGATTGACCACAAATTTTAGATTTAGTGTTATGCCATCACTATCAACAAGTACACCGAATTTAATTAATAACAAAATCTGCTTGGTTAAAAATGTCAGATTCTGGGGGGCCATTTGGCTTATAATGACTTAGAGGCCGGATGCCCTGTGAGCCCGCAGCGGCTTTCCGTTGAGCGCCATGTTTCTCGTCACCCCGCTGGCAAACCCAGCTGGCCTCCTTCACCCTCTCTGGCTGCAGCCACCTGCTAGCACGCAGTGAGCACCGCGGCTGGCCGGGCCGCCCGCCTGTGTTGCTCCCCGCCCACCAGCCAGCCCACACCTGGCTCTGAGGCTACCTGGTTAATCCTGCCAGTAGCATTGTCTCAAAGATTCAACCTTGCAAGTCTCATAAGTAGACACGCCCTTAACCTAAACTTGTAATATTTCAAGCCTTTGTATGATCGCAAGGACTCACCAGTGTAGTGAGAAGGGAACTCTTATTATACAATTCGCCGACTGGGAGGTCGACTGGTTAGCACGTCCGTCCGTCTCAGAGTGCAGAGGTGCAGGCTTCGATTCTGGCTCCGGCCTTCCTGCGTGGAGTGTACATATTCTCCTCGTGCCTGTGTGGGTTTTCTCCGGGTACTCCAATTTCCTCCCACATTCCAAAACATGCATGGCAGGTTGATTGGACACTCCAAATTGTGAGCGCGAATGGTTGTTCGTCTCTGTGTGCCCTGCGATTGGCTGGAACCCAGTTCAGGGGGGTCCTCCGCCTTCTGCCCGAAGACAGCTAGGATAGGCTCAGGCATGTCCACGACACTCGTGAGGGTAAACAGATTAGAAAATGGATGGATGGATGCATGGGTAGATACAGTACCTGGGAAATGTAGAGATGGAGCATTCCGCCTCTCTGCCATAGCGATAGTTATAAAAGGTACTCCTCCGCTTTATGTCCAACCTTTCCAGCTTGCACCTGTATCTAATGTCCTTTTCATCAAAGTGAGTTATGAAATCACCTGGATCGAATGTTAACTGATAAAGGCGGATTTTATCACGGCTCTCTTGTAAATCCTTCGCCTGCCAAGGCTACCGCCAGCAAGACTGAGTAAACAAATGCACGCGGGGATCAGTCACATGACGTCCAGAGCTCTGTGCACTTTGAATGCTGCGTATTGACCTCCAAATCTATCACAGTTATGGAGCGAAAGAAGTCAATTGATTTATGATGTTCAACAGCCCACTCTGCACTGTCTTCATTCTGCATCCTTATTGTGTCAGAAAGGAAGAGCACACATAGTCCTATGAGCAAATGTTGCATTTCAGAGCTTTGTCATGATTGTTTACTTTGTCAACATGTTTCGTTCTCCGAAAGGAATGACAATAAGCTCTGTAAAGATGCTTTATGTATTTTTGCTCAGTATATGGCGACATATGGATGTGTTTTTGTGGGCAGATTTGACGTGCTCAGCGAACTTATGGTGGTTTTGTTGATTCATCTATGAGAGGAAACAGCATTAAGCCTTTAAAAATAGTTGTAAAATGTGTACTCCTCAGTTTATGTTGCATCTGGGATCATCAGTTGATGTAAAAGATGCCAAGGACCATTTTTTGGGGATCCACATACTTTAACTTGTTTTACATTGGTGAGGTAAACTGTTGGACTTGGAAGGAGTCTCTATTCCATCCAAACACCTTCCTCCAGTTTACATTTCTCTTGGAGAAAAATAGGTGCCAAGAAATGTGTAATTAAAACTGAGGAGAAAATCTCACTTCAAATTACTCAAATTTTCCACTTGAATGGTTTAAAAAAAAAGATCTTTGCGTCTAATGCCAATAAATGAATGGTTGTTTTATTATTATATTTGTGTTTATTTTTGTTTTTTGTAAATTATTTAACATTTATTATCTGTAATATTATTTTGTTCCACAACATAATAGTTGATCTCACACTTCACCCTTATTTCTCTTTCGGCTCTCTGCCTATCATCCTGTTGCATCTCTCCCTGTCCTCTATATCTTCTGTTGTAACTCTAGCTACTGTATCTGCTAGTCTTCCTTTTGCAACACCCACAAATCTCTTCTCTGGTCTTCATCTTTACACTCCATTTCCAGCTTCCTTTTACCGATATATATTGTAGCTACTGACCCTCCTCCGCACCTCCAAGCCACCTCAGTCTTGCCTCTCGAGTTTCGTCTCCAAACCTTACAGTCTGTGCCGTCCCTCTGATGAGCTCATTCCTGAAACTTTCCATCGTCATCACTCCTATAGAGAGCCAAATCGAGAATTGAGAATCTATCTTCGGCTATTGGAGTTCATTAGCAAACATGTTGAACATCCACATGTGGCGGTTTCTGTTCTGCTGCGTATTGGTCATATACCACTGAACAATACAGACCCACACTGAGCGCTGCTAATTAAACCAAAGTCCTGGCATTAAAGTTTTCTGGCATGAAAAATGTATGGGTAATCAATGTTAGTATTCCTAATCTTATTTTTGCCCTGGTGAACTCCAACTGCAGCAGTAAACAACATACAAAAACAAAGCAGAGAACACAAAAGTACCTTACAAAAATTACTGTAATGTACATATGTTGACAGCATTTAAACACGTTAACAGAAAACTATAAATCCATCTAAAGGTAAAGAACTAATTATGAGTTTAAAAAAATATCAAAGAAAAAAAATGATTACAAATTGTTTAGAGGCCTTTCATCGAATGTATGAGGGGAAAAAAAGCAGTTTTTAACCTGGTTTTAAAAGCATTTACACACAGGCTGAGTTCACATCTGTTGACAGCTAATTTCATTTGTATGCAGCATAACAGCTAAATTCAGCTTCGCCATGTTTACTTGGAGCTCTGGGCTCCACTAATTGACCCAGGTCTGTTCTCTACAGGGTTTATTTTCAATCAGCATGTCTTTAATGTATTCAGGACCCAAACCATTCAGTGATTTGTGGACAAGTGGCAGAATTGAAGATCTATTCCCTTATGTTCTGATCTTTTTGTTGTGGTCACTAGTTTCACAGAGTATACACCCCCGCCCCCCCAACATATTCTTAGATTATCATCACACTACTTTTTATTATAAGGCACCTCTTTCCATCAACATTTTTTATTATGCATTCCAAAATGTTCCAGGACAGCTGTATTTATTCAGTTTCGTCATTTGACTTGTTACATGTAGTTTGTTCTTGTCTGGGTATCGTTATGTTTCCCCTGTGTAATCTCAGTTTTTTTTTTTTAAGTGACTTGACATTGCCACAAAGGAACAAAGGGCCTTTGAAGGTACTCGTTACAGAAGGAGAAACATTCTACAGTCCCTGGAATCAAAGGATGTCGTTCGACTCCTTTGGGATGGTCTCAGTGGTTAAACAGCAGTCTTGTCTGGGGTCCCTTGGAGCAAAAGTCTCCTTTTTTTTTAAATCAATCACCATGGGTGCAATCAACCAAATGAACTCATGCAGTCAACTGTGATAGGTTTGTAAAAGTAATAAATACAATATTTGCTGTGTTATATCAACTGGGAATCCTGTCGCAGCACTTAAACGTCGGGCAGTTCTGATGGCAGACCTGATGGATAGGAAACAGTTAAAGAGCTGGAGCGATCTGTTGAGTCTGGCACGGTGAAGCCAGTGGACTGGAGCAGGACTCGCCCAGTGACTCGGCTCAGCTGGCTTGCTGCCAGCAGCGCCCCACGCTGCAGACAATACTACCTGTGTTAGCTCGAGGAGGGGGTTGTGCTGCGTGTGTGAGTGCACACGCACATGGACATTTGCACACACGGAACTGTTTATTTTGTGTTGCCTGGAATTGTGGGACTCCTCCTGCCCTCCCCCCCTCTGACTGTCATTTCGCCAAAATGTCTATCAACAAGCTTGAGCTCTTGTTATGGCTCTATACATTTCAGTTCTAGCTGCAAAATGAATGTTGAATGTATTTTTGAAATGACAAGGGCTGACCAATGGACTGTGCCTTTTTAAGGGTGACTTTTTGATCATTGCCATACATCCCAAGTTGGATACCTGTGACCCTCCTATAAACACGCTGGCGGTAAGAGAGGAGGGAGGTGAGGTGGTCCCAAGGGGTCCGCGCTCTCTGGTTACTGCATGGAGGCTGCCACTGCTCGGCGGTCACCATGGCAACGCTATTTGATTTCTACAACAATACAAGAGCGCCACTCCCCCGCCGTACCTCCCACCCCTAATGAACATTTGCAATATAGACCTGTGTGATTAGCCCTTCATGCTGGCGATAACCATCAAGTGCTCGATTTTGTCCTTTCCGTACCAAGGTGCAGTCAAGGCTCATCAAATAGAATACAGTATCACATTTGAATTGTGCCTGAACACTATTCATCTGTGTTAATCATTTCATTGGCTGTTTAGGGCCATACAATGAACAATTAAGTGTGAGCAAATTTCCCGCTGCTCCACTCTTGATATTGGTGATGCAACGGATCAAAAAACTCAGTTCGGATCGCAGATTTTATGACTGATGTACAAGGAAGCATCAGTAAATAAAACAGTTTAAAACATGTCCTACCCAATGTCGTTGTTTTTGTATACAAGTGTGTTTTCTAGACGGCTGGAAGTATTTTCAAAGCAAGTCTTTTCTTGCCGACATTACCATGTTACAACGCTCCTGCCTCCGGTCCTCTTCGAAAACACTTGGCAACCATCGGCGCCATACCCGGAAGTGTCTGCTCGTATTGTTGTTTGGGAAATCACTTGCGATCACACGAGTAGTGCCTCATAGGACTGGATTCTAGCGGTGGTGGAACAGAATCTTGTGTGGTGTTCTCTGTTGAGATCTTCATCGCAGACCACACACACTGTTCGACCAAAACTGTTAAAAGCCTGAATTTCTCTCGCAGCTTTAAAAAAAAAAAAAAGATCTTTTCAGATTAAAAAAACAAATCCTTATTTGTGTACCAGTCCTTAGTTGTTTTTGTCTTTGGTTAAGACAACAGATATTTTTAGCAGCTCTGTTCTGTTGCCGATTGGTGTCTTGGCCAATCACACATCAAGTAACAACAGGCTAGTAGTAGGCAAATATGTTAGCCTGGATGCGGTCAGAGAGGGTGGGGGAATGCATGTCTTGTCAAGACAAGAAGTCTTTTTTCGTTTGTTTTTTACAAAGTGCGTAAGAAATGTGTGTGCTTGTTGTTCATTTCAAAGAATGAACAAGGACAAAAAGAAAGGACTTGACTGTCAGTATTGTACTGGCATAACAGTACTTTGTTTAAAAATATATTTTTAGCTATGATTTGTAACTTTGTTTGGCCACGGAGGTGCCTGCTCAACTCAACTTTTAACATAAAAACAGTAAACATCATAATGCACAATAACCCAGAAGGATTATCTTGGGTGAAAGTCGAAAGGAAAAATATCCCAAACTGGGTGAACCCAGAAGACTAAAGCCATATGCCCAAAATACATCATGTGGTGTGCCCGGTGCCCTGCCCCCATGATTTTGCAGGAAATACCATGTTGGCTGTGTAGGGGAGCGCGAACATGGGCTGGGCCCCTAGGGTGTGGCCACATGGTCCCAGACAGCCCTATTCCTTTGTCCCCCTGCTGACTTGACAAGCTGTACTCTTCAGAACATCTACTGGGTCTGTCATCAAGACTTACACCTTTTCATATGGACTGCATGCCCCCCCGATGTCTGGTTTTTCTTCTCTGTATCAATAGTATGTCCTTGCTGTGATGTCAGACATGCATGCCCTCGGTACAGAGGCATCTTTCAACTTGTAAAGATCCTAAAGAGAGGGCACGTTTACTAATTAATTTCCAAATTAAGGCTTTATGTAAATTCATATGACTGTCTGAGATTCAATATGACGAATATCTTGGCTATGTCTGGATCGCTCTTGCTGGTCAGGCGGGCCATCCTTAAAACAGATGATGGTGTAGTTTTCACATCAAAAGAGCCAAGTCTAATTATCACCTCTGCCTTTCAACACGACAGATGCTCCTCCTCTCGAAAATGGAAAAAAAAAGGAGAAAATAGTGTTCAAACCCTACAGCAACCCTTCGCTAAAAATGGGTTCTCTGTTTTTTCAGGCCTCTTGTACAAACTTTAGCGGTGGTGATGCACCGTTTGCAAGTGCTTTAGCAGATCCCTAAAATAGATTGAGCTAATTATCCCATCCCCAAAGGCATGTACAAACAGGTTCATATGACAGGAAATGCGGCCTCGTCGAAAGAGTGGAAACTGAAAGCGAGAACTCCGAGCCTCTGGGTAATGGATGTTTTCAGATATTTGCCTTGGTGTTCTTTTACAGGGTTTCAGTTTGGCGGCGTGTGTTGTAATACGGTTTTCATGCAGCGCAACAGTCGCAATGCAAGCTTTGCACCATTTTGCTTTTCTTCCCATTTCCATAATCCCTGTCACACTGGCTCTTCCATTACCTTTTGGTGTTGTCTGTGCTCATGACAAGAAGCCAAATGGATGTCGCTATCAGGAAAACCTACAGTTGGCATATCTCCGAATGCTTACACACGCACAGCGTTTTGAAAGATTGCTCTCATTATTTTGCTTTTCTTCATAAAGCTGAAGTGTTTGGAAAGGGGATTTTGGTGAAAGAGTTGGAGTCGATCCAGAATCGTGTCGCAAGTCAAATGAAGCCGTCAAAAAACCATTTTCACAGCTAAGACGTCCACCTCTTTGTGTACTTCATCATAAAATTCGGCTGACTTTGAAATGTGTACTGACCCGGTCTGCCTAGTGTCTGTTTTTAGATCGTGGCCTGACATCGTGGTGCACTGGCCTTGGGCCAGCAGGCCAGCCTTAAATTTATCTCGCCCTGCTTATTTATTAGCAATCAGGATGTAAGTGGCTTATATAAGGGGTAGGCATAACTTACACGATGGAGAGGTTCTACTATATTTTATCAGCACTACCAGGGGGCAACATAAAACCGTGCACTTTTCAAACAAACATTTGACAAAAATATCATTTTTAATATGGACAAGATTTGTGCAAATGTATTCTTTTTTTTTTTTTTTTATTGAACCCATTTATCTTCATAGCTAGTGATTGAAAGTCATGGATAAAAGACCAACAATTCAACAACAAAGAGTTTAAAGCAAACAAAATAACCTCATACTGTGATTTAATTTATTTTTTGTTTTCGTGGGTTCTCGTGCATGGAAAAATATGACTCAAATATTGCACCGGTAACCAAGAACTCACATTGTCCTTTTTCTTTTTTGAAATTACAAAATCAAATATACTATGTTCATGCTGCATGTCATTCAATATCCCCAATGTAATAGTCAGACTTTCTCCTGAATGATAGATACAGTGCAGCATTGGCCAGCTCACTCTGCTTTGTAAAGAGAAAACAATACCGGTGCGTCTCCCCTGCAGGGTGAGTCCACCGGAGGTCACGACAACCACTTTTCCAGGTCACCATACGTGTTTGCAAAGTTATTGACGGTGTTAAATGCATCCATATTTTGGGAGGACACAAAGGGTACAATTCCTCATGCACTTCAAACAGACTGACAACAGTTCTTGTGAAGAAAATCTAAATTCTGTTGTTTGTGTACCTTTGTGAATCATTCTCGTTTGTTTTTGCTCCCCTTAGTTCGGTAAATGTCTCGCTATGGTTGCACGTTTTAAACATGACTGTGAAGACTTCAGCTAAGGCAAAGATTGCTTCGCCGTGTTATAGTCAAGTGCTCATCCTGCAAAGTCTCCATCTCAGAAATAGAATGAGTAACAGCCATTCAAAAATCATTTGAGGCTCTCGGGCCGCCAGTTGCCCATCCTTGGTTTAGATTTGCTGCAGGTCGTCCCATTCAAGGCAGCCATGGACACATTACCATCCGTGATACCTAAATGTATTCCATTGTTTATTTATAGAAGTGGAAAAGACAATAACTGACCCTCTGTTCCACATCATTCTATGTTTTGTTTTCATTCAGAGACCCCTAGCGGATTAAATTGCATCTTGTGTTTACATTTAAAAAAAATATATATATATATTATATACTGTGTGTGTGTGTGTGTATATATATATATATATATATATATATATATATATTGCCTGCCAAACACTTCTTAATGTACCACGACACCTCCACCTTTGGAATGTGCTTTTTTTAATCTGTTTACTTTTGGCCGGCGGTGTGTATTTGTCACTGCTTTTGAAGATAATTATTCTCAATGTTGCAAGTTAATTTCAGTTTGCATGTCGCTCCTCATATCGCTGCACTCCAGCTGGTCTCACTCTGAACACCTCCACTTTTGCGGAGCTTTTGCAAAACACAACCATGAATATGCAATCTACGTGTGTAGATGCTGCTGTGGATTTCCGACCATGTTGTGTTTATATTCACGACACCTCCATATATGACATCTGGACAAGTACATCCATAACAACCACATCTGACTGACAGCACTGAGGGTGATTAGGTGACGAGCAGTCAGTCATAATCCCCACACGCATGTAAACAAGGACTGAAGTCGCCTCTGCGTACTTTGTACTACCTCCTTGCCTTTTGGCTAAACAACCTTCAAGGGCAGTATTAATAATTTAAGCAAACACTCAGACGTGGTGGAGAGGACAAGAAAGACCTGCTTGAAGCGCTCTACTTGAGAGAGGCTATTAAATATGGAAACTATTTGTGGTGACTAATCCTGTTTTTTTTTTGTTTAGTTACTTTTTGTTTTTGTTTTCCAAGAGCTTAACGTCTACCATAGCATGGGTCCGCTTCTCCCAAGGTTAATTGTTTGATCAAGAAAATAAAAGGATTACCGGTAGTCTAACGACTGCGGTAGGGATGTACGCACAGTAAACAGGCTTTTTCTATTTGCACTTGCTATGCTATTTTGTTTCCATCAGGTGCATGGGCTTCCATAACCTCGTATTCAACATAAGGGGTTGGCTGAGTGACAGGCATTCTTGCTATATCTGTCATGCGTGTGACAAAATATATTTTTTACGCTCACTTTTTTTTTTTTTTTTTTTTACTTGATTAGGTGCTTACGCCTTTGCTCACCTGTTTCAAACTCAAACAACAAAATGTGCCAAACACAAAATGCACAAAGTATTGTTGTATTTTCCTCTAGGAGAATCAAAGAGCAAATGATCGACGGAAAATCAATATTGTGGCAGTAATCTCAAAGCACTTGACTCAAGGTAAAATCAAATTGCCTTGAGTTTCAGTTTATATCCTTTTCAATTAGTTTCAATTTTAATTCAATTTTATCTAGCTATTTTCCCTTGGAACAAATGTTTCCTGACCACACACAGTTAAGCGGATACTTGCGTATTGATGCCCCTGTGGTGTTCTGCCAAACGGCATTTGAAAAACACACACATACGAGGTCATTATTTTTCTGTGTTTCGGATTCGGCACATTTGGTTAAGTTGGTGTGGTGTTAAGGGTGGACTAGTGTGATGTGCATGAAACCCTCAGGGGGAAAGACTGAACTGCACACAAATCATTAGTGCTCATCAGCTGCTGCCACTCAGCCACTTATTTGCTCGGCAGCTTGCCTCGTCTCAGCCTCGGATCCGCAGACACGCATTTAAGGGAACATCCCTCATTATACATCAGAGTTGGAGGGAGGAACAAAGAAGGGGGAACGCACTGTTGCTTCAGAGAGGGAGAGGGTGTGGGGTTGGGGGTCAAATGAAGAAAAATGCAAACAATTCATCGTCATTTCCAAGCCTATTCTCCATCCAATGTTTCACTCGCCTATTTGGGAAAGAACTTCAACATGACAGCAAAGTGTTGCGTCAGCATTACGCAGGCTAATCTGATTCGCCTCCGGTGAATTATTTATGGCCACTATACCAAGTAAAGGTGTATGCGGCATATTAAATACATAATCCTCTCATCTTTTATTGATGCTCCTTTGATGGAGGCTTCACAGTTCAGATTGACAGGAGAGCTTCACATTTAGAGACAGTTAAGCATTTGAATCCCTCATTTGCGCCAGGAGTGAAAAAAAAAAGGCTCCTACTACTTGATGCTGTTAACAGGAGAATTGGCTACTGGACCAAAATGTTCTGCTGAGGTTACGTCCGCTCTTGAAATACAGTAAACATTTACACACTGTTGTGCTCAGCAACAGACTGTTTACACACCTCGGCCGAATGATAAGATGTAGCGCCAGCTGCACTCTGATCAAATCTGCCACAGGACACGTTTGTGTCAACTGCTCATGTGCTCTGCTACCCATGTTTCCATTGTGAGAGGCATACATGCAGATAGAGAGGTGCAAGGGCGAGAGGGGACCCCTCCTGATGTGCTCAGTCTTTGCGTGCACACCAAAACACACACGCGCACGATATCATCACACGGTACCAGCCGTCAGTATTCCGGAAATAGGGTTTATCTAACTCACTGACTCTCAAGTGTTCTAATAATTGCTGAGATAGGAATGTTTTGTGGTTAAATCACTGCCAAATCGATTACAAATAACGTGGCCGGTCTTCCTGTTTATTTCATTTGGAAATCTTCAAGAGGTTCTTGTAATCTGTTAAAACAAGCCAGTTAAACCACTGACATTGCAAATGTGGGAGAAATTGGACAATTTGCGGAGGCAAAAAGAGCTTGTATTGGGGTTGCCAATTTCCCACATGATAAGCACAACTACGTAACTTTGCACACAATTAGAGGTGTCAAAACGAATCGAAAAGAGGCACATTTTGGTAGAAGTGGCTGCCACAAAGAGGAAAATCAAGTCATTTCACTTGGCCTGTCAAAGTTTGAGAACCAAAAAATTGGTTTGTCAACTTCTATGATGAGATGGCTTCCAGTGTGGGTTTTCGACTGTAGACTACTGTTATTTTTATTTTATCACGAGTTTGTTGCAAGATGTAGATCTTGCAAACTTATGGTGATTGGTCTGTCTCTTTGAGCTGGGAAAGACTGCTATTTTTTTACATTGATGACAAAATGTGTGTGCGCGTGGTTGCATGTTTTATGAGGCTTTATGTACATCGGATATACCAGCGAGTCTCATGCATCTAACTCGAGAATCTTTTTCAACTTATTATTTCCTGAAAACTGAAAATCTTTTTGTAAACGCCGATTTTCAATGCATTCATCCATTTTTTTGTCTGACCTTGAAAAACAAAACAGCGTGAAAATCTCTTCACTATGATTAGCTGGCAACCTGTTCAGGGTGTACCCTCCCTACTGCCCAAAGACATCTGGGGTAGGCTCCAGCACCCGCCGCGACTCATCTTAGGATAAAGCGGACCATAAAATGGATGGATGGAAAATCTCTCCAAAATTCATCAAGTTAAGATGTTTCATGCCTAAGTTTGCATAGAAATAAATGAAGTTCCTACAAGTCACGTGAAAGTTCATGTTCCGGTTCACACAAATTGCAGTAGATGAACATATCTGAAATTAATCAAATATCCAAGTAGCCCGTCATCTATTGTTTCCATTTTCTATTTGTTCTCGGGAAGCAGAAAGTGAGTCATTATTTGTTCTTTATTTCGGTTTTTGGAATGACTATTTCGAAAGCAAGTTATTATTCACCATCATTTAGTCTTTTTTGTACCTCTTTTGGTTTTGGAAAAACAAATGAACAATTGACACAGGTTAAGCTTACTGCAGTATATTACAGACACATTCCTGTGTTGAGCGCTGTGTGTTAGTTCGGCCCGTGTACCGAGTAAAATGGTTCTTTGTCGGAAAGGGAACTTCAAAGGGAGCTGGACAATCTTGTACACGACACTAATAATGTCTAAAAACCTCTCACAGCCTTTTCATTTTGTAATTTTGCCTGGCCTGCGGTGCTACCGCTTAACCCCTCTGACCACACTTAACTCCGTTGTCATTACTTGGCTGTCGTTAAATGCATTCCTTCACTACGTCCATGTTGCACTGGATACGACTGGCTCCCGTCTGTATGTATTTACTACTGTGTCTGCAAGTATTTTAGGTTTACAGTCATTTTTTTTTCAGGAGTAGTATCCGGTTTCAGGTAAAATAGTCATTAAGTCTCCCTCCCTGAATATTTTTACCTTCTTTGATCTCTTGTCTGACGGTGTTGAATGATTTCCCCCAAAAGGCTTTGAGCATGCAGAGACCTGCTCCTCTTTTATCTGTGCCTCCCCATCAAGCACTTTGAAGCTGTTTACGCACTGCAAAATAACCCAAACGAGCAATGAAGAAGTCCCTTCACGTTGCGTTTAGAAGGAGCTAATCATCTTATCTGAAAAGTGCTGTCCCAGTGTGGGAATTTATATTTACATCCATCACAGGCCATGTCCAGATAGTTAACAATTTCCTCTGGTTTTCTCTCGTGGCATACAATTCAATAATGCTTTTCCATCTCACGATTTTATTTAAAAAAAAGTGGCTTGTATCTGTGTCTTCAAGAGAGGGCAATGGTGCATTACAGGCTAAATAAAGACAGTTGCAGCCTGGGTTCGGATAGAAAGCACTTTCTTGTCAATAACCGATTCTGTAATTAGTAATGACAGTGTTTTTCCACTGTATAAATGTTTACCTGATTTCAAGCCCTTTCAACTTCCAGAATCGCTAGCACTGAACAAATGAATTTACCTGTTACACGGCAACACACACATATTTGACGACAGGTGATCGCTACTGTACAGTACATCACACTCAACAACTCTTCCTTTTTATGACGAGGCTAAAATGGGATAAATCATAATTTCGGAATCCATTGCTTATAAATTGCTGCGTTTCGATTTGCAGGAAATTCTGAATGTTATTGATTTTCTTTTGTGTTTTGAGGAGTGAATATGGTTGCAAAAAACAGGGACTGGAGAGCACTCTATGGGGGTTTCATTTAAAAGAATCCATAGACTATCTCTTTACAACCTCACAATTTTCTTTAGTATCATGGTGGTGGCGGTGGTGGGCCGAGGGTAGTGTAGCTAGTATGGCCAAAGATGAATGTCAGTTCCTGTCTCAGATGTGAGAGGAGGAACGTGGCTCAATCTGCCCAGCATGTTAACTACTTCCTGGACGCCCCCCCCCCCCCCCCCCCCATCTGTAGATACAGATCAGTGCCCTCCCTCCCCCCATCTTTAGGTACATAACAGTGTCCCCAGATGGATGAACTCATTGAAGACTTGGATAATCACAGGGCTGGAGGGAAACCAAGCAATTTTTTCATGGAATTGTATTCCTCCCCCTGCCCCCCACCCCAGAGTTCCCTGAACTATTCAGAAGCAAATTCTGTCTCATTAGAAAGCTGCTGCAGTGCTTTGGGGCTAAAGGCAATGTGTCCATTATCAAAAATCGGTGTGAAATATTCAAATGGTTTTCACTGGTTGACTGAAGTTCAGTTTAAAGTCGTCATAATGTACGGGGAACACTGCATTTTTCTCACGTTAGCAAAGGAACGTGTGCTCTGCATCTGTTCATCGGCATTGGTGTCTCAGTGGGGTGATCCTTCGCTGTTGGCCCATGGGGAGGCTGATAAGAGGGCGGATTCAGGCCTCAATCATTGCTGGTTAATTATCACATCCACAGCAGGTGAGAGGTTTCCCCACTGCGTAATCCCTCCCGGATCTCAGTCAACTACTCACACTTACATAAGGAAAGCCATCCTTCTGTGCAATCTCCCATTTGTGGAGTCATTTGTTCGGCTTTGGTCAAAATATACAACTATATTAACTGTGTCATAGTTTTTGAAACTGATAAGGCTTTAAGATGAGACAATAAAAGCTTTATTTGTCTCACAATGGAGAAATACGTCTCCTTCTTGCAGCGCGGGTGTATCAGTCTCTGGCTGAAGGAGCTGCCCAAGTGCTGTCAGGGTGGCCTGCAGGCCACTTATTTTTATTTTTGTGTGGTGTACAGTACTGGTAGGGCTGGGAATCAAAAATTTTGATAACCGGTTTCCAGTAATTAAATTCCTAGGAATCGCTTCTTTGCTTGCCTAAAGATTCCACATATCCAACTTTGTTAGAAAAATAAAGCAGTGGCTTGACCGCTGGTGAGGCGACTTAACTCGTTCTCGGGTGTGATGTGGTCGACGTAGCAGAGGGGGAAGCAGGGAATGAGTGTATGAAAGCTGAAGAAAGCCTAGCACTGACTATCAAATTAACAGGTCATCTCAAAAGCATGTTTCTAATATTCAAGTGAGCACAAGGGCCAAACCTGGCACAGTTCTCCCAATCATGCATCCCTTCAAAGGTAGGGTTGTAACGTACTGTATATCAATCACTGCCACAATATTGTTTGTTCGTGCAGTTTAATTTGAATTAGACATGTTTTGGCCACCAACATTATACTCGCACTAATCTCCAGATGAAGGGAAATGTAACACGTTTGATTTCTTCTTCAAATTGAGTTGATTCACAACGTGTGTGTGCATTAGCAAGTCAGTGCCTCAATATTAAGTGTTATTAGTGATTGTAGGTCGTTTATGTACATTGGGCTTATATTTACATGTACTTACTATTTGAACTATATGTATAATTATGACCTCAGCCAATTAGCATTGTCTCGTGAAACATTTACATGCAATTGCTCATGTTTATTTTATTTGTATTATGGCTTCTACAGACCCCCCAAAACACACACACACACACACACACACACACACACACACACACACACACACACACACACACACACACACAAGCACATTTATTTAAATGTGCCACGCCAATTAAAAAAAGCAAATTACATTTTTAAAAATGGTCTGATCACTTGGACTAAACTTTCTAACTAGAAATACTGCAGCAATAATCACTACTATAAATCAGTCATACCTGCTAATATTTTAAAACATTGCTTTTCACCCGCTTCAGATGAACACAGCATTGTGAACTACAAGGACAATTATATTTTTTGTCGCTGAGCCAATAGGAGCCCATAGCCAGTCCTATTTCTTAATCACTGCTGTTAGGTAACAGAAGAGAGCCTCTGGGGGGTTTTTTTTGTGACAATATCGTTACATCGCTAGCCAAACAACTTAGATGTATTATACATGTATGTACAGTACGTACATTGTTTTGTTTTATGTACTGCAATTTACAATGATACTCCCCTAGGACTTTACAGCACAGTTAACATGAACAAAATACGGTAATATAACAAGACATTACATAAAACGTGGACAGTCAAGCTATTCCTGCATACGCCTTGTTGTTTGAAGCCGTGACAGATGAAAGAGGAGAAAGTCAAAGTGTCCTTTCACCAGTGGATCAGAGACGTCATGCTCAAACCGTGCATGGCGTCCCACACGTCTGCTATGAGATAAGTTTGAAAGTAAACAAGAAACTGTAGCGTCCATTGACGAAAAACGAGATTTGTTCACTTCTGTCCCAAGTGAATCGGCTTCAATTCCGAGCGCCGATTCTTCAGTTCCAAATACGGGTCCACGTTCCTCACCGACGCTCCACTCTCCTCATCCTCAGCTCCAGCAGCCATCCATCTTGCTGCATCAACGCAGACTGTCCAACAGCGCCGCCATCTCCGCTGAACAAAATGGGGCAGTGAAAAATGCTGCCCATTAACAGGCGCCAAAAGCACAAGCGCCCCGAGGCTGACAAGTGGCGACTGTCAAAATCAAAATAGTGCGGCTACACGCGTGCTTCAGTCTGTCTTTCCATATCGTCTTAAAAACACACGAACCGGTGGCTTTGACAAGCAGTGGCTAAATCAATTCACCTTGCTTAGGCATACTGAGGAAGGCATGCACTGTTATTTATGCCAAAAGCACTGTGCCCCAACACAGCAAACAATCGGCTGCCTCCCTGGTGAGCGAGCCATCAGCCAACCGCAGGCTGGACACATTAAAATGACATGGGGTGACGGCCATTCACAAAGTAACAGAGAAGAAAAAGTATATTAAAGATGGTAGTACCTAAAAACACTCAAGTAATAAAGTTACAAAAACTAAAATAATATAGTTTAGATCGATAGTTTAAGAAATATTTTATTTTTTAAATTTATTTTACGGCAGCCTGCTATTGCAGCCCAAGTGGGCATGGACCACAGAGCGCATGAAGGCTGCTTCAAAATCATCTGTGTCTCTCAAACAAAAGTGGCCACACAAGCTAGGAATCCATCATTTTCCAATGCAAGTTTTGATATACAAATTCATTAACATAATAATAGTCATATTCTTATTCTAACTCTGAAATTAAAGTATGTTTCCTGTAAATGAAAGTGAGCCCATTGAATTAATAGAATACAGTAGATGCACGTCATGGCGCGGTGTAAGGATGGTAGCACCTCTGCCTCAATTTGAGCCAGGAAAAACCCTGGCCACAGTATGCTTCGTAACAAAAGCAAAGACCTCGACTCTATTGCCTTTTAGCCTTTTAAATTGCAATTCCAATTCTGCACCGGCTTTGTGTGCGAAGAAATGTTTCTACCAAGATGCCTAGCGTGCCCTTGTTTTCCACCCCAGGTCACAGAGGGGACTCTGGTGAAGAAAAGTCAACTGGTTTTGAAAGAGGTCTATTCTGTCGAAAGAGTGGCTCAATAAGAAGGGTAGTCAATATGGTTGCGCTCAGACAGCGTCTCGGTAAAGGGAGGAGGTTTCCTGCTGAGCCACTGATGGAACAAAACAGAGTCTTTGTGCAAGCACACCCTCTTTATCCCTATCCTCTTCAGTGTGTTTTTCCAAAAGGATGGCTCTTGCCTGTTCCGTGGAAAACAAGACACTTAGATGAGTTATGCGCCAATGTACTTTTGCTCCGTTATTTCCCAGCATGGGCTTATGTTTAGTATTACAGCCTTGGCTCGAGAGCGCCATATAGGATATCATGGCATCACCTTAAGCTGAGCTCCCGAAACCTTTAATGACACAGAGCAAAGTGGATTTGGGACAGAGGTAACAGCCCATACTTATCAAGTAGACAACTTCATTTTCTGGCCTCACGCTCTCTGCTCCCTCGTTCTCACTGGTTGCCCGTCCTGGTGTTTCCTAATTTTCAGAGGCAAGCGGGTGCCGTGCTCCCTCACTGCTGGATCTGAACAGATTGTACTTTGAGTCAGTGTAATATTGTTAGAACTTGCTCATCCTAATGCTTAACATCCTGCAGTCTTTCTGAACCAACACTTTTAGCATTTAATTTGTGTAATTGAACATGAATCGGCTGAATTGCAAAATATTCTGGATTTTCTGAAATGTAAATTAATGAATGTTTTTTTCTTTTTGTTCCTGCAAGTATTTTAAACCTCTCTAAAATGTTTTCTTAGGTTGTAGTTTTTACTCACAATTCTGTGTCATTATATTTCAAGATGAACTTTTCGTACCGTTTGACACAATTTGAAACAAATACACATTACACACCTAATTTTCCGTGCAGACTTTCGCTGAATGGTCACGGTATCTACAATAATTTCAACATTGCTTCAACATATTAACAAAACTGCAAAATTTTGCTGAAACATCTGAGTTTGAGTCTTTGTTCAAAATAAATCGACGTACCAAAGAACTGAGGTTCAACTGTTAATTGTTGATTGACTGATTTTTCACAAATTGACTTCTAGGCTGGTTTCAGTGAACACACCTCACAGGAAAGCCACGACTTATTCTGTTGTATGATTGCCAGCAGATGGATAACGCAGGTTGACTGCACCTTTTACCACCTATGAGAAAAGCAGTGTCACTTTGTCACTGGCATAGATTGATAAGATAAGATAACCTTTATTTGTCCCACACTGGGGACATTTGCAGTCTAGAGCAGCAAAATTGGGGGGGAAGAAAAAAAACGAAGTGTTTCATTGCACAAAATAAATGTTTCAGAAAGAACTGTACACAGTTCAATAAAAGAGCAATATACTGCATATAGATGAACACATCTATTTCTTTTTAATACATATTAAATGTTGGAAAAAAAGTAGGTGCGATTGAAAAACCTCCCTTGCACAGGAGTGTGCTATGGCACCCTGGTTGGGAATCAAGTCATTCATTTCGAAAGAATGGGGGCACTTCTATCCCCTCCGTTGTCGAATGAGCATCGAAATGATTGCACAGCTTTAGTTAGTGGGAGCACTGAATTGCCTGGCATGTATTCTCTAATGTACAAGTGAAAAATTAGAATGCACTCCAGACATTTTCTAAAGCACTTTTCCCATAGTTGTGCTTTCAAGATAACTAAGTGCATTAAAGACAAGAATTGATATTGGTTCGTAATGGAGCCCACATTACAAGCTTCTGGCTTTGGCTCACACAAGGGAGTTGATGCCGCAAGGTAGGGAGGGGACTTAAGTTCAATTGCTCAAGCACTGACGTCGCTCGTAGCCTCTCTGCTTCCTCTCTCCCCCTGGGTGTCCCTCACCTGCTCTTGGAGACATGCGGTTTCTTCAAGACGAGAGCCGGCATAGTTTAAACTGTGTTTAACATTCCACCTCTTATTTCACTCCATTCGCTGCATTATTAAAATACCTCCATGCACTCTTAATTATTTGCTGGCTCTCCTCATCCCTGCAGAAATGGCAATTGCTGTTATTTGTCTAACCAATACCACTGTGTGACTCTTAGGTGCTGGTGGCTGAATAATGGATGAGTACAAATGCAAAACAATTGCACTTCTTCAGACTTTCTGACGATCCGTTTCAGTTTGATGTTAACATCTATACCAGAGGAAAGGAAATTACAATTGCGTTCCAAAGTCTGTACAACTTCACTGCGCTCTCCGCGTACAGGCGCGATATTAACTTGCCGGGGAGGCTAGTCTGAGTAATATTTGTCAGGTCCTTCCATACAATTTCAATGGGGCTCGTGGTTTCATAATGAAAAGTCTCTGTATGTGTTGCTTTGGGAACATAACTTTTAGTGTTTATGACCAGCCATGGAGTTCCAAACTTTCTTTTTTTAATTTAGCAAGCAGTCATTTTCCCATGACTTGTGCGGTTGACAAAGATATCTCGATCCAAAACGTGTTTTTTTTTAAATACTTTCACCAAAGCAGATTTGAACCAGATAATAGATCGTATGATGATGAGAAAGTTTGAGATGTTGTCCAACTTAGAATATTTTGTCTTATTTTTGCCCCTCTAGCATCAGCAGCACAGCCTTTCAGCCCATTCTGGTTCACGGTGGAGCCCCGGGACACAGTGGCCATTCGGGGGAACTCTGCGCTGCTCAACTGTTCTGCACACAGTGATGCAACCGCAGCAGCACGCATCGAATGGAAGAAAGATGGCACCTTCATGAGTCTGGTTTCAGATGAGAGACGGCGCATACTCCCTGACGGCTCCCTACTCTTCACCCATGTGGTTCACTCAAAGCACAACAAACCTGATGAGGGCACTTACCAGTGTGTGGCCACCATTGAAAACCTAGGATCCATTTCGAGTCGCACAGCGCACCTCTTTGTTGCAGGTAGGGGTGGCAACTAACTTGTCGACATTTATACCATTACTTTTTTTGTCCCCCCCATGTCCTTGTACTTTCAGTTCTACTAATGTTGTTGCACCAATACTATGTGACTTTTTCTTCTGAGATTTCTGTCAAACTGGAAACCTGACACTTTCTTATTGATTTTGAGTTTAGCAGGTCTGCTTGCTGCTTGTAAGCACATTTTGTATATGCATGTAGTAATTAGGAAGCAAAACAGTTTTTTAATTAGCTGGGGAGGTTTAAAAAAAGCCATTTATTTCTGAACTTATTAATATAATATTACATGGCCAAAAGTGCTAAAATAATTATATTTTCTGCAGCTGTCTTCCAGCAGTTATCTGAAACTTAAAGTGTTTTGTCTCGAAGAAAAAAGAAACAAGGTGGACAGCATAACAACGAGCTGAATAACAGAAGACATGCACAACAGGACAATTCAATATATATTCATCAATCCATCCATTTTCAACCCCGCTTATCCAGAAAAGGGTTGGGAGAGGGTGCTGGAGCCTCTCGAAGCTGACTTCGGCCAAAAGGGCTCATATTGAGACAAGCAACCATTCACATTCACACCGTCACTGAGTGGGAACCGATCTCACGCTGCCCCCGCCCGCAAGTCAGGCGAGTGTACCACTACGCCAACAGCGACTATATATTGAGAGAGAGAGCTTCTGTTTTGTTACTTTTGAATGTAGGCCATGAACATCATTATTTTTAATTTCTTTTAAGCGTTATCTTCTACTACGCTTCTAATGTGTGCGCCTTTGTCAGTGGGAAAAAGGTACCATAGTTGCTTTCTTTTGTTATAATTGATTTCTTGTCCTTGAAATGGGTCGCCGGGCCACTGAGCAGAAGCCTGAATGCATTGCCTTTATGGAAACGACATGCATGAAAAAAGATTCCGATTTGTCTTTTCTATTTCTTCTACCCCAATGTCACCTTTCTAAGTGTGAGAACATTGAGTGACATGGGATTATTAGGTGTTTCGAGTCAAGTCATGCCCTGAAATTCAATTTGCAGCCCTGCAATCTATTTACTGTGCTTTCCTCTTGGTACAGTGCTGGCAGGTTTAAAGATACTCAAGAGATGCCTTTTGCAGGGCATATACTGTCGGATAAGGTTGTTTGGCATCAACGCCTGGTTGTAATTCTGTGATTTAGTTCCTTCCTTACGTGATATTTTGGTTTTATGATAATAATTATTGATTTCATCTTTAACCGCGCTGGTGTAGCTGAAGGAGAAATAGGTTCCCCTTTCTCTGAGTAATAGCTCCAGTGGCCCGTCTCGCTGCAGGTTATTGTTTAAAAAAATGACATGAGCAATATGACAATGATTCGATCATGATGCTTTTTTTTTTTTACTTCTCATCTTGAGCAAAGACAAAATAACTATCCATTTGGCTCCGAGGAACATGTACTGTACCTCTAAAATGATTTTGGATCCGAACAGCCATAGAAGGAGACTCAACAAACTGTTGAAGCGCTCACATCATTTCTCAGCTCCATGGAAATCTAATGCAAATATGGACTTGAGATGAGCGCCGCTGTCAGACAGCTTCATAGCCAGGGGGTCAACCATGATTGGGTGTTAGATGCAATCACTTTCGACTTGCAGAGTGGAGCATCTGTCAGCCATTATGGGCACACCTTCCATCCACGACGATTCATGAATGTACTGTATCAGCTTGATTCAGCAACATGCACACTCATAACAGTATATTTATGGTTTTACTTTATACGTTTGTACAAGCGTGGCTTTTGATGATGGACTCCAGCTGGCAGGCAGGCAGGTGGCCTCTAAAAACGGTCAATTTTAAATCTCGTGAGTGCAGGCCATTAGGCCGTCATCAGACCCAGGAATGATGGTGGAGACAGAGGGTGGCGTGGGAGTGACCTCTCTGATGTAATGACCGAACAAGTCACGGATGGCTGGCGTGGCACAGAGCCTATTTGACAAATATCAGGGTAATATCTGGGATTGATTTCGAGGAGACGTGACAGTCACGACCACACATTAGCACCATCCTTGCCACACTTTCACAAGTTCCTGCTTTCAATGCTCACACATTTATACTCCCTAAATACGAATTGTACTTCATAGTTATTCTTTCGGTCCAAAGCTTTTTTTATGGGCAAAAATATGATTCTTGTGTGTTGTTTTTCTTCTGCACAAGCACGTTAATTTATTTTTGTTAGTAAAAAGTGATGTGTAAGTTATTGTATTGTATGAATTGTAATCCTCGGCACTTAGTCACACACTTAAATGATAAGTAATGTGGACTATTGATACTGTTGTGTCAGTGCATAGAAATTGATACACAATCTTATAATGCGTAGTTCTGCATTTATAATTTTCTTAATATACAATGTTTTAGGGTGGGGTGGTCGTAGACTGGTTAGTACATCTGTCTCACAGTGCAGAGGTGCAGAGTTCGATTCCGGCTGCGACCTTCCTGTGTGGCGTTTGCATGTTCTCCCCCCTGCCTGCGTGGATTTTCTCTGGGTCCTCCGGTTTCCTCCCACATTCCAAAAACATGCATGGGAGGTTAATGGGACACCTGCGTGTAAGTGTGTGCGCGGATGGTTGTTCGTCTTTGTGTGCCCTGCGATTGGCTGGCAACTGATTCAGGGTGTCGCCCGTCTACTGCTGGAAGACAGCTGGGATGGGCTCTGGCATGCCCGCGACCCTTGTGAGCACAAGCGGATTCGAAAATGGATGGATGAATGGATATTATGTTTTGTCTATGAAGATTTTAAAATGGGGCAAGGACTGTGTACTACTCGTTAGCATGTCAGGCTCACCGTTTTAAGTTGCTGGGTTTTCATCTCAGCTTCAGCGTGTGGATTTTGCATGTTCTCACCATGCTCATATGGGCTTTCTCCTTTGCTCTAAATTATCCTTAGACCTGTGTAAATGCATGAAAGGTTGTCATATACGCGCTGCAAATGGCTACTGACTGGTCCAGGGTTTGCTGTGCTTCTTACCCAAAAATCAGTTGGGAAAGGTTCCACCTCACCCGTGACTCACATGACGAAAAGAGGTACAGGAAATGAATGGATAGATGAAAGTGAAAAAGCGTAATCTAACAGCAACAGTAATTCTGAATAAATACATTAAAAAAGCGCTAACTGGTTATTTAGCATGAAGGCTAAATGGTAGCGTGGCGTTCTATATTTGCACGTTATGCTCATATTGCAATTATGTGCCGTGATCATTTCAGAGTCCAAAATTGCTTTCTTTGGGATTTTAGTCTGGCAATATCTGGCTCTCTTCATATGTATATTCTGAGGGAATTGCAATTCCCATGGGGTCAGCGTTAATATTTTGATTTTGCTGAATAGCAGCTATTATTATATTTGCACGAAAATTAGGAATTTATTTTTGGAACCTTATTCTAATGCCAATGTAACTTCAGTGAATAATTGTTCCTTGCCTTCTTTGTGCTTTGTCATGTGTCCTCCTTTAGCTGGTTTAGCTTGTGTACAGTCAGAAATCATGGGACTGCACACAGACTCTCATAAAGGAGGATGTTTGGGGGCTCGGGGGAGCGATATTATGTCTTCAGTTTGAGTCTTAGTGATAAAAAGGCGGGGGAGAGGAATTATAGGGCAGAAAGCCAATGAGTGGTGTGCAGCGGTGATAGCCAGGACACAAAGCGCCACTGCTAATGAGAAACCCCATCTTAACTGTCTGCTGTTCTCCCACACAGATGCCCTCCTCCCACTGTCAGGCTTTGAACTCAGCCCTTCAGAATTGCTCAAATTGAGTCACACCTCACTGCTATTAAAGGGGAAACCCCCAATTGAGAAAGCAGAGCTAATTCTGTCCCTTCTCTCTGGCATGCCTTTGTTTGGGCCAAATCCTGACCCCCTCACATGCACTTTCTGATATTTCACTCTTTATATCCCTGGGTTTTCTCACAACATTCCTCTTCCTCTCTCACGACAGTACTTTGGTGTACAGAGACAACAAGCTACTAATAATCCCATGAAATCAATATGAAGCAACACACATGAAGCGTTAAGTGTCTTCTCATATTTAAACAGCTTTGGTAGAGCTGGATGCCCTTTGAAGGTATTAGGGGTGTCACCAGATTCTTTAATCCTTTTTTTTTAATTGTCATGCCCCTAAGGCTACCATTTCTTAAAAATTCATAGGATGATGTGATGACTACGTCAACATTTATTGAGGACCGATTTGTCTGTGTACGAACAGCACCAACATGAAAAACAACAATGTCGTATTACGGTGTTGCATTCGTGCTGCCAAAACTCCTTATCATAATATGGCTTTTTCAGCAAAAATTCCACACAAATTCAGTGCACACAAATATCGCCTTCAGTCCTATGAGTTTGTTTGAGATATTTATTCTGGTTTTCATGGCTCTCTGGGGCAGTGTTACAGCACCACTTGGGCCTGGCATATATATATATATATATATATATATATACACACACACACACACACACACACACACACACACACACACACACACACACTCTACTACAGCATTTCAGTGTTTTTATTCCGGACACACATTTCTTGAGACAAGTCCATGTCTAGATCACCTCTGTTTCCGTGTGGACATGGAGACAAGCTAGGGCAGTGAGAGATTTGCATTTCATAAAAGCTCACTCCCCCAATACCCGCAGAGATGCTAACTAGCGATAAATGGTAGTACTCATGTGTTTCATGTCGTCAATAACATTAACTACTGTGTCATCAAATTGAAGTCCCTCTATTTCCAAATGCTGGATTCTCTTGTGTTAACATTGCAGCCAGCTAGGCTCCTGCATTATCATTTCACCTCCATGCATGTTTCTCATCTTTAAGGACAAAAGTATTAAAGCACAAGTTTTAATCAGTCGATTTATGATAAGGTGGGCTTAATTCCTTCCGAATCTGAATTGTTCATCTTACCAAGAATTTTTAGACAGTTTGGGGAAAGGCCCTTTTGTGTTCCAGCTTGACTGGGCCTGAGTTCGCAAAGCTTGGGTGAGTTTGGTTTGGAAGAACTTGAGCCCTCGTCTCAACCACATTTAAAAAACTGTAGACACTGTACATACTTCTCATTTATTTTCAATTCATATACTGTATTTTTATTGGCAAGCAAGCTGGGCCAAAATGTTGTCCTTCCATGGTCTCTTTACCCCCCCACCCCCACCCCACACCACCGTTTTTTACAGTCCAAAATTGTTACTTGGAAAATTGGTTCGTGCTAGTTTGAGAGAAATCTCAGCCCATCAACCAATTAAAGCAAGAATCATTATAATGCAATAAAGCAATAAGGAAGATTATTGTCAACTTAATTTTCACTTCCTCATTGAATGGTTTGATCAATATTGCGGAAATGTGCAAATTCTGCTTTTTTTTGTGTGTGTTATTGTTGATGAGCTTTGTGTAGAATCTTCCAGGTAAGAATAAACCTAACTTTTATCTTTCATTTTAAATTGAAGCCCACGGCAGGAATTAGGTTATTAAAGACTCTCAAATAATACAAATAATAAATACAAACATCTAATTCACTTTCTTAACATTGCAACACGTTTGTCTTCTGCATTCATCAATTACGTACTGCATGCACAGGCTGATGTAAACCAGAGTGACATCTTAATGGCAGCTGGGAGACTGGACTGTCCACATTAATCCCTCTGCAGTTTTCTCTCGTCCAGCTACTTTCACTGGCTTCTGCTATTTTTGACTCTTTTCCTCAATGACTCAACATCCCCCATCTCTTCTCTTTACTACCTCTCCTAGCCTCTATTTCTTTATTATGCTCTCATTCCTCTGCACAACTCAAACACACCCAATGGCCTAAAGACACACACTCCCTTGGATTGCACTTCCACTGTGACCGCCGTGCTTACTCATAAAGAGAAGAAATTGCTTACCAGTCTCCATAAAACAGCAGCACAAACATGTCATTCGTTCTCCCAGGAACCACTAGAAAGAGAATATTTCCTCTTAGTTTAGGTTGAGACTTCCAAACTTTAAATTGATGTATATAAAAGGATATGTGTGATATCAGACATGAGAAAGTAACATTAATTTAAGGTGTGGAAAATTGACTTTTTTGTACACAAATACACTTTATTTCAAACTTGCACAGTGGGAAAGTGCACAAGCAAGAGGCTACATGACCATCACAGAGCTCTTAAAATAAATACAATCAAATCAGTTCCGAGCTGGTTGAAAACGTGTCCTGTTCACATCCCACAGTCAGCCATCCTACCTGAGTTCATGTTTTCCAAGCGCTCATGAACGCTAGGCGCTAAGCTAACGTGCTCTATACAATTTTTATGGGTAGTAGCTACAAGCTGCATAGAGCGGAGCCTCTTCTCTAAGTTACTCATTATTGGCACATTTATAATCAACCAGTCTGGCTGTTTGGATGACAGGTATCACCTCAAAGTGGCGGTAGTGCTCTTGAGTGGTTTAGGTCCTATTTAGCTGACAGAACCTTTTGTGTCAGCCTTGGCTGCTCTGAGTCACGCACTGCTCCCCTGTCATGTGGTGTTCCACAGGGCTCAATTCTGGGGCCTCTGCTGTTCTCGCTGTATCTGCTCCCATTGGGTTCCATCTTAAGGAAACATGGTATTCCCTTCCACTGCTATGCAGATGACTGCCAGATCCATGTCCCACTGAGCAAAAAAGACGCCTTCTCATTAAGGCCACTCCTATCCTGCCTGGAAGAAATCAAAACCTGGATGGCACAAAATTTCTTAAAATTCAATGAAAAGAAGACAGAGGTGATACTGTTTGGTCCCAGTGGCCCTTGTACATCCCATCCTGTAGACTTGGGCCCCCTGTCTCCTTATCTTAAGTCAACAGTCTCAAACTTGGGCCTTAAACTGGACAGTGATTTCAAACTTGATAGGCAAATTGGCGCCGTTGTTAAATCCAGCTTCTTTCACTTTAGACAGCTGGCCAAAATAAAACCTCTCCTCTCTAATGAACACTTTGAGACAGTAATTCATGCCTTTGTCACATCCCGGCTCGATTACTGCAATGCCCTTTACTTTGGAGTCAGCCAGTCCTCCATTAAGCGCCTTCAGCTGGTCCAGAATGCCGCTGCTCGCCTCTTGACTGGTACTCGTAAGAGGGAGCACACAAACGCCTTCTCTGGCATCCCTTCACTGGCCCCCCATACATTTTAGAGTTAATTTCAAGATCCTCTTATTTGTTTTCAAATCTCTGAATAATCTCGCGCCACCTTACCTCTCTGAGCTCATCCGCCCCTAGACACCTGCCCGGCGCCTCAGGTCTGCAGACCAGACATTATTAGAAGTACCAAGAACTAAAGTGAGGCTCAGAGGGGATCGAGCCTTTTCTGTTGCTGGTCCCTCTCTCTGGAATGACCTCCCACTGAACATTCGGCAAGCCTCCTCGCTGCCCATCTTCAAAACCCTCCTCAAAACTCACTTGTATTCTTTGGCATTCGACTCAGCATGACTTAGATTTGTTCTTGGTTTTACTGTTTGGTGCTTTCTACTGTCTTTATTACCGATTTGTTTGACTGTTTATTGTATATGTTAAATTGCTCCATGTTCAGCACTTTGTATGCAGCGATGGATGTTTGAAAGTGGCACCAAACAGTTCCCCTCCTGGGAACTGGCGTCCACATGTGTGGACATGACGTTTTTGGTTTTCAAGACTACACTGTTAAATTTTGGACTACAAGGGCCTGGCGTCCACTTACGAGGACGTTACATCATGTAAAAAGATAATTCTTTGTTTTTACACTCATCAGGTCCCAATTAGCCTAAATATCAAAGAGAAAATAAAAATGCATGCCTTATAAATACAGTTGACTTGACTTACATCGGTAAAATTCATTTACAGATTTGTAACGTGTAGGCCTTTTTTGAACATTTATGTACTGTCTTGCTTTCGAGTGCCAGGTCATTGACATGACAAACGGCTCTGAACAGGAATCGGGGTCAGCTTCGAAATGATGTTCCATTACCCTGATTTCTATCTTTCTCTGGCAGAGGCGAGTGTAGAAAAGCAATAGAGAGACCGTTTCAACACTAAAGGAGCATTAATCTCAGATTGAGCTGAAAAGTGAAAACATTCGTGTTTATTATTTTACTTTATGTTAACTGTTTTGTTAAGCCCTTTGTTACAGCTGCGGCTGTTGTGAAAGTGCTATATAAATCAGCATGTATTGTATTCATCTACCCTTGGAGATCGAGTAATGAAAACCAGACAGAAAATTATGTTAAGAATAGAAAACTGTGCAGACACGTTCTGGCCAGATGCGGAGGTGCAACAGACACAAACAGTAGTTGTACCTTTGCACAGAGGTTGAGAAAATATGACGTGAGATCCAAGTCCAGGATGGAGCAAGAGAAGAATCCATCTTTTTACCGTCTCGGGAGAACAGTGTTGGCAGGAAGTCTTTTTGGTCGTAGAAAAAAAAAATAGGCTCCATTTTAGTGACATCCACTGATTGATTACACCTTCCGAGTAGGTAAGGAGGCTGATTGGGATGGCCCTATCTCGTCTCTCCAGACCCCTTCTCGCTTTGTGCCTATGTGTGTCTACATTTATGAGGAACCTGGGCGAGAGACTGAACTTAAAATTAATTTGAGAAGCAGCATTAGCAGGAATAAATTTATTAAGGCTCTCTAATGCAGCCAATAACACCTTTTACACATGCCATCAAAGCCGACATTTTGTCAACTTTATCTTGGCCAGCTTAAAGTGACCAAGGCGCGATTGTGATTGAAGTTGACCAGCATGATACGTTTTAACACCTAAGACTCGCTTTCCATGCTGCATTGTGTTCAAAATAATTGTTGCGCCAATGTCGCCGCACATCTCGATAATAAGCTGCTTCAGTGGGTTTGAAACGGACGGGAATAAATCCTGGCAATACTGTTATGCCGCTGATGCGCTGGTTTGCTGGCAAGCCAGTGTGAAAGCAGCTAGACTGGAAGAGGTGTAACAGAGAGGATCAGGGGAAGTTTAACCTCTGGAACTCATTCCTCACTTTGCTGAAAGCAATTGTCATGAAAAAAAAAATACACTGCTTGTCCAATCAGTGCTGCGTGAAATTTAGTTTGTTCAGTATTCACCGTGTGACTGTCGTGGTAGTACGTTATACAATTTTAAAAACATATACTTATGCCATGTAATTTTATTTACTTTTTTCTGTTTTTAATAAATGTGTTTTGTTAATGTCTTAAATTTGTTAAAAAAAAACATTTTTTATTTTTCACTAATGAAGGGTTCTGTGAAGGTGCATATGAACGGGTAGGGTTCGGTACCTCTAAGAAGGTTAAGAACCACAGCGCTAGAGTATCTAAAAAGGGTACAACTGTAAGAGGAGCTCTTAATTTGATTAACAGTTTGAGTTGAGATTGCAATCTCGAGTGTAGCGTAATTATAAATTGTCTGTCCATACATTTTGGACAGGAACAAATGGAATCTTTGTATGTTGGCGCGTGTGTGTGTGTGTGTGTGTGTGTGTGTGTGTGTGTGTGTGTGTGTGTGTGTGTGTGTGTGTGTGTGTGTGTGTGTGTGTGTGTGTGTGTGTGTGTGTGTGTGTGAGAATGTGAGAGAGAGAGATCATTGATACTTTTACTTAATACCATCTACACAACCTTGAAGAATTACTTTAACTACCGATACTCTCATTTTCACGTAGGATCTGGAGGATGGAATAAGGGTGTCAGGAACTGTCTGCCAGCTAGCTTGACATCTTAATTAGCCAAAATCTTTTAGATCACCTCGGAAACATTGTCTTGTATGTGAGCTGCTCGTTCCGTTACATAAGGGGATTGACTTCAAACAAATCCTCTTGAGTTTGACACCAGTTTGCAGATTTCACTTTGAATTTATTTTCAATAGGTATAATTGTTGAATAGCCCATCAAAACATCGACTTTAGTCCTGTCACACAGTATGAACAAACATAGATTGACACAACATACTGATGCTACTAGATCTAGACAGCAATCAATGACTTAAATTTAAAAAAAAAAAACCACACACACTCATACACAAACATGTCAATCAACTGGAACTGTGCAGCTCTCATCCAGCGTTTTTTTTTTTTTTTTTTTTTTTTAAATCTTCTCTGTGCTGTATAGCATACGATGATCATTATGGTCTTTGAATTGGTACATTTGTATTATTTCTGGCTGTCAATAGACAGCGTTGGTTCATTAACTGTGAGGTTTGAAACATCCGTCTGGTAATGCCATTAGCTGTGCAATGATATGAAACTGGGCCATCTACCTTATTCAGACTTACGTTTCCCATACCTCCATCTTCTTCCACTTAGCACTTATCTATTCCACATGAATAACCTAGTACGTGAAGATTTTTTCTTTTCAAATACACTTTTTTTTTATTTTTCCATAAAACAAGGTTTAGCGCTCAGTCATTCCCTTGGGCTATGCCTCGTATAAGGTTTTAAGTTTAGATTTACAGGCATCATTCTCACCAACGTGTAGATGTCTTGGAACAGTGAGTTGTGTTACGTGGAAGGAATCTCATCCAAAATTGGGCAATTTCAAAAACTCCTCTTAATCAGCGTTTACAAAGGACCAGACAAGAGGCTTTTGATTTTAACTTCCTTTCCGTCTTTAAAGGGGCCTTGTTGAACTACATGGCTTTTTTTTGTCGTTCGCCCGACCAGACTACAAGATAAATATCGTTCAGTGTCTTGGATAGGATGAAATGTCACACAACAAGACCCTGCCCAAGAGTTGCGTGGTTCCGTCAAGAATCAGTCCATCGGCGCAGGTCCGTTGGGAAGACAGGACAGGCAGTCATGTGCATTTGTTTTCTGTTCAGAAGAGACAAAAAGAGAGAGAGAGAGAGAGAGGAAAAGGGGGACTATGGATCCATTCTTGGATGGTGGGGACAGGGTGGTATGGACTGTTGATTCCCAAAAAAGAACTCGATAAAAACGAATGTTTGCTTATCAGGTATTAGCTTTTCAGTTAGCAAACATAGCATGAGTTGAAATGCAATGTATACTTTCCAATAATTCCCCTTTTGTTCAAGTCACTTTTTAAATACTGTACACCACATTTGTGATTGTGTGCGCCCCGTCCAGTTTCTCATCATAAGTAGGAGGGCACTGTCTTCCTATTGGTCAATGTAAAAGAACCGATCAAAGGACGACGTAGGACACACTATGTGGCAGGGTGACCCAAAATTCTGGCATGCCCGATTTTGGTCACCGTGGTCATGAAGAATCCCAGACGCCTCACGACCAATCGTTGAGTATGTCGCACTACGCAGGCTAGAACGTGTAAAGACAACTTCGAATCGACTACATGATACTACGTTTGTCTGCGACACATCTGTCGGCGGAAAGTCGGGCTACATTCGTGTAGTCTGACTTCAGCTCAAGTATCCTTCCTTTTTTGTGTCTCCGTGGTTGGAAGGTCAATGCACCTCAGCTTGAATTATAAATTCTCTGCAACTCTGCTCGTTGAATATTCTTTTAAGGGATCATAATCAGATTAATTTCGATGAGATTAAATGGAAATTGGACCGATATTCTATTATTTGGTTTTATGAGGATAAAAACAGAGAGACCTGTGTCGCACACTGGTTCAAGATCTCCCATAGCTCCACAGATGAGTTGAGATCAGGTGTCTGTGAAGGTCATCATGTTTGAATAATTTTCATGCCATCAAAAATACTGATTTATTCAAGATTAGACTTTAATAGGTCACCCGCGTGTATCGAGCCTGTTACAGTCTAGTATGCGTGTCTGCATCCTTTCATCTGCTCCTGCCCATCCAAGCATGTGAGAGGCAGTTTTGGGAGTATCCACATCAAAATGATCACGTTTCAAAGCTAAATTGGCCTTCATAGAGCATTTGAACCCTGAAAAAGACTCGACTCTCACACGTTTTTTGCCGATTCCCAATTCTGCGGGGAACTCTTTTGAAAAGTGTCCTTTTGTTCCTCAAACAGTTGGACGAATTAGGTAGTCTGGTCGCGGGGGTGTTTTTCAGAGTTTCAAGGGCTTTTTAACCACCTGCTCTGGAATAATTATGCATAGAATAGCTTCCAAAAATAATGATGCACATACTGATGTTCCCATGATAGCTTCTTGTTTTGGGGAGCTGATTCCTGGTAATGATGTTACCCAGCAGCACTTTAAAGTAGAGTGGCCAAAGAAGGTACACAAGTGTGGTAACAGAAAGTCGGGTTTGGTTTGGCTACTCTTCATTTAAATAAATCATGTTGAAGATACATATTTAAAATTGGTTGGCTTCTGCTGAGGAGACAGAAATCTTGTACAACTGTGAGTATTTTGTTTTACGTTCTGCACTGATGGAACACATTATACTGTACGCAGATGGAGTGAAGAAACCAAGGTGCTAAATTCTCAGTTTGTTTTTTTTATGCTTCAGAGATCAGGCCAATTTTTCATTGTGGCCTCGTGGTTTTAGGATGGCGGTGAAGAGGTGGTGCTTACATGCTCATGGTATGAGAGGTCATCCCTTCCAAAACATTTATTATTTTCTTTGCCACTACAACAGGTATTTTAGTTTACTGAATTACATTGTGATAATTCAAAAGTGACCAAAATAGGTTTAGAAAGGCCAGTATCTTACGAGAGAATCCGTCATGGAGAGTTCATTTGCATTTACTTTGTTGCTGAAACCCACACAGCAAGACATGGTGTAGCTCTAAAAGCTGTAATGGTGAAACAAATACTGAATGAATGCATGATGATTGTCCTGTGCATGCTGCGGAGAGAAAGGTACAAAATAAAAGCCCATATATAAACGGTCTGTATAACCATTCATGCAGGGTGAAACTGGAAATCCCTATTAATGCACACATATGTGTGTGTTGGAAGCAATGCTGAGGGCGGATGAATGGGGAAGGTTGAAAGCAAGAGAGGGACATGCCACTTCACTACAGTCAAGCCACGGATGTGCGTGTAATGCTTGTTTTGACCGAGCCCCAGTGAACTCTGTGTGAAACGACCCTGGGGAGGGTGTTAAGACTCCTCTCCGCGCCACGCACCCATCTTCATGCCGTTTTGATTGGTGGAGACAAGCTGTGGACATGCCAAACTCATTTTTCCATGTGCACAGGAGCACAGAATTGCCTTTTGTACAATTGACTGCATCGTTAACATCTCTTGTGCTGTCTCTGTAAGTGTGTACGTGTGACTCTGAAGGTGCAGAACATCCTTTGCACCAAGGTCAATGATAACCATCTCCCGCAGTCTTTATACAGATATATGCTCACATAGTCTTAGCAAGATACTAAAATTGTGACTTTGATACCATTCCTGCATACAGTATCTCAATACTAATTCAGAAATAAAACCATGTGTGTGCGTGCGTGCAGGTGTGTTTTTAACAAACGATTGAGCGTTTACTCTTGAGCTATGGTAATCATCGTTGATTTGCCCATTTTGAGCTCTGACTCATGTTTTCTCCCAAAATGGCGCTGCTTGTAAAGAGATTCATCATTTCATTCTTATTCTAATTTCACTCACGCAACATTAATCAGATTACTATGTTTACACTAAGACAAAGAATCTTTTTTGTACAGTATGTCCTCCATCAATGATTTGATACACAGGTGTCAATTGCAAAGGCCTGGGGCCAGGTCCGGCCCGCCACATCATTTTATGGAGCCCGCAAAAGCAATTCATGTGTCAACTTACATAATTCTTGCTAAAGTCTGAACTGAAATGTCAAATTGTGATTGTGTAATAAATAACGTTGAAGTTTAGCAATCATTTTGTTACCCTGTTTACACTCACTTGAACAATAATCGAACAAACAAGATGCGTCACAAGGAAGCAGTGACAGGTTCGATGAAGACCGAAGTGACATCCGAAAGTGTCAGCTCGCTAAGAGTTTTTCTCTTCACCAAAAGACACCGATATCTTGAATAAAAGAAACTTTAAACCTAATTTAAAAAACAGATAGTTGACTTGAGTGATTACAAAACTGATAATCCATCACATCAAGTTGTTGTGCACAAGTAATAATACAATGAGATAATTACGTAAACATTTATTCATAACGGCCCTCCGAGGGAAGACGTAACTCCAAAGTGGCCCGTGACAAAAATGAGTTTGACATCGCTGATCTGATATCACGTAAACATCAGATTACATTACGAAGCACAATTCAACTTTGCATACTGCCTTAATGCATGAAACCTTTGACCGAGCCTCAATGACATGAACACATTAAGATGAGGAATGGAAATCCCTTGGTTACAACCGAGTTCTATTTCACTCTCGCCAAATTTCGAAGTCGGACCTTCTTATTGTCGATCGCTATCTACCTAACACAGTATTCAAGTCATAATTACAGTAAATATTCATTATACACCATCTGTCACCTTGGAATGTCATGTCTGGATAGTAAACCCTCTGTATTTATGATTATTTATGATCTGATAGAATAGTGACAAGCTCATTTTAATACCACTCATTACCGGTAGTTTAAAATTAAAAATGAAAATATTGGAGTTTCACAAAACACGTTTTTTGGATTAAATGTACATGCATTTTTGTTTTTTTGTTTTTTGGTGGGGTTTTTTTTGGGGGGGGGGGGTTAAAAGGATAGTGCTAGGCTAGTGCTCATGCTGGGCTCACACAGCTTAATCAGCTCATCATACACCGCTAATTACTGCTGCTTCCCTGACATTGACTTACTTTGACTGATTTCTAGCAGTTTATTTCTGTTGTGCCAGGTGGTGGTCCTCATAAAAAAACTGGCAAGAGGGCCGATCACATTAATCATACGACATGATACTGTATATTGTGGGTGCACATGCGCCCTGGCGTGACTGCGTGTTCCATAGAGGGCATGTGTACCTGCCAAGAGTACACATCAGGGCACGAATACTAATCAGAGGTCTTGGATTTTATGTGTCAAGTGTGCTCAACCACAATTCGAATAGCCTACTCTGAGCACACACTTAGTTTAATATAACCTAGTTCAAAGGGTGTAACTTCTCAAATTGCAATTTGCTGTCTAAGATGCTATCATATTTTCTTTCAAAATGGGTGGGATTGGAAGGCCTTTTTGGGAGTGAAAGCAGCACAAAACACATGAATGTTTATATTTAAAAAGAATAAAAATAGAATGTGTCAATTCCTAAATTTTTGGCATATCTGAGCATTTTGATTCAATGGTCTCCTGTATTCTCTTTTTCTGTATCACTTGGAGTTCCATCTTCCTTTTGCCCGAGCTTCCATTCATCTAATTTTCCATCGCCTTGCTCTTGCGCAGCTGGAACCAAATCACAGCAACAGGGCAAGCGATAGCATCTGCAGATGTGCTGCTAAAGAGATAAGAACCAAGAAGCAGCATGGCCCCCTTGAGCAAACAACAGGGCACACTGAAAAATGAGCTGGAAAGATGAAAAAGGAATAGGAGGGTGGAGACAGACTTCAAGCAGCTAAAGATTAATTAAAGCATAGCATGAGAAATGGGGCAACACTTGGAAGGAAAGGTGACGGATGTCGAGGTTATCCAGTTAGCTCATATCTGTGTGTCTATCTCCTGTCGCAGCGTTGATTTGCACGAATTTTTGCAAACATGTAAAAACTAAATAAATAAATACAATTCCAGTAGCGATGCACAAACTGATATTTTTCAGCCGATATGACAAGCGGTAACTTCTTGCTTCTCCAAACCAATACGTTGACGATAACCACGACAATCTTTTGTTATCTATCCATCTATCCATCCATCCATCTATCTATCCGTCCATTTGTCCATCTACCTATCGGCACTGTGGGGACTGGTTAGCACGTCCACTTCACAGTACAGGGTTGTGGGTTTGAATCTAACCCCAGCTTTCCTGTGTGGAGTGCATGGACGTGTTCAAAATGACCTGGCGACAAGAAAGATCCGGGCAAATGTCTGATGACCGTTTGGCAAATGTTTGTGGCCTTGAATGAACCCCGATGAACTCTGACGGTAAAACAACATTCTCTGCCTCCGAAAACCCTTGCGGTTGTTCGCCGCTGGGATAGGGGCTTAAGGTTCCGTACGCACCATTATCAGTCAGGTCTGAAGCCGTACACTACAATTCATGTGTCCTTCCCGAAATCCCAACTGCCTATTAAAGGTTTTACTGTACTCTCCCATGGCAAGATTGACGACAAGGTCAGGCTGTTCTTTTAAGCGCCCTCTGAAGCCAAGAGACATTTTTCAGCGAGTGGAAAAAAAACAAAAACTCGTCTGGGGCCGACTCTTGCGGAATCCCATCGATCCGTCTTCGTTCTATTTTACAGTTGAGAAAAGGGTTATTGCTTCTTAACTCTAATAAACTGCTCTTCTTGCCACTTATCACCGACTGTGCGTCTGTGCATGCACTTGGCATCATGTACCCCGTTTGCTGAGAAAGATAAATGTGCTGTGAGGACACGCATACACAGATTGCGTTTCGTAGAAATGACAGTACAGTAAGTGTTATTGTTTGGCATTATGCATAATAAACTACCTCAGTGATAAATTGAAATGCAACATTCATAATTATTTTATATTGTTTTATTTACGTATATTAAGGGAACCAGCAATAAAAAATTAATTGTCTTGGTAGCATTCTATGCAATGCACATGTTGAATTGCAAGAGGCTGGAAAAAAATACATAAACACATTTTAGAAAAAAAAACTTGAGCCATAGTTTTTGTTGCTGTTATTGTTTGTACCATTTGTGAAATAAATAAAAGTGTAACTAAACTTTACCGGTATATAGTCTGCAGCAACTGTTCTACTATACCATAGAGGGATGTAACGATCACAGCTATCTCACGATATTAAAATAAAAAGAAATTGATATCGCTGTCGTCAATATTAAGGTATTTAGAAGCAGCACATTTCAGTCATGACTTTTCACCCGCTTCAGCCGAATACAGCATTGTGGACGAACGACATGGACAATGATAATGTGCGCCACTGAACCAATTGGAACACATGAAAATAAACGAGCTAAGCCTAGTGCTTTGTCACTGCTGTGATGTACAAATACAAAAAAAAAAAAAATTCTGTATCGCCAACCTCTCACAATATTTGGATAATTATCGTATCATGAGGTTCATATTTTGATAATATCACATTGTGACTTTTGGATGTTAAATCCCTCATGCCAAAACTACTCGGCGTGTGCATTTGGCCAATTAAAGATGATTGAAAACATATCTTGATATGGGTGTGATATGATTCAAATAGATTTTAATGTGGAAGCGTTTTAATTTTGTTGCACTCATATTTTAAAGCAGAACTGACTTACCGATTCAAATCAGTTTTTGTTGCAATCCTAAGAACTATAGTTTGACATCGATAGTCCCAGTGGGGGTTTGTCTCATGCTGTAAAATATGAGAAGCAATCAAGCCAGTCTGTCGAGTATTTCTTTCTAAAATACTCCATTTCCTCGACTATCTAGCCACATCACAAACTCATACAAATCAAAGTCCTTCTTGGAGAGGCAAATGATGCTGTGGGATTCTTGTCAAACACAGCTGCAAAGAACATGAACAAACCCTCCAAGAAAATGTTTCATAATCATCCCGACTGAATTTGACAGACAGGGGAATCTCTTTTCTGTTATCCAGAAAGCCTGAAGTCTTTTTTATTATTATTATTATTGCGAGTAATAATACAGGGCAAAGGTGGGATGTGGCATGGTCTATTTTTTTATTTTTATTTTTTTGCGGTTTAAGACTGAATGTTTTTTTTGCTTTTCAGCTTTGTTTGTGACAGCACAGGAGAAAAAACTGAATTCATTTTTATTTGAGCATGAAGAATGAGTGGATATTTATTTTAAACATGAAGAAAACAAAAACAATGAAAATTATGAACAACAATTAAAACTGTGAAAATAATAACAGCAACAACAACAAACACGCAAAATGAGCCAAAGTGCCCCAAAAAAAGTATTCCATGTTAAAAAGGAAGTGGGCAGAGGTCTTGACTTATTAAAATTCCATGCTTTCTCAGTTTTTTTTTCCTTAATTGATCTCTCTTATTCTTCATCCATGGTCAAAATAATACGACCATAATAATGATCATGAACCAGCTCAGTGGTTATATAAAATAATCAAGACACTCACAGAATATACCATCGTTACAAATCCACACAAACAAGATCCAAGGACCAAACACTAGTTTTGTGTGAAAATGTACTAGTCTGAAATGATGCATAGCAAATACATGTGAGTGGTTTTGAAATCCCTTCAATGATTTCTTCCATTATTGTCATAGCTGTATCATTCTAATCCATTGACTTTTTGTTTTTACATCTTTTAAGTTTCTTTTTCTTCCACTGCAGTGAAAAGTAGTGAGTCAGGATTTCTCTCGAACAAAAGATCCATAGTCATTCCAACTGTCCCTGGATCTTAGATTTTTTTTCTGCTAAATCGAGTCTGATGCTGACAAAAAAATAATTAAAAACACGAGCCATTTTGGTCCTACTACAAATTACATCATCCATTTTAATGACGTAATCAGGGTAACAATTTAGTGGGGACTTAGATCGTATGATCCTGTTTGATATACTCCACATTCCTTTAATATTATTTTTTGTTATCTCCTAATATTTTCCTTTAATTGTTTTTCTAACTTGTCCTTGTAATTCTTCCGTTTTCAGTCTCACAAATTCAGTGTTTAACATTTTTGTTTTTTCAGTAATCCCTTTGTGATCCACAGAGTTATTATATTTACATTTTTTGTGTGTATTCTTTAACAGGACCGTGCTGATCATATATTTGGTTAAATAGCTTTAATAATGCTTTGTGTGAATTTTCCACAGTTTATTCTAGATCTATGATTTGGCAATTTTGTGCCAATAGTTAATTCCTAACTGTTTCTCTTGCATCTCATCATTTTTAATTGGTTAAAGCTGTAACTAATGATTCACTCTTAATATTCTGCTGTTTATTTTCTACATTAAATCATTAATTGGGCGCTCTATGAATGATTAAACATGCACTTTTCAGACAAAATTAGCGCTAAACACAAGGAACCAGAACATCATGATTAATAGAAAAGGCTTTCTCAGTTGTAGAATATTAAAAAACATACTATACTTTTTTTTGTTGCTTTTATGGTTATAGTTTGGGGCTTCTGGCTGCCTTTTAATTGGAAGATGGTGAACTGGTGAACAGAGGTGGGCATTCTGTCAGTACTGACGGAAGGTCCGTCAGTCCATCACTGACCGTTTTGCTGATGAATGATGAGAAATTTAAAAAAAGATGGACGAAGCACTGATGGATGTAGGTTTTCATCCATCAGTGTAATTGTCACTAACAAGGTCATGTATCGACGGACCGTACATTTCGGACTGACAGAAACATGCCCCACCTGTTTGGCATGTGCGTGTTCGACAGGGGGGATACAGAGTGTTTGTGTGAATGTGCGTATGTGTGTAAAGCTCTTTAGGTGGTCACCGTATGATGCCAATATCTAGTGTACTCCATTTACCATCCATCCATCCATTTTCTGAACTGCTACATCCTCACAAAGGTCGTGGGGCGTCCTGCAGCCTATCCCAGCTGTCAGCAGTCGGCGGGGGACACCTTGAACCAGTTGCCAGCCAATCGCAGGGCACACAGAGATGAACAACCATCCGCAGTCACACCTAGGGACAATTTTGAATGTCCAATTAGCATGTCATGCATTTTTTCGGAATGTGGGATAAACCCGGAGTACCCGGAGAAACCCCACGCAGGCCAGTGGAGAACATGACTCCATTTAACATGAAAATCAAATGGGATTTGTCTTCTGTTGGACTATGAAGGGGGTTTTTTCGGGGGGACTGATAGATTGACGATAGACGGACTGGCAGACCGGTGAAATTTAGTGACGGAGGGTTAAAATAACGGGACGGTCTGACCGACTGACGATTAGTTTGTTTCGGCTTGAAACAATAACAAACTGATGATGACGGATGGATGTCCAGGGCGCTGACGAATGACGGACCGACCAAATTTTACTGACACACCCACCTCTGCTGGTTAGCCACCTTTATTGCTGTGTGAATGAGACTCGGCTATTTGAGCAGCGCTTACTGGAACGGTGCTAATTAAAATGATCCAATTAGTTTACAGCCTGATTTTGTCCTCCATTCCCTGCCAACAGATACATGATATCTTCTTCCAAGTTCCTCATAACAGAATGTATTGGTCCTACAGAATCAACCCCATACAGTGTGCAGAAGAGACCGCTAGCTTACTGAATAATTGCATAACATTTCCCTTTGTATTTAAGAACCATTAAAATTAAACATGAAAATCTGTTGAATATTAATGATAAGGTATAAATGCTTTAACTGCCTTAGCCTGAAAAAGTGTTAATTTGACTGAAATAAATAAGGCCCTGAGAAATTGTCTCCCCTGAAGCTTTGAAAATTTTCAATTATGGAATTAATTATCATTTATGCTACAGCATGTACAAAAAGGGCCTGCAACAAAAAAGAGGCCGAGCTGAAGTAACTCAATGAACATATTGTACAAAGGAATTATACAGTGTGTTGGAACTTGCCTTTTTCCACACCATTAAAATAGCTATTACATCTCGTTGACTGAGAGAGAGTTTTTGGTTCACGAAACATGAATTAGCTCACTCACACAGAAAAATATACCGTGCAGTGTAACATTGCGCTCGTAATAGGAGAGCGATTGTGTCCACACTACTGTGACTCTGTGCAATAAAAGAAGTCAAAGGACAGATGAGGAGGGTTTATTATCGCTAGTAATTTCATTTTTAAGGGTTTTTTTTTCTGACATGAAGGGCCTCAATTTCAGTTGCTCAATTTCTGCTATTGTTTTTTTCTCCGCCTTTCTAGAATGACTTTTACCAATCACCAGGGAATGTCTATGAACTTGTTGAACTGAATAGAGCGGGGGTTGGGGGGGGGTGCGGTGGAAATAATGGGGTGGTGGTAATAGTAATTTCAGTCCCTTTGAGGCACTGAAAAATTGTGGTGCACTGTTTCCGCTATCATCAATGTGAATCTTGATTTTTCAACCTTTGAATCGCTCATGATTGCAAAATGGCTTTTGCAGCAATCACTTGTTTCTCTATTTAATGAGACAATTCTATCATTATTATCATTATTCCACTTTATATTTGCTTCGGCGAAACTAAGTCATGTGTCCAAGTCCGAGGTAAGCGTCAAGTCTTAATTCAAGTTTCAAGCAAGTTAAGTTATTACTGTGGTTATACCAGTTCGAGGTCAAATCACAACATATATGTTCGCACATTAGCAGGGGTGGGACGTGTTGCAAAAGTTGGACTCAAGTCTAGCACTGTTACTGTAATGTAGGCCCGCCAATTAAATTGGTTGATTCAAACATTGGCCAAAATAATCGGTCAAATGGCGATTATTTATGCCTTTATGTACTCTAACCATTCAGTTGTACGCAAGTTACACTGGTCTCATTATTTGTTCCACATAAATCTATACCATTCATTGATTAGTTCGGGGGTCGGCAACACGCGGCTCCAGAGCCGCATGCGGCTCTTTAGCGACATCTAGTGGCTCCCTGCAGCTTAATAAATAAATGTTTGAAAATGGCAAAAGATTTTGATAGTAGGCTAATATAGTTTAATAGATATAGATACATGTTGCAGCTCCGAAAAAGGAGACCTGTGACGTTGGTTTTTTAAAACGTACACTTTATTTATGCTTTTAACAGCCTTGACAAACACAGACACGTCTGCGTCCGACTCCATGCCTTCTCTCTTCTCGTTCGACTCGAGAGGCGTTCAAAGACAGGCGTTCTGAGACAGTCCAGTCTCCAACATACATACAGCATGTGTTTCCTTCATTGTTTTATAGAAGGCTTTTATGTTTTGCGGCTCCAGACATTTGTTTTTTGTTTTGTTTTTTTTTTGTTTTTTGTCCTATACGGCTCTTTCAACATTTTGGGTTGCCGACCCCTGGATTAGTTCCATTGTATGGTGCAATGGATTCAAGAACCGGAAAAGGGCAGCTTATTTACATTTGACCCCTGTTCCTCACAGGGAATAGGGAACAGGCCAGCCAGCGAATCTTGAAAATCTGCAAATAACTCACAACAATAGAAATGTACTGGGGGATATAATTGTTATTTTAGCATTGTATATTTCTCAAATTAATTGGCCGATTAATCGGGAATCAGTATTTTTCATGCCAAGAGTCAACGGCCTCAAAAAAATCAATTTTGGTTGTTCCCTACTTCTGAATAATAACCTCACAGCGCAGAGGTCGTGGGTGCGATTCCGGCTCAGGCCTTCATGTGTGGGGTTTGCATGTTCTGCCTGTGCCTGCGTGGGTTTTCTCCGGGTCCTCCGGTTTCCTCCGAAGTTCCAAAAACATGCATGGGAGGTTAATGGAACACTCTGAATTGTCCCTAAGTGTGATTGTGGGTGTGTGTAAGTGGTTGTTGGCCGATGTGCGCCCTGCGATTGGCTGGCAACCAGTTCAGTGGGTGTACTGTATATGCATTCTGCCCAAAGACAGCTGGGATAGGCTCCAACCAGTCCACGACCTTTGTGAGGACAAGTGGATTAGAAGATGGATGGAATTATTATACATGTAGTGCAAAATTCACATTTTCGTGCTCATTAACATTTCAACTCAACCAATCTTGCGCATTAGAAGCTCCAGGATTCTGTACCTCTACTGTGCGACAATTTCTTTCATCATTTTCAAAAATAACACATTTGTAACATGGAATCTAGAGTGTCCTGGAGAAAGGCGACTATTCGGCAAAGGTGGTTCCTAATGCACTGAATCTAGAAGAGATCTTTGAATGTCTCTGCATATTCCATTAAGCCTCTCATTGTTATTCTGTGCTAGGTGTTATTTCACAGAAGCGGGGACCGAACTGTGCACTTTAAGTGCCTGTTGATGTGCATGTGTGCTTACATTTACTCAAAATTTAAGTGCGCACTTGACAGTCATCATGTTACAAGATGATTGATATTTACACGCATACTATTTGACTGTAAACCAGGTGCTGCAAGGGTCGGTAGATGAGAGGAACAACACCTCAAAGCATCTGGTGTCGCCAGTAGATGAACACTCTATTTTAGAGAGAATCTTTCATTTAAAACCATCAATGTCAGATTTAATCCATTAAATAATTCCAACGTAATCCTCTGTGAGTAACCAAGTCCACACATCGCTGTATGTTGACCGCCGTTACATTGAGCTTTCTTTGAAGCACTTCACAAGTGCACACCCAAGGTGAATACGAAGCCCCGGCCGAGTCAATTTAAATGGAATTGTGATGAATTGGAATTGATAGTGTTGCAAGCAAATCTCTCCACTTCCCATCTCGAATGCCCTTCCCTGACCCGTACACACACAAAGCAAGACATTAATGTAAGACATTTACTTCATGATAGGTGGCTGTTACATCATAGGATGGGCACATACTGATTTAGAAGAAATATGCGTAGAAGGACAAAGGATTAAGTCTCGCTCTGGTATTAGTATGCATTTTGGGTAATGAGATTTTGAATAGAGCCTGCTAAGTGTGTCAGTTCACGTCTAGCATTCAAATGCATCCCCACATGGGCTTCAAGTCACCACTTGTGATCTTGGTCTAATTTTCACGCTCTGTACGCGCGTCAATACATGCATGTTTTAACAAGTCTACTCTGCTAGAATTAAAACGTTTGGAAGAAATGAGTCTAGAACCAAATTAGTATTCATTGTAAACCCACTCATCCAAGATGTTGGCTGCACTAAAATTTTGGGTCACACTCATTGAAGTAGGCAGTCATTCGTGTGTGTCGAAAAAGAATAGTGTCGCGTCCACACTGCTAGTAGAAGAAGGTAGCACATTCTTTGTCAAGAATAAAACATCTTGTCATGTCTGCTAATGACTTTCAGGGCCATCTCCCCCCGTGTGCGCTTTGGGCCAAATGTCATCTCTCGAGCGCAACACAAAGCCAAGCTTGTATCTGGTTATTAGAGCTGAGACCTTTGTTTTCAAGCTCAATCTTTCAAATGGCAGGCCTCTTTGGGCCAAACTATTTCAGTTTCTCTATTCCTGAGACTCATAACTTTGTCATCTCACCTGGCTGCCGAAATCGGACCGCTGCTCTTAACATCGGATGGTTAAAAAGCACAAGATATCTTGGTTAAGAAGACAAATGAGTGAGTCAAACATTCACCTCCACTGAAGTAATCTGAAAAACAAGCAAGCTTTCTAATGTGCTTCATATGGTCCTATCAATTATTACAAACAATTTTCAACCCTCGTAGCCTTGACTGCACCTCAGTACTGTTCAGTGTCCAGGAAGCATTAAGCTTATGGCTGCTGCGAGCATAACCAGCAAAGACAAAAGTTCAGAAAACTGCTAAAACCAAGATTCTTGGGATCATTGCGATGAAAATTTTAAATCAAATTAAATTATCAACACCACAGAATTCCCCCCTTACTTATGTATTATTCACCCACCCTTTCATCTCGTTAGGATAAAAATATAACTAATATTTAATCTGATGAAGAATATGTTCTCTGATCTCTGTAATGTGTTCAGTTGCACCTTAAATCTCCGATTGGCTGTGGGGACTTTTTAGTTGTTTTACTCTCCAAGTGAGATTACTCCCGGACTCAGTCTTGGCAGGGGGATTTGAGGCACTGTTTCGGTGAGAGGAGGTGCATGCACTACATCGCTCTTCAACATGTCTTTCACCTCTCCAAACAGCATTTTTACAAAACATGCACACCTGCGACCTTCCTGAGAATCGCTGAATGAATGAATATATTCATACATTTGTTTCCAATGATTTCATTAATGACTGTAATAATCCACGTAATGATCAATTCTAAAAATATACAATTGTGTTTGCCCTTCAAACAAACATCCAAACAAACAAATGGTGATGAAAATAGACACTCCAAAACCACAGCTATCCCCAAAGAGGTCCCTGTAGTTCAGCTTTTTATGGATGATGGAGCGGCCTTGTTACTCATCTCCCCTAATTACCCAATGCAGTTTACATATTGTAGATTCCCCGTAATTAAAGTCATCACATGGAGTTGTTTGAAACTTATCCTGTGAGTGTTGGTTTCAGATCACTGGCAACAAACACTTGAAATAATTATTTAATGCTGCGGTGAAATTGGAGATAAGCGCCAACGGCACGTGGAAACTGTCATATTAAATTAGCTTTGCCTGTGTCTGGTGTTCTGTGACAAATATTAACCATTTTGGTGAATATTTTTGCTCTCAAATCCACTTGACTTGGGATTTGCAGTTTGGCTGGGCAAGTCATTGAAAGTTCATCATGATTTTGGCTTCTCTTGAGCATCAAAACATCACAATCATCCAATCCATCCAATTTCCGAACCGCTTGATCCTCACTAGGGTCGCGGGGGGTGCTGGAGCCTATCCCAGCCGTCTTCGGGCAGTAGGCGGGGGACACCCTGAATCAGTTGCCAGCCAATCGCAGGGCACACAGAGACGAACAACCAACCACGCTCACACTCACACCTAGGGACAATTTAGAGCGTCCAATCAGCCTGCCATGCATGTTTTTGGAATGTGGGAGGAAACCGGAGCACCCGGAGAAAACCCACGCAGGCCCGGGGAGAACATGCAAACTCCACACAGGGAGGCCGGAGCTGGAATCGAACCCGGTACCTCTGCACTGTGAAGCCGACGTGCTAACCACTGGACTACCGGGCCGCCCACATCACAATCAAAGAAAAGCTATTAATGTGCCTAAATGTATCGTGTCATGTAAAGGATTCCGCCCTCCCTCAGAATGCTTTGCTATTTCATGCCACGCCAGTTGGAGTTGACTGTAAATTTAAACACACAACACACATGGTGTATTTGAAAACAAGACATTTTTCATTTTCAAAACATCGCCAGTGCTAATGCTAATGATACTGTAAAATCGTATTGGCCATGCCAATAGGAAATGAACATTCAGCTCCGGTAGTGATTCTTAACATATCACATATTCCGTCCCTAAAATTTCAGGTAAGAGGCCATTGTGCTCCAAGTGGTGGTGGTGGGGTGGGGTGGGGGGGGGGGGGCACCTGTCATTGCAAAGTATAAATATGATGTTTGAAATTGCAATGGTTTGTGATATATTTGATTTACTTGAAAATATTGTTCATGTCAACCTTTGTCTCTGTCTCCCTTTTGAAGGAATGCCCAGGTTCGCCAGCCAGCCAGCACCTGCAATTGTTCGTCAAGGTGACAGCCAAGTCATGGCTTGTGAGGTCAACTCGGACCTTGTCCTCTTCACCCGCTGGGAGAAAGACCGTCAGCCCCTGGAGCTCAACTCGAGGCTGGTCCAGCTACCCAGTGCTGCCTTGGTGATCAGCAACGCCACAGAAAGTGATTCTGGTCTTTACCGTTGCTTGGTGGAGAATGTGGGCTCATCAAAGTCCAGCGAAGAGGCACAGCTCCAGATCCTGTCAGGTATACACTATGTGGAGTCAACAATCAGGTGGTTGCCCAGCATCGATGTTGGGGCTGTTTTGCGTTGACAAATTTTAAGTAAAAGCCTATACAAACTGTTGTTTTGGCTGTACATTTCTATAGCAACCACATCATGAAGACTTAGCCTGATTTACTAAATTCCAGGGATGGCAATTTTCCGCGGATACGCGTCTTTCTTGTTGTGATTGGTCGCCCTGTCCAGGCCATGCCCCTTTCCGCTTTTTTTCATCACTAGCCATTGCCATCCCTGAAGTTCTCAAATAGTGGATGCTGAATTGTTCACTCTAAACAAATTCCCCGCGCTATTGTCGGGAATGTTGCGCATAATCAACTAAAATGATGAACGACTCCGGGAGAGGCCAGCCCTGATTGCCACAGTTGTGCTCAAATGATCCAGATGCAAGGAAATGCAAGGAGAGAGAAAGAACACTATTTCCCGTATGATTTGAGTCTTCCTTGCTGTGCTATATAGACGATATGTCTCTATTTATTTGTTTCTGGCATTTCAAAACAAAGAAGTGGTGAACAAAATGTCTCTCATTTTTGTTCACGTCACAATATTAAGTTGGCAATGGCTGAACAGAGCTAAACAGTCATTCAATGATTAAATGAGTTGTTGATGAATTTGATAATCGATTATTTCTTGATGATTCATTTTGACACGTCTGTTCTCTCTTAATGTCCAATGTGTTGGTTTTTAATTGCAATAGGTTTTCCGATAGAAATGTTATCAATCACAGGGAGCAATCATCAAATCATTCATGATTCATTGTTAATGTTGTCCGAAGCAGTGTGTCCTTTTGAAATGTCCAAAACATGGAGCATCATCGAGAAACAGAGATGTGTGTTTAGGTTTCTTTCTTTCTGCCCCCCCCCCCCCCCCCACTGTGACTACTGCTGGTTCGAATTTCAGAGGTAAATGACGTTGGCTCTGAATTGTCTTTAATGAAAACTGTACCCAGCTGGTGAGAGTGTTGTTGCTTTTGGGGATCTTATAAGAAAAAGCCTCAGAAGTCGGGAATTCCTCTGTGGCACGGTCTCGTCTCATCTCCCCCCCCGTCCCACACACAATTTGTTTCCTAAGTTGTTAGGCACCAAGCTCCTGCCGGCAAAGAGAAGATATTAAAAGCCATAAATTATTCTTCAACAAGAGTGAGGGGTGTATATCTCTTTGTCTCTTCCACGGTGCGTGGTGACAAAAGCTTGCCTCAAAACAGAGAGCGTAATCAAAGAAGTATATGAAGAAAATATGACTTTTTTTTCTCATCAGATGTTTAAGTGACAAGGAGGTAAACATTTTTTGTTTGTTTTTCAGTGGGGGCATTAGTTTGGGGAAATTTGGTGGCACTTAAAATTTGTGAGTTAATTAAAACTACTGCAAACTAATGGTGAGGTCACAGATAGAAGCCAAACATGACTTTGTGGTTTTTGCAGGTCGATGCAATATAATGCTGTCCCTTAGAGTTATGGGAGATTATTTTTTTTGTTGCGCTCCAGGGAAGATTTCTTTTTTGTTGTCACGCTCCAGAGAGCTAACTGCTTTCAAGTGGTCGACTTGGACATTTTTCATGCAAGCACTCGGTTCTGGTGTCAAGAACAACTGCGGCTGGTACCTGAGCTTTTGAAGTGTTTTAAGACAGATGAGCCTCTTAATTTGAACGATGGCGCTGTGGCTCAGTAACTCACTCCAAGATTAACCCCTGCCATAACCTAGACTTTACTTTTTTTCCCTCATTCCAGAAACCGGAGACGAAAGGAAGCTGGAGTTCCTTGTGCAGCCTGCGCCTGTGACCAAGGTCCTGGGAGCCAGCGTCTTGTTGCCCTGCGTGGCCACAGGTTTTCCAACACCACATGTGCGATGGATGTTTAAAGATAAACTTCTAGAGGAAAGGTATGAGTATTCAACTTTGACATTGAGTCTTATTGTTATTATTGATTTATTTTTTTTTACCCGTTTCTAAAATTTGAAATGTTATGGTCTAAAGGAGGATAGGAATTCTGATTGCTTCATTGTGTTTAGTGTACCAGTATGTTTGAAATTTGAAAGTCCAATTCATGAATCAGAAGAGGTCTGAAACTTGAGTATTGTTTGCAACTGTGCTCATCCATCTCCTGGAAATTTCTGTAAAGTAAGTCCACCAGCCGGTAATTAACTGAAGTAACACACTTTACTCTGCATAGAGACACACGAGCACGGAGAAGATGAAACTTGCTTCGTGTGCTTTTTGAATCTTCACAAAAGAGTCATGTTTTTTTTTTTTTCCATTGGCCTATGTCACACTAAAACACATGGACAACTGAGTGATTTTTTTAAATGGTCAGAATGAGGAATTTTGATCCTCTAATTAACATGGGGTGCCCAAACCTTTTGGACCGAAGATCTACTTTTCGATTAACTAACCTCCTGGGATCTACCCTTACCGGCACGCGCGCGCACACACACACACACACACACACACACACACACGCCATGATGAGAAACAGCCTGAAACTGAGGCATGCGATGCACTTTTGCAGCCCGTTAACTATCGTAGCTCACACGTACCGTTTTAAAGTGCTTCCCTGGGCCCTCCTAGATTCCTATTCTTTGCCCGTGCCCTCGGTGAATTGTACACGAAGCAAACTCTGAATGAGAATAATGACGATAAAAGATAGAGCGCAACAGCTCTGATCACAAGCTGCAATTGCAGACTGCTGAGCGCTAACAACTTCCGGTGACGTAATCACGCGCCACCGTAAATTCAACATTTATCTGCTTTATTAGATTTTTTAAATATTTTTGGGTGAAAATGAGACTGATAGGATGATGAGGGTGCAGCGTACATTAGCACAAAAAAATATATTACTAACATGTACAAAGACACACAAATGGTTGTTTGTTTGTTTTCTCCTCGACACTCCTCGGATCTACTTGGGACCTGTCTTAGATCTACCGGTAGATCAGGATCGACGTAATGGGCACCACTGCTCTAATACAGTAAATATTCCCATCCCCGGAATTCCATGGAAAGGAATATCCTTCACCCGGAATAAAAACCTATGCATTAACATTTTGACTACGATATTACGTATAAGCTATATATAAGCTTTATGCCTTTTTTGTTATTTGTTTATTTTTGTCTATTCCTGGTACCCTCCTCCCAAGCTGAGCGTGGGTATGGATAGACGGCTAGACGGATGCCACGTTCAGCATCTTCTGGCTCTCGTTCAGACCTTACTTTTAAAATTCAGCAGAGTATGACATATTTCTGCTCGTTGGTACTGCGCCCCAAGTTGTTAATGCAGTTGAACCAGAAATCACCCCAGGAGGGTACCTGGACGTGGCTTACAAGCCACTCTGTGCGCAAGATGAGTTTGCCAGCTTTCCCGCAGAGAGGAAGTTCACAAATTAGGAACCTCGCACCTGTGCTCTCACTCCTATGGAGCTCATTATCTCACCAAGAGCAGCTGAAATCCGTAACTAAGAGTTTTCTTAGACATAGGAAGTCAGACTCTCACCTCAAAAGTAGGTTATTTTCGATGCCTTACACATTGTACCAGATCAATAGAACGTTGACTTTACAGAAAATAGTGCTTCATCTGTGTTGATGCAAAACAAAATTGGATTCCTGTTTGCTAACCTTTGATACTGGGTGATGAATTTGACATCCACTTGGGTGGTTTCTAAACATACTACATTTCTATTTCAAAGTCTTGGAATACCTCATCTTCACCTCCAAAGGGAATGGGTTAAAAGTTAGCTATTAATCTAGCCTTTAATTACCAAATTCCATTCGGCATAAACACCCGCCCCCAGGTTACCCATACCGGTAATTAGCAAGTTCATTCTAAACAACAGGGAGCGTCTTTTAGGAGGTTCAAGTAAACTCCGCCTGACTGCCTTCAGAGCTGAAATGGATTGTGGAGTGAAGCCATTACCACATTTTGATTTCGCCGTGACATTGATGAATGAAAGAATAGCCTTTGTTGTCCTTGAGTCTCCTGTTGTGCGCTAGCTGAGAGCTAGCTACTCCTGTCAGTTCCTAATTAATGCACACGTGGGAGTGAGAGAAAGGAAGCGGCAAAGAGATTGTCTTAATTGGTCTTGGAAGCACGACGCAAGCGGGGCCTTGAAAGTGACAACATCAATGCTAGAGAAGCGAAATGCTTTTTGGTGGGACTCTTCAAAGCAAGCCAACTGAAATGTGGGGGAGTCTGACAGGAAGGAACTCTAATTTGTCTTGTTTTTGTTTTGTGTTGGGGTTTTTTCCTCATTCCTCGAAATCTAACTGATTTGCAAGACAAACCATTTGGGTAAGTTTTCAAAGCTACTGGTTCTCAAACGCCTCACTCATACTTTTTTCCCCACTTTTTTTTTACTTGCCGCAATGCATCTTTAATTTTGTGCACTTGATTTGGAGCATGCATGAATGCTGCGGATTCATAATCCTCCATTGTTTGTTAAGACAGGGATGAGGAAAACACCTGACAGAAATACAGAGCAGGTGGTTGTCTTTTAGTCTTTGTGATATGTGCTAAGTTATGTATTTTAAAACAAACAGAAACAACAACAACTGTGCTGAAGTGTGAAGTTAACATTTTGTCTTCTTGCGGCATGTAGAGGAAGTTTGCAGAGACCTGTTCTGGACTGATTGACTTTTGAAATGTAGCTTAAATCTCCTTACCAAAAGTCAAGTAGTTAACCGACTGAAGTTTTGGTCAGCCTTTAGTATTTGTTGTGGAGCACAGGTCATCATGTTTTTTGTCTAGTATTGTCATTTCTAGTTGTCATGTTAAATATTTTACACCCAGATGAACTTAACATTGGTGGGGGGGGGGGGCTTGTGTCATATCTGGTTACCATTGTTGTAGCACGACAAGCCACAATTGAGAAGATTTCAGAGAAAACAACCAACATATGTAGCGATTTCAATGAATCTCACTTGGTGTGTTACATCGGTTTTATTTATCAGGGCTAAGAGCCACGCACAGATATTGCTACAAACTGCCTTTTGTTTGGACGACTGAACACATGCTTTATAAAGCTATATTCCTTGCTGGAAAGATGGACTAGAGCAGGGGTGTCAAATTCATTTTTGGCGGGGGCCAAAAATGAGTTTTAGTTACCGTTTCACTTGGAGGGCCATTATGACTGAAACTATACAAAGAAGTCAAGAATAACTGTTGATTCAACTATTGTTTAATTTATTATCATGAGGGGTTTGGTAACAAGAAAATGCTTAGAATATATCTTTTATTTGTTACATATGACTATTTAAAATTTTGGAAGACATTTTGGAAAGGATCATGGAAGTTGACATGTTTGAGCTGCTTTCGCGGGCCACATAAAATGATGTGGTGGGCCAGATCTGGCCCCCGGGCCTTGAGTTTGATACCTGTGAACAAGTGTTTTTGTAATTGATTCATTCGGATTTTAATTTGGAAAATGTCAAGTTGCCAACTACGGTTGGTCAATGTCACGGTTAGTATTCCCGACGTGATACCATTTTTCAGGATGTCATTATTCGCCTGCTACAGTAACATTCTCTTGCCTTTGATCAGTATGCACTGGCCTAAAGCTGCATTTACACTTGGGTTTCACATTTGTCATTCATTGATGTAGAACAGAATCATGTCTAGCAGATATTTGACCTATCAGCCAATTAGTTTAAAACACAATGTCAAGATACTGTACATCATGTAATGTTGCGTAGAAACCCTTTTCATATAGTAGCAGGGATTTTCAGTCCACTGGATATTTAGTGAAGGGGTCTTCACACAGGGGCTTCTAGAAAACCGTGGTTTAGCTCCGTATGCAACACCAACACGTTCTGACTAAACTTGAATCCTCAATGCTAACTGTATATTATTGCACTTTGTCAACATGACAAGTCATTGACATTGCCACTCGCTAAGAGGGCACAGCAAACACTGTGTCTGAGCTCTTTTTGTACACACAAAAACTGATGACACTCATGAAAAGTCATCTTTTGTTTTCACTCTGTTGTCTAATAAAATCCTCCAGTAGTCAATGAAATGAATGAATTATGCATGGCACCCTGCAACCAACGAATTGATAGAGCATGTAAATCAACCTTCTTTCCAAATCCTGTCACTCCTCTGTCTGCTCTCCTTCTTGTCCCCTTGAATTTATGTGACGGTGGAGATTGCGTTCAGTCGTGTCGAAAGACAGAGAAGAGTGTGGCAGGAAATTTGTCTGAAATTGGACTGCAGAATAAACCTATCATGCAAATATCGTGCACACAGAATCCCTTAAATTGGGATATAGAAGAAACACACAAACATTCACATGTAGGTGGCGGCCTCCCTCCTGCTGTTTCGCAAGGCTTCGAGCTCTATGCACCAAAGGAAATGAACTATGGCTCTTTAGCTTTTTATCCATACTTTATTCTAGTCATCTGACTGAATTTAATAATGTTTATACACAAAGGACTCTACAAATATTTATTCACGGACAGTAAGAGCACTGCGAAACATTTTAGAATCTCTTTATCAAAAGCATATATTATTGGACATAAAATGTGCCTGTGAAATCGATAAAAATAGTCCCCTGGTTGTTTAATAATTCTGCCTTGAGACCCGAAAGCTACTTGTGCCAAAGTTTCTCCTCCACAATGCACTTGTTTTGACCCAAGAGCCACTTTCTGAAGTAAACTCATCAGCCCCTGATTTGAATCCTTAAAGGAGAAAAAACATCCCTTCATCACGGCTTTGTAACGCTCTTGAAGATTTGTCTTTGCACTTATTTGAACTTTTCAGTTTTTCCACATGCATAGACACACGCGCCCGGGCACACACACATACACAGTAAGTGAAAGAGAGTTAATCGAGAGGGGTGGGTTAAGTTAAATTGGTGGTACTCTGGCAAGGACAGAATGCGCATGTTGAAACCGAGGTTTGTTTTTTTTCATGAATAATTGCAGAACAGAGTTACACTTCTTAGTGTGAATAACATTTTCTCTGAAACACATCACATCAGGATGGAAGCAACAAAGAAATGTTTCAAGATAATTGGAGCAGTTGCTGGAACTTCAGATACTTGGAGGATGCATTTTAGTGCATCACAAAAAATAAAATAAAATAAAATTGTCTCTTTCCGACATCTGTTTGACACAATTTTCTTTGTGCAGCAAAAAAATGTAATTCAATAAGATGAAGCGAAACAGATGATCAGTGCAAATGTATTCATAGCGCCGGTAGGGTGTGCTGTGTATTTGTCTCGGGATGATGTAAGGAGGTAATTTCCTGTAAACATACAAAATAACCCGTCATGCCAAGTGTAGGAACTCAGTGGGCGTCACTATTGTACATTAAGATCATCAGCCTTCCACTGAACACACGCAGCTTAGTAGCACATCCAAACCCTGTGACCGCACCAGGGGGGCATCACGGCTGGTTACCCACTTTGTTTATCCTCAATCAACATTTTATTTATGCATGAAAAGCAAGATTAGATTGTGCTTCCAGTGGCAATTCAGACTTGAAGGATAGGACAGTCTTCAGCATATTTTACACGATGATTATATTTACTTACACATTTTGTACATGACACAACCTGGAGATAATCACAAGCTATACGACATAGCAAGATAACAGCACGCACTAACATTTTTAACACAACAGCATACGACCAAGATAGGATTCTTCTTCTTCAGGAACTTCTTTGGGTTATAAAGCAGCGAAAAGTGACAACTTAACGAATAACTCTAACCTTCTGTGGTTGTCAAGTGCAGTCCCTCCGATTATGTAGCGCCCTGAAAGGGAAAGAAATTCACGAATGACAACATCCAGAACAGCATGCTCAATAAGAGGAGTTGGAAGAGGATGGTGGGATCAAGGGGAGCAGGCAGATGAAGAGCACAACAAAAGTAGCTTCGCACAAGACGATTTCTAGATACAAATGGATCATTTTTCTTGTGGCTGCTCGCTTTCACGATAAATAAGAAAAAACCTTTATTAGTCTCGCAATGGAGAATCTCAAACAAAATTTGACACAATCATAAAAGACTGGTGAGAGAGTTTCTACCGCGCAGTGAAACAGCATGTAGTTAGTCTATCTGTCACTATATGTGGTGACCATGGAAAATGAACAATTAACATATCTGTAGTAAAACATATTTGGGGGCGGACCAATGAAGTGTAATTGGTTGGCACGCGGTTTGGGAATCACTGGAGGCGAGTGTTGGAAATAAAGGCAAGCAAGTTGACGCCTGCCCACATGGGTATGGATACAGTTTGCTCATGACTTGTCTTCGGGCTTCTGCTGCTCAATGTGCATCAAGAAGTAGTTGTCTGAAAGTGGAACTTTTTAAAAATGTAGCGATGCAAAAATGAGTGTGAGTATGTGGCTTTGCCAAGGTCACCACTGACAAACGTAACCCGATCCACCCTACCCCAGCAGCATTTCATAACTAAGTGACAGAATTGCACTTGTCACTTACTGTGGCGGTGTGACGCATTGCTAAACACAAATACTCCCTGCACTCATGAAGATGACTTATTATCAACAGAAACTAATGCTAGTTATAGTTTGGGTAAACGTAAATCTGTGCTCACTGTAGTTTTGCTTACCTTTTGACTTTGGCATGGCTGCCGCATCAATTTGCTTATTTTGCTCTGGATACTTGGCCAGCCAGGGTGCCAAGTCACTGGCTGAGGAACTTGATGTGGGGGTGGTTAATTACAAGAATGTGTCAATGGAGAACAACCCATGCTGACATTTTCAGAATTAGGCAAATTATGCAAGATTTACAAGGTTGTTTAATTTCATAATGGGTGAGCAGACACTCCTGGGAACCAAACATTTGCACACAAACATTGTAAAGTCAATTTTTCTATATGTCCCTCTTAAGAATAAGAAGAAAAGGCAACTACACAAAAACTCTTGGTTTTACTTGATCGTTTTTTTTTTTTTTTTTTTTTTTAATGACAGCTCTTATTCTACACCCCTTCCACTTGCGCTCCAAAAACATGACCCCTCCCCAACCAGCAACCCATCACAATGACAGTAGGCTGCATAGTTTTCCGAGATGTCCTGGCCTTGTCACCAGTTTGTGTTAGGGATGACTGAGTCAACACTCGCACGTAAAATCAATTTTCCAAAGTTGTATGGGACTGCCATTGCCTTCAGAGAGCCTTTTTTTTTTTCTTATGGAGAATTGTGTTGGATAAATGTACTTGTTGACATGGCATGCATGTCTTACGAGGGTGGATATCCCTGAGAGAAGAACAGAGAGATGTGATGTGATGACATTCACGTGACTCTTTCAACACCACTGTCAACTTTATCCAGACTGCTAAACACAATGTCAAATGAATATCTCTCTGAATGTTATAACCATTGTGTGAACCAGAATTTGTCTGGGATCAGTAAATTCTGTACCTACATACTTTTGCAAGGGCACAATATTTTATGCAGTTCTGATATTGGATATTATCATATAATAAAAAATGTTATTTGAAAGCGCTTTTCATCACACTCAAAGACACTTTACTAGAGCTTAAAACACAGGATAAAAATGTGCACTTAAAACAAGCATACATAATTTACAAAAGCACATTTAGATGAACAAAAAGCAAAATGGGTAAAAGAGATTAAAAGGTATTAAAAGCATTGCGAAACAGATGAGTTTTAAGGGATGATTTGAAGGATTGGAGGTCAGTACAGTTGCGGATGTGTTGTGGTAGAGTGTTCCAGAGGGCATGGTGAAAGTTGTCAGAATATTGTGGCTTCATAGTGTATGGAGTTGAGACTTTGGTGGAAAGATAATTGTTTTCATCTAACATGCCGAGTGTACCCTGTCAGCGCTTTGAAACTATCATGGCCAGTGCTGAAGTGAACAGTGTGTTGTCTGTCAAGATGGTCACAGCGTTTCGAGTGCCCGCACTGACTGTTACCCACTCAGGGAGAAAAAAAAAAGAGTTGCAGTGGAGGCCCTCCTTGTAGCTGCTGAAAGAAAAAAAAAATCAACCTGCAACACTTCACTGGATGCATGTTTCTCTCAGTCAGAACCTGCATCCCTCAGCTATTTCAACGTTCTGTGACAGCATTTGGATAATATCCCTGTTTACCTGCCTTTTCCTTTTGTTCTGATTCTCTCTCTCTCTCTCTGAATGTACCGTTCTGGATGTAAGCTATTGATGTGTATTTTTCTCCACCCCGCCCCCAATCTTCCTTTCCGATGCTCCAGTGGTTGGTTATTGAATCAAGCCTTAGCTCGACCACAGCCCTTTTCGGTTAATTGGGGAAATCAAAGTGGTTGCCGTTTACGATGTAGGGTCAGTGGTTCACTGGAAAGCCATGTGAGTGTATTTCTAGAGCTGGTGTAAATATTTGAGAATAAAACGTTAAGACTACTCAGTGGCGTTTGACTAATGAAAAGCATTATACAGTTTCAGGGAGCCTTTTCAGCAGTGACTTTGGGCGCACAAAATCTCAAGGATAATGACTAAATATGGCGCAGGGCAAAGCATCCGTACTTTGGTCTGTGTTTTCTTTAGGCAGCACGCATCTCAATAGTGAATGAAAACATTTTTGTTCTTGACATTCGACTGCTGTTATCACTTGGTTGATGTGTGCCATTTGGGTGAACCAACTGATGAAAAAAATGTTTTTGGAGGTAATGTATCAACAATGCACTCATTACTGCTGTGCAGTGTTACACTGAAACAGATTAATACCCGCCTAAAACATTTCTACATTGTATCGGTAAAGTTCATATATCGACAGGTATCGCATCTCAATGTGCAAACCTTGCGTCGATATTTCATGTTTGAAAGAGAATTTCAAACGTGGTTTGGGGAGCGGCAAATACGTTTGTTGCGCTTGATAATGGGAGGATAAGAGGAAGGGTGTAGACCATGGCCCAGCGGGGAGTATAGCAGGCTGAAACCTTCTCTAACAATATGCTTCAGGGAATAAAGGCTGGAATCAGTTTCGACTTAAATTGGTAGATGTGGAAAAATCTGTGATTGTACTGTGGGCAGCCCGTGATTTTTTAACCCATCAATACTGTGAGAAAAGGAACTTCAGGCAGTCTTTACTTTGTTCTATTGCTCACTCCTCTATTTCTTTTCTCCAGTGAGGGCCGCAGGGAATTGCTTGGAGGTGGCAGCCTTCAGATTTCCAATCTCACAGAGGACGACGCTGGCATCTACACTTGTGTGGCTGAACACACCAATGCAACAATTGATGGCCAGGCTCAACTCACTGTGCAAGGTAGCCTCAACACACTTAAAGTCACTTGACTTTCCATATTCCAGGTCACACAGTTATTCAGGGTACGAGATAATAATGAAGCCGACATTATCAGAACCTTCTTTCGGTATAACGTAGGAAGGACGTTGCGACACACAAACGACAACCACAGTATTAAACTTTAATTGCAATACCTCTTTAGCCATTTCAATCCAAACTGACTTTGTTGCGTCTATAAGACTAAACAGATCAAGGTATTGTGTAGTATCATTGTCTCATTGCATTATGCAGTTCTGCTTACTGCTATGGCCAACGAGTAAACAGTACACGCTGTACAGTACATACAGTACACTCCTCCTGCAAAAAATGCAAGATGAAGTAGAACCTTGAAGATCTTCGATGACCTGCCCAGAAAACGATGTGCAATTGTTCCTCATTTTGAAGAGCATTTTTCCCCACGAGTCAAAAGTTAACTCAGCTCAGTCACTATGAGCCAAACCGCACTTGGCCACTGTTGATTGAAGGCATGATTTGCTTGAGAGCATAAGGCAATTATCACATGTGGATGCTTGTCACCTAATGCATTTCACTTTTTATTTAGGACAATGATTGCAGATCAGCTAAGAAACAGCTGCTTTTTGATGTTGGGGGGAGGAGAGGGGGATAATCAGTGCAGGTATTTTATTCTCTCAAGCAAATCATCAGTTTGGTGTGAAGCAACAGTTAAATCGGGAAACACCCTGAGGCTGTCGCGCAATGTCACCCCATTTCCCACAAAGCCACATCACGCTAGGACTCCATCCCTTTGCTCACAAATCCCTTTCCTCTCCTCTTCAACACCCTTTCATCATTTCCTGTCAGACACTGCGATTAAAAGAGACAGTAATGGGAAATTGGATCAGGTAGCAGGAGGACATCTGACTTGGCTGCCTTTGAGCCTTCCGATCTGCCACTTCAATTCCTTGAAATCCCTCACGTCTAAGACCTGACCCGTGACCCGATGTTACATGTGTGTAGAAATTGATCTCCGATATATTTGAAAGGCATTCGTCGTTATGTTAAGTTAAAACAGTTGCTTTCTACACAGAGAAATAGCTTTTTTTCCACCCCAGACCAAATTAATGACGAAAAAAGATTGTAGCATTGATTTTCTCCCTGAAACATCGATCCATTTCCCCCAAGAAATAACTGTGCTTGTAAATGAAATTTATACACATTATTTTTCCAATGGTGACTTGCTGGCGTTTTTATTTGATATGTTTGGAATTGGATGCGTAATGTTGGCTGCTCAAGAAAACACATTTCTAGTTTATACAAGCAAATGGAAACTGGCTTGGTCATTGAAAGAACCTTTTAGAATTATATTATCTTTTTTTTTTCCATACATTGAATGTTTGCCAAGGTTTTTTTGAAGAATCTGGGGGGTTAAAAAAATTTTTTTTCTCTCGCCCAGTGCATTTCAAAAGTCGTCAGTTATACATGGATTTTTGCTTTTTGTCGGCCTGGCCAGGCCCTCACCCCCTCAAATAGCAGCGATCGACCTTTTAGTTAAAAAAATAAATCTAAATAGATTTATGGCTCCATCTTCTGATTACATCCATAAGTTGGTATTTCTTTTAAACATGCTAATTGGTGGGTGATTCCCAAATCCTTATGTTATCATGAAATTATCATGTAAAGCAAAAAATAAAAAAAATAAACATATTAAGGAAAGGGTTCTTAGTCCTACTCAATTGGTATAAAAATCTGTCCTGTGCGTGTTGCAAAACCCTTTAACTTTACAATGAGGAGTGCTATTCCGATTGGTATTTTGGAAAAAGTGATCTATCTTACAGAAATTATACAGAGGAAAAACTTTCCACAGACCTTTTTAAAGCAAACAAATCAGATGAAGAACTGCCCCGACAGACACGCCTTTTCCATATCCTCAGTGGGTCTTATCATCACCAGCAGGGAGGTGTTTTTGTCTGATTGTCATCCACTGACTGGCTTGTTTGGAGTCTTGTCACCCATTCTTTTCAGATAAAGCAATATCTGCAACTCACCAGGGCCATGTAGGTGACATTTGTCACTGTCAGACTAGAGTTGCAGAGAACACTTTCATTTTGATGCCCAATGAAACACCCAAACAACCCACTCCCCGATCCCACATATGTCATGGTTCTCAAATGTTTTAAATTATACACTAAGAAATCCACTTTTTTTTTGTAATGCTATGCAAGTCACTAGTTGTGCACACTTTCTCTTTTACACATATCTAGAAATTTACAGTTCCGTGTTCCATTCACAATCACTGTGCTATTGACTGGTGGTCAGACCAAGATGGCGTCCATTCTGCGAAAGGTGTTCGAGTCTCCAGCTTTTTTTTTTTACCTTGAATATGGTAAAAGGTATACATTTTATGGTAGGGGAGCGTGCAAAAGAGCAGTTATTTGCCATGACGGGATGACGATGAATGGAATTCCAAACAATCAGCTTTGCTTCACCATCACATCACCTTTTAATGAAAAAGAAAAACATTGAATGTTTTGCATTGGCTTTACATGAGCAGGATAACTGATCAGCGAGTTGAAAAACAACTATAAACGATCAGCGATCCGATCAGGAAATGGACCAGTCCATTTCAGCTACTTAAACAAATTGTTTATTTACTGAGCAGTAAACCCCCACTATTTGCGGGGGAATGGGACCAGCCTGGGCCATAAAATAGCCGATATTTGCATATAATTGATGGGCATTGAAATGTATTGGTAAAATATAACAATTAAAACCTAATAAATCTCCCCAAAAACATTAATAAACATTCAATTCATGGAAAATGGTGGGTGGGAAATCGACACCCCCCCCCCTTCCACCAAAAAAAAACTAAAAAATGTTGGGGAAAATAATATTTGGAAAAATCTGACTGTACCTACCTGCTGAGAAACCTTTGGTTATTAATGATGGCAGCACAGAACGTCGCTTGAGTGAAAAAGATTTTTGCAGTAATGTCTTAGTTTGCTGATCGATGATGTCACTGGCCGAAAACATCTGCAGACCTAATATAGACGTTCAGATGTGAAAGCATGGCTCGGTCGTCATCACTCTCTGACGGTCGCCCCAAGCAGGCCACCTCCGAGGCAGTGCATCGACCATCGGGCCGGAATACGCCAAAGTAAGGCGACTTGATTATGAAAAAAATATGAATCATGGTTATTTTGGTAATAATTGAACTCACGATTGTTCAAACTATTCAATCAATGATGCCAATTTTGTAATCGTTGAGCCTAAACATAGTTTTGATTAATTGCAATATTGCGTTTCTAGAAAATACTGTAATGACAATACATTTCTTCATCTGAATGTTTTTTTTTTTTGACATTTGCCTCTTTGTACAGTAGTTCTTAATTTTATGTTACTTTATTCATTTGCCCTTCATGTTGAGTTTTTGTTTGTGGTCATAGCATAGTTTTTGTTTTAATGGCTTCAATGAAAATATTTTGTCCTCATGGTGTATATGCCTTTATATAAAGTGTAAAGGCCTTCTTTATCATCCATGAGCCAGAAGTCAAGATTCGCCAATAAATAATTGATTAACACAGCAATAAGCAGACATCACATAAGACACTGAACAATAAATACAATCAAATATTCATAAAGAGTAATTCAAGAAGACTGTCACAGCAGGAACAACTGACTTTTTCCATCTGTTTGCCTTCCAGTCGCCAGAATATATCTGCTTCATGTCTTCATTACCAGCACTGCAACCTACAAAGCCTGCTGAGGCCTGCTAATCCAAACATTGCTTTGCTGCTCAGTCAGAGAAGAAAAAAACACAGCTACTTTTTCATTTTTTTTTCAGGCAGCCTTTTATTTTTCAGAGCCAGGTTGAATGATTTTCTTGACAATTTGAGCTGGGGTACCACTCGCTTTGAGGAGCCATTTGCGGAAAAGCACATAAGAGCACTTGAGCTCCTACTTTGTGGCCTTATGTGGACTGTTGATGTGCCTGCATAGACTACAGTATGTAAAGCAAATTTTTATTGACCACATTTCCAAACCGCTTTACATCACCCTCCTAGCAATTCACACTTGGGATATTGGATTTCAAAACGATTTCCCTATATACAGTGGATATAAAGTGTTCGACCCCTGTTTAAATGCAAGGTTATTTGTGATGTAAAAAAAAAAAAATGACGATGAGAAATAAATTCACAACTTTTTTCACAATCAATGTGATGTTTAACCCAGACAACACAGCTGGGGTCATGTTGTGTGCACACTTCACAGCCTCTTACAACTTCATGTGGCTGTTCAGAATTAATCACATCCAAACAAACGTTATACAGTATAGGAGTCAGCAGAACACCATACATACAGTGGCAGTGTCCTGCTTTGGGACTGGTTTTCTCCCGCTGGAACTGGGGCCTTAGTCACTGTGGAGAATTCTGAACAATACCAAATAGCATTCAATGTTCGCACAAAACGGTCAGGCTTCTGTGAGAAAACATCTCAAGGAAAGCCTACGAGAGCACCTCAGTTTTATTTGGAATTATTGAGAGCCGCATCAAATGGTGGTAGGTGCCAGCTGACTCTCATTTAACATGTTTGAATGTTGACCCACGCATGCATATTCTATACTCCAATCATCCATCCATCCATCTTCTAATCCACTTGATTAACTGGTTGTTGGCAATCGCAAGCATCTTCTGTACTGCTTATCCAATTTAGGGTCGCGGATCGGGTGGGGCCTATCCCAACGTAACTTCAGGCGAGAGGTGGGGTACACCTTGAACTGGTCGCCAGGGCGCACACACACACACACACACACACACACACACCTAAGGTCAATTGAAATGCACATGCATTCTTTTCGGAAGTGGGAGAAAACCGTACTATTCTATTACCTGGAGAAAGCCTGCACCAAGAGGGAGAGACCATGCGAACGGCACACAGATGGCGAAAGACCAGTTTAGAACCGCCAATCTCAGAAGTGTGAAGTGAATATTGCAACTAGTCAGACACTGTGCCGCCAAACTGAATGTGTCTGGTTGAATGCACTTTGTATGCAGCGATGGCTGTCTGAAAGTGCTCTACAAATACAGTTGAGTTGAGAATGTGACTGTTTCTGCAAACAGCCACATCACATATTATAGAATGGTGTGTCCACGAGTGCAGCCACATTACAGGTACATAAATTGTTTATTTTGAATTCCCCTATGAAAAAGATTCCTTTTATATGAATTGGGATGTATGGGTTATAGGTCACATGAATGGTAGAAATACCTTTGTATGGAATTTATCTTAGCCAGATGTTTTAGCAGGGGTGTGTAGACTTTTTATTTGCACTGTATGTACGGACATTTCTCCCCCCTTTGGTCATCGGAAACAAGCCAAATTACGCCAAATCCTAAACTACCATTTAACGGACATGCATGATCACAACACTTTTGCTCGGTCCAATAGGTTCCAAACATCCCTCAAAGAAAACGATACATATCTGCTCACAGGGAAGGAGGAAGTGGAGGCTGGAGATGAAGAGATAGGCAAGGGGTTATAGTGAGATTAAGTGGCAGGAAAATGGGAGACAGAGTGGAAAAACAAAATGGAGAAAGATAAAGAAAGAGACAGGGTACCGGTCCCCATTAAAACCTGACATGGGCAAGTCTCACTGGGGGGTTCACATTCACACAAAAACATATGCATAATTTGTGGTTTTACAGATTGTTCCAACATGGATGCAGGAAATCTGTTTCCGTACTTAAACAAGTCGCTGTACAAACGCCACACACAAATGTGTTATGCAAATACAGAACCGAAAATTCCCCGCACACAAACGGTACCGCCAGTATCCAGATGCAATTTAATATTATTCATTTTCACAGATGGCTCTGCTGCCACAAGCAGCCTCAACTCCCACCACGCTTCTTTCTTTTGAGGATATTGCATCTATTTACAAAATGCGGACTAAGTTGTTTCTAAAACTGAGTCCCGACCTTCCAAACAGATGCCTGTAACTTGACGTACACTTGATATAAACGCTCACTCACTCGGTCGAGAAACAAACACCCAAGGGACACCACACTGTGAAAGACATTATTTACAGGTCACACATATCGCCGTGGGGAAGCCTGTTACTCACTCACAAATATACAAACAGATGTTTACAGAGCAGGATGATGTCTTTTTCCGACTGCAATGTGGCGAGCTAGTCATCAGGTATCGCCACCCACGTTTGCTTGCTTGGTTGCTCCTCGTGTTACCCCCATCTTGAACGTGTGTTTGTTCTGATACCTTTGTACCACACTGAACATAAAGATAAAAATCCCGACGAGATGGAGTTGGTGCTTTTGAAGGTCAGGAAATGGATTCGGGATGTCACATCATGTCGTTTTAGCCCCTCCCCCCCTCTCCGTTTTACCATAATATGTGGGGTTGTTGTAGCAGTTTTATTGCACCGAATGTTCACACAGTGAGTCTGCTGCTATCTACTGTGCCTTGAAAAAGTATTCATACAACGTAGCACATAATTAAGGAGTGGAAAGAAGATGTTCCATGGTTTTCAAAATTTTAAATAATTATGAATCTTAAAAAGGTGGTGCGCATTTATATTCAGCCCCTTGTGCTCTTGGTACCACTAAATACAGTCCAGTGCAATCATTTGCCCTCAGAGGTCACCTAATCGGTAAACAGAGTCCAATTGTGTGTAATTTACGCTCAGTATAAAAACAAAAAAATGTTCTCTGTGAAGGTTTAAGCAGTTTGTTACAACACTCGTGAACAGCATCATGGAGACCGAGGAACTCGCCAGACAGGTCAGGGAAAAAGGTAGGGAGACATTTAAAGCATGCTTTAGTTTATTTAAAAATAAATAAATATCCCAAAGCGTTAACATCTCAAGCTTTCCACTGTCAATACATCATCCAAAAAATGTGTCATAAAAGTTTTTTCATAAAATCGCTAGACAGTCACTTTGATCCTCTCTCATCGGAGCACACACACTCGCCAATATGCATGATTGATGAGCAATAGCCATAACGGACCCTGACATGAACCAAAAAGGAAAAACAAACTAGATTCAAATTTTTAGATTTGCAAAAAGGAAATCACTCTATCATACCTTAGTGGGAAACCTAACACTGGGAGGCAAGGACACACTTTTGAACCGGGTCAAGACTTTTTGCAGGATAACTTCATACGTCACAATTTCTTCAACTTATATTATTGGTCAGTCCACACGTGTGAATGTTATTTTTACAAATTAACGACCAGTCAAAGGTGTTGAAAATAGTTTGCTCTTTTTTACGATGCAACGTTAATGGTTGAACAAAAATGCCATTTTGGGGGTCTCCTGAAAAGTGAGCCCGCTACCTCATCAGTCAATGTAATCAAGCACAGAGCCCATCCATGCACTGTGAGTCTTGGGGTCTCTTCTCACATGCATGTACAGTGCGGTCCAATTCTAATACTGAGGACGTGCCCCTTGTGACCTTGTTGCACCGCTGATTGATGGGGTGCTGCTTGGCTGGGGAAGATCAAATAACTCCTTTCTGTTCCTCATTACCAGAACCAGGAGGCATGTGTATCCAAGTGCAAGTGAATCGCAACCAACCAGCTTGCATTTCATGCTGACACACAGCAATGATATCAGGGTTGCTGTTATTGTACCCGTTGTGTCGTCAAGAAAAAGGAAAGGACATTGGTTCCTTAAAGCAGAATTTCTAGTGTGGTAGCATCTGCCTGGAAAAGTGACAGGTGGACTATTAGATTAGAGAGTTGTTTCTTCTGCTCACCTTTCACAGAGAATTTGGCATATGAGGAGGCAGCATGACATTGTTCGGCTTTGTTCATTTCCTGCCAAAGATCATAGCACAGAGTCCTGGTCAGATTTGTCGTATCGTCTATTGAAATTCACGTAACTTGACAACTGCATATGCTTCAAAATAAAAGGAGCATTCTTTTTGGTCTTTTCACTTCGCTCTGTCTATCTTCCACAGTTCCTCCCCAATATGCAAAGAAGCCAGCCAACATTTACGCCCATGAGTCCATGGACATCGTGTTTGAGTGCGAAGTCACAGGTTCACCAGCCCCCACCGTGAAATGGGTGAAGAATGGCGACACTGTTATTCCAAGCGACTACTTCAAAATTATTGTAAGATCATTTTTCCTATTTGGTGGTAATTTTCTACATTTTCTTGCAGTCACATTTTTTTAATGTGTGTACACACTGAATAACAAATTTAGTTGGCCAACTGCCTGAAAAACAAGATCATCCATATAATCATAAAGTGATTTTATATGTTTTCAATTGTCACCATTTCGAAGTGGAAAGCAGAATTAACCTGCTCTATTTTTTTCTGTTCAGGAATAGAGGTCATTCATTTTAATATATCATTTCAGTTAAAGACCTCTGCGTACATCTGAATGGAATTAAAAGATATATATAATTTTGCCAATGTTTCTGAGCACTTCAGGGCATAAAACATACATTTGGTCTTTGGATAGTCTTTTTTTTTTTTTTTTTTTTTTTTAAGAATTGTACCGATGCTTCAGTCTTTTGCGTAACTTTCTCCCTTCTTTTCCCCATTTTGTTGCATTGTGTAGAAGGAACACGATCTACAGGTTCTGGGCCTGGTCAAATCCGATGAAGGTTTCTACCAATGTCTGGCTGAAAATGATGCAGGAAACATTCAATCCAGTGCTCAACTCATCATCTTGGATCACGGTACGCACCACAAACACCTACTCATGTTCAAGGCACATTGAATTAAGAAAATTTCATTTAAGTATCAGTTAACGAAATTATTATTCCTGATAGGACTACATCGGATCGTTTTGCTCAGACAACAAACAAGAGTGTTTCTTTTTTTCTTTTTTTTTTTAACACACTGCAGAAAGTCTCATCAAGAAACTCATCTGCCATTTTTTGGTCTTACTTACACTGCATTTACATTTGGCAGTTGTGCACAGCTCGTGTACTGAAAAGTAGTAACATTCAACAAAACCATTGAATTTTGGTTTGACGTGATTTGACAAATGAAACATGAAAACCAGAACTAAAGAATATCGAGTGTTGCAGAAACATGGAAACAAATGCAGACTTCTGGATGCTGCCACTTGTCCACATTCAAGCGATCTTTTAATGTGAACTTTTCTTAAACATAAAGCCTTTGCTGGAAAGGTGATAGCGTCTGGAGGGCTCTCCGGCCCAGCAGGGCTGTCTGCAGCCAAAATATTGCTTGACTTCTAAGTCTCATACTGAGTAACCAGACGCAGTGGCTCATAACATCCAACATACTGGAAAATAGACTCATGGAAAATGTTTGAATATGTTTGTTCTTGTGCCATTACCTGTGAACATGAGTGGAACGTAGTCAAACATAATTGAATTGATGTTTCATTTGCAAGTTGATGACGTTCCGATGGTAAGCCGCCGCGCCAGGTAAAATCTCCCGACAAAAACGAAAACAAACAGAATAGGGCATCCTATCAGTGTTAAAACGGCAAAAGCAAAGCAATTGTGTGCAAGGAGGAGGAATGGGACAAGATTTGATGTTTCCTGCTTGGCATATTGGCACGTTTGTTACAAGAAAACAAGGTATGCTTGATGAAAAGGCCTTGCTATTGTCTCTTGATGTTACAATTGACTCGGAGTCTGAAAGAAAGAAGAAAACAAAAGTTTAAATGCTGCATGATAACAGTAATCTTGTTTGCAGATCATCTCAGCACACTGCTGTGCTCTGCTCCTTAGCAGAGGGGATTTCATTTGCATTTATTGTTCTGTTCTATCGGAAGCACACTAAGTTGCACTGCTTTAGAGGAATTGTGGCTTTACAGGGAAATAAAGAACAGCCAGTGACAAAAACTTGGCTAATGCTTATTAGGTTAGTTTTGCGTCTTCACTCTGTCAGCTCCAGTTCTTTGTAGTTCACCTGATTATCTTCACAAGTGATTGTTTGGAATAGACAACGATCAGTTGTCAGTTGGTGGTTCAGCATGTTAGCAGTCATGTGCCCTTTGACACGATTCTTCAAAAGTAAATCACTTTTTCTCACTGCAACAAATATGCAACATTCAAAGACATATTTTTCCAAAATAGGACCCAGATTGGGGTCTAAATTATCCTGAACGTTCTACATGTGCAATATGGGTCAAATAGTTGCAAACAGATGTGAGTCAATTCGAAAGCAAATGGCAAAAGTGCACATTAAGGGCACCTAATGACGTTGTTGCACAGAAACCAAGGAGGTGCTCGGTAATGTTTCTTGTGAAGTAGTCTTATTCAGACTGGTCGTCTGGTGGAAGTGCTTGACACGTGATGTGTTTTTTAGGCTGCAGACAAGGTAAGAACACATTTAGATGGCTATTCCCAGGAACACACGTCACCGACATGTTTGAGGTGCCCAACATACGACATTTAAGGGAGATGAACAGCATAAGAATGTGACGTCACGCGGCACAGGAAGCCACGTTCCCTTACCGCGATTGCTGTTCTTCACTTGATTGCTTGGCATTTCTGCCCTATGAGTGTTTTTATTTTTTTCACGCCATTATTTACTGTAATTATGACCAATGACTGCATTTGTGTAAATTCGTGTGAGGGCACAGCTGAAGGAAAGGAACTATGTCGTAAACTGTGTACTGTAGGGATGATATGGCGTACAAGATAGGAAGCAAATTATAGTTAAAGTCCAGTCTTCATCCAGAGCAGTTCGAAATGATTTTACTTCAGTTTTCTGTTGATTGGCCAATCCTTTCCACAGCTCTTAGGAAGTACTGCCGAAGCACTAACGTCATCAAAATGATGAGAAGGACGTTTCGTCAGCTGCTGCTCTTCCAGGGCTTCTTGTTTCATCTTATTTCGACAGTGTCCGGCCGCCGACGTTTGCAAACTTTTCCGACCGCATCATTTTGTGAAGTGTTTGCGCATGATATTCTGGCAGTTGTCAGTTACGGCTTGGCGAGGAAACGGGAACGTGTTTTTCAACTTTGAGGTTAGACAAAGCACTCATTAAAATGATTTCCACAGATGCTACAAAATCTAAGTCTGGTCAAATGGCACAACAGTATACTTTCTACCCTTGTTTTGCAGCGCAGTTGCATTTTGCTTCGTTCTTGGAAATCTAAAGCAGAGACACACATTCAAAGTTTGCGCTGGCTAAGCTATTAATAGGTAATAGTGGTGAGCTGCATATGTCGTTTTAAGCATACTCTATTTGTGAGTTCAAAGAGAGGGACCTCAAAATCCACAACGGATAATGTATTTCAATTTGATCACAAAAGCTACGGTTGTTGAAGGATACGGAACGCGGGCCTTTACCACTATAAACAAAATAGGAGTGGAGCCTCTGAGGTTGCGCTTTGGCCTTATTTCTTATTTTGATATTTTGAAACAGCCTTTCATTTATGGGAATATCCCTGTCTGAGGTGGTGTGCCCCCCTTAATCCCACATCATCCATAAATTATGCTTTGACATTTTGCCTGCTTGTGAGCAAGGCAACGGTGATCCGGACGAGCACAGAATTCGGTTTTGGATCGTTGAGCTGCAAGCGCTATGGCTCTTTGAGCAAGCATCTGTTACAAGCAGATCATATTGACATATATGGAACTAAATGCGTTACCATTCATAACACATGATACATTTAAGAATGTGTACATTGCTGCTTCTGTGCAACAGCAGGCTAGTTAAGCTTCTATGTTTGATAGCAGGTCACTATGTCATGCCTTCCTCCGTGATTTATGTCTTAATGGTAGCATTATTTAACCGTTAGACATGATAACAAACAGTAAAGCTGTGTCCTCCCATTCCATCAGAGTTACGAGACTCCCACAGTGAAATGGAGATGTCCCATTACTGCCACTCCTTGCAACTCCCACCTTCACTTTACAAAATATATTAGTGACATGACATAGTGACGGCAGAGAAATACTGCAAGTCATGTTTGAAAATGCCACATCTTTGATAAATGGATCACTGACTCAACTGTAATCAACCCTCTTTTTTGAGAGATAAATCTGCTCTGTCGTTAAAGATACAATTAAATATTTAAAATATCTGTAATCGTGCAAACAGTAATTAATTCCACATGGACCACACTTCTACTTCAAGGAGACGTGAATTGAGCAGCCGGCATTATATTCACTGATATGGTTTTGCCAGCAAGTGCATTTGTGTGACCATTTATTGATAATGTAGTTTTCCTACATAGGTCATGATCGTGTAGTGGTTTGTATCCTGTGTTGTGGCCGCAGCAATCGTGGTTCCAATCCTTGTCACGGCATGAGGACCATCCTTGATTTCGGTGGTCCAGTGGTTAGCGCCTCAACCTCACAGTGCAGAGGTCACGGGTTCGATCCCGGCTCCGGCCTCCCTGCGTGGAGTTTAAGTGTTCTCCCCGGGCCTGCTTGGGTTTTCTCCGGGTACTCCGGTTTCCTCCCACATTCCAAAAACATGCATGGCAGGCTGATTGAGCGCTCTAAATTGTCCCTAGGTGTAAGTGTGAGCGCAGATGGTTGTTTGTCTCAGTGTGCCCTGCAATTGCCTGGCAACCGGTTCAGGGTGTCCCCCACCAACTGCCCGAAGAAGGCTGGATGGGCTCCAGCACCCCCTGCGACTGTTGTGAGGATAAAGCGGATCAGAAAATGGATGGATGGATGGATTTTCCTACATTTTTGCGGCCAGATAAAGAAATTTTTTTGAAATACTTTTGAAGTGCTTTTTGTTTTTTGAGAAAACAAAAAGTGTCATCAGGAAGAAGTCAGTCTTGTGACCCTATCCTAAACTTTCTTCTAGTTTTATCATATTTTACGCCTCCCACATCAACTAAAGCCTATAATTACAAAAAGCAGGTTCCGGTAGCTTAATGGCAACACAGAATGCAAATCGCTGTAGACGGGCTAACAGAAATTTGCATAAACGTTGCAGTAATTTACTCCCAGGCATATATTTTCTCTGCTCTGCTGGAACAACAACTCCTCTTCGTGGGGACCTTTTCTGCTACTACTTCTGTTATGCCGCATGTTTTCCAGCAAACCTTAGTGCTGCCTGGCCTGTTGCAGCACACTGTGGTGCTGCACAGAAAGTACGATTCCAAATTCGCATTTGCCCGTGGACATTCAAAACCCATTCAACGAGATCTTAAAAATCTGCGATATAGCAAGGGTACGAACAATGAACGCTGATATAGCAGCTGTTCACTATAGTGGAAACACCTGCCTTAAAATGAGATGGTTAGGGGGTGCTCAGTGCTGGTTTGTCATTATGATATGCTACAAAAGGATAGGGAGGAAGGATACATCGTAAGCTTATGCAACATAAAATGTAATGATAAGCAAAGTCTTGCAAATTTAATAAAGAAAGCAGTAAAACTAGTTTCGAAAGGCGCTAGGACAGGAAGCAGATGGGCAAGCAGTCGGCTGCCTTCGCTCACCCTCTTTATTCCCTGTTCAAATCAAGCCTTTATAATGGGCAGCTCAAAGATCCTTTCCTCCAGTTTGACGAGCACTGAATAAAAGCTTAGGCCTCCTTCAGGAATACTGTGCAGTCCATCATCTGCCAGCGGGGTCACTGCCGAGCCAGCAGGAGGCAAACGCGTCGTGCTGCGAACGTGTGAACATGCCGGCACCGCAGAAACCAGTTAGATGCCATCAAACGTGTAACTTTAACAGTAGGTACTAGTTTCAGTATGGGACTGTTAGAAACGGGGCGGCCCGGTAGTCCAGTGGTTAGCACGTCGGCTTCACAGTGCAGAGGTACCGGGTTCGATTCCAGCTCCGGCCTCCCTGTGTGGAGTTTGCATGTTCTCCCCGGGCCTGCGTGGGTTTTCTCCGGGTGCTCCGGTTTCCTCCCACATTCCAAAAACATGCATGTCAGGCTGATTGGACGCTCTAAATTGTCCCTAGGTGTGAGTGTGGGCGTGGATGGTTGTTCGTCTCTGTGTGCCCTGCGATTGGCTGGCAACTGATTCAGGGTGTCCCCCGCCTACTGCCCGAAGACGGCTGGGATAGGCTCCAGCACCCCCCGCGACCCTAGTGAGGATCAAGCGGTTCGGAAAATGGATGGATGGATGGATGTTAGAAACGTGGCAGGCTCTGCTGGGACACAAGAATATGCTCACATACAGTCACAGCTGATAGAGATGGGATTGTCCATGCCTTCACGCTTGGGCTGACATACTGTGTGTTCAGCCACACCATTAGGTACACTTACTATTACAATGCCATGCATGAACTTTCACTACAATTTAGGCAGGAAGGCATTAATATACCTTTGTGGGAATTCTGTCTGTGTCCCCTGACATTGATTCACAAATCGGCAAACTCCAAATGTCTATCAAGCTAGGATAACAAGGATACTCACTCGAATGATTTTAGCGAAACAAAAGATGAGGCTGCTGTTTGCACTTTGCAGAGGCTAATATGGTGCAACACTGACACGAGTAAAACTGCCCCATAATTGCAGCTGCATCCAGTTCCCTCAATGATCAGTGCTTCATTATTTGTATATTACTGTTTTTTTGTAGTTCATGTGAATAAATTATTCGTTGTGAAGTAGCATTTTAGAAGATTGAAATATTTTGCAATAAATTCAATCATAGGAAAAAAATCCAACCCTGTTATGCATACACATCATGTTTGTGATTTGTGTGTTAGCGTGTGTGTGTGCGTGTATGTGTGCCTTTTGATCATAGACCTCCTAGCCTAAATTGATTTTGAAGAGAAGAAATCATCTGCTACCAAATTGTTATTTGTGCAGATGCTGTTGTGGCCGTCTTTCACAGGTGCCGCTTACGCCGAGTGTATATTTGTGCATTTAAAGCGGCTATTTTCCTGGTGAACTTTTCGATGCGTTCTATTAATTCAAGCATGGAGAATAGCTTTGCTTTATTTATAAGCGACCTGTCAGCTAAGTGCTAACTGAAATGTTACGGGTGCCAATTTTGCTGTTGTCTTGCCCTGGATTGAGAAAAAAAAAGACTCAAATAGCCTTGGAGACCTGCGTCACTGCTGTTTTTTGAAGGTCAGTCTTGTTATAAACATCGGTTTATGCCTGCCAGCACGCACCTGCATGGGACTCATGTTTGTGTTTTGTACTCCTTTCAACAGTTGCCCTTATTACTACATAACACTGTGCTCCAACACGTAGTCATCCAGGATGCCAAGCTGACGTTTTTGGATGTGCTTAGTTCTCTGGGCACACTAATTAAAGTAGCTCACCACTTTCCCTTCACACCCTTCCCTTAGCGGCAGACGGATGACCCCTGCAAGCGGTGCCACCAAAGCTGTTATTTTCCTGAGAGCACCCACCCTCTCTGTCTCCATTGTACCTCCCAGTTTCCATAGGCTAAAAGTAGAATAGGGAGAAACATCACAGTGGTGCAATGGACACCCCGCTGGGTGGTGGTGGAGTGTGACTGCCACCTCTCAGCAGTTCTGACCCGGGTTGGCGTCTCCAGCCGCCCCCCACACGCTCGCTCACACTTTATCTGGAGTGACTCCGAAATATGTATAGAAGGTGTTACGTTGCTTCCGTATTATGTTGACTGAAAACAAATATGTAGAAGCGTTATGCGTGTTTATTTTCTTCTTGTGGCCAAAAAGATTTGAGGAAACGGAAGCCTACTTACGACAAACGTTAGAAACAGGTGGTTGTTTTAAGTATCATTACCTTCAGCCAGTGTAATGAAGACATTTTGGTATCAAATACTGCCCTGGATAGAACTGACACTCAGTTACATGTTCATATATTCAAACAAAATTAATCAAGGAATGACAGAAATGGAGGATCAACTATTTACTTGTAATTTCAAACACTAAAACGGACTCAACCAAAGTGGTGGGGCTAAGGTACAGTGTTACAATTTTTTTCGGTGGTTCTGTTCTCAGCATTTGTATCCTCGTTTTCAATTTTGGATGAGAATTTCCTTTTCTCTACATCCCTAGTTCATACACACTTGCTGTATACTGTACTTAAAAATGTACAGGTTTAGAAACACTCACCGAACTACAAGTACTCAAAGACTCAAGTCCTGTAACATTTTGGGGAAAATGGTTGGGTCAGGGGCTTATGATCTTGGACCTTAATAGATAACAATAGGTAAAGTTTAGTCTAGGTTTGGAATTACTTCTGATCATCACGGTTTGATTTAAGTGTTCTATTTCAAAGCATACCCTATTTAATGTGAGTATATGAGATGTCTCGCAGAGCATATGGTGCCAGTTCCAACTTCCAGCTTTGCTATCTGAATCACATCCAGATGAAACTTGCAATGACAAGAATGCATAACTTATTTAGGTATTTAAATAAAAGTATCATATTTAGTGTTGCAGCACTGCAGACCAGTCTTGGTATTAAAACTCGTTTCGATGCCACATGCCACTCTTGGTCTTGACTCGACTTGAAAAGTCTTGGTCTTGTCTCTCTCTTGGAGTAGGCGGACTCTGGATTTTACATCAAGACCGGTCAAGACCAGGACTGATCTGAACCTCCCCCAGCGCCCCCGTAATGACTGCAACCTTAACAGACATTCATACAATGCTGCCTTAAATGAAACCAACTTCTTCAAATGCTTAAATTTAAAAGGATACAAGGATTTATTTTTTGGCCAAATTTTGTTTAAGAAAATTTTAGATGTGCATGTTGTACATCGGATGCACTGTGTTTTTGGATGTGAAGTGGATGGGAGAATGCTCTTGGTCTTGGTTATGTCTCAGTCTCGGCCTGTCTCAGTTTTGGTCTTGTCTCGGTCTCAACTCCCACAAGCCTTGGTCTTTGTGAGTTCTGGTCTCGGGCAAGTCTTGGACTTGGATAGTGTGGTTGTGAATACAACACTATTAAGATGTCACAAAGTTGTTCGAATCAATTGAATTTGTTTTAATTAGATGTTCATAAAATGTTGATTGTCATCACTCAAAAAAACATTGACTTTACATACATAAATGTTGGAACAACCAATTTTGTTTTTGGTCGGTGTCAATGTAATGGAAACAATCCAAGAATACCCACATACTTATCTGAAATAGTTGCACTGAAACAAAAGACCATTTCACATCGATAAAAACATACAGCACCATCCTTGGTTGTACTGAGTTGCCTCATTCATTCATCTTGTGTTGGTATCTGGTGTTCCTTATGTAGGGTCACGAGAGTCAGACCATTGGGAGTGCGGAAGTGTGTTTCTAAGCCGCTTGAGTGAGAGGCTCTGTAGTTTTGCAGCATCATTGGATGTTTTGATGTACTTGAAAGGCAAGCCCAAGGGGCTTTCCTCGCTCAGTCAGCCTGTGGCGTTTACATTGTTTACCGTATCTGTACATCTTCATTTCCATGCCCAAGGAGGGCCAGCGTTGATCATGCATGTTTCTTCAGGCGATGTATTCATGTGTGACAGCTTTGGTTGAAGTGGGACAACCAGGAGTATGGCTGTGCACGTACTAAGGTTCACTGTGTTTATCTGTGATTAATTATGATTGCACCATCCCTTTTCAATTCCAGTCATCGCTTTCATACCAAATAATGTTGTTATCCCCACCATCTGTGGTTCTTCAGTCTCTGAAGATACTAAATGGAATCCTACACATCCCCCTCTGTTTAGCCTGGTGGGATATGGGTTGTCACTTTTTATAGAAACCATATTCCCTCAAGTAAATTCCAGGGGGTCTAATGTAAACGGGGCTATCATCATGTTTTCCTCTGAATCCTCTCTGTAGTTACATTGAAAAAGAAGTTCAGATTAAGAGGATGGTTGCTGGAAATCCGAGAGACATCTGTTCTCATTGCTGCTCGGAAAAATATCTTTGGAAATAAACGTAGCACCTTCCTGCATATTTTGATTTATCACATCCGATTTCAGTTTGTCCACACTGCAACAGGAAAGCTAACGAGGCATCTGTGTGATCCGCACCAAATACTGCACCTTCGGTATGTCACACTTCTGTACTGTCATATGACCATAACCAGGAAAAAGGTTTGATATCATGATACACAGTGTTCACTCGCTATTTGTGGGGATAGGGACAAAATGTGAATAGCCAAGCAGAAACATGCAAGTAATCGATGTCACCCCCCCCCCCCCCCCACAAAGGTTTCCAATTGCCCATCGATGCCACAAGACAGTGACAAAGCACTAATTTTCTATTAGGCGAAAGAATGGCCTGTCTAAACGAAGCTTTTCCCTTCACCTCAGCAGTTCCTTGGTCCCAAGATGCCACAAAATGGCGCCAGAGCAATATTTTTATATCAGACAGGGCTTTGGCCGAAGCACAAAAACAACCAACAGCTGAGATCTTTGTGAATAAGGATGGATAGTTTCCTCCAGAAATGCATGAATAGGTGAATCCACAAGTAACAAATCATGAATCTGCGAGGAACTTTCCTTCGCCTTTCTTTTTTTTTTTTTTTTTGAATGCAGCGAAGCGGTCATGAATAGCCAGATCTGATTTAGCCAGTTGGGAAAATGAGTCGTTGCAGAAAATACCCACAGTCGTCAGAAGTTGCTTCCCGCCACCAATAATTTTCCACAAGGTTTACCCCGGAACCATTAAAGCAATTACAGGGTATTGTTTTTGCCTGCCCACTTTATTCTACCCTTAAAAATGAATTGAACCACAGCACAGAGGGAGCTATTCTTGTACCTGATTGAAACACAAGCATACAACTATTTGGTGTGACTTAAATACACTGTGCCATGTAAAGTCTTCATCCCGTTGCGTTTTGTTTTACCTACTTCTTTACATTACAGCTTCTAATTCAAAAAATGTTTTAATTAAAATTGAATTTGATGGATGAAGGTTTTCAAGTGAGATGAGAAATACAGTGAATGTATTCAAAAATATAATTCTTGGAAAGTAAATAACTGAAAATTGGCACATGCATAATATATTCCACCCTTTTGTTATGAAGCCCTGAAGAAGCTCTGATGCAACCGCCATAGACTGCAGCCACCTGCAATCGTACCCTTTGTCCCTCCCAGAGCTGTGCTGTGTTTTCAATGCAAGCCACCAGTCAAGACTCCTTATCTAACAACCACCCAAACCAAAGCCACCTGTCATTCCAAAAGTGCATAACCATAGCTCAACTTGCGATACAACTGACATCCTTTTACTTGGAGGGATGAACTTTCATGTGAACATTCCTTCCAGTGCCACTGCAAGAGAATTTCTCCCCACCCTGGACTGCCTTCACCCCAACACATCTCATCGCCCCAGGAACAGCATCCGCACAAACATGGTAGTGGCAGCATCATGTGGGGATGATGCTGCGATTGCATTGGCGATTGATGATGGTAAGATTGCAGGTGGCTGTGGGGATGTTTTCCAACAGCAGTCTCTTGGACCCTGGTTTTGAATTGTAGCGGTTTAGGGAATGATGGTTGATGCTGAATAGTGATATTCTGGTGCAAAACCTGTGGTAGCCTGTTAAGTGACTGTTAAACTTGAAGTAGCTGGAGTAGTTTTCCCTTGAGGCATGGGCAAAAATCCCTGTGGTAAAATGTGGCAAGCTCCTAGAGACTTATCGAAAACGACTTGCAGCCATGATTGCTGCGCAAGGTGGCTATACAACAGTGGTTCTTAACCTTGTAGGTGACCCAACCAGTTCACATGCACATTCACGGAACCCTCCATGAGTGAAAAATAAAAATATGATACAAGAAGTGTTCCTTCAGTTTTGAGTTGCTCAACTTGGTATGACAAATCATGCAGATAGGACACTGTGTCCCATCACTTTCCGTGGTGCATGTGAATCCATGTTGTAAATATTCATCCGACCGTTTTCTTTGTTTGTTTGTTTGTTTTCTCGACAAACTTAGCATGTATTAGAAAAATTAGAACAAAAAAAAAATCACACGGCATACTATCACGACAGTCACACGTTGGCGACTGAGCGAACTAAATTTCCCGCAGCACTGATTGGACAAGCCATGTAATGTGATTATCTGCAGCAGGTGTGTCATTACTAATTGACATGTTGAGTCAGGTGTGTCTTAACCTCCATGGCAGAGTCTCCATCAAACCCCTGAGACCGATTCACCGAACCCATTTGGGTTTAATCGAACTCAGGTTGAGAACCACTGCTCTAAACATACAGACTTTGGGGGTGAAGAGTTAATGCACACGTCGATTTTGAGTTTTACTTGAATAAAGTCTTTTTTAGGTATACATATTTCTCATTGACTTCAATTTTTTTTCTGCAGACCCATCAAATAAGGTTCAAGTCAAGAAATTGTGTAAATTAGAAGTTATAATGTAACAAAAGGGCCAAAAGATTAGGGGGTGAATACTTTTGCAAGGCTCTGTAGAGGTTTGTGTGCAAAACCTGCAGTGCTTTTGACTATATTGTTCATTCTTTTTCTGTCAGATGAAAGTACATGACTGTGGAATTGCCGCTTAATATCATGCTGTAGCTGGTTCCCGACATAGTGCCCATTAACAAAAACAGTTACAAATGGCAGCTTATCCTGAGAAAATGTGTTTGTTTGTTTTTTTTCTTTTGCAAGAACCTGGCATGGTCTGCTATATTTACCCTCATTGGTCTATCAGTGGCCCCAGTCTTGTGTGTGCTTCTGGCAGATATGAATGCTTTCTTGTAGTCTGAGCCTGACTGACTCTCTTATCAGTGCACTCAGACCATTTGATGAAGTACCTGGCTTATGTTAAGAGGCACGCACAGAGTTGCTGCCAGTTATTTTAGCCCTGTGAAAAAGAAAATTACAAATTAAAAGTTCTGTATTCTAAAGCCACTGTTGGCCCTGAGCCCTTGGAATTGTCCTCACTTTTCTCCCTTTTATGGCGCCCCTGGTCACACCACTGGAAAATCCCAGAAGCTGATTAGTGGAGTTCAAAATAGAGTTAAAAGTTGAGCTTAAAAGGATGCGCTCAGAAACTCTCTTTGCTTTATTTTATCACGGTATTTCTAATATGTCTATAGTCAGCCGTCCCATGCAGCTCTCAAATGTATATTTCACACAAACCTTTGGCAAACAGCTTACATCAACAGCTGTGGACTAGTGGTTAAGAATGCCCCGAATGCTCCCTACTCCTGGTCCAGTATGTCACTAATTGGAGTAGTTCTTTTTGAACTTGAACTTTTCAGCTCACACAGCTACAGTTCCACATTCAATTTTTCCCCCTCAGTTTAATATTGAGACAAATGTTCCACCGTGCATGTCTTTGTCCCAGTTGTATTATGCGTTGGTGGCCCAGATATATTATGCATATCTGAAGTAACCTTCCTCATTAAAGTCTTAATGTCGGCTATTCATTACCTTCAGTGCAAAGACTAATGATACAATTAATCAGCTATGAATGGAGCTTGGCGATGGCAGCAGGAGGCTGACATCTCCTTACTGTAAGAACCTCGAGCCTGCATGTTCAAGACTGATTGAACAGACAAGCACTGGTTACTCTGCAGCATGTCAATTATTTGCACATGATGTGAAGATGGAAGCACCATTAGTGTCTCGGTCTATCCCACGATGCCCTGCTCAGCCTCTTCTTGGGCTTATTTAAGAAAAGAAATTGATGGACTCGCTGTTTCAGAAGGACCTAAAAGCAGCATCATTGGACAGGATTGTTCATGTCTGCTCATTTAATCATGACAGAGCACTTTGTCTACATACTCCATACCTGATGAGATTAGATTTTAGTTCAGTGTACTTCATTAGACTTTGGGTCAAATTGTCCAACATCTGCCTTTGTGACAGTCTCTCTCTCTCTCTCTCTCTCTCTCTCTCTCTCTCTCTCTCTCTCTCTCTCTCTCTCTCTCTCTCTCTCTCTCTCTCTCTCTCGCATGCACGCACGCACGCACACACACACACAAACACACAAACACATGTCACACAATCCTTCTGGCCGAGTCCCTATCCCCTGTAACGAGTAGAGCAGGCTCAGAGGGGATCGAGCCTTTTCCGTTGCCGGTCCCTCTCTTTGCAATGACCTCCCGCTAAATGTTAAGCAAGCCCTCTTGTTGCCCATCTTTAAAACTTGTCTTAAAACTCATTTTTATTCTTTGGCCTTTGACTGTTGTTGTGCTTTTTACTCTCTTTGTTAGAAATGTATTGTTTTTAGCGTTTGCTCTTGTACAAGTTATTTATGCTCCGTTTACAGTGGGGATTGTTTTAAAGTGCTCAATGAATACAGTTGAGTTGAGAGGAGCGTGTGTGTTGACGAGCATTTGTTACTTTGAAAGAAGATAATTGCACATCTTCCGCAGAAATCCAAGTGGACTTGTTTGATTTGTAAACAAACCATTAAACGGCAAATTAGTGGTTTTGTCCTGATGGCGTGCCAGATAAATAAGACAGCTGTCACTTGCATTTCAACACCGTCTGTCCATCAGCAACAAGGCACAAGGTGCACTTGCCATGTTACTTTGCTGTATTTATGTTTTGACCCCATCACTTCTCCTGACCCGTGCGCAAATGGAAATGTCTTGTGCACTGACTCCCTTTCTATCTGGTTCCGTCTCACCCACTAGCCAAGCAAGTGGAAAGCAGATCTTGCTGCGTCGTGCCACAGTTTGTTCTCTGCTCCCCAATCCCAACAAAACCCTGATCAATTTAAGTATTGCACTAGCATTTATGCGGCTTGTCTTGAGGACACTCCTCGCCTCCAGAATGAATTTATGTCTCAAGATGCAAACTGGGCTTCGTGTCGAAAAAAAGCTAATAAATATCAATTACAAATAACAAACATTTTCCCGACTAAAAGGAGTTGTGTAAATGTCATGTGCAATTGACTGTTGTGGTATAGAAAGCAGTGGCAATCTGCACGTGTAGTATCTATCCCCTTGTATTGTGCTTTGTAAGTGTAGTAGAACAGTTTTATTTCTGTTTTCTTGTGACACCAGACGTCTTTTTTTGTTATGTTGTTGTTATTTTGTTTTTTCTTCTGTTTTTGTTTCCTTTCTTTCTTTCGTTTCACCTTCATTTCCATTTCACCCCCTTTTCCGCTCTCCTCAAAACTGCTCTCTTTTTCTGGGCAATATTTCTGCCATCTCCACCCCCATACCGTCTTGGTTCCCTCTGTATCCCCCCTTCCTTTCCCCCCCAACCCTCCCACCTTCTCTTCCCGACCCCAAGACGTAGCCCTGCCCCCTCTCCTTCCCCCCTCACTGACTCCTAACACTACTGACCATGTAACGCCAGGCTCTGGGGGTGTAGCTGGTCCAGCAGGACCCACTCCCTCCGCCCCCCGCGACGTCGTGGCTTCGCTGGTTTCCACCCGCTTCATCAAGCTCACCTGGCGCCCGCCGGCTGAACCGCACGGAGACGAGCTAACCTACTCTGTTTTCTACAGCCAGGAGGGCACAAGCAGGTAATACACTGTCTACATTGTAATTGTGCCACGGGAGTGCTCCTCTGTGAGGAGCCGCTGTGAGTGCATTCCTGAGCTTCAGGGCATCCCGAAAGAATCTCATTAAAGGAGCTAAAGCGCTTTTAAAGCAGTATGTGTTTATTAATTAAAGCAAATTATTTCCTCTAAAGGGTTTTCATTGCAATGAACAAACACCAGCACCCCACAAAAAATGCCGACTTCTGTGCATGTTAGTTACAGAAAATTAAAAGTGGAATTTAAGTGGCTAAGAGTCGTTTTGCATATTCTCATGTTCACTTTCTCCCTCTGCAAATGAGTGCAGTACTCGTTTCTTTTTTCTTCTATACTTGTATATCTGTTCTTGATTAAATATCCAGAGCTTTATACATTGTTCATTTCCCTACACACAAAATGCACTGCGTGGTCAGAAGCCCGGAGTCACCTTATAATCAATTTGGTAATCGTTGAGGACTTGGGCTCGAGCCTGTTCAACTCCCTGAATCTTAATGCAAAGCTGAGCAAGACATTTTCTACGATTCCACGCTTCCAGTTTTGTAGAAACAACTTGGAGAAGGCTGTTCTCCGTTCCACCATGACTGTACCCCAGCACTCAAATGAAGTCCCCTAAAGGCATGTTGGACCACTTTGTTGTGAAAGAACTTCAGAGACCTGGCTTCAAACCCTCAAACGTGACCGTATGACAAAAAGTCCAAGAGTCACCCTCCACAATTATGCAGCAATTTTTCCCACAGGAATAGAATTTGTAGCCATTGCAAAGGCCTGCTGTAACTGCCCATTTCGTTTCCTCTCTCCATTCCTCTTGATTTGATGGCCAGGTGTCCCAATAATTGCAGCTATACTATCTATTGCCGACTATAATAACACACTGAACCCAATCTGAGCTTTTTCAAATACCCTTTCATTTGTGTTGTATTACATTTATGGCTATTATGTATGTCATAACTAATGAGAAATCTATCAGAATAATGTCCAGACATTCTATGTGGTCAAAAATTCTGAAGTTTGAACAGTTCTCCAAAACAAAGCACTTGAAAAGTTGGCTTTGTGTGTGCCAAATGACCATTTAATTTCCCTTTCATCAAACTCCCAGACTGAGTAAAATACACAATCGATCACGACCATCCAGTTGTCTGCTGCCACAGTAAATGAATGACTTTAGGTCGCTGATCCTTTTGTGAATGTGACATTGCCAATGTTTGCGATTACAAATCACCTGTCGCCAATGGAAACCATCACGGTGACAAATACAGTTAGGCTGATGTGTATGTGTTTGTTTGTGTCCACATCAGGGAGCGAGTTGTGAATACAAGCCGACCAGGGGAGTTGCAGGTCACCATCCCGAATCTGATGCCAGACACCAAATATCGCTTCAGGGTTGTGGCCCACAACATCAATGGTCAAGGAGAAAGCTCTGCGGGGCTCAAGGTGGCCACCCAGGCTGAAGGTGAGGCAAACACATATCCACCTACATGGGCGCACACACCACACAGGAGCTGTGTGCTCAGTAAATAGGAAGCGTAAACAAAAAGACAAACTCCAGCTAGCTTTTTGGCAACCAACTCACACTAGCTCACAGAGGAAAACAGGATGCACTCAAAGGAAGCACACAAATGTGCAAATAAACCGTCATCCGTGCAAATATTCACTGGCATCCACAAACACTCGCTTCAAACGGGCTCCCACCGCCGAACACAGTCACACATCCCGAGTCTTTTTAAGCTCGACCACCCAACAACACACCAGAGACTTACCAAATTCTCTCCTTGAGAGCTGCCCCATGTTTACCCCGAAGCATTGCTTAAGTCTTCATGTGCTTTAGCTACGTGAGTAAGCTTTTGTGTTCGGAAGTGCATCCCCCCAAAATTATCTGCTTTTGAGTCCCTCATTAAAATGCTTTGACTGGGGGAGACTTATGAATCATAGAGGAAAATGGGACTTAGTGGTTCTCTTTTCTCTCTTTGTGTGCGGAGGTGTCATCCCCTCACCTTCACCACCGGCGCACCCACTCTTATCTCCGTGTATAAAAGAGCTGTGAATGGAATTTCCCTCCACACTGCCTCTTCTGATGTTCCTTAGCTCCTGGCAACATTTCACTCACTGTCACTTTCTCATTCAGTCACTGTCTTTGTACCCGTGTCCTTGCTTAGAGGGCAGGCAGATGAGTCAACACAATTTAGTGCCAGTGGGAGCCAAGCTGTCCAATAGGGGATAGCAAGCAATAGGGGGGGATAGTGTCCAGGTTTACCAGGTTTACCTGGACACGCCATATTTCTGTCTCTTTTGACCTCTTACCTTCAAATTGGAGCTTAAGCTTTTGATCTGGTGCCGACAGCATGCCGTAGTTTTTCAGCAACTGGCTTAACATGATGCCGGCACTTTCAGACTATATGCACACTGATAAATGGCAGACTATCTTTCGTGTCAGGAATATCTGCAGCAAAGCTTGCGATATAAAGTATGGAGACGTGTGCTAGCGTTCCAAGATTACAAGCCTAGTCGGAGTTCCAATTTGATATTTATACGACATATACGTAGTCTTACATACGTCGCAGTCCAAGCCATATCATATGTGGCAAAGTGAAGTGATCTGTGAAGATTTTTCGTTTATTTGCTGCTCAAAGTCAGAACTCGTGATTAAGACTGAACCATTGCATTTGATTGTATTTTGCTATTTTAATACCATTTTATGACTATGATTTGCAGATTTTGTGGTTAATACGCCACTTTCAATATGGCAGACGTGTCACACTGATAGGAGCTCCCGTTCAAGGCCATGTCGGCAGCAAAAATGTTTTAGAAAATTAAAAGAAAAGAAAAATGACCTTAATTTAAAATGTCAGAAGAGTTTTAGCTGCCATGTTTTCTTTTCTGTTTGATAGCTCAAATGGCCTGTTGAGTTGTTGTCCCCTGCCCTGTACGCCAACGATTGACATTGTAATGTGTCCCCCCCCGCGCTTCCTGTACTCGAGTGCCAGTCTAAAGTGCAGTGGACGCATTCGTGTCTTTACACAGTGTCAAACAAAGCGACTTGCAGATTCACTTTGAAAAATGTGCAGGATGTGATTCTTCACGTCAGCCTGCACATCTAACATTATTTTGGGTCAGGCCGTGCAGCTGTTGCTGCTTCCATACTGTGTCAGATTAATTTGGCCATGTATCAAACAATATCACACCATTGTCTGATATTTTTATTGTCATAAAATATCAAACTCAACGTTAGCGTCTATGAATGAACAAAATGAATTTATAATTATTATGATTATTTTTAGATCTACGCCTCAATTTGGGTAACACAAACACCTTGGACGGTGGGCACGGTCCCCTCTGGCCCACCATTTGGCAACGAGTCTGGCACGTACAAATAAGACAATGTTTGCAATGTTGCCTCCGTTGTCGCGGTTGCTGTCTCAAAACTAGACACAAAACAGAACATTATGATTATTATTATGATTATTTTATATCGTCACACTTAGGAGTTGAATGCTCTGTTTTTGACGGATCAGTCCAGCATGTGCCCTGCCACTCACCCTAAGTCAGCTGGGATCTTTCCTGTGACCCTGAACAGGATTACTGCTTTCGAAAATGGATGAATGGTGTTTATGTTAATTTGCCCTGCAGTCAAAGTTGAAGAAGAGAACTCTGATAACTGCAGTAGGTTATTCGGGAAATAAAACCATTCGATAAACCTTTGGTCCATTAGGAGTCTGAGAAAGGTTCATTCCAATGTTCGAAGTGGGCAATTTATTTAATTACTTTTTTTCCAGAAGTCCATTGACACCATCTCATCCTTAAGAAACTCAAGAATTGAAAGTCCTGTTGTCATTTGTCATTTGCTTCTCAGTTCAAGTTCCCGGCCCGGCCCCAAATGTGCAGGCGGCATCAAATACACCGACTTCTGTCTCTCTGAGTTGGGAGAAACCCCTCACGGGCAATGGAGAGGTCCTCACCTACAAGTTGTATTACACGGACAAAAGCATTGGAACTGAACAGGTTGGTTATACCGGACAGGACATTCTTTTCTGTCAGAGATGACAACCTGTGTCATTTGAAGACACTGGTTAGCCACAATTTACAACGCAGGTTAGTTCCTGTGGCGCCGAAATGAGCAGAATTTGTATGTCGGAACACGTCATAATATATGACAAACCGACACTAAGGTAGTAGTCAAGTCAAAGGGGTGAAAACAAATGCATGAGAAACACTCCTTGGCCATGAATATAAAACAATCAAATGGAAAAGAATAGGTACGCCGGAAACTGAGTGTGCCTTTTTTTGCAACACGATGACTTATGCTTATTCCGCTGAACAAAGTAGTTAAGTTTGTCACCTCAAAACCCCACACATCGGGACTGTCATAAGCTGATGATTAGTCAAAGTAATTGTACAACAAAACATGCAAATGGGTCCATATTTTCGGAAACGTTTGGGCAACTGTTGATGATCATATTATAAATGTTATTACTATAATGTTGATGCTAATTGTACTGGTAGGTTGACTAACTTTAATAATAACTTTAAAGCCCAGGGGTATTGTAATACTGTCAAAAGCCCATGACAGTAAACGTTGGCATATTTTTTTTTTCTGCAGGTAAAGCTGTTTCGTAGGAGTACAATTCAGAAGTTTAGATATTGAGTCAGCCTGAGCAGCTGCCGCATGCAAGCCAGCGAGGCATTAAAAAGCCTTTAATATGATAATGAATGAAACGTCATCCGGTGCATTGAGTAATGATGCGTCAGTTCCCTGGAGGAGGGAGCTAGAGATGAGCTGGTAAAAACTAAGAAGCGGAGAGGGCTGCAAAGAAACGACCTCTAACACTGTACCTGCAAAAGTAAATGACGACATACTGTACTCGAAAATGCATCTTGAAGTGCAGAGTTGCTATAGAAATTCATCACGCCAAATGAAGAAGTTATAATAGCATTTCTATGGAAGCAAAGTTCGGTTTGACAAACTAAGAACTGAATGCAAATGGGCTTTAAGAAATTTAGGACACGTTGATTGGCCTAGTTAGTGAAGCGAAACCTGAGAGGAATCATGTATGCCGCGGTTTTATTACCTGAATTTAGATTCGATAAGGTCATGCTTTATTACTGTCACTTCTGGGAAACCTGAATGTTACAACCGTAACAGTTTGATTGTTATTCCAAGATAAAAAGTAGTCTTGGCCTCAATGAAAAGTAAAGAAAAAAACAGACTTTGTGTGAAAGCTATTGCTTAACCCGCTGTATGCTCTTTATATTCATTTATTCTCAATTACAATGTGAATGCGTTTTATAAATATCTGTGTCTCATCCTTGCAACACATATTTTTGAAGAGACTACTCACATGCTTCTGTCTATTTCCTAGGATGTTGACGTAAATGGTCTGTCATACACCATGACAGGGCTCAAGAAGAACACGCAGTACAGTTTTCGTGTGGTGGCCAACAATAAGCACGGCCCGGGTGTCTCCACTGATGACATTGTGGTCCGCACACTGTCTGATGGTCAGTCGACACACATTTGTACTTGCAATTATTTCATTACCTTATTTAATGAAGCACGTCAAATATTCTTAGAGACAGCTCTCAGTATGCTGCAATGCTGCTCTACAGTACTGCAAAGTACAATCACAATAATAAACATACTGTTATAGTCCTACTTCGCAGACACGGTCAATCAAAGCGAAGAACTATCATCTTCCTAAAGGCGCCATTTTCATGCAGCCCTTGTATTGATTTTATGAGTGAATGTCGCTTTTCTTTAATGCTTATAAAGTTGTCTTCTTCGCAGTGCCAAGTGCTCCTCCTCAAAACTTCACTCTGGAGGTGCAAAACTCAAAGGTAAACCTCAGTTTAAAAGATTTTTGTGTTTTCTTTTTTTCCTCTGAGCGGAAGCTGCTCGTTTTGTGAAAAAAATAGATTCACTGCCAAGAGAGTACGCCAGTGCTGTGATTGTGTGTGTGTGTGTGTGTGTGTGTGTGTGTGTGTGTGTGTGTGTGTGTGTGTGTGTGTCTGTGTGTGTGTGTGTCTGTGTGTGTGTGTGTGTGTGTGTGTGCGCGCGCGCGCATGTGTGATTAGATGCATGAAACAGACTCACAGCCTCAGCTGGTTAAGAGGGTGTGTGAACCCTTATCGATCGTCTCATCAGTAGCAGGCTGGGCTGTCATAGTTTATTTCCTCCGTGTCAGGCTCCATCAGTACACTTTCAGCTAAAGACATGCTGCTAAATGGATATGCAAGTCTTACATATTGCAAACAAGCAGTAGAGGAGAATTCAAAAATAGTGCAATGAAATGCTATGATACGATGGTTTTGGGTTGTTTTTTTTTAATAAAGTGATGCCACATCTAATGGTGTCACTCTTTTACACCATTAAAATCCAACAATCAGAAATCATCCAAGATTTAGTTGTGTGGAATGCATTTTCCCTCATTTGGTTCGCAGGGCAGTTTGGTCTTTTCTAAAGAGTGGACTGTCGTTTATTGTGGGTGATATATGCCGCACCTCCGCAACAATTGGTGAAAACATATGATATAGAAATAATAAAAATAAATTAAATAACTATGTATTTTTAATCCCCCCCCCCCCCCCATCACTTTGAACACATTTTTAAAAATTTGGGCTTGTCCATCTCAGAGCACAGAGGTCATGGGTTCGATTCCTAAGCATATTTAACTTCAAAAATATTGATTAATCACTCCTTGTTGAAGTTGAATGTAGAACTGAAAGATAAAGCATTTGATAATTACAATTAAATTTGTATATTGAAACACCAAAACGACATTTTGTTGAATAAAAGTCCGCTAGCTTCTGCTAACATAGAATGTGAAATGACATAGACGGGCTAATGTAAATTAGCCTAAATCAGGAACAGACAACTGGTGGGCGACAACCACATCTGTGGCTCCTTGATTCCATTTACTACAAAAAAAAAGCGGAGAGGGGGGCGCTTTTTTAAGAAACGTATGATAAACATTCATCATACGTTTTCTAAGGAAACCAGGGGAAGTGGGAGAAAAAAAATCTCTGGAAAATACCCCAAACATTGAAAAAAATACCCAAAATATTGAAAAATAACTGGGAAACAAAAAAATTAGCAAATATGCAAATCTGCAGCACCACGTACAAACATAGCATGCAACAATCCTCAGAAGGACATATTATCTTTGCTCCGTGGGAACAACAGTTACTGGCACTTCGTTGTGGACTTTTTGTGCCTCAAATTAACTGCCGTTTATTCCGCTGCATTTCATCCAGTAAACCCCAGCGCAGCTCGGCATCTTGTAGCACATGCCACTACACTAAAATCACTCTAAATTCAGACTCTGCGACAGTTTGTACTGTAAAGCGCTGAAAAAGCAAGTCCTTCACAATGTGCGATAATGTCACTGCACACATTAATTTTGCTTGAATTCCTTAGTGATGACACGTGTGGGGGTGTCACGGTTTAACCGTAACATCGAACTTACACCACAAAGCGTACCAACATATACCACAAATATCATCCAATAAATGGTCACTTGAAATGCATTCTCCATCTTTTGCTGGCGCAAAATGTTTAGTCTTTGCTATCATTGATCCTCCTGCTATATTTAAACAGCTCCCAAGTCTAAAGGCAATCTTTGTGTGTCAGAGTCTTTTAACTATAATTGTTAAATCCGATTGATTACAGTGGAGGACACTGTAGCTCTTGTGTGACACCGCTGATTCGACAGGCTGCTGAGGTGTCCGCGGGCTTCACAACAAACGCCTGATGAAAACAGCAAGTTGCCTTAGATGGCCTCTCTTTTGATCCATTACTGTACATCTTCAGTCAGAGGGCTGCAGGCCTGTTCATTGCACGCTTCCACCAAGTGAGGGATACAATTTTCCAAAGATGTTCCTTACTAATGATATGTGAGACATAACGTGTAAATCGAGAGCCTGGAAGCAGAGGCGAAGATAGAAAAAGTGCATGCGCTGAAAGTAAATGTTGGAGGATAGAGGCCTTTGCTGCGCACAGACTGAGTGAGAGAGAACCGTCAAAGCAATGCGGAAAAAGAAGCTGTTGAATAATCCCATCACACGCCAGCAGTTTGAGAAGGAACTGGCCACACGTGTGGAGGGAGAGTCAGCTGAGATTTGAGTGCTAGAAAACAACAGATGCTGCTGCACATGTTAAAAGGAGTCGTTTGATAGAAAGGACAAGAATTGTTTCGCTTTGGGCTCAAGGCAGAACAAGCCCAATTTAAGTCCACACATTGTTGAAATGCTTTTGTTTAAATGCTTCCTCTGATTTTTTTTTCTTTGCACTCAGACAGTTTAAATTTGAACATGAGCAGTCAAAAAGTATAATTGGACAAGGCTTTTATGCTTCGTCTCATTTGCTAACAGTAATTTTCGAAAAATGATCATATGTTTCATATTTTCTGTTCACTCTTCACTTTCTTCCCTTTTGACTTTCTGAACAGTCAATTCAACTTTGTTCCTAGTTTGAAGAATAGACAAATGCACCCTGTTTGAGTGCAGGCCGATCATGCAAAATGAAAACTACACACCATTCGTTCCATTTGTTCCTTTTTCCCAACGGGGCCGGAAAGTGTGTGTGACCTGCCTTCATCCTTTTGTGTATCAGTGTGACAGTAGGGAAGCATTAATTAACTCTTTGCTCACGCTGAGCTACCCCCCACCTGTCTCTTTAAACACACAAAATTCCGGGCGCATGAATCCCAGCATGACATGTGAGCTTGCAAGCAAAATTCACACCTAGAGCTCCCGTGTGCCTGAGTTTTTTGTGAGGCCTTCACACCACTGTCAAGACAATATAAATAAGGTCGGTCACCTGGTGCCTCTTTCCCACAACATGGCACCATCTTGGCTGGCCATGGCTTTTATTTGGCACCCAAGTGTCAGTGCTTGCAAGGTGCACACTGACAGCCTCCAACATATTGAGGTTTTCAGCTGGGTACATAATTCAAATGAAGTTGGGACATTGTGTCCAACATGAATGAAAACGGAATATTTCATGCAACGTCCTGTACGACTTCATTCGAATTGGAATTTGTGAATCGTAGCTCACGTTCGCATTTCCATTGTCCAAACCACATGCAGTGGTTTGAACAATGATCCAGTCAAGTAGAGCGTAAAAACACATTTTTAAAATGATTGCTTTCAAGCGGGGGAACAAGTTTGTATTTATGCGTCCTCATGCCTACAGGCCGTGTCTCACTGAGTGGCGGAGGTTTGCAAGTGTGTGTGCGCACATAGCAAATGTCGTTGGGTTTTTGTGTCATCAGGGTTCATTTAAGGTCACAAAGACATTGGCGCAAAGTTTTTCTTGTCACGAAGAAATTTTTAACATGTTTAAAAATTTATGGTGACACTGTGACCCCACCCCCCCTAAAAAAAAAAAAGATTCGCTCCATGTGCACACACTTTCAAACCTTTGCCAATCAGTGTGATATGGGATTTACAAAGTAAAACTGTTTTCTTGAACTCTCCGCGACCCACTTTTGATTTGGGTCCCATGAGTTGAGAATGACTGACATTGACCACTGGTGGTCGCTCATCACGTAGATTTGTCATGTGTGCAAATGAGTGTAACATTTGAGGAATCACATCGAGACAAAACAAAAATGAACACAGGCAAGCTCTAGTATGACACTTCACAGTCTCCTCTATGTTCAAAGTATTTTTATGGTTGCACTGACTCTCATTTGCCCTTCATAGAGCATCATGCTTCGGTGGCAGCCGCCGCCCTCAAATTCCCAGAATGGAGAAATCACTGGATACAAGATCCGATACCGTAAAGGATCACGGAGAAGTGAGACAGCGGAGACCACTCGGGGGAACCAGCTTTCCAAGCTCATCGATGGTAACAAACACTGACTGACTAGTTCCACTTGGGTCATTTTAGTTAATAAACTCACCGTTGTATTTTATTGCATTTAGATATTGGATATACTGTATGCAGTAAAATCTCAGCAGTTAAACATAATCCATTCCGAGACACTTGATGAACATTGATTAGTTATGGATTTCAGTTTGTCCCATAGGAAATATTACAAAAATTGATCCATTCCAGGGTCAAAATGTCACCATCGCGGAACTTTCATTAGCTGTACAGACGATCTCTAAATGACATTTGACATTGTCAACATCTGTTAAAATAAGTAACATGTAATGATAAAACAAATGCATAATGTATATGGTACTTTAACTCCGATCGAAGGTGTCACCCTTATTATTAACACTCATAAGAGGTTACACTGTATTGCATTGAGAAACTGCTTTTCCTGAAAAAAAAATTAAGTCATAATAATAATAATAATAATACATTTTATTTGAAAGCGCTTTTCATCACACTCAAAGACACTTTACAAGAGCTTAAAACACAGGATAAAAATGTGCACTTAAAACAAGCATACATAATTTACAAAAGCACATTTAAATGAACAAAAAGCAAAATGGGTAAAAGAGATTAAAAGGTATTAAAAGCATTGCGGAACAGTTGGGGCGGCGACAGAGAAGGCTCGGTCCCCCCAGGTTTTGAGCTTGGTCACGGGGATGGCGAGGAGGTTTGTGTTTGAGGAGCGGAGATAGCGGGAAGGAGTGTATTGGTAAAGAAGGTCGGAAAGATAGGAGGGGGCCTGATTTTGAAGGGCTTTATAGGTGAGTAGGAGCAGTTTAAATTGAATACGCTGGGGAACGGGGAGCCAGTGGAGGTTTTTAAGGACGGGGGTGATGTGATCACGAGTGTGGGTGTGGGTGAGTAGGCGGGCGGTGGCATTCTGGATGTACTGTAGTTTATTGAGGAGTTTGGAGGTTGTACGGTAGAGAATGCTATTGCAGTAGTCAAGGCGGGAGGTGATGAAGGCGTTGATGAGGGTTTGAGCAGCGTTGAAAGAAAGTGATCGGCGGAGACGAGAAATGTTTTTGAGGTGGAAGAAAGCAGTTTTGGTGATTTGGGTGATGTGTTGGTCGAAAGAGAGGTTATTATCAAAAAGCACACCGAGGTTGCGACAGTGAGAGGAGCGGGACAGGGTGAAGTTGTCAATAGTGAGGGTAAAGTTGGAGGTTGTTTGGGTGAGGGACCGAGGACCGATTATAAGCAGTTGAGATTTAGTACAGTTAAGAGTGAGAAAGTTTGTTTGCATCCAGGATTTGACATCTGAAAGACAGTTAGACAGGGTGGAGTGGGTTGTTGGGGTAAATGATTTGGTGGATATGTACAATTGGACATCATCAGCGTAGCAGTGGAACTGGAGACCATGATGACGAATGATTTGGCCGAGGGGTAAAAGGTCGAGAATGAAGAGAAGAGGACCAAGCACAGAACCCTGGGGGACACCTTGGGACAGTGGGGCAGTGTAGGAAGAGCAGTTGTTTATGTGTATGAATTGTTTCCTGTCTGTGAGATATGAGTGAAGCCAGGTGAGGACTTTGTCGGTGATGTTTAGGGATTGTAGGCGAGAGAGTAGGATGGAATGTCGAAGGCAGCTGTAAGGTCAAGAAGGATGAGGATGGAGAGTAGGCCGGAGTCAGAGGCGAGGAGGAGGTCATTGGTGATTTTAAGGAGGGCTGTTTCAGTGCTGTGTTGTGTGCGGAATCCAGATTGAAATTGTTCAAAAAGTTGGTTGTTGTTTAGGTAGGTTTTAATTTGAGATGCGACGGCACGTTCTATGACTTTGGACCGAAATGGGAGGTTGGAGATGGGTCGAAAGTTGCTCATGATGTCAGGGTTGAGTCCGGGTTTTTTGATGATGGGGGTTACGGCAGCCAGTTTGAGTGAGGAGGGGACATAGGCAAAGTTGAGGGAGGAGTTGACAATGTTCATGACGAGGTGGAAGATGGTGGGAAAGCAGTGCTTGACGAAAGAAGATGGGATGGGATCCAGTGTGCAGGTTGAGGAATTCATTGTTGAAATGATATTGGTGAGTTCGGCTATGGAGACAGGTGTGAATTCAGAGAGAGGTGAAGTAGTTGGAGTGATGGATGCTGGTAGGAAGGGAGGGGGGACAGGTGAGGTGGTGAGTGAACTGTAGAGGATGTCGATTTTGGATTGAAAGTGGGATAGGAATGAATTGCATTTGTCAACGGTGAAAGAGGTTTAAATATTGTCGCTGGGTTTGAGGAGTTTGTTGACGGTGGAGAAGAGAGCCTTTTGGTTGTTGGAGTCGGTGTGGATAAGGTTGGAGTAGTAGGTGGAACGGCTGGAGTTGAGTGCGGTCTTGTATAACTGAAGGTGATCGGTGTAGGCGAGGAGATGAACAGTTAAACCGGATTTTTTATAGAGTCTTTCTAGCTGGCGTTTTCGGGTTTTAAGTTTGCGGAGTTCTGGGGTGTACCAGGGGGCTGAGCGAGTGAAGGAGACAGATTTGGTTTTGATGGGGGCGAGTTGATTGAGACAGGAGGAGAAAGTGCTGTTGTAGTAGTTGGTGAGAACAGTGGGGTCATGGGACAGTGGAGGAGGTAGTATGGACAAGTGGTTGAGGACAGAGGTAGAAAAGTCAGTTGGGGAAACGGATTTGAGGTTTCATGACTGATACAGTCCTGAAGCGTAGGACAAATGCATCCAATAATTTACTGAGCATCTCAAGGATTCTCAGTGAGGTGCAAGTCTCGACTACCTATGGGCAATTCATGTGTGATAAAGAGCTGAGCTGTTTGCTGTTTTTTACCTCTGCTGTCAGCTGTTATCATTCATTTGGTTATTGGATTGGTTTTGGTGCATGTGGACTTAGTTTTCAGAATGGGGGGGGGGGGGGGGGGGTCTGGTGGCTGAGTGGCCCAGGGCCTTTTTAATTTATCAGCACATGAATATGATCTTAACATGTGACAGTGTGTTTGCATGATACTGTTACACCCCCCACGGCTATCACCCAAATCAATCAGTGATTAATATTAGATGTTGGCTCAGCAGCTTTAAAGTGGCATGACCCCCCACTGTGCAGTACATCAAAGAGAATATGCACTTAAAAGTTGATTCTATCCTTTCTCAAACATTCTGGAGGCATGAAACAGATGGATGTTTGTTGGTTCAAATGCATTTACAGGGAGCTGTAGCCTCGGAGGCACGGGGTTTGGCAGACTTTCGAAGCTACCCCGAGGGTGGCCCAGAATAGTCGGTGCAAGGAGTAAGAACCAACTACAAGATGAGCATGTTGAAAGGAAATTGGATAATTTTACAATGTTCTTTTTTTTTTCCAGATGAATAAAGCAGTAGATCATTTGTCAGTAGTCTCTCATGAATACCAATGCCGGCACCTAGTTGTGAAACTGCATCGTGACTTTTCCAAATCCTTTTAGTTTTTTTTTTTTTCTTCTCAATTTCCATCGAGCTGTTTCTTTTGACACATTTTTCGTAAGTGCTGCATATTTGTACCGATCAAAACCATCTAAACCCATGTGGAGACGTCAAATTTCATCTCCTTGATGTTTTGGAGAAGGGAATACTGTGGTACCACATGGTGAGGCAGGCTTACATTTTTTCTCTTTGGATTCTGCAGAGTAGTTTGGTGCATCTGTTAAAAAGTATTTGCACTAAAATGCAAGTCAAGACAAGTAACACTTTTCCCCACCCCTGGTGCAGCTCTTGAGCGTGGGACAGAGTACTCCTTCCGGGTGTCTGCCATCACTGTGAACGGCACGGGCCCAGCCACTGACTGGACTACAGCAGAGACATTTGAGAGTGACTTGGATGGTAATATTCCGTGCTTTCCTTTTTTTCATTCTTACCCAGACTCGCCTTCAATAAATGTTTTATTTGACACTTCTTTTGCCAGAATCCCGGGTCCCAGACCAGCCCAGTTCGCTTCACGTCCGCCCACTGGTGAACAGCATCGTGGTGAGCTGGACGCCACCGGAGAACCAAGAGATTGTTGTACGTGGCTACAGCATTGGCTACGGCATTGGCAGCCCTCATGCTCAGACCATCAAAGTAGATTACAAGCAGCGCTACTACACGATTGAAAGCCTTGGTAAGAAAATTAGAAATGATAAGATATGTCAAGATCCAATCTGATTGCAAGGTGTGTGTTGCGCTTTTCAAAGATGTACTTTGTTGACTAATTGTCATTAAATTACACCGATGGGTGTTTGTGTCTGACAGCACGAACAGACACTAATAAAGACCCGTGGGAAGATTGTTCTTGTGAAGTCACCAAATCTGCTGTTCATTTTAAAAAGATGCAAATTGGTTAGATTTTCTCACGCGCAGATAATTAAAGTGCACCGCCGATTTTATTCATGGTGGCAATTTAGAGGATTAATGAGCACTGAACTTCTTCCGCGTGTGTTGATACCCACACCAACCGGGGACAAAAAAAAAAGATTTAAAGGTGAAGTTAAGTCCCCAAAAAAATTCTTTACATCAATATGTTTGATGCATCCCCACTAGTCTTAACACGGCATTCTGATTATTGTAGTGATTGAATATAAATTAAACAGCAAAACCCACCCATTTTAATGCATCACAAGGGGTGGCCATTTTGCCACTTGCTGTCCACTGAAAATGACATCACACTGCCGAAGGGGCTCAGGTAACGACTAATCACAGCTCGCATATTTCTGAGTTTGAGCCATGATTGGTCGAGGACCTAAAATATGATCAATGCGGACATTATTTGTGATTGTAACAAGACCGACATTGGAATTTTTTTTATATAGTGCTAATGTCAATCGGATGTCTAAGTCACGCGGAAAAAGTCTCTTTGTTTCAAAAGGTGTACTTGATCTATTCGTGGTGGCAAATTGCCTCTTTATGCATATTTGAAGCCTTCATCGCAGCAAGAGGAATTATTTTATTCAAAAGGCCCTCTCTCGCTAATCTCGCCATTATGAGTTGAGAATCTCTCGAGTTTCAGCTTGATTAGACAGCTGCATCACTTTATATTGCTAAAATCCATCTTTGCATCTCTCTTGTTCAGACCCCAGCTCCCACTATGTGATCACACTCAAAGCCTTCAACAACGTGGGTGAGGGGATTCCTGTATATGAGAGTGCCATCACAAGGCCACAGTCAGGTAGGAGGTGCACAAATCTACCACCGAAAAACCCGCAAGACTGATTGACCTCTTTATATTCACAGCTTTGTTGTTAAAGTTGTTAAAATATCGGAACGTCACATTCGGTACACTTTCACAACTTGATTTGATTTGCTCAGCAAATGAACTTTGCGAATATTAGCCACACCCCTGTTTGCTACAGTGCATTTTGACCCCACTGTAAACTTCAAGTACGACAGTAAACGCAATCTTAGCACACCATTGTTAAAGCAGAATTATTTTTCCATCACTTGAATTGGTTCTCATTAGAATGTAAAGATGCACCAAATGTTATGGCTACCGAATGTACCGGTACTGTAACTGTAAATCATAATAAGATGGAATAAGTCAAGGAGGACCTCTTTTTAAACAAGTGTTTGCCTAAAGGCCGTATCATCTCACTGAGCGGAGAACGTTTGCGAGGGCGCGCGCACGTAGTGAATGCTTTTTCGTCAGAGTTCGTTCAAGGTCGCAAAGACGCTCGCCAACAATTTGGCTCTCAAACTGTTTTTTCTTTTCTCGAGCATGTTCGAAATGTGATGGCTGAACTGACTCTGTAGAGGTAGGTGGTATGGCCAGCTATAAAACACGGCGCTTCACTTGCCGCAATGGTCTGTTGTCAAGTTATTTTTGCTGTCCCTTTGTGTGTAAGAGCTCCGCTGCCCTCAGGCATGAAAATAGGCGAGCTAGTTATAACATACATCTCAATTAAAGACCGAAACACAAGTCTCAATCCGGTGTTCGCCACAAATGATTTTCTAGTGTGGGTCTATGAAAGCAGACTTCAGACACACTTTGTGTCAGTGTATGACGATAAGTTGCATGAGATCCCTGCGGCGTCCCAAAGGGGGGTCTGCCCCCTCCCCCCTTTCAAATCTCGACTCGCAGCTCCCCGCTCAGCCTTGATGGCGCCACTTTGTCTCCACCATAGCACTGTTGCAATGCTGAGAACGGGATGCTAGACGACATGAATCACGTCAGCATGCGTTGAGGGCGGATGGCAGTCTAAGTGCACACACGCACAAGCCTCTCTGTGAGCTCTATTGCTCCTCCTCACATCCTCGTAGACACACGCACAGTGCTGCACACACCCGGACCCCCTGTGGTGGCTTTGGCAACCCTTCGTCAGATCCAAACGTTTCCTCACAAAGTAGAACCAAAAACCTTCCACCATCGTCTGCTGCTGCTTCCTCGGGGGCGCGTTCTTTTCCTGCCAGTTTGTTCAAGTCAGGATTAAAAAGACAAGCTGACCTACATACTACTTATACTTTGGAAACATATAAAACTGTGAAAAAAAATTTTGTTGAGGGAGTGTGGGGTGGAGCATGCATTATAACCCTTGGACTTAATGTAAGTGAAAAGGATGCTCTGGTAGTTAGAAGAGAGGGAAAGGAACCCTCTTTATTATTTTGTTAATCCATGTGCAAATAATGGGGACTCCGTTTTCCCAGAGTTGGGTAAACAAAAACAAAAAAAATGCAGCTTCTGCATTTCACTCAAAAGTCACAGTACTCTCCATAACCGCATGAATGCTTGGGTCGTCGCCATGCGCCGCGGCACAAAGAGCTTCAAACGGTGAATGGAGTCCTGCAGGGCGAGGACCATCAGGTGGTTGAAGAGAGTCATCGCGGATGACTGAACAGAGCTTATTCTTTTATCACTTAATGGAGTGAAGATCCTGAAGAAGTCAAGCACATGCTTCAAGGGTCGGGGGGGACCCTTATGTCAAAGAAATGTTCCGTATCTGTGGCCATTTTGCTTTCAAAAGATGAAACATTGCACGTTTCTTAGCATGTTACCGAAGAACATTTGAATGAAAGTATGTAAAATAATTCTCTGTAATCAATGCGGCATTTCTTCCCTTCCCTCACAGTAGTACTAGATATTGATACCACACAGCAACATTTAAAATATTGTAGATTTGTCTGATTTTAGAGGTCATTGTCTGTTTTTCTAATAGAATCTTTTCTCTTTCTCTTCACCCTTCCCAATCCCATGTTCATTGTGCTTCTGTTTGGTTTTGCCTTTCACCCTTCCATTCTTGCTTTTAACTTAATAACCTTATTTTCCTGGCTGTCCGTCCTACCCTGCATCCCGTCTGGACTCCCACCCAATGACCATCCCATGCATTTCTTTGTGTTTTAATTTGCTCATTTTAATTTATGCGCTTGCATGTGGGTTTACTGCCTAATGGGCAGACCCCATAGACCCTGATGTTGACCTGTACGAACTCTTCCATGCTCCATACACCCCAGTACCAGATCCCACCCCCATGATGCCACCCGTGGGTGTTCAGGCCTCCGTGCTGAGCCACGACACCATCAAAGTCACCTGGGCGGACAACTCGCTGCCCAAGAATCAAAAGATCACAGATAACCGCTATTACACAGTGCGCTGGAAGACCAACATCCCTGCCAACACTAAAATGAAGGTAAGAGTCTTGTTGAGTAGTCCATACTGCATATCGATTAATATTGCTTAGCGCAAGCCTTAAAACACTGATACCTCTGTTTCTTTAAAGACAGCCTTTTTCATAGAAACTATCAAAAATGTGAATGGCAGGTAGCCCAAGGGGACAAGCTAGGAATTCGGGGATTGGTTGAGAGACCAATCGGAAGCCAAGTGAGAGCGGCAGAATGAAGAATGAAAGTTTCTAAGAAAGCGTCTTTATTTAATGCAACGCAGAAAATTTCACTTTTTACTGCAGTAGGGCCGGATGTTGACCGGTTTTCCTTGTAATCCGCCAGATTTTGCTGCGCCATGGTCATCCTTATCCGGATGGATAGATGGTGCCGTTTCATAAAATGAAATCATCAAGCACCATGGAGTTGATCTTTGAATTCAATAATGGTCAAACTGAACATTTGCCTCTGTAACAGATTTGTGCTAAATATATTGTCACCATTAAAGCAGCCCCAATCAATTGTTGCTCTTCACATAAGTTAAATCGCACACTTGCGAGTCCAGTCAATCCTTCTTCAAGAACTTTGATTGCCTTTGTGTAGCACTTCCTCACTTGCAAGGGCACCACCAAGCAATTGGGGTTGTGCGGATTTGGCAGGATGAACCACTTTTTTCAAGTTGAGGACATTGCCAGAGACCTACGGCAGGAGAGTGGGGGGAAAAAAACACCTTCAGAAATACTAAACATTCACAATTTATTTTGATTTTCACAAGATGTTTTCAAATGCTCCCAAAGATGACTATATCCAATATTTGTTCTTCGTTCATATTCTCATACAGTATGTCATACAACATGTACAGTGGACTCCCACATGGTCACAGTTCAACACCTGCGGGTTCAGTTTTTCACAGTTTTTTTAATGTATTCATTATAATTTATATATAAACTGTATATAGAGTATATATTGTTTTTTTTTTAATTGTTGAGAGCAGGGGGCAAACCCTGTTTTTCATGGAGGATGTCTAGTGGCGGTATATGTAAGAGTGTATAGTGATGGTCAGTTTTTCACTGATTATCGCTATTCGTGGGCTGACACGGTTCCATTCCCCTGCAAACAGCGGGGGGCCACTGTCTGTATGAATTAACAGACATACAGATATTCAACTTTTGTCTGAAGACACCAGCGATAAAGAAAACAATATTCAAGCATGTTCGGCTTCAAACAACTATGTTATCAGTGCGTAGTGATCGGTGTTGTTGCTGCACACACAGGAAATCCCACAGCCAGTTTTCTGGTTGGTCACGTGACGTTCTGCAGAAGGTTCGTTGGGGCCCTGTGGAAAAAAATCTCACTTCAAACCCCTCCACGCTAATGCTGCAAAGTGAAAATGCTCACACACACCGCCCGGCCTTATGAGGCCTCTGATGTTTAATATCATTTGTTGGCAATGACATCAGAAACTACAATGCCACCTTGGATAGCGTGCACATCACCTATGTGGATCCTTGTTTTCTCAATTGAAAATTACAATAAAATCACACTATGCATAACCTTACATTCAGGTTTCCTCTTCGGTTTATGCACCACCAGTCCCCATGTTGCAGTAATAATCGCTATTTCAGAAACTAACACATACAATCAAAAGCTTTTAGCAATGAATGAAGTAATAACACTGGCAGCCATTGAACCACATTATATGGAAACAACATAATAAAAATATTAGACATCCAAGCCCAAAATGATGGAATGTTCTGAAGTCTGTCAGACTTGAACACATGTGTTTTGTTCTCCCGTGCACAGATTGCCAACACAACCAGCTTGAGCCACGTGGTGACAGGACTGAAGCCCAACACCTTGTATGAGTTTTCCGTTATGGTGACCAAAGGCCGACGCACCAGCACATGGAGCATGACAGCCCAGGGAACCACCTTTGAAACCAGTAGGAGCACTGCAAACATGCATCAAAATGTGACAAAACACATAAACCTCTCACGTATCATAGCTAATCATTGATTATATCATAGTCGGATGCAAGCTGATGAAATGATAGACACTTTTTTCCCCATTACATTGTTCCTCCCACTATTCACTTGGATGGAGGATCGAGACTGAACCCGACCACGAGCCGCGAAAACCTGTGAATCATTGGGAAACCCCTTCCCCCACCCTCACCCCTCCTATAGGGGTTAATTATTAGCTGTGGGTTCCAAAGCACTGCTTTACTACTTACCTACGACAGGGCAGTGGACGAAATAAATATCCTCCACTCACTTCAGCCTAGCTCCTCGGCACAAAGATGCCAACAGACGGTGCCAGACGGTGCCATACACGGTGCCTTCGTGTATATAAGAACACGAACATATATGAAGGTTCTTTTTTGATTTTTTATTGTGGTGAATGCCCTCTGTCAATTCCCTCCTTAGTTCCTAGCTCCTCCCCCAAAGACGTGACAGTGGTGAGCAAAGAGAACAAACCTCGCACCATCATCATCAACTGGCAGCCTCCCTCTGAGGCAAACGGAAAGATCACAGGTGAGTCTCAAAAAAATTCACACGGTCTCATCCCATTTTTTTTCCGCACACTCAGTCTGAAATGTTACACTGGTCAACAGCAAATTTTGATCAGATATGGATTTATGTGTCCCAAAAAATGTTTTTTGGGCGGTGATTTAAAAAAATGTCCCTACTCTTTTCTACTTCATCAGATTTTTTCCATAATTTCTTTTTTTTTGTTGTTGTTTTTAAGTTTGACCTATAAAGGTTTGTGCAAGACTATTTTACAATGCCTTATAATTATAGATATGTTTCAGAAAACAACTATATATATATATTTTTTTTGGAATGTCTGAAGTCATCCACTATTCTGCATGGAAAGCAGTACTGCCAGTAAAGCCATCACACCAAATAATTGACCTCCCTGCACTCCCCTTTCTAGGCTACATCATCTACTACAGCACAGATGTCAATGCTGAGGACCACGACTGGGTTGTTGAACCCGTGGTGGGCAACCGCCTTACTCACCAGATCCAGGACCTTACTCTAGACACGACATACTACTTCAAGATCGAGGCTCGAAACTCAAAGGGCATGGGCCCAACATCTGAGGCTGTACAGTTTAGGACCCCAAAGAGTGAGTTTTTCTCCACATTCAGACTAAATATGAGGTGCATTTGAAAGCACACATTGATTGGGACTGGCAAATAAAATGTTTACAAGAGTCAGATCGTATCAAAATGGAGATGCTATATTCTTGCTTAATCACACTCATTGGCCACTCCATTGGGCTACATGCATTCAATTTGAGTAAATATCCTGTACCTCCAAATAATCCATTAAGACAAATAACCACCTCCCTCATATAATAATAGCTTACATTACAGATAATGTAGTTCGCTTCAATTGACCTGAGACCACTTAACAAAAAACTCAAGCGGTAATTAACATGTTGCGTATCTTAGAGCACAATGTTAGCATAAAGGCTTCTTTCGGCTCGCGATATGTTGGCCAAGACTGATGTATTTGACACAATTCTCACTTAAACAAAACTGTCATATTCATTTTTGTACAAGCCATCCATTGTCGTCTGCACGAGCACTGATTAAAAAAAAAAAAATTAAATCCAATAAGGGATCAGGCCGTGACTGTCTCGCTTGCCTGCTCTTTATTTTATATTCCCATTTCCCACAGTAACTACGCCACTTTACACAACCCTTTCGACACAGGCAGCAAGCTATCCAAAGCTAACGTGGCTGGAGAGGCTTTACTATGCACCGAGCAATCACAATTCAGTAGAATAACCCCGAAAGAAGTGATGGTGTAACCAAGATTACGTTTGTTCAATGTCAATTCACATCAAAACACACCAATTTTTTCCTCTCCGTGAGCCGTCACCTTACCGTGGTGGAGGGGTTTGTGTGTCCCAGTGATCCTAGGAGCTAAGTTGTCTGGGGCTTTATGCCCCTGGCAGGGTCACCCATGGCAAACAGGTCCTAGGTGAGGGACCAGACAAAGCACGGCTCACAAAGCCCCTTATGATAGATAAAATCGATGGCACTCAGTTTCCCTTGCCCGGACGCGGGTCACCGGGGCCCCCCTCTGGAGCCAGGCCTGGAGGTGGGGCTCGTTGGCGAGCGCCTGGTGGCCGGGCCTACACCCATGGGGCCCGGCCGGGCTCAGCCCGAAGAGGCAACGTGGGTCCCCCTTCTCATGGTCTCACCACCCGTGGGAGGGGTCAAAGGGGTAGGGTGCAATGCGAGCTGGGCGGCAGCCAAAGGCGGGGACCCTGGCGGTCCGATCCTCGGCTACAGAAGCTAGCTCTTGGGACATGGAATGTCACCTCTCTGGCAGGGAAGGAGCCCGAGCTGGTGTGTGCGGCAGAGAAGTTCCGACTGGATATAGTCGGACTTGCCTCCACACACAGCCTGGGTTCTGGTACTAGTTCTCTCGAGAGGGGTTGGACTCTCTTCCACTCTGGAGTTGCTCATGGTGAGAGGCGCAGAGCAGGTGTGGGCATGCTCATTGCCCCCCGGCTCAGTGCCTGTACATTGGCGTTCACACCGGTAGACGAGAGGGTTGCTTCCCTCCGCCTTCGGGTGGGGGGACGGGTCCTGACTGTTGTTTGTGCATATGCACCAAACAGCAGCTCAGCATACGCACCCTTTTTGGAGTCCTTGGAGGGTGTGCTGGAGAGTACTCCTGCTGGGGACTCCCTTGTTCTACTGGGGGACTTCAATGCTCACGTGGGCAATGACAGTGAGACCTGGAGGGGCGTGATTGGGAGGAACGGCCCCCCCGATCAGAACTCGAGTGGTGTTTTGTTATTGGACTTCTGTGCTCGTCACGGACTGTCCATAACGAACACCTTGTTCAAACATAAGGGTGTCCATATGTGCACTTGGCACCAGGACACCCTGGGCCATAGTTCGATGATCGACCTTGTGGTTGTATCATCGGATTTGCGGCCGCATGTTTTGGACACTCGGGTGAAGAGAGGGGCGGAGCTGTCAACTGATCACCACCTGGTGGTGAGTAGGCTCCGATGGTGGGGGAAGATGCCGGTCCGTCCTGGCAGACCCAAACGTATTGTGAGGGTTTGTTGGGAGTGTCTGGCGGAATCCCCTGTCAGAAGGAGTTTCAACTCCCACCTCCGACAGAGCTTTTCCCATGTTCCGGGGGAGACGGGGGACATTGAGTCCGAGTGGACCATGTTCCGTGCCTCTATTGTTGAGGCGGCCAATCTGAGTTGTGGCCGTAAGGTGGTTGGTGCCTGTCGTGGCGGCAACCCTCGTACTCGCTGGTGGACACCAGCAGTAAGGGATGCCGTCAAGCTGAAGAAGGAGTCCTATCGAGCCTTTATGGCCTGTGGGACCCCAGAGGCAGCTGACGGGTATCGACTGGCCAAGCGGAACGCAGCTTCGGTGGTCGCCGAGGCAAAGACCCGAGCGTGGGAAGAGTTCGGTGAGGCCATGGAAGCCGACTTCCGGACGGCTTCGAGGAAATTCTGGTCCACCATCCGACGTCTCAGGAGGGGGAAGCAGTGCACCACTAACACTGTGTACAGTGGGGATGGGGCACTGCTGACTTCGACTCGGGACGTTGTGAACCGGTGGGCAGAGTACTTAGAAGACCTCCTCAACTCCACCAACACGTCTTCCTTGGAGGAAGCAGAGTCTTCCCGGCCGTGGAACAGTGGACCAGCTCTACACCCTTAGCAGGGTCCTCGAGGGTATGTGGGAATTCGCCCAACCAGTCTACATGTGTTTTGTGGACTTGGAGAAGGCGTTTGACCGTGTCCCTCGGGGAGTTATGTGGGGGGTGCTTCGTGGGTATGGGGTACCGAACCCCCTGATACGGGCTATTCGATCACTATACCACCGATGTCAGAGTTTGGTTCGCATTGTCGGCAGTAAGTCTGAATCGTTTCCAGTGAGGGTAGGACTCCGCCAAGGCTGCCCTTTGTCGCCGATTCTGTTCATAATCTTTATGGACAGAATTTCTAGGCGCAGCCGAAGCGTTGAGGGCGTCCGTTTTGGTGGCCTCAGTATTGCATCCCTGCTTTTTGCAGATGATGTGGTGCTGTTGGCTCCTTCAAATAGGGCTCTCCAACTCTCACTGGAGCGTTTCGCAGCCGAGTGTGAAGCGGTTGGGATGAAAATCAGCACCTCCAAATCTGAAACCATGGTCCTCAGTCGGAAAAGGGTGGAGTGCCCCCTCCGGGTCGGGGGAGAGATCTTGCCCCAAGTGGAGGAGTTTAAGTATCTTGGGGTCTTGTTCACGAGTGAGGGCAGGAGGGAGCGAGAGATCGACAGGCGGATCATAAGGTGAGAAGCTCGGTCATCCGGGAGGGGCTCAGAGTCGAGCCGCTTCTCCTCCACATCGAGAGGAGCCAGATGAGGTGGCTTGGGCATCTGATTCGGATGCCTCCTGAACGCCTCCCTGGTGAGGTGTTCCGGGCATGTCCCACCGGGAGGAGACCCCGAGGAAGACCCAGGACACGCTGGAGTGACTATGTCACCCAGCTGGCCTGGGAACGCCTCGGGATCCCCCGGGGAGAGCTGGAAGAAGTAGCTAGGGAGAGGGAAGTCTGGGCTTCCCTGCTAAAGCTCTTGCCCCCGCGACCCGGCCCCGGATAAGCGGTAGAAGATGGATGGATGGATGGACACACCAATTTAAAGCTGTGTTGTTGGTACCTTGAAGCAGGCATCCACCGAGTCTAGCCGCCGGCTTGTCATCAGGCGGGTCATGTTCAAGGCTCCAATCTTCACCAGCTCCACTCTGCAATAATACATGAAACCAAATTTTGCTCCCTTTCAAGTCTAATATGACCACAAATCTGAAGCATCATCTTATTCGAGCTTTGTTGCCATCAGCAACAGTTGTCTGTGCAGTATCACAAGCATGGCCAAACATTAGTTCAGGATGAGACAAATATGTTTTTCCAAATATTAAAAACAGGCATACATTTTTGTGTCAACCAATTTTGTGTGGGTTGACTATTTTTCGCACCCCTACGCACAACCCACCCTCATTTTTGGGAAAATGAGCTGCAGTTTCACTCCAAGTCGGGGGTGTCGCTTTGGTTGATTTTGGCTCGGACACCACAGGGTGGAGTTTCCTCTGCATTTTCTGGCCAATTCCACAAGTCGTTTTTAATTGTGGAACAAGTAAGAAAGCAACAACAATGGAGACAGTGGAACATTGCTCGAATAAATGGACCTGGATGAAAAGATGATGCGTTTCGTGGCATTGCGATATCGATCAAGAAGGTAGCGGCGTAGGTGGTACTGAGGAACATCGGGGAAAGTACATCATTGCGGCATGTGACTAAGCAGACCAATCGCGAGAGACGTTGTGCATAGCCTTCTACGCGCAGTGACAATATGTGTCACGTGCACGCCGCGTGTTGCGGAGGCACGACAAGGTGCGTCGGTCGCGTTATGCACTGCGGCTTTTGTCAGCCACGCAAACGCGGAAGCATAAAGAGGCCTTAAGAGTAACTTGCGTTTTATAGTGAGTAGCAATGTGATGGAAGCTTCAAGATGAGGTCTGACAGGCAGGTTAACCACTCTGTTGCTAAGATGAACACAAAGAACTGTATGTGAATATGAACGAAGCCTCAACACCAAGATGACGCTGCAGTTTTTAAGACGATTTCACCTTAAATGTGGATGATCTCCTTTACGCGATCTAGTCTGTCTCAGTTCTTGCTGTTTCCCCATGATTGCCCTTTTTATTTGATGTAGCCACTCCAGTTTCACTTTATAGAATTTGTAATATGAGGGTGACATTGTTTATGCCTTCCCTTATCTGAAGCTCAATAAATACTCCTCTGAAAGGGCGGGACGTGATTTCTGCTTAATCGAACATTAATGTGCTGTAACATGCACTTCTTAGTATAGTGGTACATGTATTGTTAAACTCATACCTCTCTGTCGGTGACCAAAACAAGTTTAGATCTGATGGATCTCATTAAAACATTGTACATTTGGAGCTCGATCCGTGAGTTTGTATTTTCAAACTAAAATAATCCCTCTTTTTTTTCATTTATTTATTTTATTCCTGTGGAGAAGAAACATTTCTGTTGATTTTGATTCCCAAAGTCTTTACTCTCTTGTTTACTCTTGACCATAGATGAGGGGCATGTCTCACAATTTGGCTGTAAGCATTTTCATTGAAAGCCTCATCAAGTTTGACAGGGTTTGAAATCAGAGGTCTGTGCGATTTGTTGGAAACTTTGTTTTACTTAATTTTCTGCTTGCCTTTGCTGTAATGCACTTCTGGGGTGGGGGGTTGTTTGGGTTTTTTTGTTTTTTACTTGACTCAATTTCAAATTTTACTGCCTCCGCCTCCTCACAGGCTTCATCTCTTGCTCTGTTTCCTTCTCCCTTGCCACTCTTTTGAGCTAACCTGTTTTTTTTTTTCATTTTCTTTTCTCCCTTTCTGTGCTTCTTAAGCTGAATCCTCTGACAAAATGGCAAATGACCAAGGTAAACTCCGCTCACACTTCATCTTTGTGTGTACCAATGCTGACTGCTCTTCTCACCAAAGATTTCCAACTTCTGGGCTGGTATATAAGCTTTGGCTTTTGCTCAGAGAAAGTTTTTGATCACAGTATAGCCCATTGACCTACCATACGCAGTATGATATGACAGGACCAGAAGCCATTCATCAATTTAAAGACTTTGTGTCGGGCACATTTTTGCCTCATGAAGCCACTCTTTGTGTCCACTGACAGCCTCAAATCTGCCATCGAAACCTGGACCTCCAGGCAACCAACTCCCCCTTGATCCTGGATCAGCAGTTGGTAAGATTTGCCGCATTTTCAGCTTCACCAACACAAATGATAAGTACACTCAAATGGCGTGCAAACGGAAGATATTTTACAAGTGGCCATATTTAGGAATGGCCGTCATAACAGATTTGTTGATGGTCAGAAATTGGGTCAGTTGTGCAGAATTGACTGTTGATTCATTTGGCGGCCTGGAAAAAAAATACAGGTACATCGCTTTGGGCCCCACCACTTCAAAGCCACCAATTGATAATACAGTACTATTTTCTTGGGCCACTGTCATCACTTTTTGCCGTCTTAGAGGCCCCTAGCTTCATCCATGCTGTGGTAACTACTATAATTGAAGCAAATCTTTTTAAAAACAATAACTCCAATAGTGGCACTCTTGGATAGGAATCTGCAGACCTTTGAATCTTGTTGGGTTTATAAATCAATTAGCATTTCTTTAATGCATTCAGGACTCAGCGTGTGTACTGCCTTTACGGTTGCCATGTTAAGTGATAAGTGGTCTCTTTCAAGGCAAATCGGGGATGGGAAACAGTGAAAATCACATCCTGGTCATCGTTGTCATCATCTCTGTGGGAGCGTTCACCATCATCGTGGTGGTTGTGGGTGCCTTCCTGTGCACACGGCGCACCACCTCACACCAGAAAAAGTAAGCAAAATATATGACACGTCAACATATGATCTTTTTGTTTTTGTCCATAAGCCTTTCAATCAATGAATCGTGAGTTTGCCGCTTTTCTCCGCTCAGCTCAGACTCTTTTTTACCAATTGTAGTCCCTATGAGGCAACAAGGATTGTAATAACAGAAGTCTGCTACTTCCGCTAAGGTTCCCAGTCAGTCGTAATTCTCAACCAATCATTGTTAAAAAAAGAAATGGCTTATGTAGTGTATGTTGTGCTTAATTCTGATCATATCAGCCCACGCTTTTGACTGTTCTCTGCTGTTTGTAACATTCAGGTGATCACATTACACGGACCGCAGACAGTTTCATGATCCGATGGCCTTCTTGAGCGTGAGGTTGTTTTCTCCATTTCCCCTGCCTTTTTGTCACTCAGGAAGCGGGCAGCCTCCAAGTCCTCCAACGGCTCGCACAAATACAAGGGCAACTCCAAAGACCTGAAACCGCCCGATCTTTGGATCCACCATGAGCGGCTGGAGCTAAAACCAATGGACAAGTCACCGGAGCCGAACCCAGTCATGACCGAAACACCCATCCCCCGCACCTCCCAAGACATTACTCCAGCTGACAGCGGGATGGAGAGCAACCCCCACCTGCAACAGAGGCGAAACTCCTTCCGTGGTCAGTCTGTGGGGAGAATAGCAGTTCATTGAATGTTATGGTCACGCAGTGTGACTCGAGCTTTTGAGTCAAACACTTTTGCTGCTGGGTTTTAGCTTGAAGATTGTTTAGATGCCAGGGGGGGGTTTGAGTCTTTTTTCATGAAAAGTTGGAAGGTGTTGTTTGTATGGTGCTGGCATAGTTAAAAAAGTACAGTGAACCAACGTTTATCGCTGAAGGTATATTCCAGAGCCACCCGTGATGGATGACTATCTGTGATATAGAGAGACCATATATTTTTTTCTTTATAGTTTTGCCCCTATCACAAACTTTTGACTCGCGTAACCTGATTATACAGTATCTTTTGAAGCATCCCTCAGTGGCCGTTCTTTCTTGCGGTCAAGAAATGAGAGTTGTTTGAAACATTGTGCAAATATAAGGCTCTCTCTCAAACCGTTCCCGATAAAGCAAGAGAATTAAACAACTTATGTTAGGATCACAGAATATTAAAACACCATAGACAGGCTAACAGACATTAGGATGGATGCTATAAATATAAACCCTCTAACAGCTGGTAGTTTAACACACATGAAGCAACAACAGTTACAGACAGCATACTGCGATACTCACAGCCCATATATTTTTTTATGCTCCTTGGGAGCCAAAAACAGCTCGTGTTCAATTAGGTTTACACAGTTCCACAGAAATGTTGCAGAGGTCTGCATTGATTGCGTTGCATTTTACCGGTGAATTTATTTGGTGCTTTTCGTCATCATCTTGCCAATCATATGCATGCTTTTCATACACACCATGTTGACAGTCACTGCTCGACACTTTCTTGCATCAGAAGCATTGAATTAATCTAATAACTATCTTGCAATATCTTTTTACAATGAGGTCAAAATTTAAAACAAATATTTGAAATGTCCCATGGTTTCAAATGGCTTGATCTCCAAAAGGGCAGAGTAGCAGCTCTTTCTGATGGGCTGGTTTCCACCATACTTTTTAGGCCATGAATCAGAGGACAGCATGTCAACCCTTGCAGGCCGGCGGGGGATGAGGCCTAAAATGATGATGCCTTTTGATGCACAGCCACCTCAGCGTAAGTGTGCGTGACCATAGGTGTGCCTCAATGTGTGTTTGATAAGTGAGCTCGTCATTGTTTTCGGTTAGTGATCTGTTTCTTTGAAACCTCTTCTGAGAAAATGCACAAATCGAAACACCGCAGATGTCTGACATCTTATGCCGTGAGAACCCACGGGGTCTAATTTGGCCCCTATAAATTCTGCTACTCAAATGCTACCCTTAAATCCCAAAGGGTCAAATTTGGCCCTCGTCCTAAATTAGGATTAAAGCATTGAATATTTGAAAAAACATATATTTTGGTGTTCAGTGAACATATAGCAGTCATTTAATGTATAATTCATCATTTTCCAAAGAAGAAAAGGGTTCTTGGGTTCTCCGGGGTTAATTTATTGTTGACAATTTTGTTCCTGACAGAGTATGAAAGTGTGCGAGTGCGTTTGTGTATGTGAGTAGCGGCACATCCCCATTCATCATCAGTAGCCTTCTCTCATGATAAACCTCCATGTCCGTTTGAATCCACAGCTGTAATTAGCGCTCATCCCATCCATTCCCTCGATAACCATCAGCACCATTATCACATGGGCAGCCTGGCGTCGCCCACGCGCAGCTACCTCTACCACCAAGGCAGCGGGCACCTCCGCCCGCATGCCTGCAGCCCCATCTCCCATCTTGACAGGGTGGACTCCACAGGTGAGACACTGCCCCATGCTGGTCCTTGAAGGGATTGCAAAAGAGGACAGAACACTCATTTGATCACTCATTTAACTCTAAAAGCATGTTTCCACCTTCATACGCTTCTTTTCACCACTTCCATTGTTCTCCGCTTCACCTGTATTACTGGTTCCTACCGCAGACTTAATTCAGTGAAGTCTGCCATCAAAGTTGCAATTAAATGGGTTTAGACTTGTAGCACCATCTGTTGCTGTACGACATGAGTGTTTTTTAGAGTGGAGATGATTTGGACCAAGGGAAGTGACAGTAGTGGGAAGCAACATATGGCCAGGTTTGAGCAGCCAGATGTGCATTTTTGTTACTGCTTCTCTTTTAGTGTAGCTTTTATTTTTTGGCCATTAATTGTGGCCTATCATTGAAAATGGAATGTGTGAAATTCATCGATTGTTTTGTACAAGGCTGCTTCTTTTAGCAGGAACTGTGTCCATTGTAAATGCTGATTTGCTTATTAAGGAACATCTCATTTACTGACTGCAAGGCCGCATCCTATGAAATTCATATGATGTGATTTGTAAAAGTTATTGTCGTAGACAGAATGGCGACAAAGAGTACACTTGTGGTTTAAGGGGAAGCCAAGTTATGCTCTGTTTCCTAACAAAAATCCATTTTATGATAACAGAAAAGTTTTCTTTGAATTCACACTGTATTTTTTTGTAAGTGAACGATATTCTCTAAACACATCGTGTCTGACGAGTGATGCTTCCACTGGCGGCACCGATAGCACACCCTGATATGGAGGAAAACATGCAATTCCTACATGGTGCATTCTTGCTCTGCATGATTGTGCTGTTATTAGAGCTGCAAAATAATTTTGAGGCCCAAGAGCAGTTCATTCAATGTATGTTTTACGATGCTATTTTTGTAAATCTTGGATCAGCGTCGGCGAATGCGGACAGTAAGCCGCAGGAGCTGGTGCTCTTCATGCCTTGATCAACAACATGCTGGCGGCGGCATTGCTAAACAAGAGATGAAGGATCACGTATGATCAACATTCACTCAGGGCTACTGTTTCCCACGATGGCGTGCTACGGCAGCTTGTTCAGCCCAAAAAGTCGCTCATACCCTGTATTTGGTACAGCAGTCGTTTGTATTCAAACCTGTAGCGAACCGCACCGAGCTCGTTTGGAAATGTACCAAGACCACCTCAAAAAGTGTGTCTCGGTCCGGTACCGTCTGCACAAGGATTTGTTTGTGTTTATTCACACTTGCTTAAAAGGTAGGGGACCTGTGTGGCAAACGAATCCCGGTCCATTCAAAGCGGACCAAACGGTCTACGTGGAAATACAGCCTTAGTGTGCTATCTTTTAATAAATGTAATTTTTTTCTTGTCACCAGATGCGGGCAATATTTTTAATTTTGGATTACATTAGGCAACAGACCAATAGAAAACATGCAGTGAGCCAAAAATGACCCCACATTTGAACTCCCTTCAACACATTTGGATTCTGAACACAGGCAATGCTGAAAGGAGAGAAAACTGCCTCTTCATTGGTGTCTCTTTTCCATCCTCATCTGTCCTCCAGAATCGGTGAGGAATACACCTTGTTCGGAACCTCTTCCTCCTGCTGCCGCCTCCTCGCAGGCTTCCTGCCCCTCAGAGATCATGGCGGACCCCGAGGGCAGTTACCACGGCTCTACCACCACAGAGGAAGAGTCCTGCTACACCAGCAACTTGCCGCCCCTGCGCTCGGCCCACCCGCACGCCCACGCTCACCCTCTGAAGAGCTTTGCTGTGCCTGCCATTGCAGCTGCAAGTCATCCTTGCTTTGAGTCACCTGCACTGCCCAGCACTCCCCTGCTAGCTCAGACTGGTGAGCAACACCTGCTGGCATTCTCACAGTGCCTTCTATCATGCAAACTCCACGTTGCTACGCTGGAATGAGATTTAAACCCAGAACCTCAAAACTCTGAGGCACACATGCTAACCGCTAGGTTACTGTGCTTCCCAAGGTGCCAATCAAACAAGCATTTTTTAGCAGTTGTTGCATACAGCAGATGTTTGCAGGAGCGTAGTCATTGTTTATCAAACCATTCACAGTTAAGGTTTCCTGAAATAAAATGCACACATATCCAGAACCTGGCACAACACACTCATAATACAAGCAAGGAATGTTTTACAAAGCTTTATATAGTAGATAGAGCCAATTTATTCGCAGTTGCTTTGCTTTTGTGTACAATCTCACCGTTTACTTCAGGGATGGGCAGATTATAATGCAGGAGCAGGCCACACTTTTTCATCAGTGTTATTGGGTGCCGCATAGGACCACACACTTCCTACCCAGACTATGACAACAATACGACTTTAAATATGGAGAAAATACTTAATGTATTTCATTTTTGACAATACATTTTCAATGCGTGTATAAAAGAGCAGCCATTGTAACCCAACAACAAAGGGTTTGAAAAAGACAACAAAATAACCACATTCAGAACTGTAATTTTTGTTTCCAGTGCAATTGACTCTCACATAAAAATGACCATCCAGGACAGCACAAAACTGCTGAACAAGAATCCATCATAAGTGAAGAACTAATTTTGTATATTTTTTTCACAAAAATCGAGTCCCTCAAAATTATTTACAAAAATTTTTGTCCTGTATATGATTCCTGATCCGAAAAAAATATTAAGCCCACTCACATTGTAGTATATGGCAGTATAAAATCCGGTTTAAGTACAACTAAGGCTACGTTCAGACTGCAGGCAAATGCCACCAAATCAAAATGTTATGGTCCATACAGGATGTGACCTGTATCAGATTTTTTTATGACGGTCTGAACGGCTCAATTCCGATTATTCCCCCCCCCCCCCAAAATCCAACTCATGTCACTTTTATATGCGGTCCTGCATCGGACATGTGTATGATTGTTTTTTTGCCATGCGTAATTGAAAAGCACGAGATGTCACCATTCTGCGCGGCAAGAGCGGGAACACCAACAGTCATGGCAGACAATGGAGAGGAAAATAAGCAGTGCAAGGAAAGCAAGGTTTTAGATGTAATAATATTTGAGGGGACAATTCACATAAGTACTTAACTCATTCACTCCCAAAGACGTATTTAGATGTCTTTTCAGACGCCACACATTTAATCCCAGCTCCTCATTTTATATTGACTGTACTTGAAAAGGGTCTGAAAAGGGTCTGAAAAGACCCTTTTCAAGTACAGTCAATATAAAATGAGGAGCTGGGATTAAATGTGTGGCGTCTGAAAAGACATCTAAGTACGTCTTTGGGAGTGAATGAGTTAAAAGTCGTGTGAATTGTGACAGTGTATCAAGGGATCTTTGGATACCACATCCATGTGAAAAGGGCATCAAAGTCACAGCTATCCAAAATATTCCCCTCGGTGTAGGGTGACCAGTGAGTAGCCATCCCTGGCCCCGACCTCGCTCCGCCACTGGATGTTCGACACAGAGTTGAGCAGTTTTGTCTGAACAACATGATGCTTATGAATTCCCCACTTTGGTGTCTTCACCTGATTCAGGGCCTCCCACACACCCCCATGTTGTTAAAACAGCCTCCATTGGAACTCTAGGAAGGACCCGAACGCCAATGATGGTCAACGTGCCCAACGCCCCCGACGTCCCAGAGACCAGCAAGATGCTGGAGGATGTAGATAGCGTGAGTATTGCGGCCTGCGCTGGCTGCCTGTAACACTGCAGACAAGTCTCACACTGCTCAATACAGAATTGTTTTTAGTGACCAAACATGGAAGTGCTAGAAATGTAACTTGCACACTTTCCTTCCAAATCCATGTCTAGTTTTCTTTGGGCACTGGAGTGTATAACTAGCTTCAGATGTACTTTGATTTTAACCACGTTTTCTGTTTCCTCTTTCTCTCTTTATTCTTCTTTAATGTCATTCTCACCCTCTATTGGCTGTACGTTATGAATCCATGTACTTTTTTGTATGGCTGATAATTACAAAACCCACCATTGGAATGATTTATTTATTTATTTATTTATTTGCTTCGCTTCGCTTCGCTTCTGCTGGTATGCTTGGCTTTCATCTGCTCTTCCATTCTGGTCATGTAACTTCCCACGCATCAGTCCCATTGACCCATCATCCCCCAGCGCGCCTCACCCCACCCATTTGACTGCCCCCATGTCCTCCGTGAAAGGTCCCTGACTGACCCTCTCCTCCTCTCCTCTTCTTCCTCCCCTCCCCTCCTCCAGGTGCTTGCTTCCCTGCCCCCCTGCCCCTCCCCCGCCCCTCGCAGTAACCCTGTTCCTCTCCCTCAGAGCTACGAACCAGACGAGCTGACCGAGGAGATGGCCCACTTGGAGGGCCTCATGAAGGACCTCAACGCCATCACCACAGCACCATGAGCATCTGCGCACACGCACGCACGCACTCACACACACAAATACACGCATTACACACTATACAGATAAAGCATTGGTACAGGAAAGTAAATTAAAAAAAATAATCCTTTGGGAGCAAGTGGCCCATGGACAGAAAATGACTTCTGTGCCCCCCCATACACACCCTCACGATCCCTTTTTTTCATCCTGCAAAGAAAAAAAACAAAAAAAACTTCTAGGGACTTTTTTCGGCTCACCTTTCTCACTCTCAGGAAGGAGATGACCATTGGTGGGAAGCAAAGTGAGACGCTTCATGTTTTTATGAAGAACCATTCTCGGAGACAATGAACTCAAATGATTGTGATCTTACTTCCTCAGCAAAAATACAAACATGTTTTGTTTGTTTGTTCGGTGCCACATGACGATGCACGTCTATGTCAAATGTCCAACAACATGCTGGTATTGATGTTGGTCCATACCGTTCCTGTTTTCTATTTTGTTTTTTTTGGGGGGGGGTGCATTTTTGTATATCTATTGGGCAGTTTCAGTGGAGTGAACATTGGACATCCCCCCTCTTTACAAGTCAACATTATTCCGACATATAGTCATGTATGTTCGTATCACCTTGTACCATGATTTTGTATTGTTTTCTACCTTGTTGTATTCTTTATTTTTTACATACAGTACATATCCTTATAAACATGTACATATGTTGTTTTTATTTTTAAATTCCCTCATTCTTTGATGTGGGACAAAAGCGTCAGAAAGGAGTTCTAACATTTTGCAGTTTTCTTTCCAGCGGGGTCTCCCTTCTAAAAGCCTTACCGCCGTGTTTGCAGGTTGGGAGGTAAAGGTGACTCGGACTCAGGGTGCTGCCCCCGCAAGGTCCTTCCCTCCCTGGCACACACCCTTACATTGCAGTCAAACAATCACCTACAACAGACCAGTTGTCTTTTATACAAAAAAAAAAAAAAGTTTGTGAGTGTATGTTTTGTGGCGTTAACACAACTTTCTGGTGCCCCTTAAGTGCAACATTGTGGTTCTATTACATGTCATAGACATGTTGGCCTTTAGAATGGGACTCCCACTGAGTTTATGCGCATCATCATTTTTGTATGAAGAAAAAAAAATGTGTTCACAAACCCGATGTCAAGTCTACTTTCCCATCATCCTGTTACCCAAAGAAATTTATGGTCATTTTTAATCTCAACTTTTGTGATGTTTCTCACAAATAACCATTATCATGAATGTCATTCTAAATGTAAGAGATTTTAACAATGGGTCCCTTGTTTTTGTTTTGTTTTTTTACGAGGGAGAATGTACAAACAGAATTCCACTCAAGTAGGGGTGTTGTTAAACATCAATAAAAACAGAATAGATTGATTTAGAAATTGTTTAACCCATATTTAATTGAATATATTACACAGACAATATATTTAATGTTGAAACTCTTAAACTGTTTTCATTTACTGTCATAATCATTTGACTTTTTAACGCTGCAACAAGTGGCAAAAAAGATTGAGAAAGTTGAGGAATGCTCATCAAACACTTGTTTGGGTCATCCCACAGGTGAACAGGCTAACTGGAACCAGAAATGCTCAGTCACTCACAAGCAAAGATGGGGCGAAGTACACATCTTTGAGAACCACTCCAAGAGAAAAATAGTCGAACACTTTAAGGACAATGATCCTCAATGTACAATTGCGAGGAATTTAGGGATGTCATCATATATAGTCCATACTATCATCAAAAGGTTCAAAAAATCTGAAGGAATCACTGCATGTCAGCGGCAAGGCCGAAAACCAACATTGCAAGCGCGTGACCTTCGATCGCTCAAGGGGTTCTGCATCAAAAAACAACATCCGTGTGTAAAAACGATCTCACCACATGGGCTCAGGAACATTTCAGAAAATCAATGTCATTAAATACCGTTCGAGGCAACATCCATAAGTGCAAGTTAAAACTCTACAATGCAAAGCAAAAGCCATTTATCACCCAGATACACCGCCAGCTTTTCTGCCGCCCGAGCTCATCGAAGATGCGCTGATGCAAAGTGGAAAAGTGTTCTGTGGTCAGATGAGTACCTATTTCAAATTGTCTTTGGAAATTGTGGACGCCGTGTCCTCCAGGCCAAAGAGGATACGAAACATCTGGATTGTTATAGATGTCAAATTTCAAAAACCAGCATCTGTGATGGCACGGGTAACTTACACATCTGTGAAGGCACCATTTGTGCTGACAGGTACATACAGATTTTACGGAAACATATGCTGCCATCCGAGCAATGTCTTTTTCATGGACACCCCTGCTTATTTCAGCAAGACAATGCCAAACCACATTTTGCACGTGTTACAAAGGCGTAGCTTGGTAGCAAAAGAATGGCGGGTATTGGACTGGCCTGCCTGCAGTCCAGACTTGTCTCCTATTGAAAATGTGTGGCGCATTCTGAAGCATAAAATACAACATCGGAAACCCAGGACATCTGAACATCGAAATCTGTACATCAAGCAAGAATGGGAAAGAATTCCAGCTCCAAAACTTCAACAATTGGTGACCTTAGGTCCAAAACGTTCTTTGAATGTTGTTAAAAGAAAAGGTGGTGTACCATAGTGGTAAACATGACCCTGTCCCAGCTTTTTTGCAACAAGTTGCAGCCATCTAAATTAATGATTAATTTGAACATTAAACATCCTGTGTTTGTATTGTATTCAGCTAAATGTAGGTTGAACATGATTTGCAAATAATTGTATTCAGTTTTTCCATTTATGTTTAACACAAGGTCCCAATTTCAATGAAATTGGGTTTGCATGATTAAAAACAACAAGAAAAAGAAAAATTTCGGACTCCATTTGGGAAATAATCTTTTGAGTTGTTACCAGTTGAACCTGTATTGCACTTTTTCACAGTTTTTGGAAAGTAAATTTCTTACATATCTTGTGTTTTGAATATCAAATGCTGTTTGTGTAATGTAGAGTCCTAGAGGTAAAGCGGCAGGCAGCTGGTCTTGTTTTTTGTTGATTTCTTTTGTTGTTGTTGTTGTTGTTTGTTTTTCCTGCTCCAGAGATGATATGAATTTGAGAGGCCGAGTATTGACTTTGCAGCTCATGATGAGGAATTATGTTGTTGCTTGTTCGTGTACAGAACTTTCTTTGCTTTCTGTAGGAAAACCGAAAATCAGTGGATATTTCGGAAAATGTTGAAAAACATGGGGGAGTGTTTTGTTTTGATGTTTTGTTTTGGGGTTTTTTTTAAATTGGTGTATACAACCTCTTATGAATACTAACAAAATAAACGTTTCACATTGTTTTATTTCATCATAAATATCCAAGAAGGCAACGCAGGCAACAAATTATGTGCAATTGTTGTAGCACTGGCCACAAATTTACGCCTTCCCAAATCTGGACAGAAAATAATTTTTAAAAGAATTTATCAAACATTCTCTGAGAAAGATTTCATAAATTACTTTTTTTTTAAAAAAAGGAAACTGACAAAATGTGGTGGACTCCTTCCATGCAGCGGCTGCATTATTCGCTTTTATGAAATGATTTATTAATATCTGTGATATCATGTTCCAAATAAAAGGTTGTGTGCTCGAGAAGTTATTGCCCCCTGGGTTGATCATGAATTGAGATGCCGCATGGTACAAGAGATTTGCTGAAAAAGTCTGCGACTGTATATTAAGTAATACAGGGGATTGACAAGCTTTTAGAGGAACAAAATCACAAAAATTAACAGAGAAAAGAAAAAAAAGATATCAATCCAAAAGTACAGATTGTAAAAATGATTGGGGGTTGAATTGTGGAGCAAATAAAGTTATTCGTATGCATAAAGTAAATATAATATTTGGATTTCAAGAAATACATATCGAAACAAGTTGATACAGTATTGCAAACTATTATGTAAATAGGAAGCATATTGCCTGGGGGCAGTAACCTTTCTAATTTCATCATTAAAACACATAAAGAAGTAAGGATAAGATAAGAATTGCAGCTTTGAATAAAAAATGATCAATATGGCTGAGCTTGAAACCCTGATTCTAACATTTAAATGTGATAAACCCTGTGATGCAGCCAATTTTCCATATATTCAAATGATGTTTTCATGAATGTGTTTTTCCACAGTTATGAAAGAAAGCAAGGGTAAGCGCACTGCACGAGGGAGCAGTTTTCCGGACCAAACAGCGGACCAATTAGTTTTCTACCCATTTCAGGTCTCCAGACTGCCATTAAATGGTAGCATTTTGCACCCAGAATTTGAGGCAGTGCAAATATTTTTTTCGTCTACTTGTACATGTGTGACTCAGAAATTAGCTGAATAATTTTATCTGTTTTTTTGTGTTTAATGTTTTTTGTTGGACCAACTTCAGCTCCACACCCTCACCAATATACAGTATGACTTGGAAATGTGAATATTGACTTCGCAAATTAATTTGTGATTCATGTGCACCCCTAAATTTCGTGTTTCGGGGCTAATGTGCTCCTCCTTTCAAAATACTGGAGTAAACCTTACGAGAAGCTATCTGTCAAATGGAAACAATATGGATGTTTAATGGCACACTCTCAAACATCACTACATTCAAATGTGATATTCCAAAAGGTAATTGCCTTAGACTTGGACCTCACCTTTCTTCCATCTAAGTTCACGTCGATCCGTGTACCAATTTATGCCGATGATACCACCATGTATGCCTCTGCAGAAAGCACTGGGGCTGTTGACAACTTGCCTTCAAGGTAAACTATGCAGGTTCCTAACTGGGTCAACAAGAACAAGCTAAACCTTAACTTTTTCAATACAGGACCTCATATTTTGTTCCGAGTATGATACTGTGTCTAAAATGAGTAGAAACATCTCCAATATTAGGAGTACCTATTTGCTAAATGAAACTTAACTCGGGCTGCACGGTGGTGGACTGATTAGCATGTCCACCTCACAGCGCAGAGGTCATGGGTTCAGTTCCAGGCCCCAGCCTTACTGTGTGGAGTATGTTCTCCTCATGCCTGTGTGGGTTTTCTCCTAGTAATCCAGTTTCCTCCCACATTCCAAAAATATGCATTACAGATTAATTGAACACTAAATTGTTCCGAGGTGTGACTCTGTGAATGGCTGTTCGTCTATGTGTGCCCTGCAATTGGCTGGCAACCAGTTCAAGTGTACTCTGCCTACTGCCCGATGATGGATGTGATAGGCTCCAGCATGTCCGCGACCCTGATGAGGATAAATGGACTAACTACAGTCAGATTATTAGTTCAAATCAGACAAAATAGAGCGGCTCACCTGACCTTCTGCTGTTCAATTCGATGTAGTGTTGACAGTATGCATGCCAGGCTGTCTTGAATGATGGTGGGGGATAGACTGGCATTCAGTCTTATTTAGTTTAAGTATTTATAAGTACAGTATTTATATATCAGGTTAACTACACTTCCTTTAAAAACATATTCCATGTTCAAGAAAAATGTGTTTTTGAACAATATTTAATTACAATAAAACAATGTCATCACAATTGCCGACCAATGTTATGAAGCTTGCTGATGATCTGATCATTTGAATCAGGTGTGTTGCAACAGGGAGACTTGGAAAACATGCAGGACAGCGGCCCGTTTGACCTAGAGGGTGACTTTTTTTGGCAATCTCGTGGGAAAATGGGATGGGTGGCAATATTACCTTTAACCGCAGGATTGGGACGGTATGTGATAAATATTCACGGCACATACAAGAGTGGGATTAACCAGTAAAATAAACGCAGCGATTTTTTAATCAAGCTAACCTCCAAATGGGAGCATGCGGGAGCACTGAACCGCGGTGCGGAAGCGGGATTCGTTTTCACTGGGAGCGAGACGGACAGAATAATTTTTTGTTTTTGTTTTTTCCAATGATCTGGGACTGGGACGAGACGGGATTTTTCTGTGGGGGTACGATGGGGAGTGAGTGAAAAATCCACTCCCGCGTCACCCTCTTGTCTAATTCGTATTCGGCCTGAGAAAAATATGCCTTCCGAAATTTCGCTTTTGCAATATACACAGGTGCATCTCAATACATCCTCACTCTGATGCACCACCACCATTAAGCATAAGACCCATTTTGGCTGGCAGCCACCAACAAGTAGTACAGTACCACGATGCAGGACTAGGCTTGACCAATGCATGGAACTTTGTGTATATATAAATCAGCATGTATTGTATTGTACTGTACTGTACTGTACTCAGGTTGCAATTAAGGAATGTTTTGGTCATGTGTGATTGTGAGCAGCAGAGGTCACTAAAACCACACGTCGCTTCCCTCCCTTCACTGTGACGTCACAGTGAAGGGATCCTCACCGCAAGGAAAATGGCGTCCGGCACGTCTCGCAATCCTCCTCCTTTCCCTACAAACGACGAGACAGGAGAGGGATTGTCTAACTTGGCAGATGGAGACAGTGACGAGGGAGAAGATATTTTCGTTAGCAATGTAAGTTCTTGTGTCCTTTTCTACCTGCGTTCCCCAGTCATTGATGACGGGATGTAGCTGTCTTAGCTAGCTGGAAGTCCGCTTCTTTTACTGAACTGACTTGTCTCATTCTTGCTATACAAAATAAGTTATCTGCGAGTTTGCCGTGGACGCGAACTGTGGACTATTTTTTTAATTACATGGCACAGCGTAAATGTAATCACAAAACCAAGCCAGGATCATCTCGCAGCTGTAACAACCTCAGATGAACTTCCTAGACGTGGACTCGAACTCATTGACTTCGTTGTTTTCAGTTGGCGTCGCTTCACAGCCAGCCAACCTTTTCCAATTACACTTTTCGACAGCGTGGTTTCAGAACCTTTTTGCTCGCTTGATTTAAGTCACGTTTGTGTGTGCTTTTGTGCCGACTAAGTCTATGAGTCCTGGAGTGTGTCAGCCCGTGCGAGGAGGCGAACTCCCCGCCGGCGATGCGGGCAGTCACACTAGCGCCCAATCCAACGGAGTCCACTCAGACGAAGACAACGATCTGTTTTCCGGTAAGCCCTGCGTATCCTAATTGGAAAAATGGTCTTGTTAAAGAAATCACAAGAGAAAAAAGGGACATTAAAGTATTCAGGCGACATTCTAGTGATTTCACAGTACAATACAATACATGCTGTAGAAAAAAACTCCTCCACGATGTTCCTTACTGCTGTAAAACAAGAAGAAGTATCAAATATTATAAAAACTTTTAAAAATAAAAAGTCAACTGATTGCTTTAATATTGACATGACAATAATAAAGCAGATTATAGAATATGTAGTGCGACCTTTCACGCACATATGCAACCTGTCATTCAAAGCTGGTATCTTTCCATCAAAAATGAAAATTGCTAAAGTTATTCCAATCTATAAAAGTGGAGAAAGACATCGGTTTACAAATTATAGACCAATATCACTACTACCACAATTTTCAAAAATATTAGAAAAACTATTTTCTCGCAGACTTGATAGCTTTATACAAAAGCATGCGCTGTTAAGTGAGAATCAATATGGCTTCAGGGAAAAGCGGACCACCTCAATGGCAGTTATGGAGTTTGTGGAAGCAATAGCCACTAATATAGACAACAAAGAATTTACTGTTGGGGTTTTCCTAGATCTAAAAAAAGCTTTTGACACAATAGATCACAGTATATTATTGAAAAAACTAGAAAGATATGGCATTAGAGGTGTAGCTTATAAATGGATAAAAAGTTATTTAGAAAACAGATATCAGTACGTGCAACTCAACAATAAAAAAACTAATCAACTAAAAATCACTCACGGAGTTCCTCAGGGGTCAGTGCTTGGTCCAAAACTATTCATCTTATATATAAATGATATCTGCAAGGTCTCAAAACAATTTAAATGTGTCCTATTTGCTGATGATACAACTTTCTACTGTTCTGGAATAAATCTGAAACAGCTCCTGACAACCGTAGAAAACGAATTAAACAAATTAAAAAACTGGTTCGACAGAAATAAATTGTCACTTAACCTGAAAAAATCGAAGTTAATTGTTTTTGGCACAAGACCAATCAAACACCAAGCTAAAATTATGGTAAACTCAATTGAGATAGAAAGAGCGTATGAAACCAAGTTTCTCGGATTAGTAATAGACTCAAAACTATGTTGGAAGCCACATATCGATAACGTAAAAAGAAAAATAGCCAAAACCGTAGGGATCCTCTACAAAACCAAGGAAGTGCTAAATAAGAGATCTTTGTACACATTGTACACTTCATTATTATTACCATATATGACCTACTGTGTGGAAATATGGGGAAATGCCTGCAAAACAAACACACTCCCTATTCTCAACCTACAAAAAAAAGCAATTCGAATTATTAATAGATCAAAATATACGGAACCCACAAATCCACTATTTATCAAATTAAATACGATGAAATTTTATGACCTGGTTGACTTTAAAATCGCCCAATTAATGTACAAAGCACACAATAACCTGCTCTGCCAAAACATTCAGAAGTTTTTCGAAATTCGAGAAAGCAGCTATGATTTAAGAGGTACCAACTTATTCAAAAAACTCAAAACAAGAACAAACATCAAGCAAAGAAGTGTATCTATCAAAGGTGTTAATCTGTGGAATAATCTCGAAACGGACCTGAAAATGAGTAAATCGCTTGCTGAGTTAAAAAACAAATTCAAAAAAATAGTACAAACAACCTACATCAATCAGAGTTAAAATGATAAATTCAAAACATTAAATATAATGATAAATCAGAACTAAGTTGATAAATAGAGAAAGGTATATAAATATCCATTATGAATTTAAGAGAAAATTGACACAAGAGTGTCAGGGTGTGGAAGTATATAATCCCGATACAAACCAAAAGTTGTAAAAATATCACGGTTAAGGGTAAAGTATGAGCCTTAATGGAGACTTCTTTCTTCTTACTTTTCTGATTGATATAAAAATGATTTATTAGATACAATCACATAACGGGGTAGGACTAGATACGTTTTTTACTTCTTCCTACTCCCTTGAACATAATAACTGTGTTGAATGAAGATTGATTTCTTTCTTTTTACTTTTTTTATCTACCTTATTTTCTGTCAAATTATTACTGTATATATGTTTTATGTTCAATAAACAAACAAACAAACAAACAAACAAATGGTTAACGTTGCAAGGCTCATGCAGTTACATTATGAAAGTACTTTATTTTTTCTTTGCATAGCAGAGAGGTCTCACAAAGAAAGAGCTGGCCGTAGTTAAGGAAATAAGTCAGACATGTTTAAATACAGAATCACAATATTTTACAGTTAATCCAAGAAAATGGACATGTTATTCAAATAAAAATAATCCGAAAAACAACTGTTTCAAAGTACCCACACTTTTAGAGTCCTTGGTGGTGCTGCTGGGGACTTCATTGTTTTACTGGTGTACTTCAATGCTCACGTCGGCAATGACAGTCCTCCTCAGCAGCAATTGGCGCTACACTATGGCAATTTGATACATTGGCGAATTTTCTGCTTCAGATCAGAAAGGTCTTTGTTCACAATTTTTTGTCATTGTGTTAAATCAAATTTTAAAAATCAAAAGTACTAGAGGGATCAGTGTTTAGTTTTAGTCAGTACTCAAAGACTGAATACTACAGGTATGGGTCTGAAAAAAGTGGTGACCAACATCTCATAATTATACTAGATGGGAGATATAGCGCCTTTTATAATCAAAGACACTTTATCTTATGTCCAAGAACTTGGAACACTAGGACGCCCCATCAATAATTATTTTTCTTCCATTTTGTTCTTGCCGTTTACAACAAGCTGTTCTCACTCTGAAATCACTCCGCCACCACCTCTCCAAACGGATGCGACTGTTGTCAGAGGACAATTGTCAATTAGGGCGCATTTGACATCCCAACAACAGCACATACACACATGGCAGCCATGGCCAAAAGGTTAAGATCGCCCTCTGTCACCGGGGAATGCCTGGTTCAGGACCATCCCCCGGACACACGGCTGCTGTCTCCCCGAGCAAGACACTCATACCCCTTAGTGCTCCCCGGGCACTTAAGCGGGAGCCCCCTGTTCCAGTGGGTGCCACTAACTGTGTGTTCACTGTGATAGGTCTCATTCTGTGCCCACGTGTGTACATGATAGGCACAGGATCGATCTTTTTTTTCTCCTCCTCTTTGTTACACTATTTGTCAACTGAATTTAGCGCTGTGTTAAGTGCCATGTGAAAAGGCCTTAAGGTGTGCACCTCCTGTTGTGGCCTTAATGGGATATTTCCTTAATGTTGAATCACATCTGTGTTTTTGGACAACAGAGTAAGGTTCCTTTTCTTTCCACAGACGCCCAACTAAGCACAGACAAATCTGGAAGCTCTTCCCAGAAAGAGCTCTCCAGCTCCTTGAGCTCACGTCCCATCTCCTCGTTTTCCCCGAGTCCGGGCGCCATGCCAACCACCTCCTTGGAAGAGGTACGGACATCAGCCCTGCATGATAGTGGATATGATTAATTGCAACATGTGGCTTTCCACATGTATGTACTTAAATGGGCAAATGTATTTTGAGAGCTAATGTGCTGTCACCACTTGCAGCTGGAAGAGGAAGAGGACAAGGATACTTTTGATGTGGACGTTGCTGTCACCAACCCTGAGAAAGTCGGTCAGTGTCTTTCAAGTCTGTATGTCTTGTTTCTGCATTTTCAGCAAATCTTTGATTTTCTGCATCCATTTTGTTTCCATTCTCCCAGGCGATGGCATGAATGCATATGTGGCCTACAGAGTATCCACAAGGGTTTGTAGTTCTGTATGAGTACATTCATCACTTCTTGTCGTGTCAATAAATGTCTTGATTAAAGTACCCTCATCTGGCCTTCCAGACCTCCTTGCCCATGTTTAAAAATAGGACCTTCTCTGTGAGAAGGCGCTTCAGTGACTTCCTGGGGCTCTATGAGAAGCTGTCTGTCAAACAGTCACTGCATGGATGCATCATTCCGCTACCACCAGAGAAGAGTGTCGTAGGTGGGCTTGACAGCCAATTTCTTTCTACTAGTTGATGATAATGTTGAAATCCAGCTTCATCACAGTGCTTTTAGTTTTCCTTTCTTGTGCTTTATTACCCTGAAATGACGATCTTCCCTGTCCCCCATCATCATTTAAAAGAAGCCTTGTTAATTTACGTGTGGCTTGATTGGCAGTAATTAGTTTAGCTTGGAAAAACCGCATAAGAGCTGAATCGCACACCTCTATATTGATATGTTATTTTTATGGCAACATTTTCAACAAACGGGTACATCCATGTTGGGTCCAAAACATAAGCTCTAACATGTGTAGTAAACTCACTGCCAGACAATAGACACACATTGGACAGCAAGGAGGACACAAAGAACAGACAAGTGTGCAAATTTCTGCCAAATGGCTTTGCAACCTGTAACAAATCCTGGTGGAAATTTTCTTGCAAGCATTCACCGCTCGGTGAAATACAGGCTAAATTATGCAAAAAAAAGGGAAAATGACAAATGGCAGTTTTAAAAATGATATTGTTCTTAACCTATTACTCATTCACTCCCAAAGACATATTTATGTCTTTTCACACTCCACACGTTCAACCCCAGATACTTGTTTTTGTTTTTTCCAATTTTTCCAAGACTTAAGATACAAAAAAAGGGGGTCTAGAATTGGCTGGTACTCAATGAGTTAAATGTGTCAAAATGCTTAAATCCTCTTTGTACAGATTATGTAAACAAAATATGAGTGGTGTGACTACTAGTTTTCCACGTGCCACCAATTGAGTGAGAATTCCCTTGACAGGAATGACCAAAGTGAAAGTGGGGATGGATGATCCATCATCAGTGGAATTTGTGGAGAGACGAAGAGCTGCTCTGGAGAGGTAAGACGAGCCCACACACATTTTGTACAGGACTTTCTTGAAGTGATGATATCTAGTACAGTATACAGTCTTATTTTTTGTCGCTTTCTAGGTCTTGTAACCTGTTTCACACCAATGTATTTTTGTTTTGCAGGTATCTGCAGAGAGTTGTCGCTCACCCTTTGCTAATACAAGATCCTGATGTGCGAGAATTCTTGGAAAAAGAAGATGTGAGGATTCTATTATGTAGTCGTTTGTTTATTTTCTTTTCCAATGATGGAGTTTTGATCAAAATGGGGAATCTGTGTTTGTCTTTTAAGTTACCCAGAGCATCAAACACACAGGCGCTGAGTGGAGCTGGCTTCCTTAAAATGATCAATAAGGCGTCGGAAGCTGTCAACAAGATGACCATCAAGATGAACGAATCTGACACCGTAAGAGCATGTGGCATGTTGATGTGAATAGCTTTATTTAGAGGAGAATGCAACGCACCACTTGAACCACAACCTGAGAACAATGTTCTAATCCAAAAATAATGCAATGATCAATTAGTGGAATTGATAGAGGGATTTTTTTTCTCATACAGCGCTTCCTGAATCTCGGTAGATAGTGTAAATATTCAAGTCAAGTCAACAGTATTTATAGAGCACTTTCAAACAGCCATCGCTGCATACAAAGTGCTGTATATGGAGCAATTTAACATGCACAATAAACAGTAAGACAAATCGGCAAAAGGCGGTAGAAAGCACCAAACAGTAAAACCAAGAACAAATCTGAGTCGAATGCCAAAGAATACAAGTGAGTTTTGAGGAGGGTTTTGAAGATGGGCAGCGGGGAGGCTTGCCGAATGTTCAGTGGGAGGTCATTCCAGAGAGAGGGACCAGAGTAGTCAGTGAGTATTTTGAGTATGTCACACCAATCACCCAGCTGTGTACGAGAACTATTCCACGGCAACAATACATTGCTTACAGGGATGTATGATATTGGCAAAATGTTACTTCTCAATTTAAATTTTTTGCCAGATATCGGAAAAACAACATTTCTAAAGGTTCAGTAAAAACTAAGCATTAATAAAATACCAGCCCAAAAGGATGTGGAAGGTGTATTTGTATTTATTAGAACTTTCCAAAAGCCATCAAGATGAACAAAGTTAGCAGTAAATTACTCCTCCAAAAAATAATCAAATTCACATTGTACTGCAACTGTGCTTTGTATCATTTACCGATTTGTCCATCTATGCATGAGTTGGCTTGGGAACAAAAAATACACACACAGTGCACTGTCCTAATTGTGACTGCACAAACAAGTTGCCACCTAGTTGTAGATGAGGCCAATCGTGTGATTAATCTGGAAATACTGCCATGGGAAAAAAGAAGCTATTTAACCTTAAAACAAAGATTGATCACAACTTAATCCTGATGTTTACATTTCCAAGGTGAACCGCAGGGCAAAATGCAGCCAGGCACGATGAGTGAGGAGAATGACCCAGGTCTGCTTCATGGCAAATTCCTTTTCTAAAAATTGCCTCATGGAAATCTGGATAAAACCAGTTTTTGTGTGTACATATTGGTGTGATGAACTGTCATTCCATCAAAGTAAAACCAGCATAAGGTTGCACATTCGGGTAAAGCCTATCTGTGCTAACGTTAGCAAAGACTCAGTGGAAACAGGCCGCTTTCATCAAGCTACAGTGCATTGGTAGGTGCGAGTGATCCTTGTCAAGAAAAGGACAACAAATAGGCTGAATAATGTTCTCACTATATGGATTGCCAGAGGCTGGATACCCATCAACATAGTCGAAGATAAGGGGCTTCAGTATCTCTTACAGACAGTCTAAAGCGACACATTATATTGAAAGAAGTGTGTGAAAAAAAAAGACAATTTTCTGTTTGGGAGACAATTTGGACATTCACTTTATTCAGCCCCTGCTTAATTATTGCAAATGCTGGCATGTGAAATGTTCTCTTTATTAGACAAGTTGCTTCCATTTGCTTTCAAGCAAGAGCTATTGTCTAGGTATGTGCTTGTCGGCTCCTTAAATTGGCACTTCATTGTGGGTAATGCCAAACATTACTTGAGACGCATAATCTTTCTATGAGGCACTTTATGCAGTTCAAGATCTGTACTGTGATATAAATGCTTTATTTTTATTTAATAATGCGATCTGAGTTGTTCAATACATTTTAAAACTTCGTTTTGTCAAGTATTTCTTCGCTCAAACACCATACCTTTTGTCTTAAAAGAAATTTTAAATCAATTGTGGCATTTTGTTGATATTTTATCTAAAGACTATTTAGTTCAGGGAAATGTGTGATTAATCTGGATTCGAGTTTGTGAGGGACAAGATCCCCATTTAATTAAAAAAAACTATGAAATAAACATGTATGAATGTCAAAACACGAAGAATAGTTATGACCTTTGAAAAAAAAAACGTCATAAAATGAGTGGAGTTTACAACGCTATGATCATGCTTACAATGTAAAGAGAAAAGCCATCACAAATCTTACCGGTAATTCCTTCTTGGCTATCTTTCCGTTTGCAGACATTACTAGTCCTGACCTGTTGGGAGCTGCACACACCTCGCACCACGCTCTCAATCGTGACTGCACAAACATGTTGCCACATAGCTATAAATAAGGCCAATTCTAATCAGCTGGCAAGTCTTACTAACATGAGCTGTGGAGAAAACTCTTGATGTGCTCGGAAAAACTGACTTCAATTTTGAATCAGCATCAAAATTAACGTGACCATTTTTGATCTGCTGGTGAAATATCAGCTTTATTGTTCTCATTTGGTTTTGAGACGTGTCTTCTTTCTTTTTAGTGGTTTGAGGACAAGTTGCAGGAGGTGGAGAATGAGGAGCAGCAGTTAAGGAAACTCCATGCTGTGGTGGACTCATTGGTCAATCACAGGAAGGGTGAGCCACATCTGAATTACTTGTCGGGAATACATAAATTCGGTCAACAGAGTTGAAAAAAAATTGTGCCCAGATGTTTCACATAAGTCTTCTGAGAATGACACGATGTTTTCACCCACCAACACCAGAGCTATGCGGAAACACGGCAATATTTGCCAAAAGTATGGCCATGCTGGGGAACTCTGAAGACAACACGGCTCTGTCCCGGGCCCTATCGCAATTGGCAGAGGTCGAGGACAAGATGGAGCAGCTGCACCAGGAGCAGGCTTCCAGTGACTTTTTCATTTTTGCAGAGGTGCTGGCTGACTACATCCGTTTACTGGGTGCTGTGCGGGTAAGACAACTGCGCAATCTCTTGAGTACTTTGCCTTAGGCTCAGGAAGCATGTCCAAATCAAATTTGTCACATTCTTAAACAAGCGAACTCTGTCAGAAACGCTGAACATAAGTGTTTTTTGTTTTTTTTTCTTTCAATCTGTCACTGAATTGTTTACGCTGCTGCTAACAAAGACTACTTTGCAGTTTTCAGACCCGTTCTTGGGCTTCGAACAATCTTGTATGCATAGTATTAGGTGTCGCGTTAAATTTTGTCCACCACTTGCTGGATGTCCACAGGGCTGCTTTGACCAGCGCATGCGAGCATGGCAGCGATGGCAGGAGGCTCAGAGTTCACTCCAGAAAAAGAGAGAGGTGGAGGCCAAGCTTTTATGGGCCAACAAGCCAGACAAACTGCAGCAGGCCAAGGAGGAGATCACTGAGGTACACACACACACACACACGCATGCATGCACGCACACACACACACACATAGTGCCACACGTTAGCCTGACACTTTGGCAAAATTGTGTTCAAGTTCTAAAGTGGATACTAGCCTATGTGCTGTAATGCTCACGATACACACCATGCTTGATTATGGTCATACCGCGTTCAGTGAGTTCATAGTATGTTGTTGGTGTGTGCGCAGTGGGAGGCGAAAGTTACTCAGTACGAGAGAGATTTTGACAGAATTGGCATGACCGTGCGCAAGGAGGTTCTCAGGTTTGAGGTAAGTGTTTGTTTCATGAACCTTGTTTTATTGTGTGCGAATGTTTGGAAACAGCAAAATTCAAATGGCATTATTTTGAATTAGCAAGAAACGGCAAAATGAAATTCATATCATTTGTATTTGTAGAAAGAAAAAACCAAGGATTTGAAGACCCAGATCATCAAATATTTGGAATCAATGCTTCAGTCTCAGCAAAGGGTAATAACGTTAACCCTCATTTTATGTTCAACAGTTATGTTTTCCTGGTCAGAAATGACCACTCCACTAAGAGTCGCCATAAAAAACAGAATTCTGACATATTAGCACTACTTGTTGTGTTAGATATTCTAGTTAATTCAAGTTCTAGTCCAGGGGTGGGCAAACCTTTTGGCTCCGGGGCCGCATTGACTTTTAAAATTTGACAGAAGGGCCAGGTCAGCACAAGCTATGGTACATTTAAAAAAAAAAAACTGCATTTGTTGACAGTCCATATCAAACATCAACAGAACAAAAGCATGAAAGTACAGTATTAATATACTTTTTTTAAATGACAAAAGTGTTGTTGATGACCTATTTTAGCCTGTGCATCGCTGCAGATGGGTTGTGATCAGACCAGTAGAAGTAGAGCGATACAGAGGTACTAGGTGGTCGAAAAGATCCCCCCCCCCCCCCGTGTTCTGCAACTTCAAGTCAATGCGCCACCTGGCGGTGAAATGCCTGTCATTACAAGTCCAATTGAAATGAATGCAATCATTCACATCGAACCTTAATTGTGGACCAACCTTCGGCGGGCCGGATTAAAAAGACCAACGGGCCGGATTCGGCCCGCGGGCCGTAGTTTGCCCACCACTGTTCTAGTCAGTAATATTGCTTTTGAACTTCTGGATGTTTTAATGGTCCGTGTGCCTCAATGTTCTGATCTTTAAAAAAAAAAAAAAAAAAAACATGATTATTTTTTGTAAAAGGCATTTGGCTTTCCTGTAGTTGGCCATTCCCTTTTAACAATTGTGTTCAGTATTGTCATTCTCATCATCCTATTTCTATTGCAGCTTATCAAGTTTTGGGAGGCTTTCCTTCCTGAGGCCAAGGCAATAGCTTAATGAAAGAGGATGGACACTTTTTAAAGACCCATCTGCCTTTTCTGAACACCTGACCTCTACCACGAACTGAGAGGACCATTTTGAAACACGAAAAAGACTTCCATCCATTTGCTCTCGTTTTCTGTATTCTCAAATTTTGTACAGTTCTTTGATATTGATGTGCCGCATAAATCCTTGTTTGTATACCATACTTTAAAAATGCAATGAATGAGATTCAGGAAAGATGAGCCAGGTCATAGTATTTGTAAAAATAATTTTTAAAAAGTAGTAGTGTTTTGCAAGGGGGAGGGGTATATACAATGTATTTGTTACTAGTTGAATCCGTGTAAAATTTTGCACTGAGGTACCGACCTAGAGTAACACTTCATTCATAGTTTACATTAAAGGTCAACCGCATGACAGGCATTCCAGCGGATTCATGGATGGATGTCAGTTTTGATGCAATTAAATGCATTGCACTAGTAAAGCATTTCTTTTTAATTAATATGCCACTGTTATTGACAGGGGGTCGTAACTAAGAATCCTAGCGCATTATTCCTGCGCATCACTACATTTGAGAACATTTAACTATGACAACAACAGGGTGACACCCTTGTCAGGGTAGTTGCAATGAGAGAATTGCCAAGTTTCATGAGGGACTTACGTCAATCAATACTTTGTTGGTATTATGATGAAGAATTGTGAGTCAAGATATCAATCTTCACTTTGTCACTTCTGTGTCAGCTATTCAAGTAATTTAGAGCTGGTGCAGGTGCTGTTTGCTCAGTAACTTTTGTTGTGTAAAGCAGCATATGCAATATATACAATAAATCAACCACCATTGACTGATTTTAGTCAGAAAACATACGTTGGTCAAAAGATGGTATTGATACATTAAAGTTACACAGTTTGTTTCTGCAACTTTTGTGGGTTTTTTTTCATATTTCCATAAAAATGTGCTTTACTTTTATAGCTACTTTGCATTGGCACGTTTCCTTGGAAATACTATACAGGTGGTTGATTAAAAATAAAAGTTCTGCTTACACTTTGTGCTGTTTCTCCATTTTTACTAAATTCAGAGTAACTGTCTTAACTGTGGATAATTTTTAAATTGGGCGGGAAGTGTGTGTGTGTGTATAGAGAGAGAGATGTATATCAATAGACATGTATGTATATGTGTATATAGAGAGATGTATGTATGTATTGCTATGTACAGTATATATAGCGAGAGATTTATATAAGTTGTGTGTGTATATATATATATATATATAGGTATATATCAATTTAACATGTTTCTATTTGGCTTCATGTCTGCTTGTGCTAGTGATACGGAAATAAGGTTCTCGACTCAGATTGGTTGCCGCCGAGGAGGGACGGACTGAGCCCACATGGGCCCTGCTGAAATACTGACGGAAGCTCACTGACTGATGATGCAGTCTGCAAACTTCCTCCATGGCCTGTTGATTTGAATAATGCTGCCTTCAAGGACTGTGGGTCATATATCTGATTTCCTTTGGTAAAGGTTGGTCAGGAATAACCTTTGCGAAAGGTGGCTTAAAAGTTGCATCGAGGTGCCAATGTTAACACTTTTACAATTTGAACGACCTATTTTTAAAGTACTTGTGGATCATCTTGCTCAAACAGGAACGGGAAGGAAAGTTTCAAGGCAAAAAGGAGAATCTGAAAAGGCACATAGTCTTTCGACGTATCCAAGGTCTTCCCCGAGGCCTCCTGGTGGCTTCTGCCCAAAACACTTAATATGGCTCGTCTTGGTGCGGAGGAGCAGAGGCAGTGCCTCTTCTCTGAGGCCTCACCCTGCAATATCTGTTTGAATTTGTTTACACAGAAGGTTTATAAGATGACATTACCCATGTTACAAGAGTTTAAACAGGACATGATTTCAAATAGACAGTGCAGAAAATGCACAAACATACTATACAGTTACTGTTTCGTTCTGTTCAGTGCAGCGTTAAGGAAAGAAGGAGAGGACACTAGACTACACATGCTGGTCAGATTTACTCCAGGCTGCAAGGTAAAAGTTGCGAGTGATGGTTTTTGTGCGTGTGTGTGTGTATGTGTGTGAGAGATCTGCAATGAAAGGCATTGCTCAACATGCCAATCAGACACGTTTCCACAGAAATAGGTCAACCGGAGTACCACTGGTTATTTATTATGAATTTCGAAATGACGATTATTTGATAAGATATATTTGGCTTTCTAACGTCCTGTTTTGGGGGGCGGGTCCTCTATGGCTTCTTGCGTCTAGAAACGCCCCTCCTGTATAGCTCAAAACAAAACACAAAACAGCTCAAGAAACGTGTCTGAAGGTGCAGCGAACACCTTTGGTAAATAGTGTCTGTGTACACAGTGCAGTGTCTATTTCAGGCCACCTTGTAAATTCTGGGATTTGATATCCAGTATAAAAACCCGAGTAACAGCTACAGTATACCCAAACCAGTTGCGTTTTCTGAATTCGGGTTGTGTCGTGTTGAGCCAAGAATTGCATTTTCGTGTCGACATTAGGCATGTGACCTCGAAAAGTAGGCGCAATGTGGAGTTTTGTTTTGATCAAAATAAGATAGGGCTGCCATGTGCACCTTCACGACGGATTGAGTCTTTTCGTCATGCCTCCTCCACTCACTGACAATTAATAACATCGACTTGTCATTTATTAACCCCCACATAATAAATCCGTGTTATGGAGGAAGGGTACAGGATATTCTATCTTGTAAATGAAGTCGTATCCGTGTGACCTGGAAGTGTGCGTTTAGAAGCGGGCGGTGCCGTTTTTCTACATCCGGTGTGTTCGAACCTCTCACCAGCCAGCAGTGAGCGAAGGCGGACTACTGAAGAATAATGGGGAGGACTGCCATTCTGCTGCTAACATGAAATTTCACCACCAACAAGTAACACCAAGAACCTTGAGTCAAGACTCACTCTAACATCGCGAGTCCAGCAGCAACACCCCTTGCAGCGCGTGCCCTTTTCATCCGGATATATTGCGACCAAGGTGAGCCTGTTGTGTTCGTTCGCGGCCAAACACAAACCGGAATTTGTGGGGGCTTTTGCTTGTTCGTTTACATTTTCATAGCTGACGGGCTAATTTCCTTGTTGTGCTCGGTCCAGCTGTCACTCAGCCATCAGTACATGTTAGCGAAGGCGTTCACGACAGGCGGCGACTGAGGTTTATTCGATTCTTATCTTTTACATACCGCGTCTGGAACACGCTCTGAAAACTCCCTGTAGAAATTTGGAGTAATTCAGTGTTTTCCACATCGCTAATTTGGAAAGAAATTGGCCCAGACGATGTGGCTGGCTAGTGTGGCTAAGCTTAGCTTTGCGGCAGGTTTGTCAGGTTTTCTGCTGGCGAGCTAACTTGGCTAACGGTGTGTTCATTCACTAATCGATGTCATGACCAGCATAGATAGAGGTTGAACCCCTACGGCTGGCGACTTGCTTTGTTCTTGAAACATTCGATCATTTCCTTGTTTTGAAACGCGCTCAGACCTCGTCTCTTTACAGCTCAGTATAAGATTAACCCTCGCGGCTTCAACAAAGCGCTGCATCTCTCCAAGTATTGTTTAGGTTCGTCCGTGCGATGCAAAGAGAGGAGACCACATCTTTTCCTTCTATCATTCCACGGCCTCACCTCAGTTTGCTGGATTTTGCTCGAGTTTAATTATTTGATCGTTTCGGGTTAATGGAATCGCTAATGTCAAACAATTCGCCTTCCACTCACACTTCCCAAATCGAACCTCATCATTCACACCCATGAAAACTTATTTAAGAAACAAAAACCCAACATGGTTTACAACTTAATCCATGGCATTTTTTGTGTTAACACCTGTAAATTGAGCTCACTTAGGGCAAAACGTCCTTTTAAATTTCTACTGCAAATGTTATTTGACACAGCAGGAGTGTGGACTATTGGCAGGCCCCCTCACAGGCTACTCTTTCCACTGAAGGTTAAATCACCCCACTTGCAGCCTTTATTTCTCAGTAACAATGAACAGATGCCAACTGATCAGTTAGTTGATACATTAGGGAAGCACCTTAGTACCTTCTTATCATTGAAGCCATTCCAATATTTAGGTACATTTTAGTGCAATAGTGAAGTTTAGTTTAACAGAACATATCCATATATTCTGCCTAATATTAAAATTATTTACCAATGCCATGTGTAACATGATTTGTTGCCGTTTCATATTCTCTTGACAAAACAAAAACGGTCAATTCCAGGCACACTGGTTTTGTGCACTGGTGGGCAATTCAATGTGCACATTCTATTGCTACATCCTAGGGAAACAAAAAAAAATGTGGTTTTTCTTCAATAATCAGAGCGGTCCATTTCATTTGTCTCGCTCAGTCATGTTCGTTTGCCTCTTGCACAATCTTTTAAAAAAATGCAGAAACTAACAAGCGGCCATCATGTCTATCCTCCTTTGCTGTCCCTAATGAAGTGGGCAGCCCATATACTGTACTCGCTATTTGAAATCGTTATGAAAGAAAGGGGGAAAATTGGGGTTGTTATTAAAATGCCCATATTTGGTATAGTCTTACATTTTTTAGCATGAATCGTTACCTTATTACTTACATGGGTTGAGTGATCTTTTGAAGAAAGCCATCATTTTTTGTGGAGATGGATGGACCTGATAAAACCAAGCTTAATCTATTAAGCAGGAAGTCCGTGACAGCTTTTGCAGTTAACATTTATTTTAATCAACTCAAAACAACAACTGCAGATATTCATCACTTTTGCATGATAAATTCCTTAATGTGAATAAGATTTTATGACCAAACTTTGTGGGGGTTTATTCCACTTTAAGGCGAGTATAGCATCAAGTAGAAATAACTGTGTAGCAGGGCGGCCCGGTAGTCCAGTGGTTAGCACGTCGGCTTCACAGTGCAGAGGTACCGGGTTCCAGCTCCGGCCTCCCTGTGTGGAGTTTGCATGTTCTCCCCGGGCCTGCGTGGGTTTTCTCCGGGTGCTCCGGTTTCCTCCCACATTCCAAAAACATGCATGGCAGGCTGATTGGACGCTCTAAATTGTCCCTAGGTGTGAGTGTGGGCGTGAATGGTTGTTCGTCTCTGTGTGCCTTGCGATTGGCTGGCAACTGATTCAGGGTGTCCCCGCCTACTGCCCGAAGACGGTTGGGATAGGCTCCAGCACCCCCCGCGACCCTAGTGAGGATCAAGCGGTTCTGAAAATGGATGGATGGATGGAACTGTGTAGCATCAAACTTAATAGTTTTACTTAAGAGCTTTTGGAGTAGATGCAGAAAACTTTTCAGCCAAATCCATTGTGTTGTTCCTAAGAAATAGCGTAAGTAGTGAAGTCACTTCCTGGTAAGTCTATTAGACATTTTCAAGTGTTGAGTGTTTTTCAAATTACATTTTGGGTTCATACATTTTGTCAAAGTATGAATAGCTTAGTTTAATTATTTTCCTTTTGGAAGTCTATCCCTTTTGAAAATGTAACTTTTATTTAGTCTGTTTTCAAATTAGGGCCTTTAAATGAACATTTTCATAATAAATCAGTTCAAAATCGAATTCGGCATCGTCAAGTACATTAATGTGTAAATTTGGTAGTGATGCTGTATTTTGAGAAATTATACTTTTTTACTCTTTGTTGAAGTTGCTTCCTGGACCACACTTTCAATTGTCAAAATAACACTCAAGCTTTCGCCAAAGCGGCTGCTTTTCCCGAGAAACAGCTCAATATCTCTGGAACGGTCATGTGATTTTCAAAATTCTTGATGCCTTGTACTCAGGTTGAAGTAGCCTATCCAACCAAATGGGTTTGTTTGTTTTTAAATCCTGCCACATTGCTGATTTAAGTTATGTGAAGAGACTCCCAGCGTGATCGCATTCAACATTATAAAGCTTGAAGAAGTTGAAATATTAGACATGAAAGACAATTGAGTTCACCAATTGTAATGATGTTTAAAGTGATGCATTCTCATTTTACCTAAAATAATTAGTAAATCTAAGATTTATTGAATTCTATCTGTAATTTCAAATAAAATACATTGTTTTCTTCCTCAGAATTGTACTCATAACATGTATTTTGCTTTGATAAAAATTAACCTATGCAAGTGTTTGTTTTAGTTGAGCAATCATTAATATTAAATCGACCTGCACTCTTCCTCCTTTGACCTTTTATAATGTTCGATGCGAAAAGGCCTGTGACCAGAAAAACACCTTGTAGATTTCCCATTTAGCTTTGTACCATTGTAACGTGTGTAAATGAGGACAGCTTAGTGTGCTACGTGTGGCCTGGCCTCAGTGCTCCAAGCTCATTCATCTGCGAGCAGCCAACGTGCCCAGTGCATTCTGCTCAGTGAAGGCTTTCTACCTTTTGAGCAAGGCACTTGATTTCTCTCTCTCGTCAGGGTGCACCAATAGGTACATCATAAAAGAGTTTGCTAGCAGTGAAATGCTTACCTAAGCTAATGATCATGCACTCCACTGTCTCAATTGTCTGTTAAACGTTTTCTAGAGTGCAGACATGTCTGAGCATGTTTAAATGTAGTGGTGATGCAATGTTGCACAAAAGACAAGTCCAGTACCCGCCCCCGCACTTAAACCCATAAATATATTTCTACCCTACTGTCTCACTGGTGTATTTTGTACATCTAAAACCTATGGTAGATTCTGCGGTAATTTGAGTCTGTATGTATACTTAGTAGCACCCTTTTTGGGTGTTTAGTGCCAACAGGCACTGATAAAAGACCCTTCTAATTGAAATTCAATTGGCTGTTTTCATTCAAGCTTGTGTCAGTTTTTGTTCTTGCAACGTCACCTAATTTTTAAATCCACCTGTAGCACAATCATTAACTGTTGGTCTTTTTTTCCCAGCATGTAGGGTCTTTATTGTTCATTGAAGCCAACCGGCATATGAAGAACGATACAGCGAAAATTAATATAACTATTAACTCATTCACTCCCAAAGACATATTTAGATGTCTTTTCAGACGCCACACATTTAATCCCAGCTCTTCATTTTATATTGACTGTACTTGAAAAGGGTCTGAAATACAGTAAGTACAGCCAATATAAAACGAGGAGCTGGGATTAAATGTGTGGCGTCTGAAAAGACATCTAAATACGTCTTTGGGAGTGAATGAGTTAATAATTCAGCCAGTAAACTTCAAATACAGCAGAAGCAGAGAAAATGATGTCATAAATATGGGTATTTGAGTTTAAAGAATGGCCTTACTCACCTGAATGTTTTTGAAGGGGGAATTTGTCAACTCCAAATTCCGGAAATGTTGTACCGAATCTTCTCTGAAGCCTCCTCCTCATGCAGCCACTACGAACGACATAAACCGTGGTGAATTTGGGTGGGCTTTAGTAATTTCGATTCAGTCATGCATGTGTCCGCTGGCAGCAGAAATGTTAATGCAGGGTCTGCCAGTCACTCGGGAAAGACAAATCAGAAGCGAGCATCAGGCTGGGGCGGGACTTTACTGCAAACGGCAATTCTGCTATCACTCAAAATATGCGAGTGGCCACTTTTGCGAGCTGTCCACTGATGGGCACACAGACCTACTAAATGCGAGTTCTCTGGTTCCTTCCGAGCAATGTGCACACTTTCCCGGCTAGCGAGTCGGTGAGGCGGCCAGGCAATCTTCTCGCCATCGATCCAAATCTGGCTGCCAAGGTGGGGGGATTTTGGGTTCATTTATTTCCCTGCCACTTCCAAATTGTCCCTCGGTCTGAATGTGAGCGTGAATGGTTGTTTGTCTGTCTGTGCCCTGCGAGTGTCCGAAAATCAGTTCAGGGTGTACCCAGTCTACTGCCTGAACACGCCTGCGATAGGCTCCCGCGTGCCTGTGACCCTTGTGAGGATAAGCAGATTAGAAAATGGACGGATGGATTAATTACCTGCCACTCACTTTTGCTCATTTCAGCATCTCATCGACGCATGCTTGGCCAACCCAGCTACATCATGGGCAGCCATGGCGGCCTACTGCACCGCTACCCATAACTGTTAGCAACAGTTTGTGACAGAGGGTTTCCTTCTGGTTATCCTGCAGGATGCTTGCTTCAAATGTTTTTTTCTTGTGTGATGACACCATCCTGTTTCGGATGTTTTGTTGAGTTGACAAAACCCTTGCGGACCGAAACTGAAAATGGCCCAAAATGATCAGTCCATCCCTAAATAATACAGTATGGGTGTATTTGGAAATTCACTCTGATGGCCACACACCTCACTCAGGGTGCGTACGTTTGGAGAGGTAGAGCGTGCTCCCATGCCATTAATTTCCAAACGCAGCCTATGTTCTAAACCAAGCAGCAGCTCGTGCTTGAACTGTTTCCATCTCTGCTGTCTGATGCACCGTGTCTCCAGTTGGAGCATTAGAGCACCAGACCTCTGTTTTTCTGCACTCCGAATAACCGCAAGCAACGTTTGAACAAAACAATGATTTTCCAAACGTTCAGAGTGAACCACTGCGCACTTGTATCTTATTTCCAAACACCCCCTACACAGCACTAGGACTGATCCATGTTGTATTGTTGTTTGGAAGATGCCAATGCCAGGTTTGCTAATTAAAAGTTGAAGTTACATTTTCCTTTTTGTATCAAGCACACAGTCGACAATTACTTTTGTATTGTTCATTTTGTGTAATAGTAAAAATAATATTTGAGAAATAAACATTTGCCTGTACTAGAGATGCAGAGTACTGTATAATATGTCGAGAATGATTATTTTGTAACAAATCACAGCACATTACGTTTGGGATTTCAGTTAGAATCTGTGATGAATACAACCGAGTGCAACAGTCGGTTGTAATCAGACTAGATGTGTGTGGTTTGGTTATTGTTGTTAGTCTAGCTGCAATCCTCTTTTTGGTTTAAGGTAGTTCACTAATGATTGTTTACACAACAGGATGAGTTCCAGTTTGCCATTAGTCTTGACTGTAAACCTCTTTTATAGCTATGCAGTTGGGTTTCTGGTTTTATGTAATAGTAATAGTGCATGGTTGCCCTTGAGAGCAACTGAGCTGTCTTTGATGCTGAGAACTGTGCAGGCAATACTGAACATGAGTCATCCGGAAGCCCACACACACACACACACACACACACACACACACGGTACTTATCTGCATCAGCCTCTCCATGCATAGGAATTACAACATTGTCATCAACCGTGTTATTTTTGTTATTTTGACTTCAAAATGGCGCTGCGAGAGTGGCTGCCTTTCCAGCAGCTCCTATATTTTGTTGTTCTACTTCTTCCTTTCATAACTTTGCTGCTGTGAATTGGGAATTTCTCCATTGCGAGACTAATAAAGGTTTCTTAACCTATTAGACATATTGACATGTAGGCTGTTTTTGACAGAACAATTCATACATGTGGTAATCTGTCAAATCTACATTAAGATTTGCAGCAAACAAACACTGGATGATTTTTGAATTTGTTCATGAAACCTGTAGATGACACTGTATGTCCTCATGATTGCTCGGTCTACATTTGATGTGCACATGTCCTGTCCGCGGGACGTATCTGTGCACTTGATGTAAGCAGACTCGCGTCCATCGATGTCCCTGGGAGTGGACAGCTTTTATGTAATTGTTTACATAATATTCTCCACAAACATGGCCCATTTGGCCAAGGTTGTGGGCGGAATATAATCTTGATAGTCACTGTGGGCTGGGATTCTTGCACTCATCTCAACAGCACCCTGACGATAAACTACGCCGTCCTTATCGGGCATTGTGCTCTTGTAAACAGTGATTATTTTGGTGTATAAAATAGATCATATTGCCTTTACAATAAAGTCAAGGTAAAGCGCTCTGGTTTTTTCTCATCCCCAAAAGATTAAGGGTGGAGGGGAGAGCAGGGGAGGGAGAATCAGACTGGTAGATGAGGGGGAAAAAAATGCTTAACGCTGCAAATATGTTCAAAAAAAATGAAAACAAATAAAATGTGTGCATTTATCTGCAAAAAACTCTGCTTTCACACATTGTATTCAACATTCACCACACCATCATTTACATCCGCCCATTTAATTCCCATACCACTTGCTCTTATCTTAGAGAAAATGTACCGAGGCGTGGGGACATGAACATCAAACGAGAGTCGAACCCCAAAATGTGAGGCAGAAGTACGAACCATGACTACCCATCTCCCAGTATTTGACACAGCATTTTAATCTTATGAGACATTCTGCTCTAGAGTTAAAGCAGCAGATGCGAGACTGTTTTTAAACATGAAAAATGAACCTGTTGGACCACGCTGACTGCTGCTGCGTTCAGGATCTTTACCAGGAGACAAAAATACATCAAACGCCAAATACCAGGCATGTCAAGTCATGCACGATCAGCAAAGTCACACGCAGCTAATTAGCTTCATCGGCATTGCCGTTTTCATCCTTTTCATAAGTAAAGTGGCATTCTCTGTCGTTAATGGTAAATTCTAGAATGTTGTCAGCCACGCATGCCAGTTCCAATTAAATGCTGAAATCAGCAGATGAGCAAACTGACTTATGCTGTACCCAATCTTCACAGGGAATGAGCGTGTCCTAACTGGGAATGAGCACGTGATTAAATTCAACTGATCAACTATTTGGAAATAATGGTGATCAATTTATCGATTCATTAATGTTATTTTTGTTCATTGTTTTAATTGGGAAGGGAGAATATCTGTCTGAGCCAATTCGGCTCACAAAGTCAGTTCGTCTTGGCTCAAACTCATTCGTGAGCCTAAACAGGATAAGGGGGAGAGAAATATGGATAGATGGATGGATAAACTACCTGAACTCCTGTTTGAATATTTTGTATTGAGCAAAATAACTCTGCCAATATGAGTTGCACTGCTCATTGTTCTTCTTTGGATTGGAACGAGGTGGACCTGCTGGCTGCTCGCAGCTGAGTGGTGCACCTACGGTAATTGTACTTGAATTATGCTCATCCCTACTTCTGAAGTCATGTGAAATGAGCATTTTTTTCCCCCCACAGGGTGGAAGGGAATTTATAATTGATTTTCAAAATATATAGTCATGTACTATGACTTTCACTCTCCAGATTACCAGATAATCAAACGCCCTAATCAAAAGACACTATGCGGAATCTTTTTTTAATCTATTGTATGTAATCTTTCATTCCAGGTTTTTCGTCAGTCTTCCCTCCCCTGACCGATGTTGAGGCCAGAGTGAGGACAGAAGCGTGTCCAAACCAGCGTTTATCTCATGAGTGTGTGTGTGCCATCTCGGCACTGCCATTGACTAGGGCTGTGGCCGCGGTGGGCCCGCCCCAAGGGGGCCTTTGTACACATCACACCAGGCCCTCATTGAACTGTGCTGCTCACGCCATGGATCCACAGAGGGACAAATATGGCGAGCGGCCTGCCAGGAGTACGAAAGTTTCCCAGGGAAGTCGCAGTGGACACGCGTCCCGGCCGTCGGGCTCCTCGAGCTCCTCAGGGGTTCTCATGGTGGGCCCAAATTTTCGTGTTGGCAAAAAGATTGGCTGTGGAAACTTTGGTGAATTGAAGCTAGGTAAGTAAAGCAAAGGGATCAAAGCAATCTCTGCAGTAGGATCTTTTGTTAGTATTTATGGAAGGACGGGACAAAACCAGATCTTTTCGGATGTTGTGCAGCCACGAAGATATAAATAAAACAGGAGTTTGTCACTAAATCTTTTTTTCCCCTCCCCAGGTAAAAATCTCTACACCAATGAATATGTAGCTATTAAACTGGTAAGTTGACATTTTCTTTCTGGATAACCTCTGTGTATAAATGGTTGAAAGCAAAATGATTTAGGCTATCGGTGAACGTCTTGCCACCGGTAGTCATAAGTCCTGCAAGAGTTCATTTGTTGAGCTTTTCCCTCATGCTGCACCTTATTCACTTGATCCCAAAAAGATTGTTGCTAATATTAGTCTGTGCCATTGTTGTAAGACAGGAAGCATGTTTCATGAGACAAAGGGATTCGTTAATTTATCCTCAGATGTTACCACGCTGCATGTTTTGTCACCACTATTTTCATAAGCACTTTGCTGTTCTGAAGGCTACATACTGGCAAAGTGACTCATGCGTCTTATTTCACACTGGCTGAAGAAACACTGCCAGTGTTCATTTCACCCAGTGACGTAGTTGGTGTGGCATACTCGGCAGTGTGTAGTCTTTCGAAACATCAATGGATGGTGAAGTCTGTTTTAAGTATACAACATTTGAAGCTTTATCGCAGAGTTGTCATGTTTGTAAAATACCCTACAATTGTCCTCAAATACTTGAGTATTCTCGGATAAAACGTGACGTTTGGATTGTTAATGGGCAAAGGTTTGGTGCTGTGACTGACTCTCAATATACTTGACATATCTCTGAAGTCCCCTTGTCAACTCAAATGTTGATCGTGTGGTTCTGTACTCTTTGTGTCAAATTGGGCACACATATTGTAGTAAGGCTACAGTCATGCTGAGCCAGTTGTCCCGTATCAGTACTGTAAAGCATGCCCACACCCTCCCCCCCTGTCCCTCCCATGTAGCTCGTCGGCCCGCATTCACACTGTGTTGCACTCCAGCATGGCCAAGCACACACAACACTTTTTTTGTATTATTATACAAAAGAGTAAGTAAGGCCACAGATTAATAAGAGCACAAAGTTGAACAAAAAGTTGTCATATCAAAAGAAATGTAATTTTCCAATTTCCCACAGAGCTAGATAAGAATACAGGCATCTTAGACCAGCAGGCCTGCCACTTATATATTTTATTCAGTATTTGTTCAATGCACTTCTAATTGATGATTCAACAAAGCCAACAAAAATCGTAATTTCAGGCTTCATACATTTTCTCAAGCACACACGCAATTTAACTAATTTAACACTTTAAACTAATGGTATGTTAATACTGTAGAATATTTAACGTTAATGCTTGACACAACCAGTGTTGTGTCCAAGGACTGGCAACCCGAGGCCAAGCCCAAGGACTTGACTCCGAGGCCAAGGCCAAGGACTTGGAAAATTTTCCGAGGCAAGGCCAAGGACTCGAGAAATTTTCCAAGGCCAAGGACCAAGGGCTGATTTTGAAGCTGAGGCTTAGCCGAGGACATGTATAAAACGATGCTATCATACCACTTGGCAGGTCTTCATGATTTGCAACACCCCTCCATCATAACCCCTTGCACTCCCTAACGCTTGAATGAAGTGTTTTTATTCAAAGAGTAGAACAGTCAGGGTACGTGTTATTTATACTGAGAATAACAAAAATAAAAGCATATGATATACATTTATGAATTAATGTTTTAGTGCAGTAGTTTCTTAATATGAAGCAAATCAACACTCAACAGGCATGACATGGCACGGAAGACAAGTTGAGAAATGACTTTGCATAGAAGTCAATCACTGACTGCAGGAAAAGCGGTAATCTCTGCAGTGATAATTTTACAGTTTGCCAGCGGCGAGTCCCAGGGTATGAAAAGTGTATGAAAGTATGAGTCCCATTATGCATTGAGAGAGTCCCAAATTTTGAATTCTGAAACGGCCTACTTATTCAATTGCATATGATAATAACACAAACAACAACATATACATAAACTGACAAACAAATGCTGCAAAAATTTCAATAATTCAGGAGCAGGCCTGTGGATTTCGGAAATTCATGGTAACCGTTTTTCGGTTCCGTCGGATTACCCAATGGGAAACCACGGTAACTAATGTTGGGTTCCGTAAACGTTCATCATGGGAACCCATTTTTCTATTTTGACTGATATTCATAATCAAGAATTTTGAAACTCAAAAGTATAATGTTTCAAGGGTCAATGTTTGAAAACTATGCATTAACAATGAACATTCCATCAGCAGCTGTGTACTCCAGGTTTATTCCAAAAAATAAATGGACCAAAAACTGGTGTACTCATGTGGCATCATCAGAGTATTTTTTCCAATCTCACTCTGCAAAGATTAATTTGCTGGTAATCATTAATACAGGTAAGTATTGATGTGGCTTGACATCCTCTTCCCAAGACGATGCATGTGTAATCTACGATCAATTTGATGAAAGAATTTAACATGCAGTACGTCATCATGAGTTCTACCAACAGTTAACATTAGCATTACTACACCTTGTGACGAATGTTTTATTCATAAAGTTGCCATGCTACAACCAGTAAATTATAGAATAACCAATACTGTTTCATAATATTTTTCATAACGATTAGCCTACAAATCTAATGACCAACTTGCCTCGTAATCGTGCCTCTCGTCGTATCTTGCTCTCGTGTTCTGTGCATACATTCCTGGTGAGTTTAGTGATACGCCCTTTGGACGATTCATACGAAAAATCAGACTGGCATTCCCATTTCTTAAATGTCGTAATTAGTCGACCTTTGTGAGTTTTTATCACCGCCATCTCAAACTTTCATCAGCGCGATTCCTCAGTTTGTGGACTAAAATAGCAACCAGCATGTGCACATAACGTTATCTGTTGCATCCCCCCCAACACTGAAAACAAAACAAAACGAAAGTAAATTAGAAGAAAGACACTCACACACCACACCACACCACAAACACACATAGAGGCACAGTGAAATCGCGTTGATCACACAGTCAACTCGTGTGCGGTGACTTTTATGGTTAAACTATTTTTAGGTACCGTTAAAATGACGCCATGGAAACGACACGCTACCGGTAACGATTGTTACCGTGAAATCCTCAGGCTTGCCATAGTTTTTTTGTTTTGACTGAGGAATTTCCTTGCGTCCCAAAAACGCACATTATTTGGAACTGTGCGTCCCGTGGGAAAATTATGCGTCTAGGATGCGGGACGCAGAGGTAACGAGATGGCTCAGTCTCTAAACATTCTCTGAGTACTACTATTATTACCACTCCCACTAATACTACATTAATTAATTTAATACCTTCAACTTCACAATAATAATAAATAATTACATCAACCATGATTTTAAACTATGTATTATCAATATTCATTATTCCAAACATGAGAAAGCATTCAGCAAACATAACTGGAATCGAGCAAAAGGACTCCAAATCCCAACGGCCAAACCCAGAAGTGAAGTGCCTCCAAGTGTTATTGACTCCAGCTGTAACGCAAATTACTTGGTTCAAACAAACATTCTAGTGCGACCGCACAAACGTGACGACTGTGCAAAAATAACTAAATAAAAGACCCCACTGTTACAGAAAGGCTTTACACACTATTTAAACTGCCGATCGCGAACGGAACGAACCATGATTGAAACTAACTGTGATGCCGCTCTTTACACGTTGCACTGACTGTCACCTGTCAGTGGCAGCCCCACCCCTCTTAAAGCGCCAGATAAATTCATCAACATGGGTTTCCCTGGATGGATTTTGTTTGATTTCTTCATGATTTTTGCGGTTCTCGGGTCCACTTTATACCTGTGGATGAAGGATTAGAGGTTCAAATCCCTCGTTGTGTCCGAGGACTGGCGACCCGAGGCCAAGACAAAGGCCAAGGACTTGACTCCGAGGCCAAGGCCAAGGACCAAGGACTTGCCGCCGAGGCCAAGGACCAAGGACCGACCTTCAGTCCTCGAGCCGATCCTCGAGGCCAAGGACCGGCTCGAGGAACACATCACTGAAATGTATTCTTATAAAAATGTTTTTGTTTCCCTCAAAACTATAGGCGTCTCCTAATTTTGTTCTTTTTTTTTGTACAGTACTCGTTTTCATATTGGCCATAATAATTCTTTGTAGAATCATGCAAGGTTCTGATTATAATCCATCGCTGGTGCGCCAATTTATTTCATTGATGACACAGCAGTTCCGTTCTACGCAGTGTTCTTGTTGACGAGCAGCGGAAGTAGTCTGTGCTTGAGCAAGGGTACACTGAGCGTTCCCTCCAAGCATGCTTAAATTCTATACAGATTGGCAAGCGTGACTTGGCCCTTTATGCCAATTTCCAAATGGAAGTAGTCAATGCATTTCCTTATTTTTGCTGACTTTAACTGTAAAATTGTCTCAAACGGACTGCTTCTTTGCCTTTTGTTTTTGCACAGGAACCCGTAAAGTCAAGGGCACCGCAGTTGCATTTAGAGTACCGGTTCTACAAAACGCTGGGAACTACAGGTAGGTGACAGTGGCGGATTTGGCTGGTGTTTTGGTTTCACTGGTCCGTGTATTTGTTGTCATATGTTGGGCTGATTGTATATTTACATAGCAGGTGATTATCCATAACTCAATGTTGGGATGTGATATTCCAACAGGTTTAGCAACGTACTTCTTTTTTCAGGAATGTGCGTGTCTGTATTCTTGTGCACTTCAAAAGATAATACCTTTGGGACAAAATAGGAGGTGGGTGCAATTAAAAAGAAGTAGAAGAAAGTTGTGCAATTAATCAAATGCAATGTTCAATCTTTACATCGATTGAAATAAAGTATCCCTTTGGTTATTCGGACTAAAAAAAAAGTGTCACAGGCACTGAAAATCTTCCCTGTCAGTATTTTGTGCATCAGAGGTAACTTAATGATTATGTCATATTTCCAGTTCTGGCTGAGCATAGCATACCATTCATAATGCCTGAATGATTCTGTGGTGACTTGCGTCTGCAATGACACCAATTTGTTGAACAGACAGTGGCCCAGAAATATACATCTTGTCCCAAAATGTAATGATGCACCAGAACTCTTGTTTCAGAAACAAGCTTCACAAAAACAAATTAGGAAACATAACATGGATTCATTAACACCCATATTGTCACCCATTAAAATTGACACGACGTGTTGCTTATCGTCATATTCATATGGTTCTTTAGTTCTGAGATGTTTTATTTGAAAGGGAAAAAAAAGAGTTTGTGGAGACTTCCTACGCAAGTCATAATCCCTTTGCAGCAGAAAATGGGACCAAACAGAATAAAGCATTATCACTGTCAGTGATCAAACATTGGCTATGTGACAACAAAAACACCTACGTGCCAAACTTCGTGGTGTAATATTAAGTTCAATTTCAATTCAGTCTAACCCACCGCAAATTTTAGAAAGGAGAGACAATTGGTTCCTCGAGGAATCTGCAGAGAAAAAGTATTTACTCAGTGGAGAACAATTCTGATTCTGCAGAGCAAATACTGATTGCGCAGCTTGAAAGATGAGTTTCCGCGGCATTGAAAAAAAAACAACCTAAAATGACCAGTTATAAAGCAAATTTATGTTGTAGTTAATGCTAATGTCAGTAGACGTCTCTGTTCTATGACGTCGTAATTATTGGACATCTCCATGAAATGAAGACAATTAAAAACGTCGCCTCATTTCCCTGTAATAATTCCACCACCTCTCGCGTCGCGCCCCCACACGTTGCATCTTATTTCCTTCCATAAACACTGCCACGTGTCGTCGAGTTTGTGTGTGGTACCCAACGTGCTTTGTGCGCGTGCTTGTCACATCACAGATGCGGTCAGTTAACAGGACACCTTTGTTTTTGTCATGAGAACATAAAAAGAGTGGATTTAACAAAAAAGATCAGAATTGTGCATCTCGCCCTGCAGTGTGAATGTAGCCGGTCTGACCGGGATGAAGACGAACGTGAATGTAATTTTCTGCCCTCATTACCGCGGACTGCTTTCAATTCCGCAGAGAGCTTTGAAATGTGCGGCAAATTCCGCGGTCACGGAATCGCGGATTCCTGCGGGGACTCGACAATAGCCCTCCAAGCGAATCCAACTACAATGCGATCCGCGACAAAAATTATCTTGAAACTCCTGATTTAAATGACACAATCCATTTTCCAATCCGCTTTATCCTCACAAGGGTCACCGGTGGTGCTGGAGCCCATCCCAGCTGTCTTCAGGCAGTAGGCAGGGGACACCCAGAACCGGTTGCCTGCCAATCGCAGGGCACACACAGACGAACAACTGTCCCGCGCTCATACTCACACCTAGAGACAATTGAGAGTGTTCAATCAGCCTGCCATGCATGTTTTTGGAATGTGGGAGGAAACCGGAGGACCCGAAGAAAACCCACACAGGCACGGGGAGAACATGCAAACTCCACCCAGGAAGGCCAGAGCCGGGATCAAACCCACGACCTCTGCACTGTGAGGTTGACGTGCGAACCACTGCATTGCCCCAGCTGGAAATTGCCATTTTAAATAATTTTCTTGACAAATTGGAAAAATACACTTGGAATAGTGACACCATAATTTATCGAGAATACCATGCACACATTTTATATGCAGTCCAAAAATTGCCCTTCAAAAGCTGATTTTCCTTTGTACTCATATTAGACACTCCCCTCATTTTGCGGGTATACATGCTCAATAATTCAAGTACAGTATTATCCTCATAGTGATTTGTATAGATTTTGATTTTGTGTGTGTGTGTGTGTGTGTGTGTGTGTGTGTGTGTGTGGGTGTGGGTGTGGGTGGGTGTGGGTGTGGGTGTGTGTGTTTTGAGGCAACATTGTTAACACTGGAGCCTTCGTCCAGGCTGCCACCACCCCTGATATGACACACGAAGCCTTCTCACCTGATCACATGTGATTTCTTAAGACCAAAGAATGGCAAAATGTCCTGAATAGGTGCCAATGTTTACCAATTGGTGAGATTGTGGTGAAAAACTTGTTTTGGAAAATACTTCTTGCGTTTTTGGAAACCAACTAGTATACAAAAGTTGGCATCAGGCATTTTTTTGTTTTTAATTTATGGCTGTTTCCTTATTCCTCGCTGACCCGTTTTATATTATCCATTACGTATCACATTAGAATGAAAGTACACATCTTTTCCACAACCTCGAGGTACTGGTAAACATCTATACAATGTAATGTTTTTTGTAATTTTGCATGTACTTGTGTATAATAGGCTCACCACCGATTTTTAATGAATAAAACAAGAAAGTGTTCTCGAAATTACGCCACTCAGATCCAATCTGTTGGAACAAGGAGTAAGGGAATTTGTTGGTGATGCAGGGTCTTTGCAGTTTGGATCTCCTACGTGCTCGTGATTGTTTTGCAAAGACAAGGCATAGAAAAGGGCAACTGTGTGGAAATTCATTAAATATTTAGAGAGTGGGTCTGCCTTTCTTAGTACTAATCTGACTCTCATCTCTCCTCCAGATGGGAGAATGGGACATCATTGCAGCTCCTCATACCACACAGCAAATTCTGTTGTCATAGTGCCCGTGGGTCTTTCAGCATGAATGTGCATTGACTCATGTCCAGTCAGGTGTTGTTTTCTAACTGTAACCAACTGTCGGATTGGATACTGATGAGGGTTACTCTCAGGGATTTTTCAAATCTTTTCCAAACATGTGGGAACTGTTTGTCCGTACAATCCGTAACTAGTAATTTTGCTACCATGTTTTCACAACACTGCACACAATTTGGGTTAATGGTTGAGAGTATCGTTGAAGGTCAGGTGCTGTGAGAAAAAGGGTATTGCAGGCATGAAACATTATATCAGCTTCTTTTCTTCTGTGAGGACAGCTTGAAACACTCCTGCACTCACAGCGCTCATATTGACCAGATCTTAAATATTGTAGATGAAAGAGAAGAAGAATCTGATCGCCCAAGTGATTTTTTTATCTTAATATGCAGCAGTTTTTCACTTCCTTAAATTATTTTTTAAATCAGTTTTATTTGATGGATGTGCACAAAATAGCCTTTAGGTTTTGACATAAATTACATAAACATTAAAAGAATGAAAATTGGAATGTTCATATTTATTCACCCCCTTTGTTATGAAGCCCCTAAAAAGCTCTGATACAATTAAAAGTCAGACGCTTGAACAGAAGAATCAAAGTGTTACGGTATACACGCATGGACAAAATTGCTGGTACCCCTCTATTAATGAAAGAAAACCCCACAGTGCTCACAGAAATAAGTTCTGACAGAAGTCATTATTAAATACAAAACTATTTTAAAAAGCAAACGTAGAGGCCTGGACAAAAATCATTATACCCCCCCCAAAAAGGGGGTTGTAATATCAGAGGTGCTTGTAATTGTGGCACGCATGATTTGATCTAAAATATTTTATAATTAATGCAGGATTTCTGCCTACCTACCCACCCACTTACACTTGAATAAATACACTTAAATTAAAGATTGAATTTTCGTCCACGCCCCTTTTTTGGGGGGAGGGGACTATATTATTTGGGGGCAAAAAAATAATTTATTAGAACCTAAAAAAAACAGGGGTGGCAACAATTATGGAGGTCAGTGTCATATCTCTTCACCCTAATCACAGCATCTCTCGAGTGAAACTTGGAAGCATCATGCTGTGGAGGTGTTTTTCAATAGCAGTCTCTGAGAAACTGCTTAGCCTTAGTCAAGGGAAATATGGTTGGTGTTAAATACTGGTGATATTCGTCAGTAAAACATGTGCTAGTCTCCAAGTGATCGTCAGAGATGAGTGAGCTCAAGAAAACTTGAGACACTTTTAGGAAAACCGCAGAGAAACTATTCATTTTCTCTCAAGACTTAATGCTGTCCTTAGTCATAACAACATTGTCTCAAAAGGTTTGAGTGTCCATCCGTGTACTATTAGAAATAATGCGTATCCACATGTTAGAAGGCTTTTTATTGTCGATAATGATGGGTCTTCTCTGCTTGTTTTTCGTTAGTTCTTTAAAAGTCCATTTTTTTTTTCTGTTGAATAACCGTTCATCCACTTATTTACACCATCTCCAAGCCGACACATTTCAGGCCTCCCACAGACACTACGTGCCTGTAGTACAATTAGCAACCCACAGCATTGGATAATAGTGTCCAGATACGCAGCGCGGAGCGCGGCAGGACTCCTACTTGTGCATATGCTGGCAAGAGCATATAATGCGCTGCCGTTCCTTTGTAGGGATTGCTGTTGTAGGCCACAGCATGAACACTGTTGATTTAGAAAATGATAGTTCACTCAACATGTCTATACACTTGCAAGAAAGATAATGTGAACCCGCTAGATTCACCTCAGCTTCTGCCTAAATTGTTGCTAAAATGTGATCTTATCTTCATATAAGTTGCATCAAGAGCATTTTGTGTTTTTACACACAAACAATTACATGGTTAAAGTACTCAAGTGTCATGCCAAACTTACGGCGTAGGATTTATTTTATATTTTTAACAAGGCCAGCTGTGTCAGTGTGAGGGTCTACGTGAGTGTTGTACTGAAGTGCTTTAACTTGGCGAATCAAAAGGGTAGATCCACGAAAAGTTTGCAATACTGTACTGTTGTAGGGGTGGGTACCAAAGTTGGCACTTCTTTTGGTACTGCCGAGTACTGATTCTTATAAAATCAAACGCTCCCATGTTTATGTAGCGAAGTGGCTCCTTTGGACTGAGCGAGAGTGGAAAGAGTTGGCGATTTTCCATGGTGCACGCACAAGGACATCGTGATGTTACTCAGTTGCTGCTGTTTGCTTCTCTGACAATTTGTTTGTATGTGTTTTAGCCGAAGGTGTGCCGCAAGTGTTTTACTTCGGACCCTGTGGGAAATACAATGCCATGGTTCTGGAGCTCTTGGGCCCAAGTCTGGAGGACTTATTTGACCTATGTGACAGGACCTTTTCATTGAAGACTGTCCTAATGATCGCAATTCAGTTGGTGAGTTCTTTTCCAATCTTATATGCGCTTCAAAAAGGCACTTCAGTCTTTGGCCCTCGTCTTTCTGTTTTTACACTCTGACTGACATGTATCCTTTGTCTCCAGATATCTCGAATGGAGTATGTGCATTCTAAAAACCTCATCTATAGAGATGTAAAACCTGAAAATTTTCTCATTGGACGACAAGGGAATAAAAAGGAGCACATTATCCACATTATTGACTTCGGCTTGGCCAAAGAATACATCGACCCCGAGACCAAAAAACACATTCCATACCGGGAGCATAAGAGCTTGACTGGCACCGCCCGCTACATGTCCATCAACACGCATTTAGGCAAAGGTACACAAGGCTATCCTAACTCTTGGCTTTATTTTGAAGTTGTCTCAAGCTGTGTTTCTCAATTGTTGTCATCCTGGCACCCACATATTTGTGTTGTTGTGACCCACTTTTATCTAAGTTAAGAACAATAAAGCATGTCTTATTCAAAAAGAGCCTCTGAAGATACATGTACGGCAAATAATTTTAAACACCTTCAAATGAATCTGACAATTCCACCAAAAGCATATTTCTTGCAATGATGCCTGTTAAGCAAAGGCTCAGCTGCGCTGTAATTCTTACCGGGTAAATTAATGACTCGAGCACAAGTGAGTAACATTTCCTGTCACTTACCCAAATGTGTTCTATGCTGGAACTTTGTATGCCTCTGTATCGCCCGCACCCACTCACCAAAAATATTCAAATACAATTTGTTTCCTATAACTGTTGACTAGGTGTCCTTAACCCACCAAAAATGGGTGCACGATTCACTTTTGGGTACTGAACCACCAGTTGAGAATCACTGCTGTAAAGAGTTTTATGTCAGTTGGTTTGGCTCTTGAAAACTGTTCATCAGAGAATGTTTTTAACTCTTGATTTAGAGCAAAGCCGACGAGATGACCTGGAAGCCTTAGGTCACATGTTCATGTATTTCCTTCGTGGGAGTTTGCCGTGGCAAGGACTCAAGGTAACATATAAAATAGTTTTTGTTTTGTTTTTTCATATGTCCAATGGAATGTTTTTCAATCTACTCATCCAAAATGCTTTCAAAAGGGGGCTGTAAATATCGGTCTCCTGAAAGAATGTTAAGAGCTTCTTCGAATGCCTCTATAAGTAATTGTTTTGAAAATACAATGTCACTATCCCAACTTGACCCAAATACTGTGTATTATCTATCTATGTATATATCTTATGAGCAAGGAATTGAGGTATACCAGTTCCTTTGAATCTGAATTTTTCATTGTATCAACATTTTTGAGGGCAATTCTATGCTTCATAAAGCATGAACGATTTATAGAAGGCCTTGGTGCAAGGCCTATAACTGTGTGAATGCTTGGAGGAGAATGGTATGAAGAACAAATGACCCCCGACCCAATCCCATGCAGCACCTTGGAGGTAAACTTGAATAGAAATGAAATAAAAAAATACAAAAAAAAGAATTCCCGAAAATTCCCAGAGACAAAAGAGCTATTATATTTCGGCGTGTCCGGCGTGCATACATTTGGTTAACCATCCACACATTGTTACCCTGTGGTAGTCCATACAACTGCTTCATGTCATGAGCTCGATATGTGTTGGATCTCCCGCAGGCTGACACACTGAAAGAGCGATACCAAAAGATTGGAGACACTAAACGAAACACTCCCATCGAGGTCCTGTGTGAGAACTTTCCAGGTATGTTGCTGAATTTACCTGTGTATTGCTAATCCACAGAGCCGTTAATCATTCAATTATCAAACGTATTTGGCAGTTGTGGAAATAATATGGATAAAGATGATATCATTTATAGGTCACCACAAGCACCGGGGCATATTGTTGCCTGTCTTAAATTCACAACCTGTGATGTTGTTTCATTCAGAGGAGATGGCCACCTACCTGCGATATGTAAGACGGCTAGACTTCTTTGAAAAGCCAGACTATGAATATTTGAGGACTTTATTCACTGAATTGTTTGAGCGCAAAGGATACACCTTCGACTACACGTACGACTGGGTTGGCAGGCAGATTGTAAGTAACACATGTCAAATGTGAACTGTCAAATATAAATATCACATCCGATTCATGTTTATGAGTTCTCGCTTCCCTTTAGCCCACGCCAGTGGGATCTGTCCATATAGACTCTGGGGCGTCTGCAGTCACGAGAGAGAGCCATCCCCACAGAGACCGGACCTCCGCACACCCACCGATAAGAAATCAGGTATGAAAGCTTTTGTATTTGGGACGATGCGCGTTTAGGTTGGTGCGCTCAAGTGCACACATGGCTACAGCAATTTCTATTCAGAAAATAGAAAGGTACGCTAAAATGTTAATTTGATGGGAATTAATATTGAGAGAGAAGCAAACCTAACTACAAATAAGAAACGTGTCCACCAGCGGGTTCGGGGATTGCTGCCATGACAGGCACCAACCACCTGACTGCCACAGCTCCAATCGCCCACCTCAACAATGGAGGCACGGAACATGGTCCACTTGGACTCACTGTCTGTCCCCCGGACCCCCCCTGGATATTCGGTGTAGTTCAGCTGGAGCGAAACTCTTTTCTGACAGGAGATTCTGCCAGACGTTCCCAGCAAACCCTTACAATACGTTTGGGTCTGCAAGGTTGAACCGGCATTCCCCCCCCCCGCACCACCATACCACCAGATCAATTTACAGCTCTGCCACTTTCTTCACCCGAGTGTCCAAAACATTCAGCCACAAATCCCATGACACAACTATGAAGTCGAGCATCGAACTATGGCTTCGGGTGTCCTGGTGTCCAAGTGCACATATGGACACCATTATGTTAGAACATGGTGTTCATTATGGACGAACTGTGACGAGCACAGAAATCCAATAACAGAAAACCACTTGGGCTCCGATCGGGGGTGGGGGGGTGGTGGTCCTCCCAGCCACACCCTTCCAGGTCTCACTGTCATTTCCCACATGAGCATTGAAGTCCACCAACAGAACCAGGGAGTCCCCAGACCTGACTCTAGAGGGGGGCCGCGGCAAGGCAACTCACGTCCGGGCATGGGAGAACGGTTTATTCATCATAGGGGTCTTTTGAGCCTTGCCTTTGTTTGGTCTCTCACCTTGGACCTAAGCTCCAGACAACTTGGCTCCTAGGATCATTGGGACACACAAACCCCCTCCACCGTGTTAAAGCAATGGCTCACGGATCGGAAGCTGTTGAATAGCTCAGTTCAAGCCAATGTAATTAGGTTAGGTATGTTTTTTTTTTTTTTTTTTTTAAACACTTTCCACATGATGTGACAGTAGTATAGTTTAAAAGTAGCGTACAATTTGAGTGGCATGGAAGATTGAAACTGATTAGACAACTGTCAAGTATTGAAATCAGTTCTCAATACTGCCATTGTATTGATTTTGATTACAAAATGTCTTCATAAACAATGAGGTTTTGTTTTCTGAAACACAGTAGATGGTTGATCATTGGTTCAGTAGGATCTTGTGTTATTTTTTGCTGAAGCAGAAGGCAGTTTTTGACCATTTGTTTGGTCTCTGGCACATTTGTTTCAGTTCTCTGGCTGGTTATTAACCTTGCTTGGTTTGATTTGACTATCATTTTGTTGTTTTGGTTGTTCTCCGATTTCCATGGTGCTTGCATGAACCTGGCCTGGCACACTTGAATACCCATCTTTCCTAATGCAACTGTTCCATCATCCCTCCCTCTCTCATTACTCCCCCGTCACTCGGCGTCCCCAACTCCTGAGCAGACGGCAGTCTCTGATCGACGAGGAGCATGGGAGGTGCAGCCCTCTCGCCAAGCAAACTCCTCCTACCTGACCTCTCACCTAGCAGCGGACAGGCACGGGGGCTCAGTGCAGGTATACACCCCTCACCTGATCAGCCCGTCACCCCATCCAAGTCTGATTCCTCAGATCTGTCTTATAGCACCTTGGTGGCATCGTGTCAAGTGCACAGGTGGCCTCTCAACAAGAAGCACTAAAACCTTCTTATATTAGCCTTGATAAGTGATGAGAATTTTAATAATTGTGAACCAATTTTTCATGAAAATGCTTTAGCCTTGGTGCATCATTTTTCATCATTGTCATAGAAGCAACCAGTTTACTGTAGGACAGTTTCACAGATTAATTTCTCTCCATAAACTGAGAAAAGGAAATTACTCGTCAAAATTGATCACAGATGATGCGGTGTTACACACGCCTTGTCATTCAAAATGTAAGAATGCATAGTTTGTCCCATTTGGTCAATGAGGTGTATGAGATAGATCTATTGTCATGTCCTCCCAAACTTGTGTGCCTCTGGCTGGTGAATGTTCCCCCCACACCACCATATGCATGTCGTCATGGTGCCTGACCCCACGGACAACGATGATGCCAAGTAACAGCAGATTTTATTTTTAGGTCTTACTGTACTCGTCATGACATCTTTGCGTACCTCGGGAAAACGCGAAGCTTCTTGCATGGCAGGATGACCCGAATTAGTGCTTACGGTACTTCTGAAATGGTCTTTAAGAGGAACATCCATCTCACAATACAGTGGGACATTGAAGCTGGATTACACTCAATTCCAGGATGTTGGTAGACCTCTGATTTGTACAGCTTTCCAAAAAAAAAAAAAAAACTATCAGAAACTGTGAAAAATAATTGCAGGGTCAAACTGTTGTCATCTTAATGTTAACATTTAAACCATAATGATGATACAAATGCAAAACAAGCTGAAATACATACGGCAATGTTCAAGCACAATTATTAACAAGGAAGAAGTAAAAGTAATCTCAATAATTCACCTCACACACCTAATATTTTTTAATGTAGAAGTATAAAAATAAGAACCTTGAATTTGATGTATAATGCTCGGACGCCGCAACAGTTAAACGTGACTTGATTTTGTGGAGCATATGGTATACCGGATATTCTTTCGTCCATTCTTTTCTAAACACCTCATGTCCACGTGGGTTCTTCTTTTGAAACAATGACAGTACAAGCTAGAAGCCAAATAAAAAGCAAAACGTGAAGAGGTTTAATGGTTGCAAAACGGATCTCGATTCAGGCATCAGTCTTTTCGCATGTCACAATTAAATACTGTTCGACTGAGATTTTTGAGGAACGTCTTTCTTTATGTCATTTCCTACATAGTCTGATGAATTTCAAATTGGGCCTGAATTATTAAAGGTTTGCACGTGCAAAAACAGCCACAGAGTTGATTGCTCACGCAAACAGATCTGAATGCTGATCGAGGGACCATGACCAGGATCGTGCCCGCTAAATGCACCGATAGAGGCCATGCTGTTCATTTTGTGCATTGGTAGCGTATATGCAAATAGATGAATTCAGCACATGTATTGTGATTTATCAGACCTGACATGCAATATAATGGGTGATTTTGCGTCTTTTGCGCAGCAGTTTCTCGGGCGTACTCTCCCATGTTTTAACTGTGCGTGCGTGCGTGTGTACATTCTAAAATCGGCAAATAAAAATGAATCACGTGAAATCGTGACTTTGAAATATGAACGTTATAGGAGTGGAAACGTAAGCGGGTACCTTCGAGAGGTTTGACTGCACAGAATGCATACAAAAAAGTACAAATTTATTCAAGTGTGTTTGTGATTCAAATGTTTTTTTTTTGTTTGTTTTGGTTTTTTTTATAACAGGAGAAACAAAGAATTCAAAATACCCATCAGTGCTATACAACATTATGAATGCTGTATGTGTTCAGCCACCTAGTGAGGCATACTGTTCTGACATGATTTTTTTTTTGTCATGAATTTGAACCATTTCTGAAACAGTGTAACTTTCAATTGATCGGCATAATCCCATCCAGTAATGCAGTGCGCCTTTTGTTTTATTGACGTGCGGCTTGCTCTTTGCTACTGTGAGACTGACCCTTGTGCAAAGCAGTGCGGTTGCAATGTTGCATTGTCTTCACCCGCTGAAATCACCGCTGGGTTCACGCGGATGCGGGCGAACATGTTAACTTGAATTTCAAGCGGAAAGATGTGATGTGAATGATGTGCGTGTCTGTGTGTGCCACAGGTGGTCAGCTCAACCAACGGGGAGCTGAATGCCGACGATCCGCTAGCAGCTCATTCCAATGCGCCGATCTCCGCCCAGGCAGAGGTGGAAGTGGTCGACGAGGCCAAGTATGTGTCATGCAGCCGCACCGCTTCTCTTCCTTGTCCTTATGCTGCCTCCTCTCTTTCCTGCTCTTCCTCTCCACCTCGTTTTGCTTTGCTCTCGCTGCCTTTTTGCCATGCTGTGGAACTGTTGACACCCTTCATTTTGATCCAACCGCTTGTATCTTGTTTGACTGTGTGGCTTGCTCATCTTTGACAATTTGTCCATCAGATTTTCATGGGATTCTATCCCCCCCTCCCCCCAACATAACACACTTATCGTGTGAAGTCTGGGGTGTTCATTTTCAGCTTTGACCACTCCCCCCAATGTTTTGCGCTTCTTGCCTCAATGGTGCTACTTCCTTACATATGAGAACAGTTGTGCTTGTTAGGTGGAACATCTGACTGAAAGGGAATGACTGCTTATTTATTGAAATTGAAATGCAGATGTTAATGTCACCTTGACTCAATTTATGAAGAACGACGTTTGTTAACCCTGGAGAACCCAAGAACTTTTTTCTTCTTTGGAAAATGATGAATTATACATTAAATGACTGCTATATGTTCACTGAACACCAAAATATACAGGTATGTTTTTTCAAATATTCAATGCTTTAATTCTAATTTAGGATTAGGGCCAAATCTGACCCTCTGGGATTTAAGGGTAGCATTTGAGTAGCGGAATTTATAGGGGCCAAATTTGACCCCGTGGGTTCTCCAGGGTTTTAATATACAATACATCCGGCAAGTATTCACGGCGCTCCACTTTTTTCGACATTCCACAGTGTCATTCCAAAATACTGGGAATTCAGTTTTTCCCTCTCAAAATTCTTCACGCAAAATACTTCAACACTTCATCACAACAATATGAGAAAACAAGTGGGGTTTTTTTAATTGAAAAAAAATCGCAAGTATTCACAGCCTTAGCCGTGTAGCTCACAGTTGGGCTCAAGTGCATCGTGTTTCCACCCATCATCTTTGAGAGGTTCCTACAGCTTTACTGGAGTCCACCTCTGGTAAATTCACTTGATTGGACATGATTTGGAAAGGCGCACACCTCTCTATAAGCTCCCACAGATGATGGTGCATGTTAGAACACGAACCAAGCATGAAGTCAAAGGAGTTGTCCGTCGACCGCCAAGACAGGATTGTCTCAAAGCACAAATCTGGAAAGGGTACAGAAAAAATATATATATATACAAGTCAGCATCATGAAGTTGGGATGATTTTTCACCGCTAGGACCTGGGAAACGAATCTGAATAGAGGGCAAAGTACAGACATCCTTTTTCACATTGTCATTATCGGGCATTGTTTGTAGAAATTTGAGGGGGAAAAAATAATTGATTTCATTTTGGGATGAGGCTGTTACATAAGAAAATGTGGAAAAATTAAATGCTGTGACAATTTTCCAAGCGCGCTGTCTCTTCCAATCTGCTCCAAGAGACACCTCTTGGTGGGGCTTCGGTGAACTGCACTGTAAAAAGATAACGTAGCACATACACATCTTCCATCAGCACCGAGGCTCAAAATACCAAAATGACTTCTAATATCAACTTATAAAATAAATTGGGCAACCTTCATTTCAGTCAATTACATATAACGGTGGCATCCCTTCCCTACTGGATATCAAAAGATTCAACAGAAAATGATTTAGTTTCTACGAATCGCACTCATTTGCACTCGTTTCTATTTTTGTGTAATGATGAGCCGTCCTCCAGTGGTGTCCATTCACTCGCTTGTTTGATATGATGATTGGCGTCGTGGCTGGCAGGTACTTTGATGGCTCCGACAGGACTCATGCTGCTACCAGCTAATTAACAGGGAATCGCAGTGAAATGGCGCTGCACATAAATTTCCACACTCCTGGAAGATGTTGTGCAGTAGATCTACAGAGCACAACAACAGATTTTAGAAGATACCACATGACCTAACGCGAATACAAAATCATGCTCAATATGCTTGGAGATTCCTTTCTGACGGGTAAAACACCGGACATCAGCACCCCCATCAATACTGACATGACAGAAATTCTGTGGCTTTCTGAATCTGATGAAACATGACCGTTTTTGTGTATGAGTAATTTCTGTTGTAGAGGAGGAAAAAGAAAAATGTTTACTGTTGAGTTTCATCCATAATCTCGCACAGTAGTGGAGTGGCAGTATTTTCCACCGTGGCTTTTTTGGCTATTTCCTTATATGATGCAGTGAATCAGACCTCATGGTCAATAATCAAGCCATTTTTAACATTGCGCACGTAGCCTTGCCATTCCACCCAACTGTACCGTGATGGGGGAGTGGAAGTGCTTGGTCAAAGTGGAAAGGACACAATGAGATGATTATGTTATCACAGGAGTGGTCCAAAAGCATTTTCAGGAAGCATTTCACGTTTTCCTGATGAATTCAAGACTCGATAGTGGAAGCTGAATTCATGCAGGTGCAGCGAGAAGTCACTTACTTCTCTCAACCTCCATCTCCAGTTCAGATTTGAAATGGTAGACCCGTCTTGTGTTTCCACCACACGGTGTGTAGGAGGAGTGGCGATAGCTGCGTCACCGACCGAACATGTGTGACATCATGGCAGCACGCCGCAGTGTTACCTGCCAGTAAAATTCAAATCGACAAGATGAGGAGCCGCGTGTGTGGGTGAAGGCGTTTGTCCTCTTCTCGTTTTGTCATTCACATAAATCCGGTGGCTGCTGAATCCAATGCTGTAACATGAACTTCCTGAGATCCTGTAACCAATCCAGAACTAGCAAGTGGTCTAGTTCCTTGTCGTACCCCCCACCCCCCCCCTGCCCACTGTGCGTGTCTGTTCATGTCCGTGCGTGTGTGTGTGTGTTTTGCACGCGCTCTGTCCTCATCATCTTGTTCTTGCGGTATTAATCTTTCTTTCCTTTGTCTTTACACTCTTTGTTCTCTCTTCTGTAGCTGCGTGAAAATGCTCAACCTGTGGTGAGTCCCTCTCTGCTCGTCCACCTCAGCCTCATGGGACAGGGAGTGGATCAGCCTAGGCTGGGCACAACCCACTCGTTGGGTTTTGAATCTTAACTGAACTCATTGGAGCACCTTGACATGTGGCCTATGGCGTATCAAACGTGAGGAGTGGCGACTTGAAACGCGTCAGAAGACGTGGTCCTTTTTGTTTGGCTCCAGGGTAAAGGAGTTAGCGTATTTTCCGCACTATAAGGCGCTTCAGATTATAAAACGCACCTTCAATGAATGGCCTATTTTAAAACTGTTTTCATATCCAGTATATGGGCCGCGCCGCATTGTAAGGCACATAGAATAGAAGCTCCAATAGTGGCTGCGGTTTCACTTTGCATCCACTAGATGGTGCTACGCTCAAGGGAATACAACACAATTCAATGCTGCTTTCTTTATGTAGAGCCTTCACAACCGCTGAAGCTGTAACAAAGCCATGAGAACTGGAAACAATCAGGAACATGAAACATATGAATACAAATGTCATAACACAACAGTAAATGAACGAAAAGTTATGAAGACAATTGATTCAACAAAAAGGCACACAAACCTCGTGGCCTCACATTCACAAGGGGCTGAATATCCTTCAAAGTCTTGCTTGTCTCCTTCCTTCATCCAGTCTGTAGTTAACTATGCTTGTCGTATTACCTTCATTTTATTCTGGCTGCGCAGAGCTCACATAGGAGTTGTCTGAGTATCGGGCAGAACCCTTTTAGGTTACAATTGGTTACTACAAATAATCACCCCTAGATGGCATAGGAACACTAACAGGGAAACAACTCAATGGGGACGAGAAAGACAATTAGTCTCTTTTTATTAGGCGCATCGGATTATCGGGCGCACTGTCGGCTTTTGAGAAAATTGAACACTTTTAGGTGCGCTTTATAGTGCGGAAAATACGGTCAGCCTTTTGTAACGTGAGCATTACGACGAGAGGACCCAGCCATGTCATAATCTATAACTTTGTTGTCTCTGTGTTTATTTATTGAACCCCACTGGCTCATCATGTCTTGGCTCTTTGTGTGCACTCCTCTACATTCTTTCCCTTGGACAATCTTTTTTCCCCCCCTTTGAGTTGTTAAAATAATATATTTAGAAGTTATTTTGATGCAAATGAGCCAAAGTAATTTTCAGCATACACTGTGGATCATTAAATTGGAAATATGCAGCAGTAATAAGCTCCTCCTTGGCGGCTATATCAGTCTGTCTTGTCGTTCATCGCAAAGGTGGTTGATTGCTTTGAAGTCGGGCTTCTGTGCTACTCCATACACCAAACGGATACAAGCAATGCCGTATTGTGCCTTGCCTTGTGTACTGGGAAATAGGAGCAGCACTGGAGCAGAAAAAAAAGGGCCTTCCCTCAATTGTTGGCACAAAATCTGGAAGCCAGCTACACTCGAATTAGGACGTGAGATTCAGGGGGGATATGAAAGGGTCATGCCGAACACCTGATTGATGGCTAAAGAGTTGTCTTTTGCCCATATACTGAACCAGTATAAGCGCTGCCGGTGTTGCATCATTTGCCTAACTGTTAGTTGAATGTGTGTGTTTCTGTCCGCAGGTGCTGCTGCTTCTTCAAGCGAAAACGGAAGAAGAACACACCGCGACACAAATGATGGTCTACGGGCAGTTCAGTTGATTGTGCTGTCAGAAATCAGTGAGGTTCCATTCAGAATGCAAGCGCAGGGAAAGGAGAGCCCACCATGGCGCCGTTTTCTGAAAGGACCAGCGAAATGTTTTTGGCACACTTTGCTCAGTTGCTGGGAATCTTATTCCCCCCCCCCCCCCCCCCCCCACCTCCCCATCCAGGATTTGCGGGATAACATTGTGTTGAAACTTTTGCAAAGCGTAATTTTGCTCCAGGTGCATTTTTCTCCTTTCTGCATCTTGTTTTTTTTTCCCCCTCCTCCTCCTCCTGTCATTTATGATTGATCGTTTGACTCGCTGAATCATATTTCATTTCCCCGTCGCTAACTCTTTTTGATGAAAAATCCCATTGTGGGTATTCCTGACGTGGGACTGAATGTAAAGCATGACACATGAGGAGCCAAGAGCATAAACCGCTTGCATTAGCTCCTGCACTTTCTGCCTCCAAATAAGTGAGCCGTGGGACCGGAGAGCACAGGACACCATACACGTGCGCACACACGCACACACCCCTCCTGCACTGTGCTCTCAGAGGAGGATCTCTGCTCCGGCTCCGAGATCAAGTGCCCCTCTCGACACACTACAACCCTCCAGACTCTTGCCCTGTTTTGTGAACACTCAGAGTTGGGCTGGAAAGAAGAAACTATTTATGATATTTATCTCTTGGTTGCCACCAGTTTTCTTACTAATTCTCCCAACATACACGTTGAATGTATGAACCGAAAAGTAAGTGAATTCGGAGCATTTATGTCGTTTGTCCTCGTTTGCATGGGAAGGGAAGAGCGCAACGTTTCAAGGTGAGACCAAAACTAAGGTGGAGAGGCCGTGTGATGTTCTTGAGATGGGATGTGATGGACTCTGCACCAGAAGTTGCTTTGGAGCTCCTCAACACTACTGTTCTCTTCTGCCTTAACCCCAAACAACCGCCTCACTTGACTGGTGTAAAAAAAAAAAAAAAAAAAATACGGCATCCTTATCTGATCGTTGTTATATTTGCAGCAGTTTGAGGGGTTAAGTGATTTATATATATTTTTTAAAAAGCCCATAGTGTGAGTGACTGATGGATTCCAGCCTGACAGCCCCCAGACACTGCAAAGCAATGCTCGATGATCCCGACTGTTCTCAACCTGGAGAGAGATTGTATCCGCACCATTTGTGTTTTGACGTCATGTCGCGGAGGGCTGCCTTGAAACAATATCCTCAGTACGTCACCTTGCCTTTCCTCCTAACACAGCTTTTATTTTTATTTTTTAGTTCATGTCTTGCTAATGTGAACATGTTTTTTTTCCAATGCAATTGTTTGTTCAATCCAAATAGCCATGGCTTTATGAGTAAGGTAAAGGCAGCAACGTGTGAAAAAAGAAAAAAAAAGCATGAGATCATGACTGCACTACTTACATTTGTTTGTTCCTCCTTTGCTCATTCTCCAATCATGTCGTTTTAGGCGTTCAGTGTGTGCCAGGCGGGGAATACACGTTCATTTGTCACCCCTCATTTTTTGTGTGTGTGTGTGTACGCCATGTCCCGCCCCTGTCCCCCTCCACCTCTGCATGTACACAAGAATCCACTCTCACTGGAGGCCTGGGTGAGGTGTTAAGTGGACCTGCGTTTGTGTATTATTTGAAGACAAAGGTTGCAGATGTCCCCCATCTCACCGAATCCATATGCTTGTGGCGTGTATTTACACTGTATAGCTGTTGGTTTGTTCTTAGGCCTCGCCACTCACGTGAGGCCCAGGTTGTGTTATTGAAAGTACTTGAATATGAGCGTCTGCCGGACCTTTTCTGATAGTTGAAGTCATCGTTGTCATAGTGACTGAGGGGAATCGGTGGGCGATGGAGCTATTTGAATGACGGGTATGGCTTCCCTTTGGGACGTGATGGTGCCCGTTGACTGCTGGGCACATGGTCAACATGAGATGTTCAGCTGGAAGCCCTTTTGACCTCTGACTCCAATAGTGGCGGCAGGCAGGCAGGGCCTTGTCCTTTTGGCTCCCTGAGAAAAGGTGAACCTGTTCCTGATATTGAGGTGCTGAAGCCAAACTAAATAGCCTTTCATGTTTTGTTTCGTGTTTCCCCTGGATTCGCCTTGTGCCATTCCCGAGACTACTACTACTGCCTTTGATCTGTGCCAGGAGAGTGGAATGTTTTTGTTCATTTTTTGTTTTCCCACCTGGTTCAATCTTATGTCCTTGGTCTTAAATTGTGTCCACCGCCATTTAAAAAAAAAAAAAGAAAAATCACAGCGCATGGTGACTGAATTCAGTTACCGGGAAGTGTTGGAAGAGAGCGAGGAAAAGTGTAGTCACAGCTCCAGGAGGGAAATTTCTTTGCTCCTGCCTCTACCTTTCAGGGTGTCACAGCACTTGACAGCCTTTTATTTCCTTTGCATTTGTGGGCCTCCTGCAGTGCGACGGTATGATTAGTATGTGCATGGCTTATCTCGGGAAGGCAGCGCTCAGTCTCCCGTGGACCACGTCTATTGTCGGCTCTGTGAGACGTTATGGCTTCCGGTTCGTGAACATGGAAAAAAAAGACATTCCATTTTCTTTCCAGCAAATTTTAGAGCTCATCCTGTTTTGTTGCGTCAAGCTTTGTGGTTGTGTGTGACATCCAGAGCTTTGGAGTCAAAGACGCAGAAAACAAAGCTAAGGACAGTTCAAGTGGTTATGGAAGGCTTCATACCTTTTGGGTTCTCTGGCACTTTTCCTCATTGCTGTACTGTAGAATTGTCTTGGACTTACTGTATTTTTTTTTCTCTGAAGAAGAGGGTGACCTTTACTGCAATGTTGTGACGCTTATTTGAGAATTGTAAATTGTACAGACTTTGCAATGGTAGTCTTGGTTCTTTCTATTGGGATTCCATATAAAAACTGTTTGATTATTTCCCCCCGCCTTCCAAACTGTGGAAAATGTAGTTGTACAGCTCCAAGAGTTTATTTTCCCCTCGACACAATTTTCCCACCAGATCTATGATTACGAGAAATCTTAAAACTGTAAATAAGTATTATTGTGTTGAAATATGAATGTCACTTCAAAAATGTACTTTGAGTTGGTCAAGGGCTTCAACAGTGAAAGACCCAAGTTTCCTATTTTTAGTCGTTCTGATTTTTAATTTGATGAAAACTTTTCCAAACTGCCCCCCGCCTTTTTTTTTTATATGAATTGCTTGTTCTTCCCCTCCTTGGATTCATGTTAGATTTGTTTCACATGAAAAATCACTTTTTATTCCCTCTACGCCTAAAGGGAAATCCAGTTTGCACCCTTTTTTATGTCAAATAAAAGATTTCGCCACCTTTTGCTTTTAGCTATTGTTTTGGTTTGTACTTGTTCATTATACATCTGCTTTTACAATGCTTCTGAATTGACAAACTTCTGTTTCAACGTATCTTGAAGGATTGTCCATTACATTCAGGGTGATTTTCGACTATGTGGGAACAAACCTTTGTTCCCTGAGCTCGAATAAGGGGCTTCTTCATGATTTATTATGCTTTGAGATAAGAGAGAATATTAAATCACTGAGTAAATAGAACAAATCTGATTCTCATCATCACTTGCTTTTATGATACTTTTCTTAATATTTTTGTAAGGAGGATTTGTGTGAAAACAGTATTTGTAAAGGATCACCATTTTTCCCTCAAACCACTGAGTACGTATAACAACTTTAACACATCAATACGCCTGTTTTTCAAGTCCTTGGGACATTTTGTGGTTACGGTATCATTTGCGTGAAATATCCATCCATCCATCCATTTTCCGAACCGCTTGATCCTCACTAGGGTCGCGGGGGGTGCTGGAGCCTATCCCAGCTGTCTGCGGGCAGTCGGCGGGGGACACCCTGAATCGGTTGCCAGCCAATCGCAGGGCACCATCCACGCCCACACTCACACCTAGGGACAATTTAGAGCGTCCAATCAGCCTGCCATGCATGTTTTTTGGAATGTGGGAGGAAACCGGAGCACCCGGAGAAAACCCACGCAGGCCCGGGGAGAACATGCAAACTCCACACAGGGAGGCCGGAGCAGGAATCGAACCCGGTACCTCCGCACTGTGAAGCCGACGTGCTAACCACTGGACTACCGGGCCGCCCTGCGTGAAATATAATTTCCCAAATAATGAAAATCCATATTTTAGTTATGAACATATACTGCACATTAGTCTACGCTAAGCCAGTTACATTTTTAAATATATACAGTATATGTTTTCAATGAAATATACCAAAGCATACAATTCTAAATAACTGATGTCAGTGTTCACGTTCATTTTTTTCGAAATGCATGGTGACGTTTGCTATTACCGCCTCTGACCGCAAGGCGGCAGTGTTTTCCAGTGTGTGTGGTTTTGGTGCGTCTTGTAACTTCCGGTTCAAAGTTGAGTACGCCCTCTTTAACCGGCCTGAATCAACATGGTGGGTATCAGCTACGCTTCGAACGAACAACCTGTAACAATCGTTCTCCATCAGCACCTTCTAAGTGCGCAGTCAACAGTAAAAAACGGTGTTTCTCACTCAAATTACACCAATAGTTCCTCTTGATATGACATTTTTGGTGTACTGCAGACAGCGATGGAGAAGGAATACAATACACATGACTGGACTCAGAGGGTATCCGTTTAGTCGCTGCCTGTAGCAAAAAAATTCTCGTGCAAACACCCGAGTTGGGTGCAGTAGAGTTTAGTAGAGTAAGGCAGCCAAAATTTGGCAATGGAAGAAAGAACTGCCCACACTGTGTGCTTGTGGCTGCGTTTACCTGTCATAGCTAGTGACGAGGCTTTGTATTGTATTTTGGGTGTCATCAGGGACGAGTCAGGACGAAGACAGTCAAGAAGGCCGCCAGGGTCATCATCGAGAAGTACTACACGCGCCTGGGCAACGACTTCCACACCAACAAGCGGTTGTGTGAGGAGATCGCCATCATCCCCAGCAAACCTCTTCGCAACAAAATCGCAGGGTGAGTTTGAAGCCTGCGCCTCTCTGGGAGCAAACAGTCAATTGATGGGAGGGAATTTTTGCGAGGACGCGTCAGGCTCTCGGGAGGAGAACAGCATTGCTTTTTTTCCGCTGATTTTCAACTCTGTCGAGATACACAAGGAAGAAAGACTAAACAGTTAGCAAAATTAAAATGTCACCAAAATACTACGCATGAAATGAAATCGATGGACTGAAAACAACTGTCCTTAGCCTTCGAAATGGTAGCTGCCAAAGAAGACCATGTATTTGGGACAATTAAAAGTTTGTGTAAGTCCCTGCTTGTGACAACCCCTGTGGCACAATCCAACACAAGAACTTGGTCCCAAAAAAAATAGTAGCACTCTATATTATAATTACGTCAAATCCAGCTCTTGTATTGATTCTCATCAGACTTTGTTTGCTATTTAATGGGGCACAACATATTTAATATGAAGTGTTTCGTCCACTCAGCGAGTTGTTTGTGTCGTAGTTATGTGACACACTTGATGAAGCGCATCCAGCGCGGTCCAGTGAGGGGCATCTCCATCAAGCTTCAGGAGGAGGAGCGGGAGAGGAGGGACAACTATGTGCCTGAGGTCCAACTTTTAAGCTTTATTCATTTATATGTATTATCATCTGGAATGCTGAGTAGCATGAGTCACAACGTGTGTATCCTCCAGATCTCGGCTTTGGACCAGGAGATCATTGAAGTGGACCCCGAGACCAAAGACATGCTCAAGCTGCTTGTAAGTGCACACGCACACACCCCTCCTGAGTTGAATTCGAAGTGACTTTCTAATGTTCGCATGTTGTGTCGTCTTTGTTGCAGGATTTTGGGAACATCTCCAAGCTTCAAGTGACTCAGCCCGTTATTGGCATGAACTTCAAAACCCCACGAGGACTATAAGCCTTCTTACTCCTTTTGTTAATAAAGGCATGTCATTGCTGGGTGACAATCAACCATGGTTCTTTTCTATATAATTGTGCAGAGCTGCTAACTATGAATTAGCATCTGCATACACACACACATATATATATATATATATATCAGAGGCGATTGCTCTAAGACTGCAAGGGAAGCTGAGCTTCCCCTAAAATGTCCAAAAAAAAGTGATCAAATATATGTGTGCATGTACAATTGTGTGGACGTGTCATTGACTAAATATGCGCTACAACGCACTCAACTTTTGTTCCGAATCAGCTTCTTATTACTGGTTACGACGCGACTCTCTTCTCATTCATTACCGCAGCTTCACTGTGCTTTAAACTGTGTGGACGCTGAGCGTCGAGAGAGTTCAGTGTTGGTTGTCCCAATACATTGAAACGAGACGAGTCATTGGATAAATGCTGGGTTTGTCCCGCCTAACGGACGCTCAGCGTCTCTGGGAGTCTATGGACAGTGGGCGTGTATCGGCTGGCCCGGACGCTGAGCTTTTCTGCATAATGATTGGATGATCTGTCTGAGGATGAATCTCTTGATTGACAGCAAAATGAGCCAATCATTGATCTTTTAGTGTCAGCATCCGTGGGAGCATCTTTCAATTCTCATTCTGTTCTAAATTGAACTGGAGACTTCTTCTAATCATCTTAGCGACACTCTTTGTGAAAATTATTAGCGACGAATGAATCTTTTATTTCTGGTGGGTTTTGTTGGAGTTGCTGTAGTTGTAGGACACGAGTGAAGTCCCTGGAAAAGACGCCTTGTTGGTGTGACAGGGTCACAGATAATTTTTTTGAAAAGGAACGGAGAGTAGAATGCACGTATAAATAAACGGACACATTTTATGATGTCGGCCAAAATTGAGCTTCCCCTCTTTGACAGACCAGCATCCGCCAGACTGCAAGGGAAGCTCAGCTTCCCCTAAAATGTCAAAGAATAAGTGATCAAATATATGAATGTAAATTTCATTGTGTGTACATGTCATTGACTAAATATGCGCTACAATGTGCTCAACTTTTGTTCCGAATCAGCTTCTTCTTACTGGTTACGACACGACTCCCTTCTCATTCATTCCCGCAGCTTCGCTGTGCTTTAAACGGTGGACACTGAGCGTCCGCTGAGCGTCTACTGCCCGGACGCTGAGCTTCTCGAGAGTTCAGGGTAGGTTGTCCCAATCATTGGATACAAACTGGTCTTTGTCCCGCCCACGGACGCTCGGCGTCTCTAGGATTGGATGGCAGTGGGCGGGTACCGGACGCTCAGCTTTTTTGCATCAGATTGGATGATCTGTCTGTTACAGTTTGATTGACATTGTAATGAGTTCATTCAGTATATCAGTGGTTCTTGACCTGGGTTCGATCGAACCCCAGGAGTTCGGTGACTCGGTCTCAGGGGTTCGACAGAGCCTCTATAACAGAAGGTGTTTTTTGCCCCCAAAAACGACCATGTATACAAGTAAGGCGTTTTTAGCTGAAAAAACGAACACATACAGTGAGGCATTATTTTGCCGAAAAAAAAATCGACCGTGTAAGGCCTTTTTAGCCGCCAAAAAATGACCATGTATAGGAAGGCATTTACAGCCCCAAAAACACAACCATGGAAAGATAGTAAGGCGTTTTAGCCGGGGAAAAAAACGACCATGTATGGTATGGCATTTTTAGCCCCAAAAAACGTCAGTATAGTCAGGCATTTTTAACCGAAAAAAACAACCATGTATAGTAAGGCGTTTTTAGCCGGAAAAAAACGACCATGTATATAGTCAGGCGTTTTTGGCCGAAAAAAAACGACCATGTATAGGAAGGTGTTTTTAACCGAAAAAAACGACCATGTATCATCAGGCATTTTTAACCGAAAAAACGGCCATATATAGTCAGGCGTTTTTGGCCGAAAAAAAACAACCATATATCGTAAGGCGTTTTAGCCGGGGGGAAAAAAACAACGACCATGTATATAGTTTGGCGTTTTTAGCCCCCAAGAAACGACCACGTATAGTCCGGCATTTTTATCCCCAAAAAAACGACCATGTATAGGAAGCCGTTTTTAACCGACCCCCACCCCCCTCCCCAATGTATTGTAAGGCGTTTTTTTGCCGAAAAAAAACGATCATGTTTATAGTAATGCCTTTTGAGCCCCCAAAAAACGACCATGTATATAGCAGTGTTGTGCCCAAGGACCGGCAACCCGAGGCCAAGGCCAAGGCCAAGGACTTGACTCCGAGGCCAAGGCCAAGGCCAAGGACTTGAGAAATCTTCCGAGGCCAAGGCCAAGGACCAAGGACTTGCCTCCAAGGCCAGGTACCAAGGACTGTTTTTGAAGCTGAGGCCTAGCCGAGGACATGTATAAAACAATGCTATCATACCACTTGGCAGGTCTTCATGATTTGCAACACCCCTCCATCATAACCCCTTGCACTCCCTAATGCTTGAATGAAGTGTTTTTATTCAAAGAGTAGAACAGTCAGGGTACGTGTTATTTATACTGAGAAAAACAAAAAAGCATATGATATACATTTATGAATTAATGTTTTAGTGCAGTAGTTTCTTAATGTGAAGTAAATCAACACTCAACAGGCATGACATGGCACGGAAGACAAGTTGAGAAATGACTTTGCATAGAAGTCAATCACCGAGTGCAGAAAAAGCGGTAATCTCTGCAGTGATAATTTTACAGTTTACCGGCAGTGAGTCCCAGGGACTCGCTAATCAGAAAAGTATGAGTCCCATTATGCATTGAGAGAGTCCCAAATTTCGAATTCTGAAATGGTCTACTTATTCAATTGCATATGATAATAACACAAACAACAACATATACATACAATTATAAACAAATGTTGCAAAAATTTAAATAATTCAGGAGCAGGCCTGAGGATTTCGGCTCTTTGAAGTGAACGATGAGTCGTTTTTAGACGAAAAAAACGACCATGTAGAGTAAGGTGTTTTTAGCCCAAAAAAACCCCGAATAGGAAGGCGTTTTTAGACGAAAAAAACCCACCATGTATAGTAAGGCGTTTTTCGACGAAAAAAAACGACCATGAATACCGCCTTACTATACATGTATTTTTTAGGTGTTTTGAGCCAAAAAAAACGACCATGAATAGTAAGGCGTTATAACAAAAAAAACGGCCATGTATAGTAAGGCGTTTTTAGCCGAAAAAAACGACCATGTATAGTAAGGCATTTTTAGCCCCAAAAAAACGACCATGTATAGTAAGGCGTTTTTAGCCCAAAAAAAACGACCATGTATATATAGTAAGGCGTTTTTAGCCCAAAAAAAAAAGACTATGAATACTACGGCGTTTTTAGCCCCCAAAAAATGACCAAGTATAGTAAGGAATTTTTAGCCGAAAAAAACGACCATGTATATATAGTAAGGCGTTTTTAGCCGAAAAAAAAGGACCACGTATCGTAAGGCGCTTTTAGCCGAAAAAAATGACCATGTATAGTAAGCTGTTTTTAGCCGAAAAAAACAACCATGTATAGTAAGGCGTTTTTCAACGAAAAAAAAAAAACATGTTTAGTAAGGCGTTTTTAGCCGAAAAAAACTACCATGTATATAGTCAGCCGTTTTTAGCCAAAAAACATGACCATTTGTAGTAAGGCGTTTTTAGCTGAAAAAAAACGGCCATGTTTAGTAAGGCGTTTTTAGCCGAAAAAAACGACCATGTATATTAAGGCGTTTTAACCCAAAAAAAAACGACCATGTATAGTAAGGCTTTTTTAGCCGAAAAAATACAACCATGTATCCGTTTTTGGCCGGGAAAAAAAACGACCATGTATAGTAAGGCGTTTTTCAACGAAAAAAAAAAACATGTATAGTAAGGTGTTTTTAGCCGAAAAAAACGACCATGTATAGTAAGGCGTTTTTTGCCGAAAAAAAAATGACCATGGATAGTGAGGCGTTTTAACCCAAAAAAACGACCATGTATAATAAGGCGTTTTTAGACGAAAAAAACGACCATGAATAGTAAGGCATTTTTAGACGAAAAAAACGACCATGTGTAGTAAGGTGTTTTGAGCCGAAAAAAACGACCATGTATAGTAAGGCGTTTGTAGCCGAAAAAAACCCCGACAATGTATAGTAAGGCGTTTTTAATTGAAAAAAAACGACCATGTATAGTAAGGCGTTTTGAGCCGAAAAAAAAGGACCACGTATAGTGAGGCGCTTTTAGCCGAAAAAAATGACCATGTATAGTAAGGCGTTTTTAGCCCCAAAAAAACGACTATGTATAGTAAGGCATTTTTAGCCCCCAAAAAACGACCATGTATAGTAAGGAATTTTTAGCGTCCAAAACGACCATGTATAGTAAGGCATTATAGGCCGATAAAAAATGACCATGTATAGTAAGGCATTTTTAGCCCAAAAAAAACGACCATGTATTGTAAGGCGTTTTTGGCCGAAAAAAAACGACCATGTATATAGTAAGGCGTTTTTAGCCGAAAAAAACGACCATGTATAGCCCGGCGTTCTTAGCCGAAAAAAAAAAAACAACGACCATGTATAGTAAGGCATTTTTAGCCCCAAAAAAACGACCATGTACAGTAAGGCATTTTTGGCCGAAAAAAAACGACCATGTATTGTAAGGCGTTTTTAGCCGAAAAAAACCCCGACAATGTATAGTAAGGCGTTTTTAATTGAAAAAAAACGACCATGTATAGTAAGGCGTTTTGAGCCGAAAAAAAAGGACCACGTATAGTGAGGCGCTTTTAGCCGAAAAAAATGACCATGTATAGTAAGGCGTTTTTAGCCCCAAAAAAACGACTATGTATAGTAAGGCATTTTTAGCCCCCAAAAAACGACCATGTATAGTAAGGAATTTTTAGCGTCCAAAACGACCATGTATAGTAAGGCATTATAGGCCGATAAAAAATGACCATGTATAGTAAGGCATTTTTAGCCCAAAAAAAACGACCATGTATTGTAAGGCGTTTTTGGCCGAAAAAAAACGACCATGTATATAGTAAGGCGTTTTTAGCCGAAAAAAACGACCATGTATAGCCCGGCGTTCTTAGCCGAAAAAAAAAAAAAAACGACCATGTATAGTAAGGCATTTTTAGCCCCAAAAAAACGACCATGTACAGTAAGGCATTTTTGGCCGAAAAAAAACGACCATGTATTGTAAGGCGTTTTTAGCCGAAAAAAACGACCATGTATAGCATGGCGTTTTTGGCCAAAAAAACCCGACCTTGTATAGTAAGGCGTTTTTAGCCGAAGAAAATGACCATGTATAGTAAGGCGATTTTGGCCGGAAAAAAAATGACCATGTATAGCACGGCGTTTTTAGCCGAAAAAAAATGACCATGTATAGTCAGGCGTTTTTAGCCGAAAAGAAACGACCATGTATATAGTAAGGCGTTTTTAGCCGAAAAAAAAAAGACCATGGATAGTAAGGCGTTTTAGGCCGAAAAAAAAGACCATGTATAGCACGGCGTTTTTAGCCGAATAAAAATGACCATGTATATAGTCAGGCGTTTTTAGCCGAAGAAAATGACCATGTATAGTAAGGCGATTTTGGCCGGGAAAAAAATGACCATGTATAGCACGGCGTTTTTAGCCGAAAAAAAATGACCATGTATAGTCAGGCGTTTTTAGCCGAAAAGAAACGACCATGTATATAGTAAGGCGTTTTTAGCCGAAAAAAAAAAGACCATGGATAGTAAGGCGTTTTAGGCCGAAAAAAAACGACCATGTATCGTAAGGTGTTTTTAGCCGAAAAAAAACGGTGCAAATGGTTTTCTTGATTGGCTGTCAGCCGGGTGAGGGTGCCCCCTCCCCTCTGCTGATGGCCCGAAGACAGCCGGGGGAGGCTCCAGCCCACCCCCCCGACCCCAACCCTTGTGAGTACAAGGGGATGAGAAAATGGATGGGAGGGTGGACGGACAACACCCATGCCAGCAAGAAGAGAACACGCAAGAGCGACAGGCCGGAGGTGGATTTGAACCCTTGACCTCTGCGTTCGCACTCCAACGCACTAACCAGTGGGCCACGGAGCCAGCCCAGCATCACACTCAAATGTATAAATGAAAGCATAAAACACTTCTTTTTTTTTTTAATTGGAAAAAAATAAAAGATCAACACAACACATTAAAAGTCATGATACTCTTAATTCTCTCTGTGTTGTCATTTCTTGCTCTTGTGCAGCTTTCTTGGCTTCGATCTTCTCCACCTGTACCTGTCGGAGAAAGAGGATATGTCATTTGACCATCTCAATAACAACAGGACATTTCCTGAAATGTCATCAGCCATCTAAGTCACAACAGGATTTTTGCGTTTTTGGCCCAAAAAAACGACCATGTATCGTAAGGCGTTTTTAGCCGAAAAAAAAAACGACCATGTATAGGAAGGCATTTTTGGCCCAAAAAAACGACCATGTATAGTTAGGCGTTTTTAGCCGGAAAAAAAGACCATGTATAGCACGGCGTTTTTAGCCGAATAAAAATGACCATGTATAGTAAGGTGTTTTTAGCTTAAAAGATATGACCATGTACAGTATATAGTCAGGCGTTTTTGGCCGAAAAAAACGACAATGTATAGTAAGGCATTTTTAACTGAAAAAAACGACCATGTATAGTCAGGCATTTTTAACAGAAAAAAAACAACCATGTATAGTAAGGCGTTTTTAGCTGAAAAAAAACGACCATGTATAGTCAGGCATTTTTAACTGAAAAAAACGACCATGTAAAGTATGGCGTTTATAGCTGAAAAAAACGACCATGTATAGTCAGGCATTTTTAACTGAAAAAAACGACCATGTATAGTAAGGCGTTTTTAGCTGAAAAAAACTACCATGTATAGTAAGGCATTTTTGGCCGAAAAAAACGACCATGTAGAGTTAGGCATTTTTAGCCGCTAAAAAATACGACCATGTATATAAAACGACCATGTATAGTAAGGTGTTTTTAGCCGAAAAAAAAAACGACCATGCATAGTAAGGCGTTTTTAGCGGAAAAAAACGACCATGTATAGTCAGGCATTTTTAACTGAAAAAATCGACCATATAAAGTATGGCGTTTATAGCTGAAAAAAAAAACGACCATGTATAGTAAGGTGTTTTTAGCCAAAAAAAAAACACCATGTATAGTATGGCGTTTTTTGCAACAAAAAACCACCATGTATAGTAAGGCGTTTTTAGCCCCAAAAAATGACCATGTAGAGTTAGGCATTTTTAGCCGCCAAAAAATACGACCATGTATATAGTCAGGCGTTTTTGGCCGAAAAAAAACGACCATGTTATAGTAAGGCGTTTTTGGCCGAAAAAAACAACCATGTATAGTCAGGCATTTTGAACTGAAAAAACGACCATGTATAGTAAGGTGTTTTTAGCCAAAAAAAAAACACCATGTATAGTATGGCGTTTTTTGCAACAAAAAACCACCATGTATAGTAAGGCGTTTTTAGCCCCAAAAAATGACCCTGTAGAGTTAGGCATTTTTAGCCGCCAAAAAATACGACAATGTATAGTATGCCGTTTTTTGCACCAAAAAACGACCATGTATAGTACGGCGTTTTTAGCCGAAAAAAACGACCATTTATAGTATGGCGTTTTTAGCCCCAAAAAACGACCATGTAGAGTTAGGCATTTTTAGCCGCCAAAAAATACCACGTATATCGTCAGGCGTTTTTGGCCGAAAAAAACGACCATGTATAGTAAGGCGTTTTTAGCCCCAAAAAAATGACCATGTAGAGTTAGGCATTTTTAGCCGCCAAAAAATACGACCATGTATATAGTCAGGCGTTTTTGGCCGAAAAAAAACGAGCATGTTATAGTAAGGCGTTTTTGGCCGAAAAAAACAACCATGTATAGTCAGGCATTTTGAACTGAAAAAACGACCATGTATAGTAAGGCGTTTTTAGCTGAAAAAAACGACCATGTAAAGTAAGGCGTTTTTGGCTGAAAGAAAACGACCCTGTAGAGTTAGGCATTTTTAGCCGCCAAAAAATACGACAATGTATAGTATGCCGTTTTTTGCCCCAAAAAACGACCATATATAGTACGGCGTTTTTAGCCGAAAAAAACAACCATTTATAGTATGGCGTTTTTAGCCCCAAAAAACGACCATGTAGAGTTAGGCATTTTTAGCCGCCAAAAAATACCACGTATATCGTCAGGCGTTTTTGGCCGAAAAAAACGACTATGTATAGTATGGCGTTTTTTGCACAAAAAATCGACCATGTATAGTATGCCGTTTTTTGCACCAAAAATCGAGCATGTATAGTCAGGTGTTTTTAACCGAAAAAAGCCGACCATGTATAGTAAGGCGTTTTTAGCCCCCAAAAAACGCCCATGTATAGTAAGGCGTTTTAGCCGAAAAAACGACCATGCAATGACGATTTTACAGTTTACCACCAGTGAGTCCCATTATGCATTTCGAGAGTCCCAAATTTCGAATTCTGAAATGGTCTACTTATTCAATTGCATATCATATGATAATAACACAAACAACAACATATACTGTACATACAATTATAAATAAATGCTGCAAAAATTTAAATAATTCAGTAGCAGGCCTGAGGATTTCGGAAATTCACGGTAACCGTTTTTCGGTTCCGTCGGATTACCCAATGGGAAACTACGGTAACTAATTTTGGGTTCCGTAAACGTTCATCATGGGAACCCATTTTTCTATTTTGACTGATATTCATAATCAAGAATTCTGAAACTCAAAAGTATAATGTTTCAAGGGTAAATATTTGAAAAATATGCATTAACAATAAACATTCCATCAGTAGCTGTGTACTCCAGGTTTATTCAATAAAATAAATGGATCAAAATATGTTGTACTCATATGGCATCATGAATACAACATACCACAAAATCTGAGTATTTTTTCCAATCTCACACTGCAAAGATTAATTTTCTGGTAATCATTAATACAGGTAAGTATTGATGTGGCTTGACATCCTCTTCCCAAGACGATGCATGTGTAATCTACTATTAATTTGACGAAATAATTTAACACACGTCATCATTAGTTCTACCAAAAGTTAACATTAGCATTGCACACGTTGTGACGAATGTTTTATTCCTAAAGTTACCATGCTACAGCCAGTAAATTATAGAATAACCAATACTGTTTCATAATATTTTCATAGCGATTAGCCTATACAGTGATCCATCGCTATTTCGCGGTTCGTTTATCGCGGCTTCAGTGCATCGCGGATTTTTTCAAACATATTCATAAAATAACTTTTTTTTTTAAGTCCGCAAAAAGTCGGTCAGCGACGAGCAACGAAAGTCAGCAAAACAACAGTGAGTCACATAGAGCAACATATACAGTACATGTTGGGTGAGAAGATGCAGCAAAGCCATGTTGATTGGCTGTGCATCTTCTTTGTCTTATCACGTGGCTTTAATCAGTGTCCACGTGTTGTTAACGATGCGTGCTAGTGTGTGCTTGTGTGCGTGCGCGTGGGGCTGAGAGAGAGAGAGAGAGAGAGAGAGGAGGCTTATAAGAACTAAAGCAGGTCTCGTCCATCCTGAATTGTCTAATCATCCTTATTTGAGAAATCATAAACACGTCTGCGGGATCGCTGGCGTGTGTGTGTCGTAGTTTTTTTTTTGTTAGTTTTGACTGAGAAATTTCCTTGCGTCCCAAAAACGCACATTTGGAACTGTGCGTCCTGCGGGAAAATTGTGCGCCTAGGACGCGGGACGCAGAGGTAACGAGATGGCTGCCATATATAGTCAGGCGTTTTTAACCGAAAAAAACCAACCATGTATCGTTAGCCGTTTTTAGCCCCAAAAAACGACCATGTAGAGTTAGGCATTTTTAGCCGCCAAAAAAACCCGACCATGTACAGTATATAGTTAGGCGTTTTTGGCTGAAAAAAAATGACCATGTATATATAGTAAGGCGTTTTTTAGCTGAAAAAAATGACCATGTATATAGTAAGGCGTTTTCGCCGAAAAAAACCGACCATGTATAGTATGGTGTTTTTAGCACCAAAAAACGACCATGTATAGTTAGGTGTTTTTAACCGAAAAAAACGACCATGTATAGTAAGGCGTTTTTGGCCGAAAAAAACGACCATGTACAGTGAAGTCTGTATTCTGCTCATATTCACTCATGCTGTATAGCTTTCCCATGCCCGCAGTATAGCTTGGCGTCCTTGGAACAATCATCACCTAGAATTGGAATACTCCCTACTGAAGACGCACAAACTTTGGAATGCGCCAAGCTGAGAATCGGTTTAGGAGAAACGAAAGTTATATCACACTTTGCGCCCCGGTACCGCCCTTCTGATGGTATAAAAACGATGCGTGTCTTTTCCTGCTTCGCACTCGTGACGCGCAGCCATTGTAACACGCGGGTGCCCGGAATATTCTGTTATTAAAAGCTTTGAAGAAACTGTTCGATTATTTGGATTACCAACATTCTCCTCGTCCGAAATTCAACAAACACACGGGGGAGAGAAGGCCGCTCTTCCAACAACAGTAAGGCGTTTTGAGCCCCAAAAAACGACCATGTAGAGTTAGGTGTTTTTAGCCCAAAAAAAAAAAAACGACCATGTAGTAAGGCGTTTTTTTAACCGAAAAAAAACCCGACCATGTATCGTAAGGTGTTTTTAGCACCAAAAACCGACCATGTATAGTTAGGTGTTTTTAACCGAAAAAAACCAACCATGTATAGCAAGGCGTTTTTAGCCGCCAATAAAAAACGCCCATGTATAGTATGGCGTTTTTAGCACCAAAAAACGACCATGTATAGTTAGGTGTTTTTAACCGAAAAAAAACGACCATGTATTGCAAGGCGTTTTTGGCTGAAAAAACGACCATGTTTAGTCAGGCGTTTTAGCCGAAAAAACGACCATGTATAGGAAGGTGTTTTTAACCGAAAAAAAAAAAAACCCGACCATGTAAAGTAAGGCGTTTTTAGCCCCAAAAAACGACCATGTAGAGTTACGCGTTTTTAGCCCCAAAAAAACGACCATGTATAGCAAGGCGTTTTTAACCGAAAAAAAAAAAAACAAAAAACGACCATGTATCGCAAGCCGTTTTTAGCCGAAAAAAACGACCATGTATAGTAAGGAGTTTTTAGCCCCAAAAAACAACCATGTAGAGTTGGGCATTTTTAGCCGCCAAAAAAAAAAAAAAAAAAAAAAAAAAAAAAAAAACGACCATGTATATAATCAGGCGTGTTTGGCCGAAAAAAACGACCATGTATAGAAAGGCGTTTTTAGCTGGGAAAAAAAAAAAAAAAAAAGACCATGTATAGTAAGGCGTTTTGGGCTGAAAAAACCCGACCATTTATACATTGTATAAGGTGTTTTTAACCGAAAAAAAACGACCATGTATACCAAGATGTTTTAGCCGAAAAAAAACCGACCATGGATAGTAAACTGTTTTAGCCGGAAAAAACAGACCATGTATCGTAAGGCGTTTTTGGCCAAAAACAACGACCATACACCATAGGAAGGCGTTTTTAACCGGGGGGGAAAAGAAAAAAAAAAAAAAACGACCGTGTATAGTAAGGCGTTATTAACCACCTCTATTGCATTTTTCGCTGTGAAGAATTCAGTAGGGTCTTCATAACAGCCAAATTTGTCTTCCTAAAAACATTAGGTAGGAGTCTCTTCCTACATTGGAACGTCCATGTACTTCATTTAAAACAGGCAGATTTATAAATAAGTGTTTAATTTCAAGATGACTGCAGTTTGCATGGCCTTCCATTAACAGTCCAGATGTGCAGTTTAATGCTTAAACACCTTTATTGTGCCCAATCTGAACATACTCCACAACTGTAAGCAACAAACTTGGCAGACCACAATGAGGTAGACTTTTCAAACTGTAAAAAGCAGCTGGGTGAAAGAAATTGAATTGACGAGAGGAACGACAGTCTTTGGCACACAGCTTATGCAATCACATCCAACCGCAACAGGAAGGCAGACTAGGTTTACAAAGTGTGCGCTGGGGAGTCTACCGAAGGTCTGGGTGGACTATTTGATCAACTAGGTGGAAGTTCTTACATTCAACAGGAAACGAGCAGCTCTTTCACAGCCACATCCTCCGACCAGTGTACTAATGTGATTAAAACCACTGTCACCTCTCCTTAAGTGCAAATTAAAAAAGTGCAAAAAAAAAGAAACATTCACTCAAGGTATGTTTGAAATGATGACAAGTTGAAGCAGTATCCATCACTACTGGAACCCACATTTGACAATACAACTGCAACAAAGCAAGTTAGTTGGAATTCCAAACTGTGCCCATCATGTTGAAACTTGCCAGGACAAATAAAAAAGCGGTTGGGGGGGGGGGGGGGGGACTGATCAGTTGGGGGGGAAAAAAAATAAAAAGTTTGTTCTCCAAAACAGCCACCAGGTAGAATTTCTGTTCAAATTTCTCATGTCATGACTTAAAACCGTTGTGTGTACAAATTAGTAAAAAACTGCGTAAAAGTCTGAAATGCGATTGGTTAAATGAAGCCCAACATTCAACTCCCAAAGTAAGAAACACCAGTTGGCTTGCGCTGGGAAGGAGGGGGCGGGGAGTGAAAAAAAAGCCAACTGAGGGAAGGAACTAAAAATTTAAAGGCACTGTATGGCATTTGCCAATGAATGGCAATGAGACTTGCGTGACTGCTCTTCACTATGCAACATGTAAACCAAAAACAAATTGGGGGCATTTTCCTCCACTTCTTAACCTTCATCTGACTCAAGTGTTTGAGAAAATGCTGGAAAAGTGAACGGTCCCTTGTCTCTCCCAACAAGGTCACGGTGCATAGTGCCAACTGTGAACGGCAAAAATAGAGCAAGTGCAAAAAGTGAACATTTCCGACAGTGATCCCAGTGCCTGGTGGAGTGCCTCGCCCGCACACCGACTGCCATCAGGCCGACTCATGCTCTGCGGCCCCAAAGGGGAGTCTGACTCCGGTCCCCTCCTAGCTGGAGTCCTTGTTCTTCTGGTTGCGCATGAGAGGCCGGTGGTTGCTCAGGATGTCCATGGAATGCTGCCAGTGCCAGCACGAGCGGCAGTAGTACTTGAAGCAGGCCTGCGTGCGCACAAACAAATATATTTTCATCTGGTAAATTTAAATTTAAAAAGTACTAAAGCAAAGTTTTTATTTTGCCGGAATGCTGACTTGGTCTCTGCAGAAGAAAGGCCCGGCTTGGCGGAGGCAAACTTGACACATGGAGTCTTCCAGGTAAGGATCAATCTGGACCTGAAGAGAAAGCCGGGCAAAAAAAAAAAAATAAAATAAAAATAAAAATAAATAAATAAATAAATAAATAAAACGTTTGGATGTTACCCGCAGGTTTCACAATGCGCAAACCGTTTGTGGTACCTTCTTTGTAAACTTGGGGCTTTTGATCTCCACGAAGGCTGCGCACACTGCCTTCAAGTAACTTCGCTGATTGTTAAAAGTCACACGTCCAGAGCCTGCACACATTAAGTTGAATTTCAAATACTTTGTCACTTTGCATTAAACCCACAAAAGATAAGCAAGTTTGAATTCATTAACTACAAACAGTCGGGCCAGATACCAAACAGCCATACAAGTTGAGAAAATAGAAACATGATAGGGCAGCAGCATGCTGACAACACGAGGCTTAAGAAAGCACACGTTTGCTGCTGAGCATTTGGTTTGCACTTTACAGCGTGCACCACTTTTTGCCAAATTGTAGTTAGTGTTAAACAGGACTAAAGCACCATGGAATCCAAGGGGTTGTTGGCAAGCAGTTCACTTCCAAAGCATTCGTATGTGATGAGAAAGTTTGTGACATCTCTGGATTTGCTTAAATGGTCATAAAGTGGACTGATCGTCTTCAAAATCGCCAGAACAAACTGTCTGCTAGACTGCACCCGACAACTGTTTCCATATTTTTATTGAAAAGGGTGAACAAAATTTAACTGATTTAATTGCCCTGCGCTCATTTGGCAATAAGGTCAACCAAACATTTCCCGCAGTTGATCATATGTGCATGATCAGAATTTTGGACCCTCTTTAGAAAACTGTTTTAGTTCCACAAGATTCCTGGCATGCCTTATGAATTGTTCAGGGTCATGCCAAAGAATCACAATATGACTCATTTAGACCACATTTTATGACCATGTACACAGGAAATTAACAATCAAGTGTTCACACACACACACACCGAGGCTCAATAGATCAAAATTTGTTGTTTTTTTCCATCAAGGAAAATGGAAGCTCTTCACTGTAATGGGAAAGAGAATCCATAATCGAGCAAAGCTGACAGGAAGAACAAACAAGGGTGAAAACCTAGCCCGTGTGGTCTTACCTATGGGATATTTGTGTTTGTCTGTGTCAATGCCTGCATACATGACTCCTCCAAACAGATCGTTCATGATGCTAGCCAGCGCTTCTGCATTGAGCATGCCATGCAGTGCACCCACAAACACAGTCTTGCTGGGGTCCAAACGCTGAGCTGGGGAGCGCACGTAGTTGCTGTCCGAAATGACCCAGGGAATAACCTGCACCTGGAGTCACATAGGTTTGTAAAGGCTGCAGTATTAATAGCAACATTAAATTCAAGGAATCAGCCAACCACCAAATTAGTTATGCCTGGACAATCAAATGAAATTTGATCCATTAAAAAAAAAAAAAAAAAAACCTCCACACCATGATCATTTAGCAAGAGCTTGGTGACCTAATTTATTGCTATGACTAAACATTTATCGTAGTCGTTTACCTTAAAGCAGCAGTCAACTACATCACATGTAGAGTGGCATTGGAGTTTTGATGAAAATGGCCTAAATTCTGGTACAAATCTGGATGCCAGTGTATTCTTTTCAAGCATTTATTAGGTGAATCACAACGGCGCAGACATGACTGCCATTTCCCCCAAGACAAGTCTGAAGTCTACTCAGACCAGAACGCCCTGCCACACGAACCCTTCCCCTATTGTTATCAGACCCATGAATATGAAATATTACTTCTACTGCACACCGTTTTGGCCAGATGTGGGCAAAGTATGACCCGGTTACACATGCAGCGCTCCCACTGACTACACCTCAGTGACCAGGAAGTCAAAGTGAAATGTAAAGTACAGTGCTTTTATTTTCAAAGTCAGATTGCAGAAAAGCAGACAGGAGCTAACCAACTTAAATGCAAGAAAAACCTAAAAAAAAATCTCTTCTTGGGAAAGGCTGTCACCACAAAGTGGACGCTTATTTTATTTAAATATTCATTTTATTCTCAGACAAAAGTCATGAATGAGTTTCTACTCACATCCTTGCAACGCATTCGGCGACTGGACATTTTGAAGTAGTACTCCCTGTTATCTTCTGGGTGAAACGGGTCCTGAGAGCAGGCATGAAGTAAAGCCCGCACAGATTTCTCATTCTCAAACACCAGGTAGACGTAGCCTGCAAAAGAACAGCAAACCGTTTGTCCGAGTTCAATGGGAAAGAGGGGTGGGAACCACAGAACACTTGCCAAACTCGAGCCAAGAGGGTCAGATCAGCCCCACATAACTGGAGCGCAAGAGCAAATCAAGCATGTCAACTTCCATGATGGGTGCTGAATCTGAACCAAAATTTCACATTGACATAACGAGATTGCAAGGATTACTTTATTACAGTAACTTGAACAACAGTTGACCAGACTACAGCCACTGACAAAAGTCTTGTCACTTGGGTAAGTAAAAGTTGACTCACATAGTTCCATTTGAAGAAACCGCTATTTCAAAATAGTGTTTTGGGGCCAAACGAAATTGCCAAAGCACATTCCAATATTCACAGCTGGTAAAGACCCTTGAGTAAATTTTTGCAGAGAAAACATCGCCACGTCATATGATGCACCCAATCCTAGATTACAGCCTCACCTGTGATCCATCAATTAGTGAATGTGGTTAACAATGAAGCCCAGCACACCAGACCTTCACCTCAACATGCCCAAGACCAACGCGCTGATCATAAAGAGGCTGAAGACGAGATGCACTGCTGAGATAGCGGACACATTTAACGCTCTGAGCATCAAGTACAAAGACGAACAGAGACCAGAGATGGTTTTGACAAGCCCAGGTCCGGCAGACCCCACAAGACAACTGCTTGGGAGGACTGTTCTGTTGGCTCGAAAATCCAAGGCCAGCACCTTTTCCACTGAAGCAGAACTCCACCAGGCCTGGTCACCTCAGGTCCCAGGTCAATCAGAATAGTTTGTAGAGTTCTGCCTCAAAATGGGTGGCATTTGCCAAGGCCCACAGCCCACAAATGATGGATACTCAAAGAGGCAAATTGATTTCTCAGATTAATCTTCAGTAGAATTATTTCACAGCCTCCGCAAATATCACATGACGCTTACTGGAGTCGGCATGGATTCCCCCCCCCCCCCCCCCAAAGCTCATAAGTCATACAAGATATTAAATATGGATCTCACAGCCCCACTAAATCCTGATATTATGCAACATAATTTCACAGCAGTCGTAGGGGGTGGGGACTTGTCTTGACAAAATCTGACTTTTTGCATCAATTAAAATCATTTTGTTCAGTGAAGCAAATTTTATTAATTTGGAAGGGTTTCAGCATTCATATGATCCATTTCTAAAACCAATGGATTAATTACAAGGTTGGGCTCTAGCCGTTTCTACAAAATTGATAAGCGACAAGACCGGTTAAAAACTATTAGGCTTTACTTCAGTATTAGGCTCCGATTTCAAAACTAGGTGCCCATCAATTTGTGTACTGCACGTAATAAGGTTGATTAAACTGGATGGTTTCAGTCATAATGGCCTCCCTAGGGAAACTACAAAGTGACAAAAATGAGTTTGACACCCTTGACTTAGAACTTGGTAGGAACACATTAGAATTCAAGAAAACGTGTGCAACAATTGTGGAAACTTAGTTCATGTGACATTAACAGTTACAGGTTCATTGTGCCATGTGGGACAGAGATTAGACACCATAAACACCATTCAACCAATTAAATGATTAGCTAGAACACCAGTGTACTGTATAATAGAGATGGAAGTAATGAACTACAAATGCTTCACTACTGTACTTGAGTAGTTTTACAATACCTTACTGAGTATAATTTTTTTTACTATTACATGTTACATTTTAAGACCAATATCTGCATTTGATAATTTTTTAAAATAGGGTCATTACATTTTTCATGCATGACAAAGATTGAAATACATTAGACTAAGAAGAGCTGCCCTTGCCATTTCCGGGCGACACCAATCACATTAAACATTCCACCCAGTCACCTATAACCCATCTTGTCATTGGCTCCATGTCAGGCTATGAAATTACATGCAATTGGACAGTAAAACTTTGAAGCATGCAGGGCTACCAATCCACGAATCGGTAGATGTCATACTCCATGCTGACGGAAAGGCTCAGCAAAGAGTGTTAAAGGCAATCCAGCGGATTTTGTGTTTTTTTTTTTTTTTTAAACAAAAACACAGCTCATGGATACCAGGACATTGTGCTTTGTACAACAAGGGAACTTGCGGTAACCTTTCACATTTTTTTTAAAAGCCTTGTATTAAGTTAAATTTATCGCGCATGCTTTTCATTGGTTACGAAATGAGCATTTTCCGACTTAATGGGAACATCGACCTGCCACTTCAACCTGTCCGTTAGCCACCTGCTAAAGTGTGCTGCTGGCATAGCTAGTCTTTCATTTATATCTGTAGTCAGCGTAACACAAGAGAATCAACATTAAAAGCAAATTGTAGCTTACATTACTTATCGCCAAACTCCAAGACACTACATAGTAACATATGCTGGACAGTGCTTTGTCGTCATAGTGTCTAAATACAATATGCATTGCCCAGCTAGCAGGGCTATAGCATTTAAAAAATTACCTTCATTTTACTTATTTGAATGAGTACTACTAATCACCGTATGTATATAATCCCGATACAAACCAAAAGTTGTAAAAATATCACGGTTAAGGGTAAAGTATGAGCTTTAATGGAGACTTCTTTCTTACTTTAATTATTTTCTGATTGATATAAAAATGATTAGATATAAACACATAACGGGGTAGGACAAGATAAGTTTTTTACTTCCTCCTACTCCCTTGAACATAACTGTTGAATGAAGACTGATTTCTTTTTTTACTATTTTATCTACCTTATTTTCTGTCAAATTATTACTGTATGTTTTATGTTCAATAAACAACAACAACAACCCGTTAGGATTGTATGACTGTTTTATGCCATGTGTTCTGTTAACTGTCTCAAAGCGCTTTGACAGCTACAGCTGGTGTGAGAGCGCTGTATAAAGATGTGCATTTTTATACAATTGCACTTCTACTCAAGTACAGAATGTCAGTACTTTCCCTCTCTAATAAACCAAATGAACTTGCCAGGGAACGCTTTTTTGTCTTGTTAAACACTTTGCATCTAGATCTGCTCCACTTACTCAACAACTCATGAGCATGCCAATGTGTCCACCACAGTGCCACCCTAAAGCCAATGATGGGGAGAAAAAAAAATTGGCCTACCCACTTGTCATTACCTTTGGCCACATTACCTTTGGGAGGACAGCGAGGGTGCTTTCCATCCTTACCAGGCCACTCCACAGTCAGAGGGCCGTAGCCACTGAATGTGTTGATGAGTCCAGCTGAAACAAGTGGATAATTGAAGTATACACGTGGCAAATGCCTTAGAATTAAGATCAGCAATAAGTTTCAGACTGTGGGGGACAATTCATCATGTTATCAATCAATCGCCTATTACAACTACTTTCCATGAATTCAACAAATTGCAACTTCATGAGCAGAAACTACAGAGTTGTGCAATTAAAATGTTGCACTTCTAAAATGTCCACTCTTTGAATTAGTGCGAGGTGATATGGTGGGGACCACACGACATTGATAATAGCCCCCCCCCCCAAAAAAAAAACCCTGACCGCTTACCTTTTCTCACTATTTTAAAGTGACATTAAACGGACTGCTATCAAATGATAAATGCAGCTGACATTTTTTGCATAAATAAAAGATTATCTTTACTTTCATGAAAACATTTTGCAGATTTCAAAAGTCAAAACTCATAACTGTATTGTGAAAACATTTCACATTTTTAATATATGCATTCAATACACTATGTATCCACCAATTTTCTGAATCGCTTATACTTAAATTGGTTGACTTGCATGATAACCAACATGTCCCGTTTAGCTGTGCGTGTAGCATTTTGTACTCCCTTCTCTCCACTAATTAAATTGCAGACTATGTTGCATTTCAAAGACTGAATGCTCTACAATCATTACATAAACCAATTTTTTTCCCTAACGTTTAAAGCGGCCCCAAACCGTGGGTACCCTTTTTATGTATTCTCCATGGAAGCCCCTGATGACCGAGCATGTCTGTCAGCAACAAGTGTCCGTGCGGTAAACACTGAAGCGGCCACACACTGTGCTGGGAATCGTAAAGCCCCACCCCCACCCCCAGCCCTCATGCCAAGTGAACAGCAGTCCATGCATGCTAACATTCACCTTCTGTGATGTCCCAGGGCACACCACCAAGAAAGACCTTGCAGGAGTAGAGAGGATCCTTGTTGATTCTGGGAGGTAGCTGACCACTCCAGGTGAAGGTTGCTTCATTCACAGCTTTGAGGAAAGAAAGGTCGTTGCAATTCAGAATTTGCACAACCCGTTTTTCATACACTTACCCGCAGCCTGTCTATGCAGGCGTGCTTCTCTCTCAATGCTAAATGCTTCATCCGATTGGTCCAACATGTCCACACCAGGCCATGGAGAGCCAGTGCGCCAGCGGCGAGAAAGCGCAGATGAGGCCGGGCTGGCGCTGGATGGCGGGGAGAGAGGAGAGCTGGTGTCCTGGGGGTCTAGGCGGGAGCCCAGTCGCAGCAGATCCTTTTGAATGTTTGATGCGTAAGGCAGGGGAGGTGAAATCCGCAGAGAAGACTGAAGGAAAAGGGATTATAGACATACCATTCATTTAAATGAATACTAGTTACAAGTTCTTGAATGTTGAACCCAACACCATTTTTTGTCCAATAGTGCAGTGGTTTCCAACCTTGTCATGTAGCCCTGAACCCTTTTGTCATAAAATGAATACCTCCCCGCTCCAACTCATTTGTATTGATTTTTCAAAAGTAAAATTAACAACCGGTTCATTTTATATTGTCCTCTATATTTGAAGAGTTGCTTCTTAACCCAAACTTGTTGCCTTAAAAATTAAATATATTTTCACAATAGCTGTAATGGAAACAAAGCATTTTAGAGAACATTTAACATTAAACAGAACACATGAAGAATGTGTACATACATTAAGTAAAATCTCCCTTTATACACAATGTATACCACAAAAAAAAAAAAAAACAACACTGCCCTTTGAACAAGTGTGGACCGGGCCCAACTTTTAAGATGTAGATGCGTGTGGCTCCACATACCAGGACATCACAGAGGTGATCAGAACCAGAGCTGAAGCCACTTGTCTCAGAGTCTTCAGGGCTGCTAGAACGCGAGTCCAAAAAACAGCTGGAGTCCAAACGGTTAGCCATGCGAGCCATGCCAGGGAACTTCTCCAGGAAGTCGGCGGTCATGCTCATGGACTCTGAGGGCAGGTAGGCCGCTGGCTTTCCAAGGATGCTGCTCAAGGGACTGTTCAGGATGCCCAGCACTGGAAAAGTACATGCAGATCTTTTTAAGCAGGTACACTGAGGTCTGAAATTTGCATCAATGCGGTTTGGGAAGTGGCTGCATCATTTTACAAGGCATGTCTAGGAACAAGTGGCAGACTGAATAGAAATCGATTTCTAACAGACTGCAGCACAAAAAAATAAACAAAAAAAAACAAATGAGGCATGCTGCTCTCATGGCTAAAGAGCAGACATTTGCACATCATTCCCTTGTACTACTTATTGTAAAAACCAACAGTTTTCAAATAGAAAAGATCATTAATTTCCCCACCAACAAAATTATGTACCACAGGAGGGCAATTTATTTGCAAAGGGGCCCACATGAGAAATTTGGGGGGAAAAAAAGCACATTGTCCCATGTCAATAAATGACATATTTAGATATGCATGAATTGCTTTGATTTAAAGAAATACAAATGTTAATAAAAGTTATCAGTAGTCTTTACACTTCAAAAATTATTAACTTTAATTTTGTGCACCGCTGTGGTCCCCGGGTAGACCAGGTCTGCTATTTACCATTGGTATTTGTGAATAAAGTTCAAGTTTAAAGTGCATACTGTATTTTCCGCACTAAAAGGCGCACTGGATTATGAGGCACACCTTCAATTAATGGCCTATAATTTAATTTTTTTTCATAGATTGCATGCACTGGACTATAAGGCGCAATCTATAATGCATCCACTATATGGAGCTACAGGTACGTCTTTGTCCATCTCCGTGCCTTTTCTTCCGTTCAACTCGAGAGGCGTTCATGACCGCCTCCAAAAAACGTAAACGATTCCTTCAATGAAACTACGAAAATTGAAAATACAGTAATGCATCAAAACAGAAAATCACAATAAATTCTATAGCCCTGTAGCTGCACCAGAACGATCAGATGTCAGTAAATTTGGTCTTAGTTTTACTGTTTGGTGCCTACTACCATCTTTGTTACCGATTATTGCTTTATTGTTGTATATATGTTAGTTGCTCCATGTACAGCACTTTGTATGCAGCAATGGCTGTTTGAAAGTGCTCTTTTAATACAGTTGAGTTAAATTGGAGGAGACTGGACTGTCTCAGAAGTGTTTTATTCCTTTGTTGTGTACTGTATTCACAAACGAGGAAATCACAAAATTCTGTGGTGTGGCTATAGAATTTATTTTGTGATTTCCTCGCTTGATTTTCTGTTTTGATGCATTATTTTCAATTTTCGTAGTTTCATTGAAGGAATAGTTAATTTACGTTTTTACAAGGCAGTCAAGAATGCCTCTCGAGTCAAACAGAAGAAGAAAAGGCACGGAGACAGACAAAGACGTACCTGTATTGGGTGAGACTGAAAACCATTAATAAAGTGTGCGTATAAAAAAAAAAGCTCTTTTTTCGGCGCTGCTACAATAAACTTAATAAAGCAGCGACAGTTCACTGAACCAACAGCAAGCTATAACATTGTAAGTTTGTCTCCAGCAAGGAGCCATCTTGGGGTCGACGTATTACCGTAATGACCATACACAAGGCGCACCAGATTTTAAGGCGCACTGTGAGCTTTTAAGAAAATGCAAGACTTTTTGGTGCGCCCGAGTGTGGAAAATACGGTAATCCAAATTCAAGTATTTTCAAAATTGAAATTCCTTCAAGAATTTCACCCATGTGAACCCCGTTTTCAAGTTTAACCAACAGTGGATTTGTTCATATCGCAGCCATGTTTCTAATTGCATTGCTAGCTTCATGACGAGAGGGGTAAATATTGAGCTGCAAGCCGCATTCAAAGATCTCACCCATTTTGTTGTTCCAAGGTGAAAACTGGGCCGACAAGCAGTGATGCCATTTCAGCACTACAATCAAGTCAGAATGACTTGGCAGCGCCAAGACTTCTAATGTTCCGCCCCATGGTTAAAACTAATGTATGAAATTCGATAAACCCACTAAAATTGGGCGTAGCCTAAAGGGGTATTCCAGTTTTATGTTGTAACGACCACGGTTAGCGTATATGAGGCTTCACTGCATTGTTTGTTGACAGACGAAGCAAAGCAAAAGTGCCACATCATTCTGTGATGCTGCAGTTTTTAGTGACACTCTATTCTTCCCCACTACATTTTTAGACACGTACGACACCAAATCGACTCTTGCATTTTTGAGGTTTGGCTGGGAGGCCACTATCTGGGGAAACAAAGCTTGGACAGCACTTACTTGAGGGTGAGCTGGTCTGAACCTGGGAGGGAGAGGAGAGTGACTCAGTCTCCTGGCTGCTCCAAGGTCTGTCCCAACCAGACAAACGGAGAGATTGCAGGCCCAGACCCAAGTCTGCCACACTCGGCGGGACACGTGATGGCTGCATTTCGGGCATGCCATCACAGTTGGCGAAGAGCATCCTCCTGCTGCCCACCGCAGCCAGGTCAGACTCTTTACAGGTCGAAATTCAGGTAAGAGGAAGAGAAGGAAGAGTGTTAGACAGCCAGCATCCTCTCACAGCTACAGCAGAGAGCAACGTCCGTTTTCAGCCCTACCCTGGATGACGGGGGAGCTAACCTGCTGCCTCTGCCATGCACCTCCATCTGCATGGCTGATCCACCTAGCAGCATGTGACATAGCTGCTGATGCACTCACACTGCCATAATAATGACATCGACTTCCCCGACCTCCCTGCTCCCCCCCCCCCACAAAAAAAGCCCGCTGGAGCTACAGGCTAGTTAGGACCCTCTTCTCTGGTGATAAGAGGTATAAGGCGGCACAGGACCACCGACGTTGCTGCGGCTACCGCCGACTCTCTAGCCCGTTTCCTGAGCCAGCTGATCAAGGCAGTGAGAGGAGGGGAGGCAGCTCGAGCACGCAGGCATCATGACTCAGCAAGCTTAAAAAGTACTCTGGCTTGAATGCTGCTCAAAAATCAGAGAAGTTCGAAGTCAGACAACTGTTTGTATATTCAGCTATTGTCTTTTCACAGTGAAAAATAAAGCAGGCAACAGAGCCTCGAAGCAAGAAAGCAGCTGACTGATCAGATGTTTGAAAAAAGCAGAGCAATGTGCAACAGCTCCTCCCTTTTCTCTCCCTGGAGAGAATCCAAACACCAGCTACAGCCCTGATTCAGCAACTGCCAAGCTGGGGTTTGGCTCTGGAGTGACTGTACTTTTGTTTTCTGGCGTTTAATAGGTGCTCAAATTACATAATGCAACATTATTAACAGATGGTCTCAAAAGCAAAATATGCACTGAAATGAATTCCAGGAAGAGCTCCAAATTGTCCTCATTTAAAAAAAAAAAACTGGCAAATCTTATATTTGGTCGCGCAAAAAAAAGTGCTGCAATGCAGCATGAATCAGCTATTCACTCATTCAGTAATGCCAAGAGCACCAAAAGCTTAACTGTTAGCCAAGATGCGACATGCTTTCACCGATTTAAAAACTCAAAACAAAGGTTATCATGATTGGACATTCTAACTTGCGCCGAACACAGACCCGACTAACCAGCACCTTTAATCGCCAATCAATTCTAATAAATGCTACCAATATAATCGACACAAACCTTGCGCTTCCCCTACCTCTGGGTCAAGGTATTTACAGCATACAATCTCTTCGAAGACCAAAATACCAAAACGCGGGAATAATGTAATGATCACACCACACTTTACTCAAGGCTCTATATCAGTCTTCCTCAACTGGCGGACCGCGATCCACGACCGGACCGCCGACCTCCTCTGTCCGGACCCTCGGCAAATTGTATAAAATAAATTAAGTGATTTTTACGTTATACATTTTATATTTTTAGACTATAATCTGCGCATTACCGCAATCGCTTGTTAAAATGATCCGTTGTATTTTTTGCATGCACCAACAGATGTATTGCAGTGGACCACAGCAGCGCGACTGTGTGTATAATGTTTTGACTAACTGGAGACCCTGGCTGAGCAGGGCATGTCGGCGATGATGCGCCGATTGGCTCCTCCGAACTTAAGGTGTGCCCATACATAAGCGTCAGCATATACGATGCGCTGATTGGCTCCTCTGAACTTAAGGTGTGTCCATACGTAAGCGTCAGCACGCGTCTATCCCAATACACACGCATTCAAAATGGATGATTGTGTCAGGAAACTGACGCATGCGCGACGCCACAGTGTGTTCACAGCTTCAGCCCAGGAGAGCCGCACACAGACAATTAGACAAGACAAATCGCTGGAGGTTTCAATTGTGTGCAGTTTTGCTCCCGTCTACCCGGGGATCTTTGCAGCTGTTTAACAGCAGAATAGCGCAACATGGTAAATGAACATCCCAATGGCGTCCTCAAATAATATTTGCATGCCTCAGACATTGCATTCACCTTTAGTGGAAGAACAGCACTGCACATTCCTGTGCTCCCTTGTGTCAGTATTTAAAATGGTTCTTAACTCCTCTTCTGATATATTTTTCAGTGATTTCAGAGGGGATGTGAAAAGGGGAATTGTACAAATGAAAAGGATATTTTTGTTTTCATGTTTAGTATTTATTTTGGTAAAATTTGTATTTTGTTTTGTTTTTGTTAAATTAAGGGAAAAAAGACTACTGTAACAAAGTTAACAAAGTTGTAAATTTCCCCAGTGTGGGACAAATAAAGGATATCTTATCTTAAAGTAAAAATGTCTTATTTCCCTAAAAGGGCTATTTCCATTATTAAGCAGGCACAACTTAACAAAATATAAGAGTTCCTGTGCCTCAACACAATACCTCTCATTATTTGCTGTGTACTGGCAAAGTGAATAATTGTCATTTTCACGCACCCCATTATTGGTTGGTTGTGAGGAGTGTTGATTTGAATAAGCTTGGCCATACTAAATGGGCATATCGCCCTGCTCCCCAATGACCGCCGTGCATGGGACCGGACCTTGGTCTTATTAAAAAAAAAAAAAAGTGGACCGACAGCATTTCTAGTTGAGGACCACTGCTCTATATATTCACAGGAAGCCATGAATTCTTCCTCAAAAAAAAAACCCCATAGCAAAGCTACTTGCCAAACTAAACTCGAGAACACCCCACATACAAGGCATGAAGTCAGCACAGCTGCTGTGTCCTCTGTAGCCTGCCCAAAGTGATTGTTTATTTCAGTACTTCATTTTGTAATGATGAACAGTGCTATTTCTGAATTGCTAACTCACAGCACTGTGATTTTAGGGTCCGTTTTATTTTTTATTTTCTGAAGCAAGTTCAGTGTTCAGCATTTACTGCTCAGAAAAGTGTTCTTACCGCTTTTGACATGTTAACTGAAGCACTTTTTATGGACCCGATGTTCCATTTTATTTTCATTTTGGAATTACTTGGAGATTTACAAAAACAAAAAGTGATATTCCCCTGGTGGTCGGAACTAAAGTTTGCAGGTAGGATTTGGGACTAGTCTCAAATACAGCAGAAAGTAAATGACTAGGACTGCATCTGTTTAAAAACAAAGACTTTATTCCATTTTTTTGTGATGTCAATCTTTTGATCTGCCTCAATAATGTAATGAACTAAAAATGAAAATAGGGGTTTTCTCAGCAATTTTTAGATGATTAAAATATAGATTAGATCAATTATATTATTAATCACAATTTCTTTCATCTCGACAGCACTATCAATAATAGAGAAGGCTTCTTCGGTCATTTTGGTCAATAAGGCAACCATTTCTTCAGTTGGACATTATGCATAAATTGTTGAAAATCTCCACGTCACAAAATACTCCACTAAACTGGTGTGGTGGTAACTATTTTGATAAATAAATCCCCTGTAGCCTCACTGATAGCTTGTCAACAATCATGAGTACACAGAGCTAATAGTATCCAAAGAGAAATCCTCCTCCTTTGAACCTCATGAAAAATGCAAAAATATACTCCATTATTATGTACTTAAGATTTTATGCATTATTTAAGTTAGTCATTTGATGATTGCTAACCGCTCAATCAGGACTTTCTTCAGTAGTTTTCACTCAATACTGACAGGTGGTAATTTGGAGAACTACCGGTACTTGTTTTACTTGAGTCGCATTATTCAAAATAACTAGTAAGTACTAGTACATAAATAAGTACTCTCACCTGGAGTACTCCACCCACCTCTGCTAGAGTACGAGACAAATTAAAGTTCGATTCCGTTTCTCCTAGGCATGGACAAAAATCATTGAATTCCCAAATGTGCTGCATGCACTTTTCATTGGCTGAGACAGTCAAAATGTAAGTACGCTTAGTAAAAAGGTCGATTTTTCCTTGTGGAGTAATACAAATACGCCTGAGTGCGGCCAATTCAAAAGTGGAAAAGATGCATTATGGAAGCGTTTCAACCTTCACAGTCAAACCTCGAGCGGGCTTTACAATCAAATGGCCGCACTACGCGAGTCGTTTTGACAGTAGAGGAGACGTTACCACACAGGAAGTCAGCCTTGCCCTTGGTGTTGTTGGGAGTGGTGCACACGCCGGTCAGATCCAGAGCGTTGCCCAGCATGGTGTTCATCCGGCGGAAGATGTCCGCGTTGCTACACGTCGACAAGGCCGCAGAGTCTGAGTCGGGACTGGCAGGCCTACGGGTGTCGTTTCTCTGTGTCGAACACAAGCGATTCATTTAGTCCATGTTCGAGTTCAAAAAGAGCACCCGCTATGGCTTGGCGCTCAAACGCGCCGCTTTCGAACACTAATGGAACACTCAATGACACTTTCTGCTAGAAGACAAAGGTTTTGGTAACACCAAAGCTCCCATAATTACGTTTTGAAGACATTGGGGAGACACGTCCAATTTCGAACACTCACCAAAGAAAAAGCCATCGTGTAGAATGAGCTACTCTACAAGTATCGCCAACAACGAAAGCGAGTAACAAAATGGCATGCTTATGAAGAGGGCGACCTGCTAATTAGTGTGAATACGGCGAACGTGCGCGGCTAATGATTGAGCCTTGAGCCTCATTGGCCCCCGTCTGGTCACGTGATCGCATTCAAAGGCGACACCGGGCAAATCAAATCATGTGTATACATCAAAACTGCGGGAACCTTTTTAAAGTTGAACATTTTCGTTTTTGTTCTATTACTGTAATTATTTTTTTAAAAGACGTTACCATTTCAAGGTTTTCAAGTGTGTGGGTTCTTGGATCTATCTATCTATCTATCTATCTATCTATCTATCTATCTATCTATCTATCTGTCTGTCTGTTTGTATGTCCATCCATCAATATTTTTTGACCTCAAGCGTCACTATTTTATCCACAGCCACAAAAAAAATCATAAATATGGTTAAGTGCAGTTGTAAAACTATACTGATGTACTGATTTGGGTAATGAACACGTTCAAGGGATACTTCACTTCATGTACTCCATTTGCTGCAGTAAAAAAGTCATATTTTGCCTTTTACTAATTTGATCACTGAATTATTTTTCAGGTGCTTTTAACAACTTTAAAAACTATTTAAAAAATAATGTAGCTGGCCGCCATATTTAATGAACACATCTCTAAATGTGTGTCACGTGTGTAAACGTTGGACTAAGCTGCACAGCAACACCGAATGGGATGTATGAAGTCCTGAAAGAATGAAGCCATATCATTTCAACTGTCCTACTCTGTGTCAAATGTCTGCCTATTGTGCAGCAAGTGAGTACTGGGTACACATTCACCCTAAATAGCATGCTTTCCTGCAAGAGCTACTACAAAAGTTGCAGGTGGGAGAAAACCTTGCGATTTTGCGATTGCGAATGCGATTTTGTTTCTAATGCCCCATCTGCTAGTCAGAGGCCAAACGGAGGCGTTTGGGAGCGACAGATTCGAACCATCCGCAACCTTCTCAATGGCATAATTGCTCAATGTTTCAGCAGATTAGATGAGCTTCCCTCGGGATGCTTTTTTTTTTATCATGCAATGACTATGATATCAATGGACAACCACTAAGTCTTGACAAAATTAATGTTTCAAAGTCATCAGAACCTCTTACTCGGAACCGCCACACACACACATGAAATCTAAAGACGCCTTCCCAACTCTGGGCATAGGTTTGTAAAAGAGGATTAGTCAGGGTGTCCCCCGCCTACTGCCCGAAGACGGCTGGGATAGGCTCCAGCACCCCCGCGACCCGAATCAGGATTAAGTGGTTCGGAAAATGGATGGATGGATTAGTACGCAAGGAAAATGTGGCGCAGAGTTTGAAAAAGAACGCCTTTTGAATACTGTACTTCCATCCGACAAAATCACCACACACCACGTCGTAACAAATAGGTCAATGACATGGTCATTAGCCAATAGCAACTCGGCCTAGGTGTAGAAGTATCTGAAGAAGATGGTTTAGTGCACGGACTGAAAATTCAAATGCGCCAAAGAAAGAAGGTTCTCCCTGTCAAACCCAAATCATTGAGTGACGCCAATCCAAAACTAGTCACTTGAAAGTAAGTAACACCAACATTAATTGGCCGTTGTTTCGGTCTGATGTCCTCATGTCGAAACATGGTGCAAGATTCAAATTTGAGTTACCTATAAAGTCTGTTACCGACCGTATGTAACGTGGAAATCATGTACAGGTATTTGTTTATGGTTGTTACACATGATTTGGTGTGAGTGAAAATATGCGTTAGTTGTCCACTGGGCGGCGCATGCGCGTAGTTAATCCTTCTTCGCTTAACCGGAACTGCAGTTGCAGCGCCCGAAATTCAGGGTGACGTTCAAGGAGACAGCGAATGGAAGAGAACTTTTAAATAGCAGTAGCGACAGCCGGGCATGATTTGAGATTAGAGCGAATAACTTGCAGCCCCAGTCAAGCGTAACTAAGTATAATTCTGGCCATTCAAAATGGTAAATGTTGTCCATTTCATTCTCTCGTTTTCCTGACTGCTTCTTCCGTTACTGGGCCAGGGTCGTTAGGTCTGTAGTGTATGTTTGCACATGATCTAATGAGTAAATGTGGTTGTGTTGAAAGACAATTTTGGTGTTCATTTTGTAGTTTTCATAGAGTTTCGTGCTTGTGGCTACGTTGCGCGACCGACGCTGATGTAAAGTCTCATGGTTCAACCAGTAAGAAAAAAAACACCGAATAAACCCATTTGTTTCATCTTTCCATCAAAGTGGGGGGAAACAGGAAAAAAACTGAATTTTAGAAGGCAGCAAATGTGTCATAGGACTATGTATAGTTAAAAGAGAATCGATTTTCAGAATTGCATAGACTCACAATGAGTCTTTCGTCATTCATTTATCCATCCAATGTCTCCCACTTAGCCGGGGTCGGAAACCAAAGCAGAGAAGACTGCCTTCTTTCCTTCCCCTCCTCAAGCATGCAGTTTCATTTCAGCAGGAGTTAAGTCCCTTCAAAAATGTTTGTGTGGGTTGGTCATGCACGCACTCAAACAGGAGGTGGCAACAACGTTCTTCGATAACAGATTGCCTCGGCTTCTTTCGCCTTCAAGGTTGCTTTAATTGCAAAACTAAGAACCACTAGTTTACCCGGCCAATCAAATCAGCATTCAACTGTAGGCTGTTGCCTTGTTAGTGCAATCTAACACTGTTCAGTGTTCTTGAATGTTTTTGTATGTAAACGCTGAAACTATATCATTGCATTTTGTCATCACTTTAATACTTCAGAGTGCCCTTATATTTTCTGCAAGAGCAATATATACTCTAGCTTGTCTGATTGTGCCCCAAGGCGATCAGTTGCGATTATCATTTACAGGTGACATATTCAGACATTTAAACGGTTTTGTTTTAGCATCCGTAGGATGAAAATATGCTGAAATGAGACTGTAGCCTCTGATGCTTGGGGGGCGCCTTGCAGTCGCACACATCTTCAGTCAATATTGATTTCATGCCAATCCAGATCTGTGCAAAATCAAGTTAAATGAACCACACATCCCTTTAGATTTACACAAGGGACAGAAGAAAGGCCATTTCTTGGGGAAATATGCTACAGACATTCCCTGACGTTTTGTTTTCACCCCTTTAAACTATAAAATAGATCTCACTGGAAGGTCTGACCCAGTACTTTGCACATTTCCGGAATTTGTCTGGGTTCTGTCAAACCACCTTCCCCCCCAGAACGCAATCTTGGGTTCAGTAAAGAACACGTCCATTGGTACAAGCAAACAGCTGTGCTGCTTGTGTGTCAACCCCTTGATTGCCTGGTGATCAGTCCAGGATGAACCCAATCCAAATAGGACAAAAACAGGATGGGGTAAGAAATTTATATAACCAATGGCGACTCATAAAAAGTAACTGGATCGATCAGTTTTGCAAACAGTAAAAACGTAAACCAATTTTCTAGATACAACTTTAATGTAACATTCATTTTGAGACCTAATTCCACCATGGAAGCTCAGTTTCAGATTCTACAGATATGTGCAGTTGATATTGGGTGCACCATTCTACAAGTTGAGATGGCATGGTAAGCAAATGTTTATAGTTAAACAGTACAATTAGGCAGCTGCCACACAGAAGAGTCCCTGGAGGAGCCATTATGGTCTGTTGAGCATGGCGTCTTACCAGCATAGGCGGTCAACTCCACATATGATGCACAGAGACACTCATGCCTCGGTGCATTACAAATGAATAGTTGGGATCCATTATTGATACGAACATCTGCTGACTACACAGTATAGTCAGTTTTGAAAGTGTGTAGATTTGCACTGCATTTGAAAAGCTTCAATTGGCTTTCAGTGTCAGAAATAATTGATCACTAAAGAAATGCATTCACTTTTTATTCATTTGTTTACATCTTATGCACAGCAGATACAGAGACAAACATGTTTCTAAACCACAAACTAAATTTCTCCCCTCCACTCCTGCTTGCCCGTTTGTAGTCCAGTTTCACATTCTGAAAGATCGTTTCACAGCAATCTCATTTTAGCAGACCGGCACACGCCATGTTCAGAATACTTCCATTTTGGGGGGGGGGACAGACACCCAATCCCTATTTAAACAAATTGCACTTTTCTTCCTCTAAAACTATTTTAACAGGATTACAGGAACAAAAATAAACACTGAAAACACAACTAAACATTCAACTTATACATGTTCATTTAAGTTGCACAAAAATGCATATATTTATATACACACTACACAAAAAGTACAAAAATACTTGTACTTTATTCTGGTCAAATAATGACAGGATCACAGGGACTGGGATTGTCAGAACACAGCGTTACCTTCACAAGGTCCATGCGAGATAAGCCATTGAACAGAGGAAAGACAAGGAGCTACAGGGAGGCAAAACATTTCACTGCCCAGACCAAGGTAAAGAGGCAACACAAACTAAGAAAATTAAGATACGCAGAACTCTGTTCTAAATTCATGCCAAAAAGACTTGAACATGCAATGACTTGACACTTGAGGCCAGGGGTAAGATCTTTACAACTTCATGGTGTTAATTCTCCTCAGCAACAATGATCCATGGAGCTTGGACTCGTTCACAAAAGGTTCCTGCAAGTGCTAAGATGTACCACAAAAAGGGGGCACATGGAGATTGTCAACAGCAAGGTGGTTTTCTACTCTGACTCCCCACCAGGGACAATTGGCGGAGATATAAATACTGTTAACGAATGCACATTTGTCCATTAAATAAACCTGATTAAATTAACGAGCTTGGCAAACCTCACTTCAACTGGACAAAGGTGTGGTTTCCAGGCGCCTGCAGGTTAAAGAAAAAAAAATTAGTCTAACAGTTCATGTACACATTGGATGGTGCATAACCATCTTCAATTTAGCTCTGCTCAAAGTTTGTGTACATGAAGAAAAGCTTAAAACTGAAAGTCCAAACTTTTGTTGCATCCTTTATAGACTCTTGCTCAATCTGCTTTAATGCCAGTCACTTGTAGCTCATCGTAAATTTGGTTTGACACATTTAAGTCAATCGCGTTGTTAACGTTTGCACAAGATCAGTTTGGCAGTCGCAGAAAGGTGGATTGTGCAGTCTAAACACCGTTTGACCAAAGATTACTCACTAAGTATCTAACAAAACTGGCGGGACTTCCATCCAGGCTGGGAAGTCTCTGAAGGAGTCGGGTACCAGCGCATCTGAAGGCACACAAACAGTCATGACCAAAATGAGGTGCTTCAACACACAATTCCAAGATTCTCCCCCCCCCCCACCCCGCCCTCTCCTTTTAAAGTAGAACGGTCTTTCATGTAGCTGAGCACAACTCTGCAGCACCGAAAGTAAACATGAAGAGATCAAGCTCTCCATTTAAACATTTCCAAATACGAATATACTGTAACGCCTCTGTTCCAGAAGCCACGACACCCTTATAGTCAGGAGGTTAGCAATTTGGCTACAACTCACTGATGGGAGTCAAGTACTCCGGCGACTTCTATAATCTCGGATTCCAATTAGAAAACCTCCCTTTGCCCATGCGCGCGCACACATTTTGGCTACATTCGGTCAGCCAAGCAAATACCAAGCATTCCTTAGACTTAAGTGGCCAGCAAAAGGGCCTATGTCATACATAGGGCTTCGTGATGCGGAACTCCCTTCTCTTGTGCTCAATCAAGTGGAACTGGCACACAACGAATTGGAAATGACTAAAAAGCAGATATGGCATTTTGCTTGAACGGTTTGTAAACAGGATTAGATAACTACAGCGTACATGCCACTTCAAGTATTGGATTTTTTTTTTAACTGCATCTTTTGAACATTGGCCAGGAAAACGGGGAGTTTGATTTTTAGGAAACGTTAGACCAGGGGTGCCCATACCGTTTTGACTGTAGATCTACTTTTCAATCAACCAAACTCCCGTGATTGACAAGTTACCATGCACGCGCGCATTCCATGATGATCAAGAGCCTGACGCCGAGGCATGCGACGCACTTCGGTGGCCTGTTAACGATCGTAGCTCACGCGTACCGTTTTAAAATGCTTCTCTCGGCCCTCCAGACTGATCACAAGCTGCAACTGCAGACTGCTGAGCGCTAACAACTTCCGGTGACGTGTGACTGCGTAGGTTAAAAATGACCTGCTTTATTTTATTTTTTAAATACTTTTTGTGAAAGTGAGACAGATAGAATGATTTGGGTGCAGTGTGCATTAACAAAAAAGATATTACTAACAAGCAGAGACTCCCCCCCCCCCCCCCCCCCCACACCCCTCGGCTAGACTTGGGACCAGTCCTTGATCTACTGGTCGATCGCGATCGACGTAATGGGCACCCCTGCGTTAGACGCTACTTCAAGCACTTGATTAGACTTGACACAGGTCGGGTTGCCAACTTTCATAAATGAAAATAAGGGACACCCACCATGGCATCTCGTGGCTATGGCCCCCACAGGTGTGGCCCCTGTGGGATGGAGCGACCGCAACAGTGTTACATTTTTATTACAGTTGTTTTAAGTGGGTGTGAGCAGCTCCGCTGTGCATCTCCACTCCAGGCAACCGTGACAGCAGCAGCAGCCAGGTACACACAAGACTATAGTAGGGCTCCCGCATATCACGCCATGACAATTTCATTGACATGAATATTGTGTGGCATTTTGCTCTTTGCCGTCAGATTTGGTGTATGACTGACATTTGTATTGGCCATAAACGAAAATACGATACAAAATTGGGTCATGCATTGGTTCAACACAGGCCATGACAGCGACTGACCAATTCAGGAATGATTCTGTATTTTACAGGATGGTTGGCAACCTTAGGTTAAGCGTGCAGAACTTAATTTAACAGTGCTATGTCAGATGGGTCTTCATTAATAATACAAAACAGTCTTAGTCTTATAGTTACACCTATACTATAGTTTATAGATTGGTGAGAAAACAATATACTTTTGTCAAAGAGTAGCAGAGTGAAGTTGTGAGTATCCGTTGCAGTGTTTGACAATTCGCATGTAAACGAGAGAATCTGAGATGAACGTCTTACAAGGAATCGTGCAAGGTAGAAGAGAGACACACACCGGCTGGTCCCTCACCTGGGCGTGGAGGGCTGCGGCAGCGGCGGCCGCCGCAGGATAAGTAAAGGCCGCATGAGGGAGGCCGGGGGTCAGCTCTGTTGTGTACAGTGGGTAAGGGGTCCACGCATCCGGGGAGGCTGGGATCAGTGCTGCCCCTGTCAGGTCATCTGAGAATATAATGGCACATAGTGAAACAACACCAATTCATTAATCATGGAAAGTTGGCATTGTTACAGTAGCTGACCTTCCTATAACCACTAAGTGACTTTCAACCAATAATCTCACTCAAGTGAAACACCTCATTTGACCAAATATGTCGTCCACTACCATGTGTGAAACCATTAAGAGGAATGCTGGTCAGAAAAGTTAATGACAATCGGAAAGAAGCAAAGCGGCTGGAGAATTGAGACGCATGCATGTGCCGAGTGCGTTAGATTTGTTCAATACTTTGACGTCAGTACTTCCGCACCGACAGATTTATTTTGGCACTGCCCACGTGAGAGGGAATGCGAGCCTAGAGGGGTGCAGCCGTTCAACTTACATGGGTCCCGTGCAATGAAGTGTGCTCCTAGAGCAGGGTGGATATTTGTGGGGTTCGGTGTGGCCATCAGCTTACTCTTTGCCATCTTCGTGTTGGCTTTAGCAAACTCTAAGCGCAGGGTCTGTGGGCTTTCTGGGTCAAAACGGATACCCTGAAGGAGAGACGGAGGGGGACATTGGATCGTAAGGGGGGTGGGCTGAGATCGGGGGAGGGGGCTCGTGTTATGTCTCGCACCGTCTCCTTTCCTACAGCCATGTTTCAATACTCAGGCTGTGTCCTTCAAATATCCTTTGAGCCCTGCACTGTTCTGACTGGAGAAGACACCCAATTCCTCTCAACTGCGCCCACTCGAGCAGAACAGTTGAGGACTGGCTGAAGGATACAACCCGAACATATTTGCAAATTACGCTTGCATCTCTTCTTCCTCGGGATGAAACCAGAAACTCGAGCGACTGGATTAGATTCAGCCACGTCAAGCCAGGAGGAGGAGAGAGACGAGGAAAGGGACGGTGACTAGACCAAGTGGCAATTTTGGGGTGGTTTTACCTTGCTTGTGTTTTTGTGCCCTAAGCGCTGTGCCCACATGCAAGTGAGAAGTATTTTGGAGTGCGTTTGTGCACGCGCCATCTGGTGTGTCTAAAAGGTGATGCTCATAAGGAAGGCTAAGCTAAAAGTGTATGTGTGTTAGACACTGCCATTGTGGCCTACTGGTGACAAAAATAAGATTACACTACTGAAGATGTGTTCAAATAACACTCAACGTGGCTATAGAACAAGTATAGTAAAGCAGTGATATGCAAAATTAGGAAAGCTACACCAGACTAAAAATGTGTATGTGTATCAAGGTCAAAGTAAACTACCGTAATGCTACAGGATTCTCCCATCTTTCCAATAAAGTCCCTGCCATTGAATTATGAAAAGACAGAAAGAGTTGACTTGGTGGAAAATTGACGGGAAAGGATCTTCAAAACACTCCCTTATTTTTGTGTTAGGGGAGAAAAAAAAAAAAGATTTGAAAGGGGGTCGAGAAATATTGAGAATACTTGCATTTAGAGCATTTTTTGCTGCTTCAGCTCCAGATCGACTGTCAAAGGTTACAAACCCGACTGGCTGGAAGACAAAAATACTGAGGGTGTCAAGCACACATTTTACATTAAAAAAAAATCCAAGTGGGAAAGGGAATTGAGACACTATGTATCATAATGATTCATCCCACCATTGACATTAAGAGTCTGTCCACAAATTTTAGCAACAACAGAGTGAGACTCACCTGTTTTGATGTTAACTTAATCAGTGACCCTTCATAACCCTGTGGAGAAGAAAGACAGCCAATTATCCACCGTGGAGTCACATGCAAGGAATTCAGGCATGAACACAGCTCGCCGAAGGAAGAGAGACCTGCTCTGTGAGCCCTCAGCTGGAGATCAGTTGGCAGCCAACATGGCTCCCTTTGCAATTGTCGTTATGCTAACATTACAACTACTTTTTAACCCCCCAAAAATACAGTGTGCTACTTTTTAAACACATTTATATAATTGGAGAAAAAAAAAAGATTTGAGTCTTGACGGTCATTCCTATGTGAAGAATTTGTTGCTCAAGATCCTTGACAGACAACAGCTTAACATGCTATTTTTATTAAAGCTAAAAGATACCTGCAATCAATCAAATGAAATCCCATACATAAAAGCAAAAAAGCTCCTTGCACGCAACCTTTCAGCGGTAGGCACGCAGCAACAATTTCAGAGCAGCGACTGTAACAAAACGTCAGCTATTTCAAAATGCTTAAGCACTATTTGAGGGAAAAACTTGCCCTTTTCGGTGGGCAAGTTGGGTCACACAGCCTTGGTTGGTCAGTGGCGAGGGTTACTCATTTACACATTCCTCAGGATCATCCATGTGCAAGGGATACCACTTCCAATTTGGTTCGTTAGGACACGGGTGGGAGGGGTGTTTATGAACCGGAGAGCCCAGTTGAACACAGCCGTGGATGAACAATGAAGTGGCCTCATTTCCATAAATGCAAATATTTGGACTCATTAACAGTTTGATTTCAGCTCCAATGTACAAACCGGCTTGATTAAATCTTTGTGTTAGACTGCACATCTAGACCAGCGTTTCCCAAACGCTGAGCCAAGGCACCCATTTTTCTTTAAGTCTCCCAGCACAATGGCCACCCCCCCCCCCCAAAAAAAAAAAAACTAAAATATTGTTTCAATTTATATTCGGTGCGAAATGAATCACCCATGTGAAATCTGGGCCGATTTAATTGAACACAAAGGTCTACGTGCAGGAATTCTGTTGTATTGATGAACACTGACAACATTCCTGATCCCTTCATGTAGCAACCTGGTTGCTATATTCACTCATCTAATCAATGTTGAAAATGAAGACAAAATATCTGAGTATTAATCACTGACCACATCCTTTCATTTAGATTTTAATGGCATGTGAATTTATTATTTTGCAGAATCTTATTTCACAGCTCCTCTAAACGTGCGACCTACCTTAAAAGGCCTGAAGAGAAGGTACAGTTCCCGTGGTTTGATGTCAACTGGTAGGCCGCTGACAAAGAGTGTTCGTACCTGAAATTTGGAGTCAAAGTTACAACGCAAGATGAGATTATCCACGCTGATTAAACCACTCCACAATTTCTCACTTGAATAGTTTTGGACAAAGCGTAAGTGGATCCCCCCCCCCCAAAAGCCAAAATTCAATCGGTTTCCCTCTCACGATAAACAGGAGCCGTCTAAATGTGCAGTGAGTTACACACTTGCCAGTGTCCTCACTGTAAACATTACACATCTAACAACGTATTTAGGTGCTGTTTTTTTTTTTAATGAGTTCACCACCTCAGGTTCAAAGAGTCCTTTATTGAAAATGTGCAATGCCCACTCCTCTGATCTGCAGGTTGGAAATCAAAGTACAAAACTGCTCTTTAGGTTCACAAACAGGTCACCCGTGACTCAAACTTTAGTGAAAGAACACTCATTGTGATCTCCCTAAATGAGCAAAAACCAAACAAGGCTCTCATCCTGCTGGGCGTGCACAGCTCATTGAGGGCCGATGCCGAGTGAAGCCCAGAGTGGCTGTGGAAACAAACAGTGTGCGGGGGCCCATTAGTTCTCAGCTGGTGGGGAGGCCTTGGCTACAATGGGACTGTCAGAGGAACAGCGCTGGACAACAGTTAACAGCATGACACCATTTCCTTCCTCTGACCCCTGGCCCCTACGCTGCCATTTTTCAGGTGCCGCAGCACCAGTTTCCTCCTTTGCAACAACTAACATGCCTGAGCAGCCGGTATCACAACCGAAGATGAAGACTGAAACCACCGTTCGGCTAGAATATTTTACCAAACCAGAACGTAACCTCGATTTATGAGTAACAAGAATATTAGTAAAATTGACTAGGTCAGGTTTTTGGCTTGCTCTTTGGGCAATGACAAGTCAGCAAGCAAGCATTTTTTTTTTTTTTAGAGAAGAGCAAAATGGGAGCAACAAGAAGGGCCCATGCTGTGCTCACCCTCGTCGTGTCTCAAGAATCAGTCCACAAATTTAGCTGGACAAAAGACTAATTATGTGAACCGGAATAAGTCATCCTGTTCACACTATGTCAAAAGGAATTTTAGCACAGACAGATTTTTTTTTATCCTTAAAAAAAGCTAGAGGGCGTGGGCAACCTTTTGCCCATTTGAAAGTACTTTTATTGTACGAGTTGCTCTAAATGTATACTTCAGAATTATTGGCTTTCCTGTATACAGGTTTTGTCATGTCGAATTTGAATTTTCAGCATTTCCTCAGTGTATTATGATTTTTTTTAAGAGTTCGCTTTCGGAATTGTATCATTTAAAACCAGCGCCATGGTCAAGAAAGGAAACCTTAAATTTTCCGCAGACGTTTTTATATGGGTTGGTTTAATGAACAGCCAGAGTGAAAGGGAAAAAGGTGAACCTGACCTCCTCCTCCAGGGATACGTTGTTCGGCTCCGGGTCCGTTTTAAGGCTCATGTTGAAGATGCCGCCGCAGCGCCGAGTGCGTGTTGGCCGTGGTGAGTTGCGGCGGCTGTGACAGTCCGGTGAAGGTCGTTGAACTCGAGGTGGAACGGTGAGGCGGTGAAGACGTTGGCGGTTTGGTTTTTCTCCTTCGAAACGGCTTCAATTCGCGTTTCAAAAGGAATGAATGTTCCTCTCCCCAAAAAGAAGGCGAGGAAGGGGTGGAAAAAAGGGAGTGACGGAAAAACAAACGCAGCCGCGCTAAACTAAAAGTGAGAATGTGGATTTGTGCGCCGTGTGTGAAGGTGAAAGACGGGGGAAAGAAGTGCAATAAAAAGCTCACAGCCTCTCGGCTCACATCAATGCCTTCAGCTGTGGGACTACATGTGAGCAGGAGGAACAAGTCAACTTTTCTCCTCCTCCCGCTCCGCAATTAGGTCATCAATTATGTGTGCGCCAGGGACGTAATCAGGCTGCAGATCCGCCTCAGCTGTGCCAAAGAGACTCCCCACGGCCGGTCGGCCTCGCCTGGCCCCGCCCCCGTCGGCCTTCCCTCACCCGCTCAACCAATCGGCTACCACCAAGGACACCGCCACTTTATTAGGGACATCGTCGCAGTTGGAAGATTTCTTTGGGATTTGTTCTGCTTAAAAAATACTCAGTCTAGTCTCAAATCAGAATAAAACAACAAGCGCACCCTTCAACTGAACAAAAAAAGTGTGGAAAACTATTTTGATTGCAAGACTTTATTTTAGTTAGTCAAAGTGCAGGTGGGGGTGAATTTAAAGGTAGCGTTTTTTTAGTGTAAGTAATAAAACGTATTTTACATAGCATTTTTTATACATATTACATGAGGTAAAACTAAAACACCGTTCAAAAGAACGTTATCTGGCTCTTAATCTGTGTCATCATTAATGTTTCGTAATTGTGATTTTGAGATGCTTGTGTGCATTATTCTATTATTTTGGGCCATTTATAACGTTGTATTATTTGGGGAAGATAACAATGATGATAACAGGATATTTTTCAATTGCAAAATCATCATTTAAAAAAATAAAGAATATATTGATCCGTATTTAGACACCTAATATAATACATAATGCAGCGTATATCATAATATAAAACAAGGTTGTCGCTGTGCTTTTTTTTTTAATTAACTGACCTGTTTGAGAATACAGGACATACATACGTGTATAAATTCCAATTTGAAACGTACGATCATACAAATATAATGCAGTCACTTTCGAGCTGTATATGTAAAAAAATAATACCGTTATATACTATAAATAAATGCTGGTGTTTCACGCAATAAATATTGTGAATGTCTGCTGGACATGAGTCTAAATATTTTCTCATATTGAGTTTGTGCGTTCTCTTTCTTAAGCACTCGCGCACACGTCAACACACGTTTAGTTTTCTGGCTATATAAAACGCAAGGCGCGGTTTGAGTTGCCGTCATTTTCGTCCCTGTGGAATAACAACAATGCCGATGTGTTTTACATGGAGTAAAAAGGCTTCTATCTGCGAAATGACGCGGCCGTGGACGTGGACGTGTGCCAATGTGTTTCCTCCCAACCAGACAGCTTCCGGACTTTGTGTGGAAACAATCAGACCTGCAGGATGAGGAGGGGCCGGAGGAGGGACGCACATGGAGTCGCTGGCCTTCTGCAAGTATCTCGTCTAAAAATAGGCAAGTCGTCTATTTAATGTTGTCGATGTGGACGAGTGCGTGTCTACTTGAAGCAGCTCGGTCTCAAATGAGAAAACACACGTGCCAAGACATATATTGCAATAAATCTCTCGTGGGAGCCGCTGTCTAAAATAATTTTGTCATGCAAGTACAAATCTTATATTGTATGTTCTAATGTTCAATGTCTGTCTGTTCATCCGATGCGGTATTTGGATTAAAACGTGCCTTTAAAACTACAACAATTCGCCACACGTTTTGATTCACTGTCTGTTATAGATGTGCGCTGTATCTGTCTGAGATGTGTTTTTACCATATTCGATATTTATTTGACTGGGTTACGAAGTTCAAGACGTACGACTTCGTAAGGTTAGGTCGTCAAGTGGCACAAGAATGCACGTTCAGATAACGTCGTACGTAGATAGATAGATAGATAGATATTGTAGCCTATTGCTTTATATTTATGGCCTAGGTTGTTTTTCATAGTGTCATATTTGTAGCAGCCTACATATTATTGTCATTGTGGCGTTACCACAATGAAAAAAATGGAGCGCTATTAACTTGAAGAAAAACTTGTGCTTTTTTTTTTTTTTTACTCAGAAATTCAAAGTAAATCTTATAAGGAGAGTTCTGGAGTACATTTTATTTGCACATTATATGTTTATTAAAGGGAATTACCCAGGTAACATTAACTAGTAATGATCTATTAAATATTTGTATTCTCTTCATTAGCATTTCGATTTCTACTAATAACTAAAAAATTGAATGGTCTTTCACTTGTATTACCTTAACACTGTCTCCTCTTCTTCAACATGGTCACAAGGAGGATCCAACCCACAGCCTTGAAGTTAGGAGATGACCACTACTACTAGCACATGCCTCCTTTGGATTTGTTTATACCAGGTGCAAGCGGAAGCCTCGTATACTTCCAAAATCAGGAGACCCTAAAAATATCACATTTGTTCAGTCAATAACATTGCATCGTCAAAAATAGCAAGCCATTTTCAACACTAGATTGGTCCATAATTTGTTTAACCCCCCCCCCCGCCCCCCCATAAGATTGATATTGGAATATTGAGTTTGAGACAAGACCGGTCATAAGTGTTCCAATACTACTTTCTACTATGACTGTATGTCCAAACTGTGCAACTGAATATCATTAATTACAACAGGTCAACAATTTTTTACAGATTATTTATTTATTTATTTTAAATCAAAGATGCAGGTAAACTTTGCTATAATTTTATTTTTGGCGCTGATTCAGACTCAACCCTTATTTGTTTCGCTGGTACTTTAGGTTATTATAAGATGATTATTAATAGTAATAATATGAAATATATGAATATACAGTATTTCATAGTAATATTTATAAATTAAGTGTTAGGCTCAGCAACAAGGGATTTTTATTTTTTTGTGAAACATCAAAGTGCTAAATTACAACTCATGGTAAAATCTGTACTGCATAATCTTTTATAGGATAAACTCAAAAACCAAAAATGAATATACTGTATCTCAAAAACCTGATGTGCAAGAACAAAAGTGAAGAGATGTTAAAATCAGCGTCAAAAACACGTTTTGGGACACATGAAGCCATATGCGGTTCAAATTTGCTGTTGAACCATGTCACAAAAAACAATAATAATAGATTTTATTTATAAGTGCCTTTCAAGACACCCAAGGACACTTTACAATAACAAAAAACACAAAACAATACGGGTTGAGCAGCGGCAGCCAAAACGCGCCAGCGTTCACTCAATCCGAAAGTCAGAAAGAAACCAGGGAGGGAGAGGGGGAGAAAAAAACCACGTTCGTACTACCCACAATAGTGGGTCATTTATGTGTATCTACATAAATGACCTGGTACCTTTTCTCATTTATCAAATAGCTCTCAGTTTCAAAAAGGTCGGTGACCCTTGTACTTACATCAAGCTTAATTGTTGTTGTACTTTCATTTGATCATGTCAGCCTATATTCCAGTCAGTGCAATGTAGAAGTTCACTTGCTTAACATTTATTGGGACAATGATTTGTAAGTAGAATTCAGACCTCGTGTTCTTTTTTACGATCTCTGTTGAGAAATGGAGAATCAAAATCCAAGGAATGTGTACATGAGAAAATCCATCGAGATGGTCTATAGCTGGCAGCCGTGTTGTTTGAGAATAGGAGGGAACGACATCTCTTACGCTCTGTTTGTCATTTTTGCAACACTCGCAACATATGAAAAATTCAATCTCCTGCGGCACCATCATGAATTTATTCAGCAACTACAACTTGCACAGTGTACAGAGCGGAAGTTTTAATGTGAGGGAGGGCCACCGCAGGTAAGACTGACAAAAAGTTGAAGCTGAACATTTTACGAATCTTTTAATAAAATCACAACATGATTGTTTGCTGTAAACACTGGTGGTTCGATATGATTTTATAGCGTGTGGAAGTAGTCATATTAAAAATGCTTACCGTAATATTCATTTGAAAGTTTCACACAAACTATAATGGTGCCTTGACTTCACTGAAAAAATTTGGAGTGCTGTTTATTTTACTATTTACTGTCCTCCCCAATTGACATAAATGGCTATGCAATTAATTTGTTGTCAACAAAAAAAACATTCATTCATTTTTTGATCCACTTGATCCTCACAAGGGTCGCGGGGGGGGGGGGTGCTGGAGCCTATCCCAGCTGTCTTCGGGCAGTAGGCGGGGGACACTCTGAACAGGTTGCCTGCCAAACGCAGGGCCTACAGAGACAAACAACCATCCGCGCTCACACCCTGGGACAATTTAGAGTGTTCCATTAACCTGCCATGCATGTTTTTGGAATGTGGAAGGAACACGGAGAAAAACCCACGCAGGTACAGGAAGAACTTGCAAACTCCACACAGGGAGGCCGGCGCCGGAATCGAACCCTGCACCTCTGCACAGTGAGGCTGACATGCTAACCAGTCGCCCACCAGGCCGCCCTCACAACAAGTCATTCTCTAAATTGTGTATTGGATTAAACTTTCCTTTTTTTGGGGGGTTTTGGAAGTCTTCTGCATCATTGTTACCATGACATTGTCTTATAGTGGAAATTGTGAATCACAGTTGTGTATGACATTTGCAACAGTGCAGTGTGCAAGAAGTATAAGTAGAGTACTAAACTTTTTTTTTTTTTTTTTTTTGTCGGCGGCTTTGACTAAACATTGTTTTGTGTGGCTGAACCCCTTGCACTTTAGCGTATGTCTTATTTATGTGCCTCTTCTCCATGAGCTGTTTGACGTCATTGAAGGCAAAAGTCAGTTGTCTGTGGTTTGTTGGTGCTGGAGCTTTGCACGATGAAGACTTCCGCAGGAGAAACTATGGAGACATACTGGAGACGTTACGCATCTAATCATCACAGTGTATTTGTTTTTTTAAATACAGTCAAGCATTAGGTCCACAGACACTCTCTCGAATATAAAGGCTTTATAAAAAAATTTCAGAGGCACAGTAATAGAGCTTAGTTTTGTTTGTCATCATCAGATATGTATTGTTGAACAGTATTATTATTTTCCTGTGTGCTACAATAACAATGTGGCTGGAGAGAAATATATTGAACACTTTTTGAATAAGATCTGTTTTCTTCTGGATTTAATATTGCAAAGCATATTGACTGATCGTATGCTATTTTTGTGGTACCTGTGAGCACAGGTATCTAGTCTATTTCAAGTATTTCAAGAGAAAATGTGCTTTAAATAAATTGCTCATGTGAGTTTTTTGGCTATGAAAAGCGTCAATTTCAAATTCTGCCAAATACACATTTACGCCATGCTATTTTTTTCTACTTAACAGCACAACTCAACAATTTTTTTGTATTTTTTTTTTACTTGGAGATGCGAGTAAACATTTCTGGATTTTTTTTTTTTGCACCTATCAAAATCAAGGACCACGGTCCTTGATTTTTCGGTCCAAGTTTTCTTAATAGTAATGACAATAATATAATAACAATAAAACATGTAATATCCGAATATATTTTGTAGTGAATTAGGGGTTTTAGGGTCAGCAACAGATGTATTTTCTTTTAAATCATAGCTAACATGGTAAAATCCGCATTGGGCAAGCTTCTCCAGGTCAAATTTAAAAACAATAAAATATCGTAAGAACCTGACGTGTCAGACGAAAAAAAAGTGAAGCCATTTACAAAAATATTGCGGGACGCCTCAAGCTATCTCTGATTCAAATTAGCTATTGACCATTGTAGTGAGCACATTGCCTATACACAAAAAACCCCACCCAAACCAAAAAAAAGAAAAACCATGAAAAATATATGCCCTTCATTGTATCCACTGGCTTATCAAAAGGGTGCAGGAGCATTAAATCAGACCCCCCCCCCCCCCCCCCGCCACACACACACACACACACACACACACACACACGTACACACACACACCACCAGCAGCAGCTCCTTTCAGCCAAACACCTGACCCAAGTCAACAGTGTAGAGTTTGAGAAGCTCTGGATAAGGCTCATGTTTTATTTGTGAGAAGCGGGCCCATTGTCCCAGAAGTCACCTCACACAGCACTCTTCTTCTTCACGCCACACTGAGCTTGTCCCACTGCGTTAGCGTCACATGCTGCTAAAGCACTTAGCCAGTGTTCCCCGCGTCCTCTGCGGTATGGCCAAACATCCATTTGGAAGTCCTGGGAAACTTTGAAGCTTTTCACCCAAACATGGAGCGAGGGAGGCCTGGGACACATTACGGATCGTTGGGCCAATTGCTGTGCCGATAAGTCGCTTTCCTCGTGAATACATTAAAGCTGATCAGGGGACACATGGAAGGCTCGGAGACTGAGACTCTGAGCTCTCGGATTCCTGCTGATTCATAGAAAGGCTTTTCACCGTCAATACTCGGATTGTTGCATCTATCCATTTGGTTGCCGCGTTTTATGAGGCGGTCGTTGAGCGACCGCTTGTCAGATGCTGTCACACCTCCTGTGAGAAGCAACGAGGACAGAGGAAGGGCGACTTCTGCTTGAAATCAATGGATCTCACACTCTATAGATGTAAATAGTCCTCCTGGAAGTGGTTATCTCTGTGTATGCAATGCAAGATGGAAGCGTGGAACTGCCACTGTGGCTTTAACAGTTTTGACTGGGCTGTGTCATTCGTACGGCTTGGAAAAATTGTCAGCCAAATGCTAAAAACATTTTCCCATAATGCCACGGGGTATTGCCACAACTGCATATACAGAAGTCAATAACCCGTGGCATTATGGGAAAAAAAGATCATGTTTTTAGCACTCGGCCTATGTCGTACCAATGCATTCGAACAACTTTGTCAATACGTTCAAATAACTTTTTGGTGTGTTTGAATGACATAGCTCAATCAAAACTATTTATATTCCACATGGGCTGCTCCACACTTGCGAATAAATCTCCGCAGATGATTGCTGTAAAAATTTGGTGTTCTGGAGCGAGTCATTCTATTCTAATACTGCGTTTGGCTGGCGCAATGGAAAATGCACAGCGGTGGTAACATTCATCAAAGTCATCATCATATATTAACCTCACATGTTATTTTGCTTACAGGCGGCCCGGTAGTCCAGCGGTTAGCACGTCGGCTTCACAGTGCAGGGGTACCGGGTTCAATTCCAGCTCTGGCCTCCCTGTGTGGAGTTTGCATGTTCTCCCCGGGCCTGCGTGGGTTTTCTCCGGGTGCTCCAGTTTCCTCCCACATTCCAAAAACATGCATGGCAGGCTGATTGGACGCTCTAAATTGTCCCTAGGTGTGAGTGTGGGCGTGAATGGTTGTTCGTCTCTGTGTGCCCTGCGATTGGCTGGCAACTGATTCAGGGTGTCCCCGCCTACTGCCCGAAGACGGCTGGGATAGGCTCCAGCACCCCCCGCGACCCTAGTGAGGATCAAGCGGTTCGGAAAATGGATGGATGGATGGGTTATTTTGCTTTTGCTTTATCGATTTCCTGTATGATAAGTGAAAAAAAAAAAGAGCCCGAACTAACTCCAATGTAGGAGTGCACTGTGTGGCTAAAGCCACAATAAGTCAGCGTCACTCAAAAGAAGAAGGACATGGGGGAGAATGGTGGCAAAAATTGGTGAGGTGCAATTTTGGTTCAGACAACTTTGGACAATGGACAGCATGCCACATCAAACTATGACAAAAGATCAGCAGTACCGTGTTCGTGCAGCACTTTTGGTCAAGCGTGGCAACTGTTCCACCAGATGGCTTGAATAACTATTTCATGCTTTGCTCTCTTTAAAGTAGCTTTCTAACTGTCATCTTCAGTTACGTGATGAGCGGCGTGAGGGCCTGTTTGCAGGAGCCATCCTTTCAATAAATGATTTCTTTCAAGTGACTCATTCCAACACTCAGTTAATTTTAACAGATGTCATTAATCGTTGGACAGTTTATGATTCTGAGCACAATTGCTGGCGTTTTAAACAGTTCTAATCCCAAGTGAAAGCGCAGATCTTTCCATTCCTCGGCATATCTCAACCAAAATGGCTGAGACACATCACGTCATACATAGTCTAGATCTGTTGGTACAGGTTTCTTGTTGGCACTTTACTGTGTCAAACCAATTTTCTTCAAGTTGGACTTATCTTTGTTCCATGTTACAGCCACGACACGACTGATTTTGAATGCTATCTAAAGTGTCGTGATTATTTTACCTTTGACTAAAAGTAATGATGCCACATCTGATGTCAGTCTGGAAACAACAACAAAACTTGAAGCAAGTGACCCGACATGATCAGAACCAGGACGCCAGCCTCTGGACACCGGTCGGACTTTACCACTTCCTTCTTGGCCTACATATGCGCACCGCTAAGCCGAACAGGTGACAAAGCCGTGGCAGTCGAGGAAGTGAGATGGTGACTGTCAGAAAGGAGTTCAAGAAATGTCAAACAGTTTACGGGTGAGGTTGCACATCGCAGATGATGTCAATTTCTGCGCACGTCGGCATGAATCATTTGTAGAGAAAAGACTCACCTCAACTATATATTCCATCTATCATTTACTAGTGCGACCCTGACAACAATGAGTCATCAGTAAGAGTACTTTTTTTTTCTCTCTAATTATTATTACAAGGCAACAAAACCACAGACCAGGAAAAGTTGGTCACCCAACGTTCGAGTGTGCCTTTCAAACTGTTTGCAAACTAGAAAAAGAAGCACATTTATGGACTTTTGGAGAAAATAATGTGACCGATGCGCTTTGTCCTTGATCTTGGAACTTGTGGAACATAATAAACATTCAAGTATTTCCTTTGCTTAGAAACACTCCCACCACTCAGAGCTATTTAAGAGGAAATGCTGCAGAAAAAGATCCACTGGGACAATCTAAATAGATACGATTTTCTCATGACGGGAATTTTGTCCTTCCACTGAGATTTACAGGACCACAACATGGGAAAACAATCTACATGTAAATAGCACCTGTTTTAAGAGACTTCAAATGAAAACCAAACATTTCTGAGCTGCGTCATCCCTTCGTCTCATCGAGTAACTTGGTGAAAATAAACCCACTCACTACATCCTGCCGAAGCAAAACAGCCTCCGCTTCTTGTTTATTTATGTCACATAGGAGGCAGAGGGTTGTGCCGTTGAAACCAAAGGGCAGCAGAATCCCAGCAAGCAGAGAGTGGAGGGATGTGAGACTGCTCGAAGCTTCTCTGGGGGACGTTCAGTGGGTGGGAAAAGTCAAAATGAGAGAAAACAACATAATGATGCGGAGGAGGAGGAAAGGAGCATAATTAACCAGGGAAATGGTCGTGGAACCGAGAACCAGATTAGATGTCACAGTTACGGTATCTGATACATTTGCAACTTGATGCTGGAAGGACATTTCTCCTTTCGTGTTTGTATGTTTAGATCATTTGTCTGTAGATTGGCTGATAGACACACTGGCATTACTAGTACTGTACTGCATTCCAGAGGAAGAACGAATACAATAATTTGTTTTTTATTGCTCTTTGTCTAAAGGTTTGTTATCACTTCTCTCTCCGCAGAATCGAGCGAATATCCGATTTGTTTTGCGTTCTCGTGTACTCTGGCTCGCACTCGTGTAAGAGAGGGATCTTGGACTGGGATGGTCGATGTCGATCGCAGGGACAGGAAGCGCGCCGCCACTGACTACGGACTAGGTTTGCGGGCTCGTGCAAATCTCACTGATGTTTGGACACTTTGGCTCAGCGGACAGATGTGCACACGTTCAGTTGTTTGGGCAGAAGTTGTGGAATGTAAACCAGCCGCCACCCACTTGTAAACACAGGGCTTCATAACAACCGTCAAATAGTTTCTGAGCCTAATCAACATCAGATGAGTACGAAGAAAAGCTCATGTTAAATTCCACATCTTCACGTAGCCAAATTTGACGTCATGAATTGGATCCAAATCAACAATAGCACCGTCATCCTGCTGCTGCTGGATTATTATTAATATTATAATTATTTTTTTTGTAGTGGAGTGATTTATTAACCCTACTTGAATTTTGCCAACACAAACTGGGGCCTCGTGTTGTGTTAGCGTAATATGAAGATGCACGGACATACTGTACATACAATCAAAATCTCTGTTCAGCGGAGATAACTGATTGACCCTGACAGAGTGTTATTCATTAAACAGTAGGTTTATATTTGTGCAATTTTAGGTCTCGGTACTAAAAACACAATAATAAATCTAATATAATAAACCGAATTTGTCTCTCTTGTTCAACTAGGAATTGTAATTCCCTTTGGAAATGATGTGTAAAGTCTGAGAAACGTTTCATCAATGCTTTTATCAAGTCATATGCCAAAGAAAGATATGGACTTTTCAGGTAGTAGCATGGTCAAAGACATCGGTTTAATCCAATAAAATGCATTCAAAGTGTTATGAGACAACATTATCACTTACCGGTACTTCACTTTCTTGCAGAAAAATGTACAGGTACAAAGTCAAAGGCGTCATAGGCTGTACCATTTTTTTTCTCAAAGAATATTTGGGGAAATTCTGCACCACTAATACAACAGGCACCCGAATGCACCGCAATAGCTGCTTGGCAGTATTGTCGCTTGCTAGAGAGAATTTCATGATGCCAGTAGGCATTAGCGGTTTGACGGATTTGAAAAGTCAACTTTTTAATATCCGCTGAAACTGTCACCGGTTAAGATCTCTTTTCTTTTTTGAGGGCACTTTTCATCTTGGGCGTGTCCTGCTGCAATATGATTGGCCGCTTGCAGAAATTGCATGGGTTTTTCAAAACAAGCCACCTTTTTTATGTTAATGAGGGCCGAGACGCTTTTTTTTCCTCCTATGAGGCTGAGCAAAGAGAGAAGGGATGAGCACTTCCACCCATAGAGGATAAGGTGGGAGGGAGACAAAAATAATTTACAAACTGTGCAAACCACAGCATACTTACACAGATGCCTTTCTGCTCCATTGATGAATGTACACTGTCCTAATAAAAAACAAACCAAAAAACATGGCACTAGCCCAAGGACAACATGCGTAGCCCATGGGTCTGTTCAAAAAGTAGCCAGTGATGGGACACTGACCTATATAAAAGAATAATAAACAAAGGGAAATGTTCAAATGAATTTATTCAAACTGAACATTGGATGTTTCTTAATGTATCAAGCAAATAGGGCTGCATGATGTTGGAAACACATGCAATATGTTATTCAGATTTTGACTATAGCGACATTGCTACTATTGCGATAATTAACATGTACCTAATTTATTATTATTATTATTATTTTTAATCTAATGAAAGAAGTACATTTAGTTAGTTAGTTATTCATCTTGGTGGCCAGACACATCGCTGTGCTTAAAGCAGGACTCCGGATTGTTGCCAATATCCGGAGGTTGGTGTTTGGCGCCTCACAGAACAACATACCGAGGATTTGTAACATGTGACATCTCTGCAATAATTTTGCATTTTACCGGATAAAGAAGAGAATGAAGTGTGTTAACTGTTGATCTCTTGATGTCAAATGCACACATGCAGAAAAATCCTTTAGTTCCGTGGGACATAGACTTCATTCGTACATGTACATTAGTTGTTCATGATTAAAATGTGTTAAACTAACATGCATCTTATGAATATATATATATATATATATATATATATATATATATATACACTGTTGTTGTTGAAAAGGAGCAGAAAATTACACCAGGTGACCGAATTGTTATCATGTATTTTTAGTCTAAAGCAAAAATAATACTTAACTGCGCTTAACTTTTGGAGGCAATGGACTGATATACTGTAGATAGACAGACAGACAGAGTCCAGACTAACATTAAGATTAGAGCTCAGTAAATCTTTGTAAGGTAAATCTCCTAACTGCCACGGAGTATCAATCACAGGCCTCCAAACTAAACATGTTAATCGCACATTCTCCTGTTCGCTTTTGTGCAGTGCAGAGCCAAGACATGGTTCTCATCCAATGAACAATAACAAGGCACTTAATAGCAGCAGGACGTAGGTCCGCCACTCAGAGACACTAAATCAATCCGCACCACGTAAACATTGGGTTTTTACTCCATATGCTCCTCCAGAAAGTTGACTTCGGAGGAGGAGGATGGGGGGGGGGGGGCATAGAGGGTGATCTCCCTGGATTATTCAACCATTTCATCTGTGGTGTGATAGTGAAGTAAAATACATTTTTCTTACATTGTGTAGTGTTTTGTTCATCTCTAGTCCGAACCAATAAAATGTAATGCAGGTTTCAAGAATTCACTTCACCTTTACATACGAATGTTTAGTTTTTAATTCCTTCTGACATTTTCACAAGACCATTCTTGTTGAAAACAGCCCCACACAAGTCTGACTATTATGATATTAAACCACAGAGCAATATGTTAACTGGATGAATGTTTCTCACGGTTGTATTTTGGTTTCAAATGGTCATTGAATTCAAAGCAAAGACTGCAAGACACAACGAGGAGAGCAGGGGCAGTGAGCAGAACTAATTTCATCAAATATTAAACTTGCTCAGAGGCTGCATTGAGAACCGTGGAGGTCCACTGGGATTTTCCTGCACTGAGACAACAAGAAAGCTCCACAATGATGGATGACGGCATTTTCAAATGTGAAGATGCAATTAATTGTTGATTAGTCTCTTTTATTCAACACAAGGAATCATAGCCCTAATGGAGTTATTTGCCAAGGGTAATATGCTGTAGTTGTCTGCAACTGAAGTAGGGATGTCATAATAGTTATCTCCAAAGAGGCAGATGTATGCTGCATGATTGCACCTCAATAGATCTCATTCCAGCTCGCATCAAAGAAACAAGTCTTTGTTTTGTTTTGTTTTTTCCTTTTGAGGTTTGCTGCACTTATTTCGGAAAGGACAGCGGTGGTGAAAGAGAAGAGAAGAAAATCTACAGAAGTCAGAGAGAAGGCAGACTCTCATGCTTCGATTTTTGTAGTACTTTTGTCTAAGCTAACCAAGTATCAGTGGTTCTGTTCAGTGCTGTTGCCAGTGTTTTATTTTGGTTTGTTTCAATTTAATTTCTTCTGTTGCTCGGTAGGACTCCCAACCTTTTTTTTTTTTTTTTTTTTGCAAACAAAGGACATTGATTTGAATCTTCTGTGACTGGTGTCAAGCATTTGAGTTTAGCTGTTTGTATAGTTTGACAACAAGATGTGTAGATGGCTATGTTAGCTTATTGTACTAGCCTGCGCTGACTGATTAGCTGCCATATTACTTGTGATCAATTACATTAACATTTGTGTGACTGTTTACATTAAAAATGAGAAGTACCCTTATTAAAATTAAGGGTGTGCTTAAAGACTGTTCTATAGTCTATTTAGTTGATTGATAATGTTAACTTAAAATGTTACTTGCGTTTAAAGTGAAAGGAATGTGGAACGAATTATTCCAGGTACTATTAATCACATTGGGAAATGTTTAGAAAAACGAAATGTCTGAGTTTGATCATCTGTCATGATCTTGTCTTGTTTGCTTTGTTTTCTCAGTCTCCAGCTGGAGAGTGGGTGTTTCTTCTTAAATCTGTCCCCGTTACCTGTCTGCTGTAAAAGCCAGGCCATGCCAACTGACTGTTGGATTATTAGCTTTGCTCACAACTTAAATTTCTATATGGTGCTCAACATTTTTGCCTCAAAAGCTTTTGCCTCGTTTGTTCAGTATTTTGGTTTATGTAAGTATTCTCAGTTTGTGTTCATTGTGTATTGCATTTTCTTGTCCTTTGAGCTGACAAAAGAATTTACGTTTAGCTCGTTCCTTGCCGTTTGCAAGCGCTTTTTGTTTGTTCTCGCCTTTTCCTGGATCTTTGTTACCAGCGTTGTACTTTGTTTGTGTTATACAACTATAAAATGGATGCCGTGAGGGAAGACATGCAGGTAATTGGAGTCAGAGTAGAGGATGCGGAGAACAGGGAAAGATGGAAATTAATGACTCGCTGTGGCAACCCCTGAAAAGGGACAAGCCGAAAGGAGAAGAAGAAGGTACAAATATATTTTTGATCAAAATCTCTTATCTGTGTCTACGCTTTTGGAATGCTCATTCTGCCCGGACTAAATATAAATAGATTAATAATGGCGTAAAAACATTTTACATCATTCACTATCAACCAGAAAGCCGCCTGTGAACCAACCAAGGGACACACAAACACAAGTATAACATTTGTTGGAAGGCTATTGTTTTTTTCTGTTTGACCTCAAATTGTACCTTCCACTCAACCTAGCATCAGAAATGGTACAGTCTCATTGTAAATTATGATTTGTCACCTTCAGTGAACTAGGTCGTGAAGTGCTTGCACACGGATGAACAAAGAAACATTCTCTTTTTTTTTTGTTTTGCTCTCACATTAACAATTCCAACTTGCCAAAGGTCTGTGCACTGCTGATTGGTATTCTGCCTGTCTGTATTGAAGGAATCAAAGTACATTTTAATGTCTTCAACCTTTTTCATTCAGTTGTTGCCATTTTCCTTGGCAACCTGTGCAACATATATCAACCAAAAAGCACATGCATTTCAAACTGGTATACCCAGGATTATTTGGACTGGTGTGGAAAGCAAATCTTCATCCATCTACATGTATTTGCTAAACTACTTGTCCTCATTAGGTTGGTGGGTGAGCTAAAGCCAAGCTTTTTGTAGTTGGACTGGTCATCAGCCAATTGAGGATGGTTAAATGTAAATATACTGTATAATGTTATAGAAAAACGCTTGTGATTGCGCCTTGATTTCCATTCATGCCACAACGCAGGCACCTCTGTGGTGCTGAGGAAGAAAAATCTCCTCAGCCACTGAGCATAATTTTCTGTATTTTGGATCAGTTGGTTTTTGATTCACAGTTGGTCTCAAGTCCATGCACTTCCGGTCCACGAGCCAAATCCCGTGAGCCAAGTCCTAAAGGCTTATGATATTCTTGCCCTCCGTATTGCAAATCCCTGCGAGGGAATCAGTTCCCCCCCCCGTGTGACAGCTGGAGATGCAGGCCACAGTACAGCATGGTCATGAGACCAAATAAGGTTTTATGTACGTTGTAGGCCTGCAAAAGAATTGGATGCCCAAGTTACTAATGTAACCCCAAAAAAGTTTCTAAGACAAAGTTTTGGTCGCCGCCCACACCCATTGTCTGAACTGGAGCATCCTCTCCTACACCATTTCGATCAACCCCCACACCCTCCAAAGTCAGTCTGCTGCATTTTTGATAAAACATGAACCCTGAAAACAGCGGGTGGTATTTAAATTATGCAACCGTTCACGTCCTCTTAGGAGCTAAAGTGGAGTTGGGCTGACTTGTCAGAAGGAACGGGCCATGACAAGCCTGAGCGAGGGGGTGGGGATGGAGTGGTGAGCATGCATTATGAATGGTGCTAAGTTGGCCTCAGATGCAGCAGCTGAGTGGAGGTGATGGAGGGCGATGGGGTAGTGCCAGCCTATTGGCTGCCCCCAGGTAATGCACTTCACTTCCCCTCCCCAAAATATACTCTCCCTCCCTATACGCTTCCCCCATTACTGGATTTGTCTCTCAACACGGCACCTGCCGCCGCCCTAAAACATCCACGCTCCGAAATAAAACCTACGCTGTCGCCTTGCAACACCAAAGACTGTGCCAAGGATGACAAATAGAATATAAAAGATTGCACTTTTACATTTCAATTTGGATAGGGTTCTTCCCCCACTTTTAAATTTTCATTTCAACATGTAGGCTATATACTTGAGAGAGCCTTTTGTGATCACTCCAATCAATGTGCCATGGCACGGGAGTGTTCTGTGAGAGTTCAAAGCCGCTGAAATGATCCAATTTCACTTCAGTGGTCCGAACAATTATTTACTTGCAACAAATAATAGATCTTTGTTCATTTATCAATGTCAGTAATGTATAGTGTCAGGCAGAAAAATTAAAATGGTCTTCCATTAGACGGAAGAAGGTACATTTAGTTCATGTGTCTCTCTGTTGCCATTCATACAGCAAAAAAAAAGTCATGTCACGCACCTGGATTTTTTGCAACTTTTTTTTTTTTTGTGCCTTGGCTTACTGAAGGTTTGGAAACTCCTCGCTAGTCTGACACCACTAATCATAGAGCCGGCACAAACTGAATGTCTGTCAGAAAACAGACACACACGCTGTAACCAGAACTGTTCAATACCCGGTTGACATTTATTAGTCAAGAAGAAATATCACATGCAGAATGACAGGGAGGTGACTGTTCACGCCTGTGTCTATGAATTTAGCGCAGTGTCACATGCGCCGCCGGTCTTCTTGGAACAGACTCTCTCAGGTGGGCACCAAGAAAGCTCATTTCCAGAGGCTGACTCCTATCAATTAATGGTATGTTCCACACCATATTATCATAACGGCTAACAGATCATAACGGAACAGAATGAATATGTTTAAATTGAGAGTTTCTAAGCACTGTTATCAATCAAACATTTTTTTTTTAATTACTCCGTTGTTCTATATCACCGCAGACTACAACCCCAATAAGAGATAATGTTGATTAGTCATAAATCAATCAGAATTTATTTTTGGCGGATTAAGTAATTTTGACAAGTGTCTAAAATGTACAGCTGGGTTTGAACAGATTACGCTCGGTCAACTGGGAGGGGCTCAGAGTCGAGCCACTTCTCCTCCACGTTGAGAGGAGCCAGATGAGGTGGCTTGGGCATCTGATTAGGATGCCTTCTGGACGCCTCCCTGGTGAGGTGTTTCGGGCATCATGTCCCACCGGCAGGGGACCGCAGGGACAACCCAGGACACGCTGGAGGACACGCTCCTATTAAGTTTTTGTCTCTGACTTAATAATTTCGCCATGACGCGGTTTTTAAGCCTCCTCTGTTTCTTGAATGGTATAACCGTTTCACTGAAGTCAAACAATTTTGTCACCACTTTATGTCATCATTCTGGCTCACTCGAGTCTAACTTCCAGTGTTGGTCACCACCAACGACACTGGAAAAAAATACAAGTGAAGGCCAGGGCGCCACTGAAACACACAGAAAAAATAGTCCCGCAGTGCTATCTCAGTATGATTTAGATTTGTATTCTGAATAATAGCACTGTATTTTTAAAAAAATGAATCGAGTTTTAAAAAATCCTTCTATTTGCTGCCTTTTTCCCCTCCAGGTGAGCATGAATTAAGAACACTGCCCATTACATTTCAAATCACAATGTAAAGAGAACATTTTATAATAAAAACAACAAAGTATAAAAGTGTTATTTCAGTAATCCAGACAAAAAAAATGTGCAAATTCCACACAGGCAGGCTGGAGCCGAGATTTGAACCCAAAACCGCTAGACTGTGAGGCAGACGTGCAAACTAGTCCAGTGGCACCCAACTATTAATTAACCCTTTCAGGGACAGTTTATCATGTTATCCGGTTACAGGGTGCATGAAAGGGTTAATGTGAGAGTTTTATCAGAAAAGACTATCCGTAAATACATGTTAGATATTTGATTCAACATGAACAAACTGAGTGAGGGCTTGATTTTCATGCAGGTGTTTATCACACGTGTGACACATCTTTCTTTGCCTTGTGAACTTAGTCACCTTGACCTTCCCAAATGCAGCTGTCCACATCGCCTACTTTAAGTATTCCTATCAACTTCAGTCAATGAGCCTTTTGTTTGCTTTCACTGACTCCACTTTAGTCAGTTATAAAGAATACGCTGACTTGTGTGTTCTCCACTCCAGCCTTTCTATTTCACGTAGTCAGTCATTCAGAATCTCCACTGAATAAACAATGTAGAATATAATAAGCTTGAAATCTTTGCCTTTGTCTTTGTTATCAGTGAGTTGTGCAGGCACGCTGTAGCCATGCAACACAAAAGGAGATATATTCTTTCTCTATTCTGTAAAGTCACACACGAGTTGTCTGGAAAATGGCGAAACAACCTAGTGTTGCTTCAGTTCCAGTTTTAGTTTTACTGCACAAGTGTTTGAATGATCTTCTACACTTCATCAAGGGAATATAGATAGTGAATGAAGGTGTTGCATTTCCCAGTATTTGAATCTTGTTTGCATCGTGTTCGATACCTGGTCATCCATCCATTCATTTTCTGTAGCACTTGCTGTTATGAAGGTCACAGGTGAGCTGGAGTCTGTCCTGACTGACTTTGGACAGGAGGTGGGAGACATCTGGACAGGTCACCATCCGATCGCAGGGCGCACTCACATTCACGCTGGACAATCTTCAATTAAGCCACCATACACGTTTTTGGAATGAAATGATACACAGATGAAACAAATCCTTCTTTTAAATGTGTTTTATGTTAATACAGAGCAGCAATTGTAATGATTAAATCAATTTGGCTGTGTGTGGGTGTGTGTGTGTGTGTGTGTGTGCATTTAGGTTCTTGAATGCATGCTTTGGTGAACAGATGGTATTTGAGGAGAGATTTTTTTGTTTTTAATGAGCAGGGAATCAGCATGACATATTTTTCTACAGCACCGAAGGCTTTGTCACTAAATGTCCGAACTTTGGTGTTTGGATTGGAGAGCAGGCCAGCATCAGTTGTACACAGCTTCAGGGCAGGGGTGCAGGAATGGATGAGGTTGGTGATGTTCAACCCTGAAGTTGATGGGGAGCAAGTGAAGGTGCATCAGGGTGGGGTGATATGCTGCAAGGACTTTGAATGGCGAGAACTCCAGCAGCAGAGTTCTGGACAAATTGGAGTTTGTCCAAGACCTGGCCAGGCACTGGGTACAAGACTCTGTTGCTTGAGTCCAAATGAGAAGTGACTAGAGCATGAATGAGGGTCTTGATGACAGAGTCGGTCATATGGACAGACTCAGGAAATGTTTTTAAGGCGAGAGAAGGCTCACATGGTATTGGGTTTAATGTGGGATTGGAACAAGAGGTTGGAGTCCAAAATTAACCCCAGGAAAAGGGTGGACAGAGTTGTCATTGATATTAATGGATATTTCCCCAAGCTTTCTATGCAGTGTTTCAACGACGACAGCCATTAGCTAGCTCTGTGTTTAATCTGAGTACATGCTGAAAACTGCTGGGTCAAAAGTGACCCAAATTGAGTGAAATGGTTAACTGGGTCCGAAAGGGGTGAAGCCAATGCTGTCTTATTTCTACCCAGTAGTGCATTGGGTTGAGGATTTGACCCAGCTCATGTGTCAAGATTTTGATCTAACAAAGGATAAAAATTACCCATACTGATGAGTTAAAGATTCAAAGAAATGGATTAGCAGATTATCAGTATCGCGGTGTTTTGAGATAATACAATTTTTCTTAGCAACATTTTCTAAGAAGAAGAAGAAGCAACGACTTGCGCCTATCAGGGGCCTCAACGAGTTGTTCAGATATGTTTGGCACAAGTTTTACTCCGGATGCCCTTCCTGACACAACCCACCAGCTTTCCATGGGTGCACCATTTGTCATGAATGAGATTTGAACCACAATCACTTTATCCAAAGTCAAGAGTGTTACATACTGAGCCATTGAGCAGTCACCAACAGGTTACATTAAATGTAAGACAGTCGGTCCACAGCTACCCACTGAGTCGGTTAAGAGAACAATCCAGCATTTTTTTTCATTGAAGGTTTGATGTTATGAAGGTTCTGATGTTGTGCAGGCCTGTGACTACCGATGAAGATAATAGTTGGACGTGCACTGATGGTGTTTGCTGGGTGTTGTTGGCAAATAAATGGGAACCAAGGAGGAGCATAATGTACAGTATATTGTGAAGAGGAGGCGTCCGAGTACAGAGCCTTGTGGTACACTTTGGTTGACAGGCGCTAGAGTGGATCTAGATCTATGGATGGTGACTTTTTTCTGTTGAACAGGTATGAGTCGAACAATGACAGAGCTCTGCCAGTGAGGCTAGGTCCTAGTGGTTGGGGAGGATGGCGGACAGTATCAAACGCACAACAGAGATTGGCAAGTGCTGCCTTTAGGTCTGACGTCACATTGAAAGGGTACACAGCGAACAGTTGGACATGTGTTGGTGAAGTTGGTTGGCAAATGCTCCCGTCATGATATTGCTGAGAAAAAGAATCACTTTGTATTTGTGGTTGGTTTTTTTTTTTGTCCAAGGCCAGGTTTCTTGAGGATGGGTGTGACTGAAGCTGAGCGTAAAAGGCCAGATCCGAGGGAGGAGTCGACCATTGTGTTGCAGAGGACTGGCAGGCAGGACTTAACCAAAGAAGCAACCAAATTCTGGCAGCAGGGGGAGGCTTTGGTCCTTGTGACAAGCTCGGTGACTGGATGTGTCTCCATCAGGGTGAAGGCAGACAAATAGAGCTAAGGGTGTTGGGTGAGTCGGTCAGAAATCAGAGTTGGTGGGGTGAGCGGTTTACATGGGCCGGTTGCCAGAAGCTGTTGGTGGATTGAGTTCACTTTGTCTTGGAAGAGGTCCAGGAATGTGGTGCAGAGGTCAGGGTCAGTTGAGGAGTGGTGATGGTGGTGGGGCTGTCGTTGGGGGGGTTACAATTGGGCAGAGTAGGCGTTTGATGATGAAAAAGATGCACCTTGGGATGCCAATCATTGTTTTGGTGTATGAAAGAGCTTCTCTATGTTCCAACTTGGTCATGGTAGGCTTCCAGTCCTACAGTGAGCTGTTTGAAGTTTTGAGGGAGGAGAGGGAGTCCCTAGTGGTGACCCCAGAAGTGTTGCCAGTAATGTGAGCAACTGTAAAAACAAACAACAACGACAAAAAACCCTTCCTTTGGTCCCCGATCAGTTCAATGTCAGAAAGTGTAAATGCTGTTTTCTCAGGCCCCTATTAGGCTTGGCCTCTTAGAATTGCTCTCACTTTTCTCTCCCTTACGGCACCTTAGCGTGACTCTCATGAGGACAAGTGGTATCGAAAGTAGATTACTGAAGATAACAGCATCAACACAAGAGCATAGTTTGGATACTTTCATATTCCAAATTCAGTTTAATTGTTATCAATACTTGCATGAGCCCCAATTCGGTTGTCAAACAAAACCAGCGTACTTTATAACTTTATGTCTTGAAACACAAATTGTCGGAGAAGAAGGCCAGGCAAACTCCAACGCAATAATATGCTACACAACAGTTGGTGAACTGCAGCTTTCCGTGGCAATGGGAAGGACAATGTATTCTTTTTTTTACAAATCATTGTCCCTTTAAAAATGTTACGTGTCAGAATATTATTTTACTTTATCGCGTCAAAAATTTCTTTATTTTTTTTTCAAAATAAATGTTGCAGTTAAGTTATACTGGTGCTTGTCAAGAAGTAATTAAAATATCTCTTATCTGGAATGCGAATGACAATGTGTTGTTTGGAGTTGGGGGGCTTCACAGTGGTTAACAACCCTGCGACGGCGGGAACGTTTGCGGTCAAACAACAATTAAAATAGTCAGGATCAGCTCTAAACTGCAATTTTAAAAGAACAACCACAAGAAAATAAATAAATAAAACACATAGCCATGATCTGTAATTATTTGCTGAACACTCTTATCTTTGTGAAGACAGAACTGTTTGATGACTTGGTTGTTCAAGGGTCATAATATGTTGATCGGTTGCTGTACCAGTGTCCGCCTACTGTAATATAATCATAATATTATGAATCCTGTGTTCTACAATAGCCACATTCAAACCTCAAAACATTAAAAAAAATCCTGCGCGACTGCTGTTTGAAGATTGAATGGGCCCCATGCCACCTGTTATTTAGTTACCAAAGGAATATTAAATCTAAAAAAGAATAATAATTACACCAACATGCAGTAAGTACCACAGAAGCGTGCCAACAAAAAGACAAGCTTCATATGCCGTCTTGAACAGGCCCTAAGAGCACGGCTTCTAAGTACTGTTTACTAAAACTCAGCTCCATTTATGGTGAAGTCAGCCAGCGATGTCTTGCAAGTATTTGCGGGCTGCTCACAAAACGACTGTCATGGTTGAGAAGACTGTGTAATGGGTCTTTCCCCTGTAAGGTCAGTACTTTACAATCCAGTGAGTGAATTTATTTGTAAAATGTTTGGAAGAGTGCACATTGAGAGGGATCATCGCAGGGGCTTCTTAAGTTTGACTGACCTCAAATAAATACAATTAATATGGAATATATTTTGATAACTGTTGACTTTTCACACATTCGTGGCTGCGTGTATACGGATTCCGTGCAAATTCTTGTTTAGTAAAAAGAGTCTGAGTGGACCAGTGACTTTGAGAGTGGCCCGCCAATGTTTAGGAGTCAAGTTTGCTTGTTGACCTTAAAAATGTTCCATGGATGGAATGGCCCTGTGAGTCACAGGAGAAGCTGTGCAGCACCAGAGCAAAAATCCTCATAAGCCCCCCCTCCCCCAAAATTACACTTTATCATCCATTGTTAACTGTAGCTATTGGGATTAAAAATTATGCTTTGAAATGTTTGTCTTTGCTTTGATTGTCAATGTTTAAACTGTACATGAGTATTTTGAGATTGGCACCATACTTTTAGATTTGTTATTATAATTACTTTTTATTTCGTTTTGACTTTTGTTTTTTAACTTCAGTTCCAAATTGTTTTAGTTTTGATTGACAGTGTGGATGTGGGTGTGAATGTTTGTTTGTCTCTATATGTGCCCTGCAACTGTCTGGCAACCAGTTCAAGGTGTAGTCCGCCTTCGCCTTCTGCCCGAAGTCAGCTGGGATAAGTTCCAGCAATTCCCTGCGACCCTGTTCACAATAAGATATGTTGAAAGTAGACGGATGGATAATTTGGGTTATTTTGTTAATTTTTCGTAAACTGTAATAACCTTGGCACAATCATATGCAGCTCTTGTATGTGGATATTATTTGAATGCAAGTGTATCCAATGCGCTCTGCAAAATAATCACGCAATAATAATTACAAAAGTATATGCTGGAAAGCAGCACTGTAGATAATGTTCAGCACATCAGCGTCACATCCAAGAGGTTTTGGCTTAAAATCTCAGCTGCGACCTTCCTGTGTGACATTTCCATGTTTGTTTTGTTTTGGTGCTCCCACATTCCAAAATCCTGCATGATAGATGAATTAAAGACTCAAAATTGTCCAGACGTGTGAATTGTTTGTCGACATGTGCACTGTGATTAAATGGAGACCATGCAGGCAAAAGTGTACTTGTCCACCCACAACCCTAATGAGGACAAACACTACAGAAAATAGATGGATGTTACTCATCAGCAGTATGAAAAATACGGCAGCATCCTGTTGGAAAGCTTTAAAAGCAGCGCACACAGTGAATCAGCTATGATGTATTATTCCTGCTGACACTATGCCCTGTCGGGAAAAAGTCTGTCCCTGAACTACTGATATCTGACAGTAAATCAAGAACAGCGGTGAAAACGACTACAATTTTCGTGTTAAGCCTTGCCTTCTAAGTGTCTTTCTCCTGTGAGACTGAAGGGGAGATGGTCAGATGATCGCCTTGCATTGTGGGGTCACTCCCACTCGTTCCTGTCTGCCTCGTCCCCACTCCTCCCCCCACTTCTCTTTCATTTTGCTGTTCCTCCCATAGTGCCAGCGAGACAACATACTGCCTTGCCGCTTGTTTGGATAAGTTAATGCTGAGATGTCAGCCTTGATTCTGATGTATACCACCTGTTTTGGCCTCCAGCTGACCTCGCTCTTCCAGCTCCCCCCGCAGACATTCCAACACTTTTTTTGGGGGGGCTCTGTATTTACAATACAACAGGCAGCCCCATGGTTTCAATGTGCTCCATCACAGTGTACAGTGGAAGGCCTTCCCAAAGAAGAGGAGCCTCCAAGAGAGTGAGCATTCCCAAAAAGAAAGTCGGCATCAGTGTTGTGTTTATAAACAAATCGCCTAAAAGAGCAAAGGACGGGTTGGTCAGTGCTGAGAGGGTGTGGGGGGGGGCCTCCGGTCACTCACAACATGCCAAGATCCTCCCACTCAAGCTCATGTGAACACCATGACCTCACCGCCTCGGGCCTTTCAATGAATTAGCGATGTTGATTTACAGGCTATGAAAGACCTCAAAGCAAAGACTGGCGTCAAATAAAAGCAAGTTGTCAACCCAAGTTGTCACCTCAAAGTTATGGCCACCGTTAATTGCTTTACTACATCAATTTGGGGTTTCGACTCAGAAATGTGTTCATTTTGTTACATCACTGGCTGATCTAGGTGTGATATGAAGTGTGTGTAACCTCAGTTTAGAATCAAACAACGTTATAACATAACTGTTTGATTTGACTTCATTTAGATGTTGTGACTTCACTCTACAGGTCTGAAAGTTGGTCAAGTATATAGTTGATTGATTTCATCATTTAAAATTTGTTGAGCTTCTAGTATAAAACAAATCTACTTTGTTTTGTTTACCAATGACACTTTTTTATACCAAAATGTTTTTATATTGCAATATTATATTTATATTTGTTAAACACATATTGTTTTCAGAAACTCTGTAATTGTTAGGGGTTTTTTCATTGTCTAATAAGCGGTTCAGAAAATGGATGGATCATTACATATTCAGAACGATTCATATTTCTGAAAAGTTCAGCATTTCAACATTTTCTTCTGACTGAACACTGTCGCCATCATGTGGTAAGTAGAAGACACGACACATGAAAAACCGACTTTCATTCGTTCCAGCATGGACATTTTGTCTAAATATTCCTGAAAAATAAACCTTCACTTTTCCAATTTTCTGCTACATATTAATCAATAATAGGTAATAAACAATCAAAGGCTGGATTAGCTCATTTTTGGATCAATGGTGCAATTTTTATTACATGATTTGATGTTTACAATTCTTGATACTGTAATCACAGTAAGTGAGACATTCAATCAAGGCTAAGTATTTTATGAAAATGTGAAAATTAAAAGAAAGGACTTACCGTTGCTCTCTCCATTCCTTCTCCGGCTGGGATGGGCTCCAGCATCCCCGCGACCCTCATGAGGATTAAGCGCTTTCGGATAATGGATATATTGTGCTGTAGCTAAACTACTATTCCCCACATTTACCAAGGTGGCAAACTATGGTCCTCAAGGGCCACTTATCTTGCATGTTTTTGATGTTTCCCTCCTTCAACACCCGATTCAAATGAGCAGCTCATCAACAAGCTCTGCACGAGCCTGATAACGATCCTGAACATTTGAATGTGTGTTGGAGGAAGGAAATATCTAAAAAAATGCAGGATAGCTGCCCTGAAGGACAAGAGTTTGACACCTAGGAAGTAAAGGATGCATTTCATGACCACAATGTAACCATTTCCAAACTTTTAATGTAAAAGACAAAACAATACAGGGCTATCTGACATGAAGAAATGTCATTGCGTTCATTTATCCTTTTCTTTCTGCTCTTTCTCCTTCTTGTCTTTCTCCGCCTTAGCTTCCTCAGCCTCGTGTCTCTTGATCAGCTCTTCCACCTCCTTCTGTTTCAGCACTTTGATCTTTGTTTTGCCGTCCTCCCGTGTCAGAGTGGCAATCTCCACTGAAAAGGGACGGAAAAGACAAAAAAAATGAAACAATTTCGTCCACGGGAAACCTCGTATGATATATGTTCCGGGAATGGTTGTTTTGAGCTCACCTTTCTCTGCAGAAAGCTTGCTGACATCCATTGTTTTGTTGAGAACTTTGACAGCCAGAGCCAGAGCCGAAGACAGTGTCATCTCTCCCTCTTTGTAGTCTTGCTTCAACATGGAAACTGCAGCCTGAGTGAGTTTCACGACAATTTAAAAAATGCATGGAGAAGGAATCCTAATATTAATGGACTGTGTGCAGTGTTGCCAAAAAGGACTTTTCTGCTCTGAGACAAACGCAAGTTGAAAATTGGCATCCAATAGAGCTTACAGCGCTGTTGTTGCCGATGCATGTTGCCTTCCAGCCACCGTAGTTGCCACTGGGGTCACTTTGGTACAACTGGAAGCCATAGTGTTTGTCCCAACCCATGTACAATAGAGAGACACCAAACGGCCTCTTGCCTGTAAACAGAAACCATAAATGACAAAGACTAGAAATACACACAGAACTTGACAACCAATAAATAGAAATGAATGTGGTTTACAGTCTTTTCGTTGAGGGCTACAGACAGGTACACATCTGACAAGTCTTGGTAAGTCATTTGCTTCCCCCTGATCATGCGTGGGATCCATCCATCCATCCATTTTCTGATCCGTTTTGTCCTCACAAGGGTCGCAGGGCGTGCTGTCTCAACTCAGCTGTCTTCGGGCAGTAGGCAGGGGACACCCTGAACCGGTTGCCAGCCAATCGCAGGGAACACATACACGAACAACCATCCGCACTCACACGCACACCTAGGGACAATTTAGAGTGTTCAATCAGCCTGCCATGAATGTTTTTGGAATGTGGGAGGAAACCGGAGTACCCGGAGAAAACCCACACTGGCCCGGGGAGAACATGCAAACTCCACACAGGGAGGTCGGAGCTGGAATCGAACCCGGTGCCTCTGCACTGTGAGGTCCACGTGCTAACCACACGAACACTGGGCCGCCCATATGTGGGATCCCTCCCATTAAAAATAAATACAGCTGAAAGTGTGGAATTCAATCCCGCGCTATTTGTGTGGGGTAAGGATAGAGCCCTGCAATGTGATGCAGAAAACTGGGAGTAATTGACAAACCTCCCCCTAAAAATTTTCATAATTTACAATGGGGGTGTCCAGATACAACTTTTTCAATTCTGATACAATACGATATTGCAGCCTCGAGCACAGTCCGATATCGATCCATTACAATCTTAGCAAGGAATGATACATGCTTTTGTTTTGTTTTTTTTTTAAATTAAAATGTCAGAAGAGACTTCAGGATACTATTCAAACAGAGAACAATAATCATCAACAGAAGGTATGAGAACATACGTGTTATTTACTGGGTTCCATATATTCAACCTCGAACATGAGAATGTACTGCACTTAAATATCTTAAATACTGTACAAAATAAATGAAAGGACCCTGAGAAATGACCATAATAAAGACAATAAAAACAAAAAAATACACTTTGAAATGCAAAACTACAATTTTAGTTTACTTCAGTGCATTTAGAACCAATCATGCTGCTGTATAGAAGAGCAGGAGTGGAGTCTGGTATAGACCGCTTGTATATGAATGCTAATATTTGAGATTTTGGATGTAGACCGATATAATCCGACATTGTTTTTTTTTTTTTTGGAGGGGGTCGGGGGGGGGGGGGGTGACAGATATTGAACCAATATCAATATCGGATCAGGACACCTCTACATTACACTTTAAACATACTACTACCAACAATCCTCAAACACTTAAATACCCATTTCAAAGTAATCTTGAAACATTACTTTCAGATTCTTGAAGGTACACACAATAAACTAAGCTTCCTACCTCCAAATTGAGTGTAAGCCTGCTTGATGTCACACAGTGCTGTCACCAACTGCTCACAAGGCATTGGCTCCTGGTACTGCAATAAATACCTGAAAAGGAAAAAATAATGCTCAAAAGCAACATTTCAGACTTAAGAAATGGGACATTTGTGACAATGAAAGGTTAAACATAAGACAAGTTTTTCTTAGCCTTACCTTTGTGCAATTAGCCGCAGTTCATTTGTCAGCACATTGGCATCTGATGTGATACCTGCAACACTGCAAGCCATGTCCCTAAACACACACATAAACACACACTCACACAAATAAGAATTAAGATGACTACGCTTTGTCCACGGCGAGCAAAGGGAGCTGATGCACTCACTCATTGAGCTTGTAGATCTTCTCAGAGAAAAAGACCTCGTCTAACAGTTTGTGGATGTTACGTCTCTCTGCTGCTAGCAGCACCCCATCATTCGCCAGAATCCCAAGACAAGTTCCGGCATGACCGATTGCTTCCATTGCGTATTCCACCTGATAAAGGCGGCCTACAAAGTGCAGATTTAATAATAATAATAACACTCTTACAAACTCAACATGACTGCTAAATCAGAATGGCACCAGAGGAAACTAACTCTTTCTCCACACTGAAGATCAAATATCCAACTATGACAGACGTGCTATCCACCACGATGCACCAAATAACTATTATCAAATACAAAGAAAAATACACCTGCCTTCAGGAGAAAATATGGTTGTCCGGGAATCATATCTGCGAGACTAAACATCAAACAGGAACACAAATTAGTAGAGTAGGGTACAAAAGAACATTTAATAAATGCAAAATGAGGTAACTTACCATTTCTTCGTCAGCGAGTAACTACCCTGTCGATAAAAATTGAAAGATTAGGTCAGAGCCAGATGAAAATGAGTCAACATTTTTACGCACATAGCTCGAGCCTTCTAATACCTGTGGTTTTAATTGTGCCACATTTACGATATACCTCAGTAAAGGACCTCGATGTTAATACATTAAAGACAAATTACAACGCATTTATATGGATCAACAATGAACTAGTGTGTCTCGGTGTGACAGCTTGCTAACTCAACAGAATGAATCTGCAATATCGAAGCTAAGCTAGCTAGCATGCTACTTCATAATAAAAGAGAACAAACACGACAGTCAAGCATTTCTGACTCTAAACACGTAGTTGAGAACAACGTTATCAGCGTTATTGATAACGTTGTACGTTGAAGATTTATAGTACCTTCGATGAAAAAGCGCAAGTTGTATTATCCAACGAAGAAAATTATTGTACTTTCTGTTTAACACTTCCACCGGTGTGAGAGTGGACGCTACAATGAGAAACTGGCTCAAACAGCGCCACCTGACTGTGGGAGGACAACGCAGGTTCTTGATTACACAGTACATACGTACAAAGCTTCTCGTTTTACGACGTTTTTGTGGATTTCGTGTTCTCCAGGTTGGAGAGGAAAACTGCCATCCAGCCTGTTATGGACACAAAGTTCAAAAGCCAGCATCTGTGATGGTATGGGGCTGTGTTAGTGCCAATGGCATGGGGAACTTGCCCATCTATGACGGGAGCATTCATGGTGAAAGGTACATACATGTTTTGGAGAAACATATAGTGCCATCCAAACAGTGTCTTTTTCATGGACGCCCCTGCTTATTTCGCCAAAACAATGCTAAACCACATTCTGTACGTGTTACGACAGCGTGGCTTCGTATATACAGTAAGAGTGCGGGTTCTCGACTGGCCTGCCGACAATCCAGACCTGTCCCCCATTGAAAATGTGCGTAAAATATGACACTGGAGTCCCTGGACTGTTGAAGAGCTGAAGCTGTACATCAAACAAGAATGGGAAGAAATTCCACCCACATAGCTTCAACTATTAGTGTCCTCAGTTCCCAAATATTTATCGAATTTTATTTTCAAAAAGGTGATGTAAGACAGTGGTGAACATGACCCTGTCCCAGCTTTTTGGGAATGTGTTGCAGCCATAATATTGCTAAAAACAGATTATTTGCAAAGAACAATAAATGTTATCAGTTTGAACATTACAAATCCAGTCTTTTTATTGTATTCAATTAAATAAAGTTGAGCATGATTTGCAAATCATTGCATTCTGTTTTTGTGTATGTTTAACACAACGGGGGTAAAGTGCTTACATTAAAAACGCGATGCTCTTGCTCCTACATATCTTATGTGAAATATTGTTTGACATGTAACTAGGTTGTTTCAGTAACGTTGATATCATAATAACACAATATTAAAGTTCACAAACCATTTTTTAATTTCAGTTTTTATTGAATATTTTTTCAGATTCTAAAATGAACGCAGGATGAGTGAGAGTGACTTGGTCACTCTAGACGGCGCTATGGTATTTACCGGCCCACAAGTTGAGAGTGAAGAAAAGAAGAGATGGGAGGACGCGTGTCCTGATTGGTTGTGGCATCAGCACGCCAGTACAGTGTTTGGAATGGAAGCTGGAAGTTGAGACGAGATCGGAGGTTGCCAAGTCAACTCTGGCAATGTTTTAATGTTTCAACTGCTCGATGACGTCACTCCCATTAGCACATTTTAATCGGACGTTGACGTGGTGTTTCAAGTCGTTTAGCACATGGATTTAACGTAAAGATCCGTTCGAAGGGTACGTGTTTAAAATGGAATTTCTGAGGGCTATGCTAACATCGCGAACCCGCTGTACAGTAGGACAGTACAATCCTGTATTTCGAACTTTAGCCTCGTTCGAGCGTCACACTGGGTGCACAGTGTTCTTATTACCGGTTCTGACTTAAAGGCTAAAAACAAAGCTGTTGTCATAACTACTACATTATCGTTAATATACACTAACAATGGAAACACTAAGGCTGTGTTACTTTGTCTGGCCACATTATTAGCATTGCTTAATTTTCGTGCGTTAGTTAAAATACATCCTGACCGTTGAACTTTATCGCTGCTATGTACTAAGCTTTTCGCACATCATTCATTATTTGAGAACAAAATCCACACTACTGTCCCTGATTATCATTTGTTATAACTCAATTTTCTTGTCCCCTTTAGTGTTGCATGCGAGCTGCAGCCTGTCCTACCTGACTTTGAGTGAGAAACGGGGTTACACCCGGGACAGGTCGCCGGCTAATCACAAACCACTGGGCTGTGACACGTCAGATACTCCAAATGCTCTTTCACTAGATGTCAGACATGAATCATTCCAATGAGGATGCTCCTGCGGCCGGCACCGTGCAGCAAAAGAGGAACATACAAATCATCGAGTGGGAAGACTTGGACAAAAGGAAGTTCTACTCTTTTGGCGTGTTCATCACCTTGAGCATCAGGGCCACGGTCTACCCGGCGACCCTCATCCGGACTCGGCTGCAGGTGCAGCGCGGGAAATCGCTTTACAACGGCACTTTCGATGCCTTTGTCAAGATTCTGCGGGCGGAGGGTGTTCGGGGCCTGTACCGCGGCTTCATGGTCAACACCTTCACCCTCATCTCAGGCCAGGCATACATAACCACCTATGAGCTGGTGAGAAAGTATGTCTCCAAATATAGCGATGACAACACGGTCAAGTCGGTGGTGGCGGGCGGCCTTGCTTCCATGGTAGCGCAGAGCATCACTGTCCCCATAGATGTGGTGTCACAGCAGCTGATGATGCAGGGGCAAGGGGAGCACCTCAGCCGCTTTCGCCCTAACACCCACTCAGAGGCTGGCAAGCCCAGACGAGTGTTTGGCCAAACCAGGAGCATAGTGGCGCAAATATTTGCTGCTGATGGTTTACCGGGTTTCTACAGGGGAGCTCTGGCTTCTCTACTCACCTACATCCCAAACAGTGCAGTCTGGTGGCCTTTTTATCATTTTTATGCAGGTAAGCCTAAATTCACATGTTTACTGTAGTTAGCGATATTCAATGTCAGCATGTAATTTTACGATTAACTTAAAATGAACAACTGTATGACCTTCACAGGAAACACAAAATAGAAATGTGATTCCCTTGGGCATTTATTAGTCATGTTTAGTTCACCTGTTAAGCGTCGCAGTGGATTTCAAATTCATGAAATTTCACCTGAAAGCTAAATATCCTCACCTTTTTGTGAGTAGTTTGGTGCTACACTGCTGCCTGCAGACCGCTGGGATAGGTTCCAGTACTCCCGCGCACCTCGTGAGGATAAGCGTCTCGGAAAATGGATGGATGGATAAATGGAATGATCCTGCTCCTGTGTGTGTTCTTCAGAGCAGCTGTCAAATCTGGCCCCCTCTGGCTGTCCTCATCTGGTCCTGCAGGCCATGGCGGGTCCACTCGCTGCGGCCACCGCCTCCACCGTCACCAACCCCATGGATGTCATCAGAGCCAGAGTGCAGGTAAGTCCCAGGTCAAGATGCCTATAACACAAAGCTGTACGTGCCTTAAAGGTTACAATGGTACAGTGCATTAGTGATTGTAAATTCAGCTGAGTTCCTTTGTGTTCTGTTCAGGTTGAAGGTCGCAGTTCAATCACAGAGACCTTCAGGCAGCTGATCAAGGAGGAGGGCGTCTGGGGAATGACCAAAGGGCTGTCGGCCCGCATCATTTCATCCACCCCCACCGCCATCGTCATGGTGGTAGGCTACGAGAGCCTCAAAAAAGTGAGCTTACGGCCAGAGCTGGTGGACTCCAGACACTGGTAGAAATGACCGGTCACGAGGACTGTGGCATGCACTGATTCAAAGAGACTGTCATAACGCTTGTTTTTTTAATATGAAACATACACTCCTATGCTGGTGAAAATCAAGATTGGACACAAAAACAAGAATACCTCACGTTTTGTTGTTGTTGTTTTTTTTTTTAACCAAGAGAACAATTCAAGGGGAAGTCAACCCCGCAAAATTATTTACAATAATATGTTCTATGCAGCCGCCACTCGTCTAATTCTCATGAATTTTGTGATTGTGGAATATGAGCGAATCAGTAAAATCCACCCGTTTTTGTCCATCTTAGGGGGCGGCCATTTTGCCATTTGTTGTCGTGTCAAAATGACGTCAGAGTTGCTCAAGCCTCAAGTAATGACCAATCATGGCACAGCTTCAGAAAACGGTTGTGCTGTGATTGGTAGTTACCTGAGCCCTATGCGACTGTGATGCCATTTTCAGTTGCCAGAAAGTGTCAAAAAATGGCCACCCTTTAAGATGGCTAAAAACGGTTGGATTTTGCTTATTATTTAGAATACCGTGTTTAGAGTAGTTGAGGCGCATGAAACATTGTGAAGAAAATGTTCTGGTTGACTTCCCCTTTAAGTGTTTGCAGACTGATTTTATTTCTTCACTCTGAGCATGAACTCTGGTTATGCAGTTGTGGGGAGAGTTTTGTCCTCTACTATAAATGTTTGAACAGCAAATAGTGGGCCCTTGCCCAAACCTGATTTTTGTCAGTAACTATTCAATGGTGGAAGGTAATCTTTTTTCACTTTTTCCCAGGAAGTAATGACAAAATACCGATATATTCCCATTGGTACAGTAATTAAATGTGTATTTGTTCTCCCTATTAATAAATGACGAAATAGCAAGTTCCATGCAACTCACAATGTTTGTCCTTACTATTTTATGGTTTGAAGCACAAAAGAAATGGTGCATTTACTGCTGGTCTTAAAAGAATGTATTGTGTGTAATTTATTCATTTATATTGTATTTGGGTGTTGCTGTTTTTAGGAAAGGAGCAGTTATCTTTCACAATTGAAAATAAATCATTCTGTATATTTTAAAAAAAAATTCTTAACACTGCGTGACTAAATTGTGAGAACAAGCAGCGTGACGTGGTCGCTATATTTTTTTTTTTGTACAGATTCTTTGCACGGGCGCACTACCATGACAATTTACTTTTGTCCGTACTACTGAACATCAAAAAAGTCCATGTATTAAATCATGCACCAGAAGTAATTGCTTTGTATAATGAGGTCATTTTTGCTTTTGAGAGTTTGTGCATCACTTTCCTGTCACATTGTGAAAGGCACCTTTTGCTAAACTTGGGGTCAGTACCAAATCGCAAATAAAAACAACTGTAAAGTATTGTATTGATCATAAAACATTTGGGTCAAAAAATGGCTTTTGGAGTCATGTTGATTGTAACAAATGTATGCCTTCATCATACCACAACCCAATGTCAGGTTTATGCTAGTTACCCTTAAATTTGCATAGGTATTTATCAAAATGTGCCATCTATCTCTGTAAGATCAAATCCGTATGTAGATTGCACATTTATAATTATTGTATTCATTCATTTTCAAAGTGACAAATATAATAAATGATGTAAATATGACTGCTTAACTGACAATTGGTGCCTGGACATTTGCTGTTTTTCTTCTCACTTCACCCATCTATCTGAAGCTTGCTTCAAGATTGTCTCTCGGGCATTACTTTCTCAGGACATTGACTCAATCACAACTGGACTGCTCCCATTTGCCTGAGAAGACATTTTGCCTCTCCTCTGAGAAGGCTTCATCAGTTCATGCAACAAGGCTTAGTTAGGACTGACCTGCCTGAGTTTTGTGCAGAAAAACCTACTATTTATGCTCCGAGTTGGATCTGAAGCTTGCTTGCGAGTCAAATTTTGGCTAATAACTACAAAGCAAAAAAAAAAATTAACTAGGTCACGGCAGAACTTGAAAAGCGCATAAGTTGGGGCACACTAAAGTCAAGATCCCACTTTAGTTCACTGTGCATTGTTCATATATTGGAAACGCCTGTACTGTCATAAACAGATGACCAACCCCCTGTAAATTTTTACTCTCTCTCCGCATCCCACCCAGTGTATGTCTATGTTCTTTAGTAATTTTGGTAAACTACTTTTGTTACTCTGCTTCGCTTCTGAATGTTAACTCTTGTTTGTAAATGCTTTTGGTGTTCGATGTGTGAAGCACATTGAGTTGCTTTGTAAAATGAAATGTGATATATCTATAGCTATCTCGATATAAAAAGCTGCCTTGACTTGGCTGACTCCACTGCGCTGCCCTAAAATAAAAATCTCGATGAAGTTAAAAAAAAAAAAAAAAAAACATCTCATGTGTTTCTCCTCAATGCCCTCTAAACCCCGAGCCATCCATGCATCTCATGGAGGTGACCCTCATGACACCGAAGCTCATAGCTCATTATGTTGGTTGATAAGATGAAAGTCCGCACCAAAGTTATGTTTCTGGATGAGTGGAGGTACATCCACTAAAATTATGCTTTGCATCCTGTCTGCTGAACCTGTCTTTCTCATTTTTCCTCCACAAAATGATTTTGCCGCTAGAAATAAGACCAACGCGCAAAGCAACACAGGGGGAAGACATCTTTCAGCTGACGCTTCCTGCTGGGAAGACAGAGTGCTCGACGCTCCACTCCACACGTTATTTATCAAAGCCTGTCTGGAGGAGCACTTTGTCGAAAAAGATGGATGTGGAGGGAACATTTGTGACGTGGCCGCAGCCTGGAGGAGGAACCATGAAAGCTATTCTCAAGGGTGGGGGTGGGGGTTGGGGTGTGTGTCATGGTGTGTGTGTGTGTGTGTGTGTGTGCGTGCGTGCGTGCGTGCGTGCATCTGTGCAGGACAGGAGGATGGTCACATTAATGAAGATAGTGAGTTGATGGGAGTGTAGCGACGGGGTAGAAAATCTGACATCTCGTTTGTTTTGGTGAGTCATAAAAATGACCAGTACATTTGGATGAGTCGTTCTAACTGAAACCTTATTTTTGGGGAACAAAAAAAAAAAAAAAAGATACTTTAATGACACAATTAAGAGTGAAGTATGTGTGTGGGTGTGTGCATGTGTGATACAAGGGCAGTGGAGGGGGTTTGGCTCGCCGCCTGGGATCATTAAGCACACAAGAGGAGAGACAGAGGGAGGACGCTTTGGAGGGAAGAAGGAGCAGTCGAAACCAACACTGATAGACAAAGTCGGACACGCACGCACTAAAGAGGAGATATGCCAAATTTCGCAGGCACTTGGAAGATGAAAAGCAGCGAGAATTTTGACGAGTTACTCAAGGCGCTGGGTGAGAATGCTTTTTTTTCTTCTTTGGGGCTCTGAGTGGCCTCAGGTGGGAGCTTTGTTAGTTAGAAAGAGGGGTCTTTGCGGTCAAATGCAGATGAGGACACCTGGAATACTCTAATTAGACTGGCAGCAATCGACATTTCGCAATATTATGATGATTTTGCAGAGGGTTTGAATGTGTTGCAGGAAGCACAAGTATTTCAATTAAGCTCCTACAATACAACAACCTACTTGGCTGTTTTTAAAGGACTTGATGAGATGCATGAGTGCGGCGTGGAAAGCAATTTTCCAGGAGTTGTCAAATAGTTTGTGCATTAAGTAAGTCAGAGGGAAGGTTAAGAGTTTTACTGCTCATTTGCAGGACTGAATCTATCGTTATGGACAGGAGAGTCGAACTGGGACAAAGTGGGCCAACATTCCTCTCCGTTTTTTGAAAAAATGTTTTCCCTAACTGCATCCCATGTGTTCAACATTTTCCGAGTGCAGACTTTGTGCTACTTAACAGCATATTTTGTCTCCAAAATGAATTATCTTCAAATTTGGCACACTTCTTCTCTACAACTCAAGAGTCCGGTTTGTGACCATCTTCTTGTAAACAATACGTATACAAATAGTGAGGTGGTGGAAAATTGTGTCCATTTGCCTGACATGGGGTGAGTTCAGTTTCCTTTGTGTGAATGTGTGTATACAGTATATGGTTCTCTACATCTTTTTGTGCCCTGTGATTAACTGGCGATCGATCCAGTGTGTCGTCTGGATTTGCCATCTGGGATAGGCTCCAGTTCACCCGCAACCCCAAACAGTTAAAGTGGTACAGAAATTTGGATGGATGGATGTTGTGGAATAGTAATGCATCGCAATTCTAATTGAAAAATGAATGTCTTTTGTAACCAACTAACTAACTAGCTCTCTAACAACATGCGGTACAATACATAACAAAAGTGACTTTCCCAGCACTGCTTTGAGGAATTAGTGTGGTTATGATGCCATGGCACCCATCCATCCATTTTCAATACGGGGTTTTGGGGCCTATTCCAGCTCACTTCGGGTGAAAGGCAAACTGCAACCTGGACTGGTTGCCAGTCTGTCGCAGGCCACGTATAGAGACGGACAACCATTCGCACTCAGATTCACGCCGCCACGATGTGGGAACTAAACTCACGCTGTCTGCACCCAAGTCAGGTGAATGTACCAAGCATGCACCTCCCATGCCTCATTGGATTTATTAATATATTCACAGGAGGCTATTCGTAAGGTACTTTGGTACACTTGGCACAAAGTCCGTCTGTATTCTCAGGTGTGAACGCAATGTTGAGGAAGCTCGCCGTAACGGCTGCTTCCAAGCCTCACGTGGAGATCCAGCAGAATGGCGAGCAATTCTACATCAGGACTTACACCACGATCCGGACCACAGAGATCAACTTCCGCATTGGCGAGGAGTTCAATGAGGAGACGGTGGATGGAAGAAAGTGTAAGGTAATTTCGTGGACAGATCTATCACTCATCCTGTGAACAAGAAAGTAAACAAACCCTCATTGAAGAAAAGAAAAAAAAAACAGCTAGAAATGTTCTGCTGAACTGACAGTAACTCAAAACATGTTTACCTGAGCCATGATGCATACACACCTTTACAGAGTCTGGCCACTTGGGAGACGGAAAACAAAATGTACTGCAAACAGACTCTACTGAGCGGCAATGGGCCAAAAACCTTCTGGACCAGAGAGCTCAGAGGGGATGAACTCATTCTGGTTGGTACTCTGTTGACATTATTATTTTGATATTATTCTTTTCAAGACAGTCTTTTGTTCCGATGCACACGAACGAACTGTATCAGTCTTCCTTGACAAAGATGACAATGTTAAGTTCTGCCTGTATCAAAAAGGAATTCATTTTCGAATAACATTACAATGGAGCCTGTCCCGGTTGACTTTGGTCTAGTCACTGGCCAATTACAGGACACGTACACCTATGGACAACTTACTTTGAATGAACCTAACATGCATCATTTTGGAATGTGGGAGAAAGCCAAGTTATGGAAGAAAGGGGGAGCTCACGGAAATACCCCAAACCCAACGGAAAGCCAGAATCGCGATTGGAACTATAAATCTCAGAACTGCGAGGAAGACATGCTAACCAATTATCTACTGTGCCGTCTCATAAAAGGCCTACATAATCCAATTTGCATATCAATGAGGTTGTCACGGGTTGTTGTGGTAGTGGCGGCAAAAAGGTGGATCCAAATTCAGGGAAACGGTGAGGCAAGGCAGGAATGCTCTCATAATACCATATTTTCCACACTAAAAGGTGCACTGGATTATGAGGCGCACCTTCAAATGAATGGCCTATTTTGTCATTCATACATTGGGCGCACCGCATTATAAGACGCAATCTACAATACATCCGCTAGATGGAGCTACGCTGAAGGAAACATCAACAGAACGATCAGATGTTAGCATGTCGCGAGCAAGGAGCCATTTTGGGGTCGAAATATTACCGTAATGACCATACAAGGTGCATCGGATTTTAATGCGCACTGTGAGCTTTTAAGAAAATGGAAGGATTTTAGGTGTGCCTTTTAGTGCGGAAAATGCGGTAAGAAAGAGTATAAGGGGGTGGCACAGTGGACGACTGGTTTGCACGTCCACCTCACAGTGCAGAGGTGCAGGGTTAGATTCCGTCTCCGGCCTTCCTGTGTGGAGTTTGCATGGATTTTGTCGGAAAATTGACAGTCTTGTCGGAAAATCTGTTGCGGTTAAAGGGAGGGGGAAAAGTCATCATGTGCTTTCCCTGTCAACATAAGCCCCCCCCCCCCCCCCCCCCGGGTATGATGGACCAGATGGACTACAAAGTACAGAGGGGTGTGTTGACAAGCTGTCCTGTACTGACTGTGACTAACCATCAATCACTTAAATATTTGGGAGGGGATGTAATTTGGAACAATGGTATGTTTTCGGCAGGGCCGAATCTGTTTTGAATTCAAGATAAGGGTGTGGGTGTCCATGTGGAGTGTTGGGCTGTAAAACGATAGGCACTTGGGGATGGATCATTGGGAAAAAAAATGTTTTAAGTTAATAGTGCGAGTTCGACCAGGCAGGAGACGGATGAAAGAAGTACAACACCACTATAATGTATAATAACAATGACTTAAATACCACCAATAATAACGGTCATAATATTTTGGTGCAGATACTGTATCGGCGTACAGCAAGGGTGTCAAAATCCTGTGCTCAAGGGCCACTCTTGTGGATGTTTTAGATGTTTCCCTTTCTCCAACACACCTGATTCAATTGATCAGGATCGTTATCAGGCTTCTGCAGAGCTTGCAGAGGTAGAATAGTAGTAGCAGTTCCCTACCTTCGATGAAATCATGTAATTTGTAAGTAGTGCAAGTTACCCTGTTGTTATCCTTTCTTGTAAAATGTGAACAGACTTCAGAGCGTTCGACACCAAGTTTCTTGCTAGCCAGTTAAAAAAAATTTTTTTTTAAATAATATTCCTATGCAACGTGCACGGTGACATCATAGGTCCCGACTGGAATTGATGAGGGAATCGTTTGCAAAAACAGCAAACGATGCCAAGAAATTTAAAGTCTGGGATCTGGTTCTCAACAAGAACTGTTTTTCGATTCTCATCCTTATTGAGGAGTAAGGTGTACCAATACACGTTTTTTTTTTTTTAAATTTGGTGAAACTCTTCACATGAATGTTGAGAAGAGGCAGGGGGCTGCTAAGATCCCAACTGGCGGCTTCCTGTGGCCACACTACACCGTTTTGTTGTACTCAAATGAAATGGGAATTAATATTCACGGTTCTCTGGGTCATGTAAAACACAAAACAAAACAAAACTGAGATTTGCTATAATGCTGGTTAAAACCCTCCAACACTCTCATCCCCAGGTAGCACGGTAGTATGCCCGGTGGGGGCTGTGAGCAGCAAAAACTAGCTTTTGGCACCCCGGATTGGTTATCTGACAATCACGGGGCATATTATAGAGACGGACAACCGGCATCCTGAGCGATAATACATTTATGTGGTTTTACTGTGTCAACCGGCCCCCTGAAGGCAACTGGCCAGTGTTGAAAATCAGTTTGACACCCGTGGTGTCATGCCACAAAATCTGGATAGCAGCAGTTGGATAAAGCAAATACAAGACAAATGTGTGTAATAATATACACAATACCGACAGCTAGTCAAGCATCAGGTCAAATGAGACAATTTCCAGGATGGCAAGCTAAAAACAGAAAATAACTCCAAAGCATTTGCGAGCCATATTTTCATTGCTCGCTGTGCTTCCAGTTGGACAGCGGACATGGTGGATTACAGCCGTCCTCAGTCAGACTTTAATGACCACTTTGAGTTGACCCTTAAAATGATAAGTGGCAGTGTCGAAACAAAATATATTGTTATTGTTCCTGACAGGAAGCTCATTCCTCCGTTTTAGTTGAGGCCATTTGATTAGAATGTTGAGGTCTCGAATGGGCGGTCCGAGCGGAGAAAAAAGTCAGGTGAAAATGTGTGCTTTTGATAATCCTTCGCTCTCCTACGGCCTCGAATTGGCCTCATTGATCACGGTGTGGAGAAATGCAAATGAACCCTGGCGCTAGCTTCACTTAATGCCTCCCTGGGCGACTGGCCGGGTGCCAGATGGACTTGTGTCGGCTCCATTTGTCACCGACTCGGGCACCCGCTTGCACGCTTTGCACCGCAGCATTGCCTGAGATAATGATGTGTGGTGCTGCAGTCGGCCATAAAGATTTTCCTCTGGGACTTCCATAAATCGTAGCAAACTAAACACGGGCAACTCTACCGCAAGCCCTGGATTCTGACCAGTCACACTGCGACGTTTTCATGGAATCAAGAGTGGAAATTGGGGAAGCGCGGTGAAGGAAAGCACTTTTTTTGGGCTCAATGAGGTTTAAGTAGCCTTGAGCAAGATACTTACATTCCTTCCATGACAACAGCCACAATCATTATCTATCTTAGGCAACGGGTGATCAAACCTTTAGGATCCCCTGGGACCCCTTAAAGGGGAGAATCCTCCCATAATCCTTTTGCCAAATTCAACATGACTTCCACGTGTATCCATAAATAACCTATATACTAAAAGACATTTTCAAGAAAAAAAAAGTCAGTTCCCATTTTTCCAAAGATAAAGTTGGATTTTTGTAAAAAATGTGAGGTCATCTGATGAGCTGTGCACAGGAGATGCGCTCACAATTCGACAGTTTGAGAATGTGTGTGTATAAAAAAAAATAAAAAAAAAGATGCGCCACAATACCGCATGAAGACGGACAAATGCCCCGTAAAGAAAAGCCAAAAGTACTGCAACAAAGTATTAGTCAGAGGGTGTGCATATTTATCTTTGTCTATTTATGTTTGGCAACCACTGTCGTAGGCAAGACCATTGCCACCAAATTTCCAGCACTATATTTGCACATGCTTTGTATCTCTCATGAGCTGTTGCTTGTCCTTCTGCATCACGTCGATGCAAGTCAACCTTGCTTCAAATTGTCAAGACTAATTTCCAGAAATGTTTTCTGAAAGTCAAATCAAGTTTGAATCATGCTGTTGGTCCCACCTCACACCTTGGATTTACATTCATGAAGGCATCTATTGATTGAACATTTTGACAAAGATACCTTCTCCAAACTACATTTTTGACTGCTGATGTTGAAATGTGTTCCTTTCTTTGCTCAACAAAGCGTGAGTGAAATTCCGAAATGCAAACATTTTTGTGCAGCCGTTTCAAATTAAAAGTCTCTTAACACTTAAAACTACATCTCAGTTATTGAATATCCATCAATATCATTACTGCCATTTTATATCAGATACTTTTTGTCCAAACAGTGAAGGTGGTTCATTTAACATTGAGTGTTTTCAAACTTTGTAGATAAAAAAGTAAACAATGCATAATAACGCAAAGCAAAATATATACAGTAGATGAAACAAACCATACACTAAAGCTAATACTGTATATATTGTAATTGTCTATTTCAGACTTTTGGAGCCGACGATGTGGTGTGCACCAGGATCTACATGAGAGCGTAGGAGCAAACTGATTCTGCAAAACTCCCAAAATATACACCCCCCCCCCCGCCCCCAACCGCCTTGCCATGCCGTTTCATATATTCATAAAAACACAATGATATGAATGTATCTGCATAATCCCAATATCTATTTGCAGCACTGTGCTTCATAGCACGCCATATATTTGTTTTCTCTCGTAAATCCCGAAGTAATAAAATACAGCTTCCATTAAACGTCGAATTGGCAATATTTCATGTGCGGATACGCTGTTTTTCAAGTGAAAGTATAGGATGGAATAAACGCATGAGGAAAAAGGATGGGGGGAAAAAACGTATTTCTGTCTATAAAGGATAGTTTAATAGCAAACACCAGACTAACACATACATATACATGAAGAGAAGAGAACAGACACAGTAAAAGAAGATGAACAATGAATTTGTATACAATCAGCTCCTTGGAACCACGTGGCATATTCCATTCACAATGAACACAGTGAATACAAAAATAAAAACCAAACTCCAAGATTGTCTGTGTAGCTGGTTCAGTAATCATCACTTTAAAAAGGTAGCCAATTCCCCCCGCAATGTTGCAAATCTTTTCTTCGGTGTCAAACTTTGCTGCGTTTGCTAGTCTAGTAATCCCTCCTCTATGGAAAATGTATCGACTAATAGTTGAAAGAAGTAGTTCCCATCCACTATATAAAGAGAGACACATTTTTGTCGTCACTGTCTGACATGAAATCAGACTAAAATGTTCCTGTTCTAGGTAAATGGAGAGTCACAAAATGATTTCAATTCGCTAAATGCGAGAATAATGAGGGATGGATTTTTTTCCAATACTTTCTTCAAAGTGGAGAAGGGCACATACAGTAAGATTAGAATAAGGCGATGGAGGCTTCTGCTAGGTTCATTGACAACATTTGAGTTGATTAGATTGCACTTCGAATCCATCAATAAATAGCTGACATCGGGCCAAAACCTACTATGTTACAATTTGGAAACGTTTTTTGTTTTTTTTTGGCCCACAAATCTCTACTATTAGTTAATCCCCAGTTGTAGGTGTTATTTTTAGAAATCATAAAAAGCGATGCTTTTGCAATTACGAGGATTCCGCCGGACACCAACTACATTTGAAGACGCACATGAACACACTTGCTTTGTGTAACATCATGCGAAAGTTAAAGGAAATCTGACAAATTGTCGGGAAGAGAATTATGGACTGGTCTAGAAGTCTGAAGGTTGAATCTGTTAATGTGTTCAAACAATTACTGTATGCCGGAGTGAAACACCATGGGAATGTCCAGCCATCATACCGCTCAGAAAAGGAGATGGGTTCTGTAACCAAGAGATAAACGTGCTTTGGTCCAAAATGTCCAAATCAACCCAAATTCTAAAGCAAGAGACCGTGTGTAGATGCTGGCTCAAGCTAGTAAGAGGGTGTCAAGAAGAAGCCATTTCTCCAAAAGCAACATTAAAAAGGCAGATGAAAGACAATCAAATGCAAACAGGGACAAAGATCTTCAATTTTGGTGGTGTGACAAAACATAAAATGGAGCTGTTTGGCCATAAAGAGCATCGATAAGCGTGCAAGCCTGAGAACACCAGCCCAACGGAAACATGGAGGGTGGCAGCAGCATGTTGTGTTTTGCTGCAGGAGCGACTCGTGCACTTATAACGATGCGGAAATACTGAAGCACGATCTCAAGACATCAGCCGGGAAGTTGAAGCTCTGGTACAAATGCATCTTCCAAACGGACAATGACCCAAAGCACGCCGCCAAACTGATTACAAGGTATTTTAAAGGATAATAAAATCCATGAGCTGATCTCAATCCTACTGCGGATAAATGGACAGCGCTGAGAAGGCACATGCGAGCAAGCTGGCTGACCAAGTCGACTCAGTTACACCAGTTCTGTCAGGAGATAGGATACACGAAGCTTGTAGAAGGATATCCAAAATGTCTGAACCAAGTCACGCACAGTACAGTATGAAAATGTCTGACTTTGAAGTAATGAGAAAAAAAATCTCGAATAACTATCCTTCTCTCATTATTCTGGCATTCGGCAAATAGAAATAATTTGGGGAATGCTAATATTACCGGGAACAGGAAACGTTTCGTACGATTTCATGTCACACAGTGACATAAAAAAGCATTGGTGTCTTTTTCTATAGCGTACGTAAAGTTCTGGTTTATTCAGTACCGTATTTGCATGTGACACATGGAAGTTGGAGTCAATTCTACTGGTTCAAAGCCTCGGGGCATTATCAATAAAAACTTACTGCTCTCATATGATCCCGAGAGAGCTACAATTTTAAGATCAATATTTGCACTTTAGGATGAGCTTTGGAGGGGGTGGGGGCAGACAATGTTTTACAACCATTAACATTCACAGTGGGGTAGAAGTATTGCTGACTGGTTTAGCTGACCCAAATACTGTGCATGGCTGACATTCACGGAGAGAACTACTATATACACTTGTGAGAGGAGGCATCGACACTTAACATGGGGAAAATACACACATTCGTATGCATCGCATCTGTCACACAGATACGGGTCATTTGGACAAACGTAAATACAAAGAGCGAGCCGTTGTTGGTTCATTTCAGTCTTGACAACTGGACACTCGGAAAAAAAACCCAGACGGACACTGTGCACACAAGCACAAAATGCTGTTTGGCTACAGTCAGTCGTTTTAAAACCTTAAGTCATAGCGATGCCAAAGACGGTTTAAAGGTATAGACGGTTTAGTCTTGAAGGGCATATAAAATTAATGGTGTAAATAAAGGCTTGACCTTCACCAGACTGCCAACACACCAACAGGTCCCTCACCCAACCCCCCCCACCAATTGTAGTAATTACACACACACACACACACACACACACACACACACACACACACACACACACACACACACACACACACACACACACACAGAGCAAAGAACTTTACATTTTGCATTTAGCTGCATCGAGCTAAATATCGCCACTGTGTCGTACAGTGCACTACACATCAAGGATGACAACTAATGGACATCATTTACAAAAAGTGGTTGGCTCGTCATGATTGAATGAACTTAGCAGAGCTGTGGACTCCAGCGTGCACGAGTGCACCTTTACCAGCAAGGGAAACATTCACAAGCTGCCCACTTTTACAGCTGCAATCAACATTTTTGTCGTGACCCAAAGACGTAAGTAAGTAAGACGAGCTTCAGTTTTTCTTGTAGAGAGATGCCAAGCTACTGGAAATCCATTTACAAGAAGTTAGGAGGGATTTGCCCGTGGCAAAGAAAACTTCTCACACAGACTGACCTGAAAAACGTTTTTTAAAAAAAACTGATTTTCTATCATGGAAAAGTATGAAATTTACCTGCATTAAGTGACGAAAAGAGCGGCCCAAAGTTGGCAAAAGAATAGGCAGGGTGAAGAATGAAGTTTCATTCCATGTCCACAGACAGTCCTACCGTGTGGTCGCTGATACGATCATTGCCTACTATGTTCTGTACTTGACTCGGTACTTGTTAACAGTGAGATAATGCAGGACCTGTGGATTGCACGTGGTACTGCAGGGCAGCAAGCCTTCTTGTCCCTCTCCCATCAGCCACTTCCGGCAGTCGGCGGCCATGTCGCTTGTCACGTGCTCTGTGGCCCAGGTGTCCAACCGGGCCTGAAAACGTCTGTGCAGGCGTCTGTGGACCCGCTTGTGGGACTGGAGGATACACCCATTAAAAAAAAAAAAGAAAAAAGGATGGACTTTAGGTTCAACCGATTGCCAAATTGATACATTGACATAACTGTCACATAAACGTTTAGTTCCGACTCATTTTGTGTTCCAAGGCTGCAGCTGATGCGCGATCCAACTATCCGAATGAGGACAAGCAGGATAGAAAATGAATGGACGGATGAATTGCCAAGGTAACGTTTCTGCTTCAGGAGCAGAGCAACACGCAAGAAGAAACCGTGTGTGTGTGTGTGTGTGTGTGTGTGTAACTTGCCTGATGAGCTCGTCTAAGAGCAGTGTGCCTGTACATGAAGTCCTCTGACTTGCAGACATAGACCATCTTGTAGGAGTTGAGCTTGAACATGCACTCCATCTTCAGTTTGCTCTTGTCATCTTGCCCCTCATCCGAGGTGCCCGTAGTCATCCTCTCCTGTTGTAGCTGTTCCCATCCTCTCTGGCACTTCCTTATTCTTCTCAGGTTCCTGAAAGCCAAAACAGCGGTTGTCAGGAATCAGACTGGATCACTCCAAACAGTTCAAGTCCGAATTTTACACAAATCAAAAGTGTATCATGTTTACAGGTTAGGTTCAAAATGTATTTTTATTGCGTTCAGCATGTCACATGCTATTTCACAGCCTTATACACACTGAAAAGAGCTGTCTAGTCAAATTTGAGAAGACTGTCCCTTTCAAGAAGAATGTTTACACCCATGCATTGCAACTCACCGAGGAACAGAATTAGATAGGAGGTCAAATCATTCGGGATATGGGGGATCTATAAGAGCAGCAGAGGCAGCAGTCGTAATATTTCCGATACAGTGAAACTGACTGTAGCACAGTCACAGTGAAAATCCACACGCAAAAAAAAAAAAAAAAAAAAAATCATTTTAGTGTTCATTGAGCCCAATACTGTGCAAATAAGAAAGTAATCACCCCACCGGAATGAAAGTTTGAAATGTGTACTTACCACAGAGAGTATGGGTGAGCGAGGACTGAGTGCATGAGGCATATTTTTGCATTCAGGGCTCCACTTAAAAAGACAAGACACAGTCTTTCCAGGCCAATTTCAGGTAAAACTGTTAGAAACAAACACTACAGAATTGCTGCCTTGTTGGATACCGTTCCAAAATATGAGCGGAGAATACTTAAAATGTTCACATACTGTCACAACAATGTAGTGTTATGATTATGAGATGAGAACCAACCCAACAAAACTGGAAAAGAAACTGCATCTGTGCTGCCACTTGTTTTTTTTGTTTTTTTTGGTGAAGACGGGCAGTATTTTTATTTATTTTTTTTTACTCCTGTGCTGCTGACCTCTCATAGATTTAGTGGGGAGGCGGGGCGGGGGATAAGATGTAGGTGAGCCCAATGATAAATCATAAGCCAGAGAAAACAATTTGTGCAATGGGTTGAAAAAAAGAAGGACAAAGCACAAAGGTCTGGTTTTGGAAGGCCTTTTGAAATGTATATGGTTATGGACAGCCATCTCAAAAGACAAAAAACACTCAATGAGTGCCAGACTTTACAAGACAGGCTGCCACATGTGGAACGTGAAGACAAACCAGACACAGAAAAGCTTTCGTGCACAACTTGCCAAGAAAAAAATAGACCACCATATGCGTATACAATTTAGATGATCATTTTTATTGACAAACCCTATTCCTCTTTACAAGTGATGCAGAAAATGTGCTTGACCAGAGTTCGAGAAAAAAAAACTTGAGCACAAATCTCTCAAATGGTGGTAAAACCTCACGCACAACAACAAAAGGGAGTGCACGTTCCCAGTCCTTACAAACGGAACACTGGATTGTAACACAGGGATGTGTGAACATTTACATTTGTGAACAGAGATGAGGTCACGTGCACGACTCTTGCTTTGAATACACTTGCAAAGAGGGCATGATAAGTTCAAGCTATTGTTCACAAAATCCTGATACAAGAGTCTTCGTTGTTCAGTAGTCAAACGCAGGCCAAGTAAGTTGTAGAAAATTGAAATAACATGACATTAAGTCCGACCCATTTGTTTTACTCAAAATTTGCGTCTTCGCTATGTCGTGACGTCACACACCGAAATCAGCACTTCAATTCAACACATAATGACTCATCAAACCAAAAGTCTGCTAAAGTGGGAATTCCAAACCATGACGAAGCCAACCCCTTTTTAAAAAATATTTTAACTTATAAATAAAACCCCATTAAAAAAAGGAACTGAATGATTGAATACATAAATTCCCTTTTGTTAAAAGAATGACCATGTAAAGTGCAATCTTGGTGTGAGGCAGAGGTCTGAAACTGAACAGCCTTTCATTGTAAATGCGGCCTCATTATGGTGGTCACATCTTGCACTCTGTCTGACCACGTTGTCTGTCCGTGAGCACGCACCAAAACCGAAAGACAGACTTTATTTTTTTCGCCGACGTGCTACTGCTCTTGTTTGTGAGGAGGACTTTGGCACACCAACAGCGGAGGATCAGGACGGAAGTTGAAAGAGAGCAGACAAGAGGGAGACATGGCCGGGGCCTCACCTGGGCAGGAATACCGGTTTCTGGGCCAAATGCTCACGCAGCTCTGCAGAAGTTGAATCTGAGTTCAGGTATCTGCCCACATAGTCCGACCACCTCTGTTGAGTAAACAACAGAGGAGCATTAGTTAGAAATTAAGGTTCAAGGGCAATTTTCAAATCTAGGACTGCTAACCCAAGACTTTCTGACTCTCACTCTATTTACATACACTAAAATGAAAAGTCAGCATTAGGCCTTTGCTTGATTATTCGAGTACTTGCCTCTGCAGGCTCGTCAGAGTTCTCCTCTTCTGTGTCCAGCAGCTCCATGGCCACACAAACAGAGTCTTGATTCTTGATAAACATCAACTGGACAAAACAGAAAAAGGTGAGAGCACTGTGTGCATCCAAGAGGACGGACTGACTTGGGTTTACGGTACCTTGAAGCAGTTCTCTTCAGACATGAGCTGCTCTGATTTGCGCTGATAGGTGCCCTCTGCTGTGGCACGGGATGCTTGAGTGGGCAGGGAACCACCTGTGGCTTTATTGGCAACTTCGCTCAGGTACAAGTCCATCACCCGTGCGCATGCATCATCAGTGACGAGGTGTTGGAGCTGTAAAAGACATTCACTTTGCAATAAAAAGGAGCACTTGGGGAAACAATCAAGTGGAGGCAAAGTCTTCCTGGGTATAGCTCGATTTCTCTTAGCAGACCATGTTGTTCCTCAGACCGCAAACTAAATGAGACTGAATTAACAGCTTCTTTGTTGGCTGCACAACAGTCATGCAATCCATTTTGCCTCAACTGTTTCAGGATCAATGAAGCAATAATTTATTGTTTGTCGAAGAACAATGCCATGGTGAGTGTCAATTCGCGGTCCAACATTAAAGGGGTTAGGCATGTCAAAAATGTTCTTTACAATAATATGCGCACCCACTAGTCAAAACACAGCATTCTGATTAGGAATGTGTTTGTGGAATATAAATTAAAGCAAAATCCACCTGTTTTTGTCAATCCCAAGGAGTGGCCATTTTCCCTTCTGCTGCCACTTGCTGTCGACTGAAAATGACATCACAGCGCCTATGTGCTCAGGCAACGACCAATCACGGTTCACCCGTTTTCTGGGTTTGGTCGTGCGACATTCGCAAGCTGAGCCCTTAGCACTGATGTCATTTTCAGTTGACCACAAGTGGCAGCAAAATGGCTGCCCCCGAGATAGACAAAGAACGATTTTGCTGCTTAATTCATATTATAGCGTATAATAATATTAATCCGAACACCATGTTTAGATTAGTGGGGGCGCATAGCACCTATTAATGTAATGATATTTTTTATCCATCCATTTTCGGAACCGCTTAATCCTCACTAGGGTCGCGGGGGGTGCTGGAGCCTATCCAAGCCGTCTTCGGGCAGTAGGCGGGGGACACCCTGAACCGGCTGCCAGCCAATCGCAGGGCACACAGAGACGAACAACCATGCACGCTCACACCTAGGGACAATTTAGTGTGTTCAATCAGCCTGCCATGCATGTTTTTGGAACGTGGGAGGAAACCGGAGCACCCGGAGAAAACCCACGCAGGCACGGGGAGAACATGCAAACTCCACACAGGGAGTTCCACTCCGGCCTCCACACAGGGAGGCCGGAGCTGGAATTGAATTCACCTCTGCACTGTGAAGTCGACGTGGTAACCACTGGACTACCGGGCCGCCCTGATATTTTTTAACCTGACTTAATTTATTTCAGCCTTTTTGAGGTGGCCTTGTCTATTCTCAAAATACAGGATATTAAGTATTTGTGATTATTTCATTTAGAGTCTTCATCCTGTACAATTGCATTCATGGCTATGACTGTGTTCTACACTCAGTAAAATCAAGGCATCACAATTGCATAAATGAATGTTAATGCTTCAACGAATAAATTGCTTTTGTTTCTTGCATCAGAACATAATACTGTTTCAGGTGGTTTGTCTCGGTAATCAATGTATTTCGGTCCAAATCCGACAATGTACCCTGTAGCCCATTTTTGGAGGTCGAAAACCTACTGACCAAGTCGGGCCGCAGTTAATGTCAAACCCTCGAATTATTATTTCTTTGATATATTCATTGTAGAGCTACAGAAAATGGCAAATTAAAATCAATGGACTATGCTGACCTGCCGGACAATGCTCTGGATGAGTTTGTCCATGGTGAAGGCAATGTAAGCATGGATAGTAAACATTTCCCTCAAGGAATCCTCATACTGAGCTGGTTCCATGTTACCATCTAAAAGGCTCCGCACCATTTCCAGAAAGACAGAATAGTAATCCTCAACTTCAACGTCCACTGGAACAAGAAAAAGAAAGGTAAGCGGTGGAGATTAGACGATTCTTTCATAGTATCACTGTAAACTAGAGTGCAATTCGAGTACGATACACTTACTCGGCTCTCTCATCTTAAGCTGGAAGGCTGTATTTTGATTCTTTTCTTTTTGGAGGCCAAACATTTCCGTTTCCCATTCTCTCTCGCGTGCATCCTCCTCAATCTGCTTCTCAGCCTGACCATAGATTCGCAGTAAGCGAGAGCAGAGGATGTGATGAAGGCGCAAGAAGATGTACCAGTAGTTGTTCACAAAGAACAAATTATACGCCTCATCTGTGGAGCGCAACTTCTGAGCGGCCGTGTTGCTGAAAAGGAGCTTGGACTTTGATGGGCTGCTGCCCGGCAGGCCATTGTGTTTTTTGGCGCCATCTGGCTCTGCATCCATATCCTCCACATCCTCCTCTTCTTCGTCCTCCTCCACATCGGAGAGCTCACCTCGCCGGGCGAAAAGGAGATCGGGAATGAAGTGGTGTATGATCTGTTTGATCTTGTATTTGTCATCTTTCTGGATGCCCACTTGTCTCTTCACATGATAAATAATGAGGGCCGCCGCATCCTCGAGGATCTGACTGTCTTCGTAGGCCAGGTTTATGTGTGGGCCGCTAGGAGGGGCAATGGCAGGGTCCTCTGAGACACGCTCTTGCCGCTACAGCACACAGCCACAAGTTTATTGAGGATGACAGTGTCATGCAAGTATTTAGACTCATTTTGTGTGACAACCAATCTCTCACCTCATCATACAGCATTTCAATTTCAGTGAGAAGGGTCTTGGAGCGAAACACTTTGGTGTCATTCTGTTTGAAGTTGATGCCTTGGTGGTCGAGTGACTTCAGATAATACTTTTCATTCTGCTCACGCCAAATTTTGTTGAAGCCTCTCTGGGCTTCTCTCCACTCTTCCTCTTTGATCTTTAACCTGAATCCATGAATGAAAATGCAAAGTCTCAGTTCCCGCTCAAAACAAGTAAATACAGAAATTAATTAATTCATAAAAATTCTAAATATAATGCATGTTATTCACCTTTTTAGCACTATGGGGACACACACAGTTGGGTTTTTCTTGAGACCATCAATGATGTCGTGGGCGCGGTCCCCGTATATCCTCTGAATAGCTTTGCGGTGAATGACTTCTGAGGACCCCCCCAATGTGTTGTCCAGCTTGAAGCGCAGCTGCTCCTCTGCAGACATTCGCGAAAGCCTCTGTTGGACTGATTCGAGTGCTCGAATCGTGGCAAGATTGGTCTCCAACACAACATCAAGCTGGGGGGATGCAATGACAAGAAATTGATTAAAGACTACAAACGGTGAGAAAATGGGTTGGCATTCGAAATTGCGTCAAAGCCATAAATGAAAAGCTGAATGAAAATGAACATTTCACAAAAATAATTACCAAAACTAATCATTTTAAATTGTTACCGCATCAAAAGCCACAAACAGTACATGATGGTATACGTGTGTGTGTGTATCCAAATGCATCCATGATTGCTTGTCAGATTCATGTGATGATACGTCACACTCATATCAGAGGTTTTACTTGTCAGAACGCTAGAAAATGTCGGTTAATTGGTGTACATCTTTTTTTCTTGGGGCAGTGGGCCCCATATGGAGGTAATGCACTTTTAAAAAAATGATTCAACTATTTATTCCCAATTATTTTGTGGACTCCCAGGCTACAGCTCAGAGACTCCCAGATCTGTCTGGAAAACCCAGTTTAAGAACCTCTGGTGTGTGTTCTGTTAATTAAAACTGAAAAAGACATTACTCCTGGCTGCAGCACATCAAAGTACTGTCACACAGTCCCGCAATACAGTATGAAGACTTGTCTTGTGTTTTGGAATAAAGTAAAATGTGATCATGGATTGAAAGTTCCAGAGAAAACAAATGACTGGAAATAAGTTCATCCTGCACAGTGAGAAAAAAGGGCCTCTTACCTCAAAACGCTCATCTTCACATCTGTAAATGTGCTCTTCATACTGAGTCTTCTTGGAGCTTACAAAAGTCGAATCCTCAGACCATGATGGAAATGACACCCATGTGTCATTCAGAACCTGAAACAGGACATTCATTGACTGACTTTAACCTTGACTCGAGAACGATCAAAATCCAAAAGGAGCTGACAGGCAGAAACAAACACCTTTGGACTGACCTCTCTACATAGTGGCGTCCTTCCTGTGCATTTAGGCTGCTGGTAGCTCTTAGGGAGTGCCCTGTAGCTGGAGCCTAGCCTCTTGCAGGACGCATAGTCAATCTCCATGGCGATGCCCTCTGTTGCTCGCTCTTTCGGCAAACTCTCCGCATGGCTCAATTCCCCATGGCTGGACTCTCGGTAGCCCAGGAAGTTTTTAAACCATGTAAAAAGTTCTGGGAATTTTCTGTCAATTGTGATACAATTTGTGTGATTTACACCCGTATATTAATACAACTCCATATATTGTTTAAAAAGTTCACATCTAATGTAGGTGTACGGCATCATTCCATCCAAGTTAAGGGTGTTCAACAGGACTGACCATATCACTTACTGTTCATGAAATCAATCAGAAAGGTTAATGAGGACTCACCCCAGAAACGGGATGACTAACTGAACCAATTCAGCACGTGAAATCACTTCCTGGTTGAAGATGTGTAAACAACGCAGGAAGCTTTCGTATGCCTCTGAACTCCTGAGAGCTTTCTTGACCTGTTTTAGCAATGAGAGTCAAAAATACTTTCTTTATGCTCACGTGAAAAGAATATTTAATGAGGACAATTTTGCCAATATTCACCTTATCAAAGAACATGGTTTCAGTGCTGTTGCTCTGCTTTCCGAGTTCACTTAGGCCATGGTCCTTCCCAACTATTTTGGGTTTCTTCTGCAAAACATTAAATCAACAAAACCATTTTAAATTGCCATGTTATTTTAATTATGGTCTCGTTGACGAAACATACGCCATCTTACAAAGCAGGGGCAATATGAAGACCACATTTACCTTAACAAGTGGTGAAACTCCCACAGCTCCAGGCCTTTTGACAGTTAGCCCATTGTGGCTTAATTTCTGTTTATTGTTTGGTAGGGGTCGTTTGACTGTACCGCCATGGTCATTCCGCACAGACTCTGCCCTGTCAGGTGCAGTTTTCCCGAGCAGCTGAGCAGAGGAAGGAAATGACTCTTTCATGAAACAGAGGTCACGAACATTTCACAGGACACATCTTGCTTGGGGAACAAAGAAAGCCATTTTGCATGCATCGAGGGAACAAAAACCGACCTGAACCTGAGTCAAAAACAGCTACTGCTATAGCGACTCGCTATAAATTTCTAGACAATGTAGATTGCTAACATCAGGAGATGATGAACTCCTCACCATTGAGCTGTTTGCATCAGGCAGGAACTGTCCAAATTCTGATAGCAGGTCTTCCTGGTTCTTGAAGAGCCGTGCCACTTGAGTGTAGACTTCCTGCTCAGTTAGAGCTGGAGTGTAATTGCCTCCTGCCTCCTTGGCATTCCGTTGCTCTTTCTGCAGTAAACAGGCACATATTAATTAACTTGACAAAATACACAATAGTATTCCTACAAAGGTTTCAGTGGGTCCTGACCTGGTATGTATGCAGGATTTCCAGGAAGGCTTTGTAGATGTCTGGCTGACCCTGGAAGCGATTCTTAATCTTGTTCACGTAGTTTATGGCGTGGTTGAATTCCACTGGCTGATTGTTCTGTGGAGGCGGCCCACCAGACGGTGTGCTGCTAACTGGTGTGTGGGACTGAACTGAAGGTGAGCGCGGTGAGGAGTAAGTTGGGATGGATGGGTTTGGCTGGCTGGTGGGCGTGTGGGCTGGAGACTGCATGGCCTTTTGAAACAAAAACACATGCTGACGAGACAACTATGCACATTTGCGATGAGAAAAGTTAGTAAATGTTCTTGTCTAAAACATGAATTAAATTAAGAGGACAAACTGAACCTGCTCATACCTTGTTGACTTTATTTGCTGCAGGCTGGGTGGGGACAGGTGGGGTGACAGTAGTGGTGTGTGGGCTGGCCTGTGGCACCGTCTGGTGCTGATGCTGGTTTCCGGGCTGGCTGGGTGTTCCACTTACAGGGATATTTTGAACAGATATACCATGAGGCGTGATGTAATGAATCTGGCCTGGCGTCGTCACGTTGACCAGATCGTTGGTTTGAACCTCAATTTTATATCCGGGTGGCAAGAAAGTATTGAAGCCCATAATGAGATCTGGGTGGCCCTTGAAGAGTTGTGATACACGACTGATAACACCTGGAGTGTCTATGCTGCAATAGAAAAAAAAGTTGATTTTGTTGTTTATTCCGCAAGTTAAATGTAAAACATACAAAATAGAACTAGAACTATATTTATGCACTTTGAAACATTTTGTATTTTATTAGAGATTACCTCTGTGACTTGAATTCTTTCATAATATCCAGGAAATCATTATAAACTTGAGGCTGATTTCCAAACTGAAGCTTCACTTGATCGAGATACGACAAAGCATCTTCAACCTAAGGCACACATCATTGACAAATCAGTGTATCGTGTAGAACGGTGGTTCTTAACCTGGGTTCGGTGAATCTGTCTCAGGGGTTCGACGGAGCTTCTGCCGTGGAGGTTAAGACACACCCGACCCAACATGTCAATTAGTTATGACACGCCTGCTTGGTCATCAGTGGCTGCAGTTGATCACATTACAATCAGTGCCGCGCGAAATTTAGTTCGCTCAGTAGTCAACGTGTGACCGTCGTGATAGTACGTCGTGATTTTTTTTAGAATGATTTAATACATTCTAACTCTGTTGAGCCAAAAAAAACCCCAAACAAAACAAAACCCCAAAGTGGTCGGACGAATATGTACCACATGCATTCACATGTATACGGAATGTGACGGGACTCAGCATCCTATCTGCATGATTTGTCATGACAAGTTAAGCAACTCTAGTCTCGCACTGGCTAAACTGAAGGAACACTTCTTGAATTTTTATTTTTCAGTAATGAAGGGTTCGATGAACGTGCATATGAACTGGTTGGTTTCGGTACCTCCAATAAGGTTAAGAACCACTGGTGTAGAACATAACCAGCTGCATACACATTGATCGTTTTCAGATGCACTCCTTTTCCAGTTTAATCTTTTCTTACCTTCAGTCGCTGAAACTGTTGCTGTCCTTGTGCTGAAGTCATGGGCGCAGTTGGGTGCCCGTGACCTTGGACCACTGCAGGGGCCTGGGATTGGACTGCTATGCTGTGTGCATGGGTTCCAACATGTTGTGCAGAACTGTTAAGTCCATGTCCACTTGTGCTCTGAGGCATTGTCGGCACCTCATGAGAAAGACAGTTTAGTGCTCAGTCAGAAAGAACAGCTTGAAGACCGCTGGGACTCATGGGCACTGGGACTGATGGGGTGAAACGGTAAAAAGGTTCCTGGTTTGAATTTGTGTTGGCTTAGCTCTCCCTGGGCTTGTGTAAGTACTGGATTTGTCACAGAGTCCAAAACATACCTGTTAGCTTCATATTAGACTAGCTGTAGAACACTGGGTTGCTTTCTTTGAAACTATTCAATGGCAATTTGAAGTTTTTCTTGTAGTCTTGTTGATTATTTGGGAAAATAGTGGATCATAGTGCAATATTGTGTGGGAATTGTACTTTGCCTTGGATAAGGTGCTTGTTTATAACCCAAACTGGCAGTAATGATGATTAATATTTTTGTCTGGCAATATAGTTAAATGTTCTCTCAACACAGAATTGTCACAAACCAACTAAGAAATGATTCAAAGAAAGGACTGTTCATGGTCTCCACTAGCAGTACTATTAGTAGGTGAAGGAGCGACATGGAAAAACAAAGTCCATCAGCATAGGAACCCCTTTCCATAATCACACTCTTTAGAGTGTGCTTGCCAGGGATGAAAGAGTTTATGGGTTTACTTTGACAAGGGCAATTGCTCCATGCGATTAAAAAGCAACTGGTAGTGGCCCTCAAAATACAAGTGCTTACAATAACATTCTCCTTGATTGTCATTCAAATCAAAAGAACAGTGCGATGCCCACAAACAACATATGGAAAATGGTCCTAATGAAGCCTGTTGTAGCATCATACCTGGTAACCCTGCGGAAGAGAATACTGGATGCCAGATGACGGCTGCATTATGTCTGTGACTGCCTCTATCACAGTAGTTGTTGGGGCTAAAGCCCTGTGCTGGAAGCTTTCTGCAATGCCCTGGACTGGGGTGTGATGCGGTTGCTGGGGTGCAAATATTGGTTCCTGGTCCTCCACATGCCTCTTCATTGTTTAAACATACTCAAAGGGGCTACAGGAAAACAAAAAGCAAAGGAGATTTTTAAGGACATTTTTGTAAAAAACTAAACTCGCTTTGTGTAGACCACACAGAGTAATTAAATTTTAAAACAGCTGATTTGTACAGTATGAGTAAAACAAAACACAAGTGACCCTAATAATGAGAAGTTGAGAAGTAGAAGGAAGTGGGTGGAAATGCACCTGGCTAGAAATAATCTATACGCGCTCATCTGTCCTTTTAGTTAACTTGGGAATCCTCGAGTATGTGTTCCAACTGAAAATGATCCGCTGCATTAGCACATAACACAATACTAAGTCTTCATATCATAATACACAAATACGTTTTAAGTGTAATTCAGCTGTTTGTAACGGATTAATCATTTCCTGCTAATTATGAACAATTGTTGCAGCTGTTCTGAAAGCGCAATATAAGTCAGGATGTACTATATACTATTGTATATAATTGCAGGATAGATTCCGATTTGCACTTTGTGTAAGGGATTGAATTAATCAGTTGTCAATCATTGTTGGTCACAGTCATTTAAAAATGCAGAGCACCACACTGAGAGGTATTTGTGTATATTTTGCAGCCCTCGTGTCACAAAAGAGTCCAACCAAAATGTTGTCAACATAGCTTTGAATTGTATATTGTTTTGTAACCTTTATTGAGCCAAAACACATAATTTACATTATTATTATTTTTAAAACTCACAGCATAAAATTAAACTGAACTCTCAAGACTAGGGCTCAGTAGCGCGGTGCCCTTGGGCACCAGGTAGCCCCCAAGGACCTCATGAGTAGATCATTAACATGATCGGTGGCTTCACATAGATGAATACTGAAGCATCAACTATTAATAATAACATCATTAAAAGGTAATTCAATCACATTTCTCATTTCAGAAGTGTGTAATAAACTGGTAAACATTCACATCCAACAGTGTCCAACAAGTCGCTCTCAAATTCTTACAAAAAGGATGGTGACCCCTACTCAAAACTCTATGCTTTCAGCAGGAAAAATAAAATATTCATAAAAAAATGTCCATTCCTTTATAATCAGCAGCAGGAAAAAAAAGGTATGTTGTACAAAATACAGACGTTTCTCACAGTGAACTGTGCTGATCTCATATCCCAAACGAGGCATCAATGTCATCCACTGGTCGTTGTACATCAGTAAATTTGTTTTGAAGTTTCAAATTTACCCCCGATGAGCATTAAATACTCATCCACAAAAAAACGTAATTGACAAGTATACTGTACTTATTTGTTTATTTATTTAGATTAATTTCATATCCCGTGCCCTAATGCAACCAGAATAGGCTTTGGAAAAAGTGTCATTTGTTGACGCTCCCTGGGCGTGCAGGCAGACGTCACAGCCTTGGGTCGGGAGGGAGAAGACTCCAGGCGAACACAGTGCCGCCTAGTCGACTCGCGGCTCTGCACCAAATTGGGACGACACGCTAACGGAGCGCGCGGTGTTGACGAGCGGGGATCGTGCCTGATTCATATCAAGTAGCGAGTACCGTCGCCCAAATGCGAAACGAATACGCCGAAGAGTTCAATACGACGAAGGTGGCTGTCTAAAGACACAAAAAAGCTCCGATTTGCTGCCGTGTCGCTCTCTCTGTCTGGTTGGCTCGTTGTCGCTGTGTGTGAGGCCGTTCCACTTCCCCTCCCCCTCTCAGCTAAACGCCGACTTGAACTCATCCGTTGTCGTCGAGCTGACCGCTTTCGCTTGTGTGATGGCTGACGTTGGCATTCGCCTGAAATGAAGTTCTATGGCGAGCAAACGAGCCTTCGCCGCTCTGAAAGAGCTGGCGGTAACACTCGATAGGAAGGACAGATGTCGGTCTGTCTTTGGCAAGTTATCGCCTCCGTAAATGGGAAACTGGGAGCCGAATGTGTTGGCTAAATAACGTTACTTTTGCGCATGCTTCCACGTTACGAGTACAACATTACGTTTGGTCAGTAATTCACAGTTGTCCACAGTTCAACCGCTTTCACACTCATATAAACGCTTGTCTCACCCAACTTTGCAGCGCACGCTGTGAACTACATGGGGGCAAAACGGCGTTTTGCCAAGTCCACCTTTTGGTGTTAGCCTGACAGCGAAATCATGATCAGAAGAACAGTCTTGCCTCGTTAGCCTTACTTCCAAGTAACTTCCAAAGCCGATACCGCCTTTACAGAAACTTCGCATTTCAAACAACCGGAAGACACAAATGCATGAAAACATTGCCATCAAATAACCAAAGAGTACTCAAACTCTGCCTGTTTGACAAGGTTATGTAGCCGCTAGTGTGCTACGTTAGCACAACAACCACCCCCACCAGTACAAGCTAACTAGCTACTTTAGCTTACCTCGCTGGGCTGCCTCCAGCAACGACGCTGCCACACCAGTGAGAAAGATTCCCTCCAGTAACACTTAGCGGCGCATTAAGATGGCTGTGAAAAGACGTGCTCGTTTGACAGCTTGTCCACGATAATAGCTAGAAATGAAATAGTCGGCGCCGCTAACAACAGGGTATGTATGAAGCGGCGTTCGTTGAACATTAGGGGCGTGTCTGTCATGGAGGAAGTCTCCTCCCAGACTTTACTGTGATTGGTTACTTGAAAAGATGAAAACAAATAGACTGACGCGGAGCCTGTTTAACTGGGAACTTGGAGATTTCAACTCTCAACTGATTGTAGACCGCAGGCCTGTACTGAACTATAATGTGGCGTAGAATTAACAAATTCATTCAAAGATCTCAAAAAGCTAAATATGCTTGACTCAACTCACAGCATGAGCAAGCTCTACTCTGTGTTAAACAACAACAATAAACACATTTTTAGATGAGTAATGCTTTGACAATCATTCTTAATTAATCTTATGTTAGTTACTGTTTTTGGAGAAATGAAACCAGGGGCCCTTTGGTCACAAGTGAAATGCTTAGTTTCCCTATTATATTCAGATTCGGAAAACATAATTTTCTCCTGTGGGACATTTCATGGTACAGAGAACAGCATCATTATTTAAACAAAGTTTGGAGCATACTGCAAGTTAGGGTACATCTACAGGACGCATTTACATTATTTCGCTGAGTATTATAGAATTAATAAATAGTGCATAAGAGTTCTGTGGGGTACAAATATCTGAACCATCAAGGGGATTACAGCATGAGGGAGAAAGGAGGTTCTCCTCCTGTGGGTCCTACAGACGCGACACCATAGTCTGCAGCTGGATTTATATTGGCAAGAGCGTGTGGGAAGGGCTTTTTAGCATCCGGGCAGCCATACTGCGAACTTGCTGCTCATGAACAGTTGTCAGGGAGAAAGTGGGGAGTCCACTGATCCTGGAGCACACTTGGACTGGACCGTGCAGGCAGGTCCTCTCCTGCAGGTTGATGGAATGGTACTATCAGACCACTGAGAATGACATGACAGGTTCAATGAAGTGAGAACATATTTCAGTTGAATCTTGTTGCTGACAGAGGAGTTCAGTTTCCTCAGTTGGTGCATCCTCTGGTGGCATTTCCTCAGGATCACCTGTGCGCCAGAGGAGACTTCAGGGGGTCATCAAAGATGATCCTCAGGTATTTGTACTTTGTTGCAGTTTCAACCAGAGACATGTGGATAGTGGTCCATGTTCAATAGTGCTCGTCCTCAATCAGGTCAGGAGTGAGATGGAGCCAATCCCAGCTGACTTCGGGGAAGAGGTCCACTCTGATCTGGACGCTAGTAAATCTCGCAGAACACATATTGTGTCACAAACAAACATCCAGCGTAAAGATGGAGGTAAAGATAAACATCTAATTCAAAGTATCACTACAAGAGATATTTTCCAGTTTACACTTTGCTTGGTTAAAACGTATGTCGTGGTTTCTTTCTTATTTGTGGATAGATCAATAGATCGATGGATAGATAGAAAATGTGCCTAATCTTAATAAAATGGCTACTTCAAATTCCATATATTGTTTGAGCCAGTCCCCCAATAAGAGTCAATAACAAGTCGCCACAATGTCTCTCTTTCTGGACAAGGAATTTAACTTCAATCTCAGAATAAACAGGGTATGAATGTGTGTGTGTGTTTTATGTTGGTGAAAAAGCTGATTAATGTGCTAAACAGATAAACAGACACCTAAGTCGATTTAGAATTACAATATTTATTACCATTGCTTGATCCTTTTTTTACTTTTATAATGACAGGGATAAAATAATAAAAATATTTTGGAATAAAAGGTTAAAAGTGGTGTTTGGAATGGCATGTCAAAACTAAAACTGACTGAATGCCTATTGTCATAATCAACTCCATTACGACTACACAACTTTTTCTTTTGACAGACAGAGACTACATGAATGTTTCCAGAAAGACGTGTTGAAGAAATGTGCAGATAATATAAAAGATCAAGCCTGCTGCCATGAAGGAGACTTGTTCTGGAGCTGCAAGAGAAGAGAGAGGAAAGATAAATAAATGTTAAACACTGGGAAGGGTCATATACCTTCAAGGTCACATTCAAAAACATTTTCATCCACCCATCCAAATAGCACTTGCTGGGGCCTATCGCAGCTGACTTGGGACACGGGCAAAGTACAGCTCAAACTGGCTGACGAATCATACAGGGCAGATGTACACATTCATGCCATCATTCACATTCACACCTATGGACAATTTAGAATCTCCACCGAACCTAACATGCATGTCTTTGGAATATGGGAGGAAGCTGGAGTAGCCGTTGAAAACCCACACTGATTCGAGATTAGGTGCAAAATTCCCTCTTGTGTCATGCTGAAAACATGAAAATGAGGTGCGCCTTCAAGATGCATCGTACCACTTGAAGTGTTGGTGACTTCTTCAACTGCTGCAGTTGTAGGAACTTGAGTCTGTCCTGCTGCACTGGTGACAACATTTGTAGACAGAGCTGGTGTGGTTACCACAAGGCTCACAGGTCCTGACCTGACGGTGAAGGCCTTGTTCAGCATGTTGGGAGCCGCTCCATTCGACAAGCCCCGGTCGCACTGTGTTGCGCATTGGTGAGAGGGAAGAAATGCGATGCACAGATCCACCTCACACTCAACGTACATCTGTATGACATAAGAGAAAAGGGTACGGGGAAAGGTGAGCACTCTGGAACCTTTTTTTTTTTTTAACTGTACTCCTTTTCTTTGTGTGTCAAGCACGCATTTCTCAATAACCGCTATTAGAATATGTTAACTGATGAAATGGCCAGATTAAACTAAATGTCCAGTGTTTACCATTGTTTTTATTGAACAGTGCAGCCCACAAAACAAACAATACCAGACATCATATTCCAAACCCAAAAACAATCACACTTGATCTGAAAAGGTACTACAATTCACTATATTTTGATGTTTGTTCATTTACAATGGCAATTGCAAGTACAGTATCATAAATTAGTTCCAAATCGTGAGCACAACATTGATACTGATGTACATGCTACTACTTCTACTCAATAGTTGTTGTTTTTTTTAATCAGGTGGATTAAACGGAAACATTAATGTGTCACTACTGGTCACGAGAGAACAGTACAGGGGCACCTTTAGATTAGAGTTTACTGTAATTCATTCCACGACCACATTTGTAACTCAAAACACTCATCTAAAACAATCTTTTCTCCATTGAAATGCATGGAAATGCCATTGATGAAATTAGTTGTTTTAATGGGAACAATAACACGATTCTGAAAATATTGGCATAAGTCTTTTTTTCAAGAAACAAGAAAAACTGCACCAAATCCCAATTATTTAATATTTCTTAATAATTTCGTTTCAGGGGTAGAATTGAATGAGCTGTTTAACAAAGAAGAGGTGGCCAGCAGAAAAAAAAAAAATCTGTCGAAACATGATTTAGTCAATTATTTTAAGAAGGTATTATATTTTATAAAAAACATTCAGTAGTGTAGTGATATCATTAAATATAATCTTAAAAATACATACAGTATTTTGTCACACTTTCTCTTTAATTACTCCTTGTGGTGTTCCTTGACCACCAGGGAGCAGTATAAGACACATGTATGGATATACTGGACTCGAGGCTCAGGTCAGGTGCTCTTTCGGCTTCTCGGTATGGCAGTAATATTTGTCGGTCTCTGGAGAATGTAAAGAATATATGTCTGGTTGTATTGTTACCTGGTCTGTCCTCAAGTGTTGCGTCACTATTTGCGACATCCATTGCATAAAAGAATAAGAACATGCCAAATTAACGCTCATTTTTCACGCCTATGCCAATGGAGTTTCCCATTCTATATTGGCATACAGGTAGCGGAGACTCTGTGGCTGCTTTAAAAACATAACCTGTAATTCTCTTCGTTTTATGTTTAGTCATTGACAGTAACCTTCAAGTGAGTGTGTCAATCAATGAGCATCAAGCTATTTTTTAAAGAATATTTACAAAGTACAGTATCAGCGGTGGGCACGTCAGTAAATTTCGCCGTCATTCATCATTTGCCAGTGACCGGCCTGCCAGTCCGTCATCATCAGCCTGTCATTATTTCAGGCCTTCCCGAGTCCATCAGTCGTCAGTCCATCACTCGTCATCGATATTTTAACCGCGCTTTCGTCATTGCTAATTTGTAGGTCATCACTGCTATTTTAGGACTGCCAGTTAAAAAAAAAAAAAGTGTACAAGGGTAACAACACAGAATTGTATTCATTTAGAAACACGTTCAAACAAACAAATAAATAAATAAATCCTATGCTGTTACTAGCCCTCTTCTTGCTTCTTCTCACCAAACTGTCCCTTGTAACTGGGTTACCCCAGCAGGGACAGAAAGTTGGCGCTGGCCAGGGCGGCCTTCTTTTGTCCTCAGGATGTCACTGGCTGTGAAGAACATCCTCTTCAAGGCAGCGGCACTAGATAGAGGGTTGTTGTACTTGATGAATAAGTCTACCCATGCCTTCCTGTGCTCCTTGGGAAAGAGGGCGCAGGGAAGGGCTTGATGCTGGGGCTTCCAGGATGCTAGATGCTGGCCCTTAGCACCGCAGAAGCGGGGAGCTTGCGACGCACAACCTCTCATTATGAAAGTCAGTCGGCTATTAATATGACGCAGTGGGGTCACACAAATTTTTCCGTAGCATGCACAGGGCTAATGTGCCTCAGTGTGTCGCAAAACATTATTTGCCAAAAGTCACCTTTGCTTTTCATGTTAATGATGATTTGGGTGATGGCTGAATATCGCTTCTGTCAGCATGTATTCTGTCAGTGTTTCAAGGTTTTTGTCAGTCGTCAGTTTGCCTTCGAAACGGGAGTCCATCAGTGATGGACCGATTGACCTTCCATTGCCATATTGCCCACCACTGCTCATTATATATGCCAAACTGCCGCTTGTTGTTAAGTGAGTTCAGTCACATACTACGATACAGCGGTCCTATCTCAAGTGTGCGTTTGCAAGTCAAAGCAAAAAAAAAAAGAAAAAATCTGATCTTGAAAACCTTGTAAGTCGGGTCACATGTATCGCCATGGTATCTGCTAAAAGAACAGCGAGAAAATGTGCAACTGTAAAAGAAAAGTACAGACCGTATTTTGTGCTGGAAAGAGGTCGGACAAATCAAGCCGAAAGATTCTTGCATTGCGTGTTGCTTTAATCTCTTTTGTTGTGTCGGAGGCTTTGCATCTGGAAAGAGAAATTGTGACAGTTTAAAGAAAATGTTTCAGATCGGCGGCCCACACGGATCACAAATACACACATGTTGTGAATTACTGTGTGTGATTCAGGAGTTATACAGGTAGTTCATTGAAGTCACATGTTACTGACCCGTTCATGATAATGATTTGGCTTTCAGCAAAGTCTTCCGTCTCAGACTGCACACAGAGTTTGATACTAAACTCAGCTCGCTCCACAGTTGTGTTGGAAAGCAAATGGAGGTCCAGCTCTTTGATCCTGGACCCCAGTTGCTCTTGATGCACTTGTGCTGAATCCTGTTGCAACCCTCCTGGCATAAAATTAAGGCTGGTGAATTGTGGATTGTTTGTGTATGTTGCCATCGGCCCTTCCCCTGGCAAATGAAATTCTAGCCTAACATCAGCATTATCAAAGGCTGTTGTGGGCACGGTGATGATGAAATCGGGGTCTCTGGCTTGGACTGCAGGGATGCGGCAGGCCAGCGGGAGGATGAAAGAGGGCTGACGGCTGATCATAGAGAAAGGACGCACACTTTTCAAGGTGTTAGTGTAGACCAGCTCTCTATCAGCATGCTGGAAAACAGGAGTGGAGGAGGATGTTTCTGGCTTGGAACATAGAATAAAAAGTTGAAAAAAAAACCCAACAAAGAATAACTGCAGTCTTTTACCACAGTTTTGGTGCCGCAGCCATTTAAAGCAATGCGTGCAGTGAGATGAGTGTCGTTGAAGGTGATGGGACAAGCAGGGCTGTTGAGCTGCAACTCAGTCGGGTTGATTTTGCTCAGTGAGCCAACAGGAAGCACCAATGTCATCTCTGTCTTATTACAAATCAGCTCTGGAGGCAGATAACAGCACATTCTCAGGAACGCCTACAAACAAATGGCAGCGTTGCAACAATTCAACCAGAAAAAAAGGTGCGGCAATTCTCATAACCTGTTCCATCAGGAAGGGTCCTCGTTTCTCCTGCAATTAACAAGAGAAGAAGCTTTAAATATACATTTACATACTGAAAACAATAACAACGATACGAAGAAAAATAGCTTTACTTTGGAAGAGCCACACACAGTGAGGGTCAGACTGCAAACTGGAAAGACAAGATGAGCAGGTCAGACCTTTAAACAACCATACAATTAACTCACTAAATGCGTTGTGTCTTTACTAGCATGTTTGTGTAGATAGAATTGTTATATTTACATCCATCTGTTTTTATAGACTTCTGTGTCAATTTAGCTCAGAGTATCTGATGTACAAAAGTGTATTGTGTAAGATCCATTCCACACTCAAGTGTGTTGTTCAAATTAACCCCCCACCCCATGATTAGGGGGAGCAATGTATATTTTGTCAGTCGCCTGGCATTATGGTTGAACAAACATTGGTATAGTACATATATGGTCGGTCAGAGTAGATGGGTTAGGGAAGGAACTTGCTTTGCTTTCTCTCCCTGCTGGTATGCATTGGTGGATTCTCACTTTTACACAAGTGGCTACATCCGTTCAGTTTACAAACCTCACAGAATTGGCGACAAAGCAGACAGGAAGAACAGGGCAGAGAGTGTTTTCCCCACGGACCCAGGACATGGAAAGTTGCGACATGGCACCGATTGAAAAGAAGCCATACTTGATGAGCCCAGGCTGGCCGACAACTGCTATTTCGGAAACACTGAAAGCACAGCGAGGACCATTGGAATTGAGTTGCTGCTCACATCACATAAACAAGGTGTAACCCAATAAGACAAATACAAAACAGATGAAGAGCCTTGTCAACATGACACCAATATTCCTTTTTTTTCCCATTCCATTGTGTCATTTTGTGCAGACCCGTAAAGGTGAGACCTTTAATATTAGAGAACAGTGTCACCTTGAGGCAGGCCCAGTATTGGTAATATTTACGGTCTGGCAAATTCGAACTGTATCATTGCGCTAATTGGGCATCTACACAACCCACTTCTTTTTTCCTTACAGCCCGCGGAACCATTTTAATCTTGTTGTACAAATGTAAAATGCTGACGTTTGTGCTTATTCCGCTGTATTACGTACTTATAGCATGGGTACGTATGTCATTTAAGGTAGGGCTGGGTGATATATCATTATAGTATCGAACTAGAGACATGAAAATACAAGATATTAACATGGAATGTAGGACGATAGCAGTCACATGACCTTGCCAACCACATTCCTTCTTTCAGGTTTTCTGTTCATCGCCAGCTAATGCCAGCCAATGACAATCATGTTGTGAGAGGGAGGGAGAGGGAGAGAGGGAAATGTAAAATGCAATATGAATATTGTTGGAGGGAATGGTCATCTATTTGACATTGATACACAAAAGAGTGTACAATTGGATATCATTCTTTACTGAATTATATACGTGGAGCAAAGTGGGCCAGTCTGAGCCTTGATACTCTACAGTTGAAAATGAGTTTCACTCTGGCCCTGCCTTTAGGCATTCTTTTGACTGAAGAATTCTGAAAATGGCTTTTGAGCGCTCGCACATATACAACCTAAAATGGCTGACTTTGGGACTGAACTCGGGATGGGCAAATAACGATACGCGGTATAGGTATCAGTGCCGATACCAGGTGGCAAGCGTGGATAGTTGGATTTGAGCGATACTCAAATGACACAGAACAACGCAGTCTTCAAAAATAATTTTGGGACCAAAAAAGTATAAATGAATGTTTCCTCACACCTAATGCGCTTGAATGTGCTGATGCACAGTAGTTGGGAATCACTGCATTTTATAATGCAATATAGATTACTAAAGTAAACTGGAATAAAATATCGAGGTGGAAATCCTTTACAAGTATATGAGATTCTCGTTGGAAAATTTAGACTTGTCTTGTGTAAGTGAGATTTTTTGTGAAAGTTTACACTACAGCCAAAGCATCCGATCAGTTTCACTGTCACAAAAAAGTATTTAAAAAAGAAAAGAAAACGCAGGTGGGCGGCACGGTGATCGACTGGTCAGCACGTCGGCCTCACAGTGTGGCGTTTGCATATTCTCGTTTCGTTCATGTTAGGGGCCGTTATTGATGTTGCTCATCATGGCGTGTGTGTGTGTGTGTGTGTGTGTGTGTGTGTGTGTGTGTGCATGCGTGCATATGCGCACGTATGCATGGCTGCGCGTGCGTGCATGCCTGCACGTGTGGTAACGGGTCAATCGCGGGAGGTTGGTTGTTTGAAAAGTAGATCGTCAGTCAAAAAAGATTGGGACCCCCTTGTATCGACCAACCTATGACAAACGGTTTTGTTGGTGCCACCAGGAAAAGAAAAACCCAACTCTTTAGTCACTGGACAACCCACTCTACTTACAGAGCCACAGCTTCCCAACAAGACCAGCACCTTGCTTCGGCCTTGCCAGTAGCAGGTGATGGCTGGTGACATTGGCAGCTGGTTTCTTGCCGGTGTCACCAGCTATCAGTAGGGCAACACCATGCGGCTCAGTTGGTAGATCGGGCTGATCGATGACAAAGGAGTTGGCTGTTTGAGTCCCTGCTATCTTTGTTGTCTTCATATTAAATTATTAATATTTAGAGAGATATTACATTAAATTAATCGTGTAAAGAATTCGTGGATTAAGAGGTGTTCAACAAGACTCCATTCAGTGTACATGTATGTTACACTGTATGGATCACTGATTCAAAAATAATATCCACAAAAACAGTAAATGATAAATAATGATCGGAAAAGTCTCACCTCTCTTTTTGGGATATGAAGTCAGCCTCAAACTTCACTTCATCGAATGGCAGGACATAAAATGTTGCATGTTTTCTTGGGGTCTTTCCTGTTGTCACAGGCTCATCTGAACAGCTGGAGGATGACTGCTCCACTGTAGATGAATAGAAGTTACAGTACATTATATGTAACTTGGGGATAAAGACAACAACGTAGCCAAGAGACGCGTCTTATTACGTTATTCATCCATCCATTTTTTTAATCCACATATCATCACAAGGGTCGCAGGAGTGCTGGAGCCTATCTCAGTTGTCTTCGAACAGTAGGCGGGGTACACCCTGAACTGGTTGCCAGCCAATCGCAGAGAACACATAGACGGACAACCATTCGTCCTCACAATCACACCTCGTGACAATTTACAGTGTTCAATCAGCCTGCCATGCGTGTTCTTGGAATGTGGGAGGAAACCGGAGTACCCGGAGAAAACCCACGCAGGCACTGGGAGAACATGCAAACTCAATACAGAAAGGCCGGAGCGGCAATCGATCCCTGCAACTCTGCACTGTGAGGCGGACATGCTAATTTGCCTTTGCCTTTTTCAGTACCGGTACAAACAAAAAGAAAAACTATACAAAAAAAGGACACAGTGTTCAGATTTAACTCCAAAAGTGACAATCAGTTGAATTTTCAGACACACCAGTGAGGGACAGGTGCACCGGAATGGAGCTGAGGGGTTGGCTCTCACTGGTTTGGCTCACTTCGGGGCTAGGAATGTAGTCCTCTGCCATGATGTAGATGAAATACTGGCCAACTGTTGCGCTTCCAGTAAACGTCAAAGCACATGCATCCTAGCAAATTGGAGATACAATGTGTAAAAAAGACAGATGACCAAGTTTGAAATGATTAATTTCACTTTGCCTTTTAACTGTCCATCCACAATTGAAATTTACCACATATCCATTGTATGCTTCGCTGTTTTATGAAGTTTGGTCTAATTGTATCCCGCTATGTGATAGTCTCCCCCATCTTAAACAACACTATACTGCCTGTACATTCTCTTGAACTCCACAAATATGTACCCATCCATCCATCCATTTTCTGATCCGCTTCATCCTCACTAGGGTCGCTGGAGCCTACCCCAGCTGTCTTCGGGCAGGAGGCACACAGAGACAAATAACTGTCCGCGCTCACCCTCGCACCTTGGGACAATTTGGAGTGTTCAATCAGCCTGCCATGCATGTTTTTGGAGTGTGGGAGGAAACCTACACTTTTTTGTATTAACAATGCTGTGATGACCATATTTGGAAACGACATTGTCCCTCAGAAGCGTGCATATATCCACCATGGTCAAACTTAAAAAAGAAAAGATGAACATCATAAACAAACATAATAACAACAACAACAACAATAATAATAATAATATTACCAAAAAAAAAGTAATTGCCTTATTTGTGTTGGTCTCTATTTTGTTTGCAAGATACAGGTACTTCATGAAAAATGAACAGTTGGGCCACTATGACTGTGTGGGGTGATTTTATTGATGCCATAGTGACTCAAACAGTGAAACAATCAAAAAAAAAAAAACAACCAAAAAACAAAGGTCCTCTTCTTTGACCCATTCACTGACCCTGTCGATAATCTCGTTTGTGCGTTTTGTGTCATCCCATAAACAGTCTACCTCTACGGCTATTTTGGTCAACTAATACACTCTGATATAAAGTCATTATATTGACAAAGCGAGTAGTGGTCACTTTTTTTTTCATCATAGGTTACATTCAATGAGTTGAATGTTCAAGTCGCACTGACCTTGTCCAGCTCAAGAAAAGAGTGCGGAGTACAGTTGAGACACTCCCCTTGTTCTTCCACAGCAAAGCGGCATCGTACCCTGTCTCCATCCAGGTCTTTCACTGACAGCTGTATGTGGTGAGGGCAGTTCTCACGGACCCTGCTCCCAGATGTCAAAAAGTCATCGTAATCTTCACACATATTGCAAGTTAAATAGAAATGTCTCAACGGGGAGGATGTTGTTAAACAATTACTTTTAGGCGTTAGTCCGGATGCTCGTCTGTATGAGTGTGCGTACATTACCTTAGTGGGGGAGGTAGTGCAACATAGGCGGGATGATTGAGTTTCCCAGAGTTTGCGCGAATATGTGGCCCTGCCTTCAGTGATACATAAAAGGTGGTGCTGGAGCTAAAAAGAAAAAAACAGACTCTAAGAGCTGAAAATGTAAATAACATTAAATTCAATGACAAAAACAGACAAGCTAGCAGTCTTAATCAATCAGTTGTTTTTGAAAGAGGTCTCATACTTCAAACTGACTGAGCTACTGTAGTGACTGGGGACCACCTGCTCCCACTGGCGAACGCACCAGCCTGAGCCAGGTTTTGCACCACTGAAGGGGGAGTAGGCTCTGTGAAGAGTGCAGTTGACCCCTTCAGTACACAGTCCGGTTAATGGCGGGCACGGATTGGATACAATTACGGTGAAATGAGCTCTCACCTGCAATATCCAAGAGGAGAAACTATGTCAACTTTTCACAAATATTGCATGTCAAAATATAACTTGAGAACAAGGCTTTCATATTCAAGTAATGGATGAGTATTGCGCAAAACATTTTTATTCAATGTAATTGGTTTATTTGAAGAGAAATTTTGCATAAAAGATTCCCAAGAACGCTTTGTGAATGGTAGGAAGAAACAATCTTCTTCACAGATAACAGTAATTCCCAGATAGGTTGTTGTTTTTTCCTTTTTGTGAGAATTGCCCGACTTTCATTATTCACGTCACATTGCTATGGAAAAAATGTTTGAATTTGGAACTTGAAACAGCTTTGGGGATTTCACTGTAGTTTAGAAATAATAACAACTTGGGTCCAAAAAGTGGATGATGTGGCAAAACCATCACTTGAAAAAGACAGATTACTAAAGCTTGGCTGAATACCATTGCCACAGCCTATTTAAAAAAAAAAAAAAAGGGAGTAGAGCAAATTATGCATACCGATTGCCCTCCATTGCTTTGTAGGGGCACAACATGAACTGTGAGCCCCAGGGAGGAAGCCTCACAGGCTGGCCCTATCCAGAGGAGAACCAGCCTCTGCACCACAATTGCCAATGTCAGTCTATCAACCATTGCAGCTCCTCATTCATACACCATTGTTACACCTACAGAAAACAGACAGAGCAGCTGTTTTAGCCACTAAAATCCATTACAGCATGATATAAGTGCTACATTGCAAGACAAAGACATGCTATATATCTCAAAACGAACTCTAAAAAAACAAAGCTGTCATTTAAGAACTAACAAGCGGTGTTATAAATGCGACAGAATGAGACAATTCCTCTTCTGAAAAATGCACAATAGATGACCATGTGTTTCAGAATGACAAGAATGTAGGAGACAGGGGCCAGGACATGTTTTGTGGAGGTTGAAGAAAGCCAGAGTACCCAGAAAAGGCAAGTCAAATTTATTTATATAGCCCTTAATCACAGAAACGTTTCAAAAGGCTTCACATGCCCACAGTTAAATATGAACGAAATCCCCTGGTCTTAACCCCAAGGAGGGTAAGGATAAACTCATCTGGGGAAAAATGAGAAACCTTGAGAAGTGGGAGAAACATGTGAACGCCATGCAGGAAGGCCCAAGTTGAGAGTCGAACCCAGAACTGTAAGATTGTTTCTCATTCTCCCGGCTGTGTTGATAAAAAAGCAAAATAAAATAAAAGGAATAAAGAGAATTGTGCTTTTCTGCGTGGTCATTGGCAGGGTCGTAGTTCACTGACTATTGTACTGCTGTCAGGGCATGGATTGACAATGAACCATTCATCTTTGCCCTGTGATTGCTGACCGATCGATGGGCCTCAGAACTGGATAAACCAAAGAGATTGTGCTTACGAGTATGCACATTCATCCAGGTCAATTCAATCTCAGGGAATTGAATCAATCACAACTGAACTGTTGTGGTTGTCTTGTTGCGCCTCTCATCCAAGCAGGCCTCTGATGAGGTTTTCATCAATTCAATGCCCTAACAATGGAGAGAAAGGGGATGGATGGAATGAAGGTACGGTATATAAAGGCGATCTGAAGAAAATACAAAAGTGCCTTATAGTGAGTATTTCTAATCACCCTATTAGGTTAATGGCATATTTTATGTGTTTGTGGTTTTAGTAGCCTTTGAGTCAGATGAAGAAATGGCAACTGGCAAACAAATTACATCTCTTGCCGTATTTGTTCCATTGGTCAAGTTACACGAACAACACGTTTTACAAATAGCAGTAAAACAAGCAACCAAGGAGGTGTTAAAAAAAGATGCAATAGTGTAAGCTTAGCTTTAGTTTGATATGTGTTACATAGGCCTAAAACGCCCTGTGATTTTGCCAATTTTGTTGCTCACTGTCTATTTCAACAGGCGGATTTAGATTCAAAACCTGACAACAGTTTTCAAGTGTTGTAAAACTTTGTTTTGGGTTACTGTAGTTCAAGGTCTGGTATGTTTCTATTGCGTGGCTTTATGATTACAAAATAGAAACTGATTGAAATTACACAAATGTGATTTTATTACAGCATTATATTGGTGACTGCTGAAAAATTCTAAAAACAAGGGGAAACAATCTACTTTACAGCATCCTACATAATAGGCACATACCTGTATACCACAAGTATCAACTTTAAAGTTTCCTTATTTCGTTTTGATAAGAACGTGCATTAATATAACCAAACACCTGTCACAGTTGTATTTCAATTTCAGAAAGAGGTCAGATGGCTAGCAACGAAACATAACTAATGGATGTGGAAAGTTTATTTTTTTTTTTAAAACCCCATTTCATTTTCACAAAAGGATTTTCATTCCATGACATTGCCTGTATTGGACATTGCACAAAGCATTTAATTTTCAGTCCCCACCACTACTTGTTTTAAGTTGAAAGGGTCCTTGGAAGTCTTTTTACTGTGAAAATCCCAACTTTGCTACTATTGTTTTAAAAGGAATCAAGCAATTCTCTGAGAAATGTGTACACATTATATTTGCAGTATTTTACATATGATCTCGAAACTATACCACCCACTGGAATCACCACAAAAATCAGGAATTATGAATGGTAGCCCAAATTATCAAACAAGTTCTATAAAGGATTACCTTTTATGAACTCCAGCCTTGGACCTGGTAAAGTCTCGCCTGGCATCAATGAAGAAGTAAAAACTCCTTTTGGGAAAGGTCTTAACAAAAGGTGGAGTTAAGCCAAAAATTTGGGCCGATAGAGAATGAAGTTCAACTGGCTGGACCATAGGCAATATATGAGGACTGACAAAGGCTGCATGACAGGAGGAGGGCTTGTACAACTGGTATCCCTTGTAAAAGATTTTGATGCAGCGTTTGTCTGACGTGGTTGTAAATACACATGGATAAAAATGATAGCACCATCCCCTTAAAGAAAAAAACCCCAATGCTTACTGAAATACCTCAAAATTGCCATTTCTTCTGCCAAAGTATTATCCAACAAAAATCAAATATTGCTTTAATATGATCCAACAGCATAAAAGATGATAATACTGAAATCAGCCTGGACAAAATGGATGGTGCTTTGAACTTAATATTGTGAAGCACAAGTGAGATGATAAAACCCGTTTCCACACTCCCATTGAGGCTGGCGCTCCTGTGGACAGGTATTTTGGCCCACTCCTTGCGAGCAATCTGCTGTAGCGGTTTTAAAGGCTGCCTTTTCCTGACACGTTTCAGCTCATGAGCCATTCATAAGTGCTTTTAGCAGTGTGTTTTGGGTCATTATCTTGGTGGGAGATTTCGGACACCGAGTAGCACATTTCGCTTCAGACCATCTAGTCTTGTACACTGCACAGATGAACCCTTTCAGGGACAGCGTTTACTTCAGTGGACAACTTATGTTATCATGAAAGGGTTAAAAAACACACTGTACCAGTTTTCGCAAAGCAGCCCCAGGACATATACAAAGGACATTTTCCCACCGTTGTGCAGAGTGAACATGGAGGCTGCCTTGTTCTGGGACTGCTGAACATCATCTAGCACAGGCTGATTCGAATACATGTTTGGTGCTGAAATAGCAAGGAATCTGGGACAAACTGTACTGCTGAATGTCAGGAAGCTGGGAGTCTTGGTCATGGGTCCTTCAACAATTTTGGGAAGGCACTTCTCAAAGCCAAGATCACTGAAGCAGGTGGACAAGTGTTGTCCAGTCATAGAAATGTTGTTGCAGAGAAAATATTAAGGATGCTCCTTTTTGTCCACACCAGAGTCATTTTTAATGCAGTTCAGTAGGGTCATGCAAATAAAGCATTGCGAGATTTTTATTAAATATTTATTACGTTCATCAATTGGTTATTATTTTAGTGACCTTTGTGAGTTTTTCTTGAAAGGATAGGTACCAACAATTTTATCCATGTGTAAAGTACTTAATTGAAACACAACAGAACACCAACAACAAAACTGCTATGAATTCTGATTTATTATTTGAAAAACAACATTGGGGGATGAGCAGTATGGAATTTCTTCATTCCTGCGAGGCTGACAGTCAAAGCAAATGGATTTATCTGGTTAAATGCGCTTGTCATCCTCTCTAGTAGTCTAATAATGCAACTCTGGAATGATTTATTCCTCTCACATTAAATATCTGAAAATGCATCAGGAACAGTATCATTTAATTAATGTTTGGTCACATAAAACTTGGCTCAATCCAAAGAGGAGATGGCCTTCCATAGAGGAGCTTTCTCGAGTTTGGTCAGAGGGAGTGAGAAGGTCTTCTGGCGCTTTCAAATGCCTCTCAAGTGAAAGCTAGCAAACAAGGCAGAGTCCTGACTCTTACAAATTTGCGGGGGATATGCCTCATGTTCCCTACTGACCATTCTTAACATGAAGCATTTTCTCCTGAAATGACAAATTCACACTTGTGAGGGAACTGCACAAGACCCAAAACATTAAAATTAAGTCTTACTTTGAGCATGGTTTCCAGCTTGATGGCATCTGCAGCGAACTTGCGGATGCCATCGGACAGTTTTTCAACTGCCATGCGGTCCTCATTGTGTTGCCAGCGGAAGTCCTTCTCATCTAGGTGGACCTTTTGTAGACTGCAATTCTTCGCTGTCGAAACAAAAATTAAGTCAATGCGGAAATCCTGAATTTGAGTGTTGCACTGAAACAAACACTTGACACAGCAGTACCAGTTTCCATAGTAAGCGTCTGTGTGACAGTGCTGTGGTCCTGGCTGAGTTCTGCAAGCAGCCCCGGAGAGATGGTGAGCAGGTCGCATCCGGCCAGGGCTTTAACTTCTCCGGTGTTTCGGAAAGAAGCACCCATCACCACAGTGCTGTAACCAAATTTCTTGTAGTAGTTGTATATCTTTGTCACACTCTGAACACCTGGTTGGGAGGGGAACAAAAATAAATTAGAGCAGGGGAATGAGGAAGTTGCGGGAACAAAAAACACAAATGACATTGCTTGGCTACCATATAACCATCAGAAAATTCCCTCAGAGAAGCAGCTAGACCAGACTAGCAGCTGCAAGTTACAATTAGTAGTTGTAGTTTCAAAAGCAACTCTCTCTACATGTGCATACCATTTAAGAATATAATCCTTTAAAAACAAACAAAAACAACACCCACCCCCCAAAAAAAAAACAACCAAAAAAAAAAAAAAAACATTTTTCCAGACAAAAAGTCACTCCGGAGTTGAAGTCACACGAGTCAAAAATGAATCATGAAAAAGAAAAGAAGAAAAAAAATCAGGCCAAAACCTCTTGTGTCACAATTTGGTAATTTTCAGTTCACAAATCAATACTATTGGTCAGTCCACACCTGTGGGTGTCATTTATACAAATTATTGACCAACCTTAATTGTTGAAAATAATTGAAGACAATACAATGCTAAAGGTTGAACAAATGTGACATTTTTACTTGGTGACAAATTTGGAGGTACAGTCAAACATTGGTTTTCAAATGTCTGTTCTCGACCAAATTGGTTTTCGCTAGTTACAAACATTACTTTTAGGTTTATTAGTTCAAGGTGTAAAATAATGTAACCTACAATTGTCACAATGAGAGAGAAAGAGAGGTTACTTGAATTTTGATGTTACAATGTTAAAATTGGTAAAAATAAAACATACAAAATGTTACTAATGCAGCGTGTTATACCGGAGACAAATTCCTTGTGTGTTCTACATACTTGGCCAATAAAGATGATTCTGATGTTTGTACAGTATTTTACGTATTACATGTGTATACAGTTTATGGTGTAAAATAGTAAAAAAAAAAATGCTTTAAAAAAGTTGTTTTCTAGATTTGGAACGGATTAAATTTTTTTTACTTGGATTATAATGGGAAACATGGTTTCAGAATTCAAACAAATCAGCTTTCGAACAACCTTCTGGAACGGATTATGGTCGAAAACCGAGGTATCAGTGTATGAGGATTCTGCCCAATGCCAGTGAGACTTCAAGTATTATGGAAGCCTCTGCAAGTGTCAAAAAAGGTTTGACGTGGTGCTGCTTGTGTCTGAAATTGTCTTCTTTCCGCAGTTTGCTTCATGTTTTGTTTGTTTTTGAAGATGTGGCGGTAAAACCAAATTTTAAAACCCTGATGGTGGCTGACATTATTGAAAATAAGACGGCATGCTTTGCCACTCGCGGTTAAGTTTAACCTGTCAGGTGGTAATTTGAGAATCTGAAAAACTATTTTTCAGTAAATTGTCAATGATACCAAAAAGTTACATAGTAAAACAATGCAAAATTGATGACGAGAAGACAAAGATTAGAGCTGGCAATTGAGAGTCAAAGGCAAAACTGCTAATAGAAAACTTTGTGATTTGAAATGAGAGGTAAAAAGAGACACTCGATTGAATGGGTCATGAAATTAAAATATGGGGGGAGAGAAAGAAAACATCAATACCCGGGTCTTCATGCGGCTCGTAGGTTTTGCGGTCTGTGTTCTCCTTATACCAGTCGAAGATGCGTCCAACGAAAGGGGAGATGAGCGTTACATTTGCTTCTGCACAAGCTACTGCTTGTGCAAAAGAGAAAAGCAGGGTCATGTTGCAGTGAACGCCATGTTTGTCTTCAAGCTCCCTGAAAAACAGCACATTTGCGTGACATTTTAGTGGAAGTCCAAACAAAACAAAAATGCATCACAACACTGTATATCAGGTCTTGTTGAAATTCAATAGTTTTGTCTTATCCTGCCGAGAGTCCAACAAAAACAAAGCAGTTGTCACACCACACGCACACACTCACTTGCCAGCTTGGATTCCCTCCCATGTGGATGACAGCTTGATGAGCACCCGCTCCTTGCTGATGCCTGCTTCTTCGTAGAGTGCAATGAGCCTCAAAGCCTTGGCCACCATTTCTTCTTTGTCAAAAGACAGTCTGTGAAATACAACTGCATTTATTGTAATAGTTACCAGTCGTAATTGAGGAAAAAAAAAATCTACATCCATTGAGACGGCTCAATTTCAAAACAAAACCACACTTTAGAGTTCATAAAAGATGGTACAGGTACGCAGTGTTCAAAACGGAATACTGTACTGTCACTCAGACATACCTTACCTGCATCATGTCCAGCACAACTACACATTCAAACAAACAGTTGTGACAAAAGTACAGTAGTTTGCCAAAGTATTCAGACCCCGAGAACTTTTGCTACATTTCAGGCTTCAAACAAAGATATAAAATTTTAATTGTATGTGAAGAATAAGCACCAAGTGGAGCACAAATCAATCAGGTATCACACTTTTCTTTTTTAGAAATAGAAAACTGAAAAGTGGGGCGCGCAAAATTAGTCAAACAACCCGGAGCAGCTGAAAATTACAGCTGCAGGTGTTTTGACTTGGCCAGTGTAACACATTGATATGTTTAAGTTTGAAACATTCCATTGTAGATTTTGCTTTATGTTTTGGATCCATCCCAGTCTCAAAGTCTTTTGCAGACTCCAATAGGTTTTCCTCCGATATGGCCCCCCCTGTATTTGGCTCCATCCATCTTCCCACCAATTTGAACCATCTTCCCTGTCCCTGCGCAAGAAAAGCAGCCCCAGACCATGATGCTGCCACCATCATGTTTGACATTGGAAATGTTATATTACTTTTATCCATCCATCCATTTTCGAATCACGCTGAACTGGTTGCCAGCCAATCACAGGGCACACAGAGACAAACAACCACACCGCGGGACAATTTAAACTGTTCAATTAAGCTAATGTGCATGTTTTTGGAATGTGGGAGGAAACCGGAATACCCGGAGAAAACCCACGCAGGCACGGGGAGAATGCAAACTTCATAGAGGAAGGCCGGAGCTGGAATCGAAGCCAGCACAGCTGCACTGTGAGGTGGAAATGCTAACCAGGCGACCACTGTGTTACTTTTAGGTTAAACATAATATTTTGCACTTAGCCCAAAACGGTCCATTTTGGTTTCATCCGACCAGAGTACCCTCCACATTTCACGCGTCTCCAAGGTAGCTAATGTCAAACTGCAAAAGGGATTTTAAGGATTTCTTTGAGAAATGGCTTTCTTCTTACCACTCGACCAACCATAAAGGACAGTGTGCGGATTTGTGCAGTGTGCGACTAATAGTTGTTCCACGGACAGATGGCCAGATCTTGGTATGTCATCAGTGGTCTCATGCTCTCTCCGTTTCAACATGATTGCTTGAATAGCACTATGCGAGATATTTAAAGCTCGTAAAATCTATTTATATCCTAATCCTGTTTTTATGTTCTCCACACCAGTATTGCTGACCTGCCTGGTGTGGTCTATGGTCTTCATGATGCTAGTGTATTTCCGCTTTAAGCAGACCTCCGAAACTATCACAGGGCAGTTGCATTGCGGGATTGATGACACACAGGTGGACTCTATCATCAGTCATTTAGGTCAGGACTCCGGTTCCTCAAGAGCCATCTTCTGCCTCCTTTAGATTTCTCCCCTTCTCCAGCACATCCGATTCAATTGATCATGATCATTTCAGGCTTTTACAGAGATTGCTGATGGGCTGATTATTTGAATGAGGTGTGTTGAAGTAGAGATCGTATCTAAAACAGGCAGTATATGGAGTAATCGTATTTTCCCACCCCTGATTTCGGTCGACATTGGATCATTCAGAAATCCTCAGCGAGCTGGGCGCATTGACAGTAAAGGGGTCGAATAATATTGCATGCCCTCACAAAAGTTTAAAATATCATGAATTTGGTTCCACTTGATAATTGCGGACACTGTTGATGCTTCACCAAAAAAAAAAAAAGAATTTTACAACTATTTTATATTATATAAGCCTGAAACGTGGCAAAAGGTCATAAGGTCGAATGCTGTGCAAGCCACTGTATGCTTACTGTAGTTTATTAAGAGGAAGAGAGGAAAAAGCAAGCAGGTAACAAAGGCAAGCTAACGAATATGCAGGAATAAGCTCAGTTAAGTAAAGTGTCACCTTCTGGATTCACATTCCATATAAAATCTAAGTACATTTTAGAAATTATTCATAGTCCTAATAAGCAGCTTGGCAATATGTGCATGTACCTGGCATCCACCTCAGTTGAGACCCTGCCCGGGACCTTCTTGAGGATCTCGAGACCAAAACTCACAAACAGCTTGTCCATGGTGTTGGCGATCTGCTCCTCCTCAGTTCTAACCAGCAAGGAAAGATGCTTCCATCAGTCTGTCACTTTTGCCATTATATGTGAAGTTATGGTTTAAACTGCTTCATGACTACGATCCTCAACCTGCAGTATATACATGCCGATTACACAGAGCAAAAATTTGAACTCAAGCTCTTACCCGCCCTTGGCAATGCCATATTTGATGGCCTGATCCAACAGGTTCTGATAGGCTGGCATTTTGGCAGCAGCTAGGATCAGAGAAGGGTTGGTGGTGGCATCCTGAGGCTTGTATTCATCAATGGCTGCAACACAATAGGAAATGGAGGGGGTGCGGGGAACAAAAACAAACAAATTTGTATATTAGCCACCACATTTTGGTTCAAAATATCATCCTGCACACGTATATTGAAGATCACGATGCTCTTTGCAAATGACGAAGCAATGATTGGTTCCTGCAGGGCAAATTTACATTGACAAGTGAATGACCTAATCTGTCAATGTCAACAAGGATTGCTATGAGTGTCAATAAGTATGACTGGGTCTTAATGTGTTTACCAACAATTTCATGAGTTAAGTAATGAGTAAACTACCCAAGTACACGTTTCATCAATTTATCTGAACTTGAATTTCAGAATTTTAATGGTTGACTGACCCCATCCACATCAGACCATGTGTGTGTGATGTGGATGTGCGGACATTTAGACATATGGCCTGCAGCGGGAAAATGTTGTCAAACACAAAATAATGACTGATAAGAAACTCAAGGCTTTCTGAGAAATGATTTGGGTGTACAGTACTCATTTATGATGATCAAACACCACAGTTTAAACAAGCTTGGACAATGGACACAAAAGTGTTTCCTTGAAAGGAGTTGGCGCCATCCCGAGTATAAATTTGTCACGGCGCTCTTTAAAACCCACTCATTCGGACTAAGCAGGCAGACGAACGTTTTTGATACGAGTACAACTGTATACTACTTTATCTGATTATATCATGTTGTTCAGTATTCAAATGTTTAATTCAAGCTTCAGTGACTCACAGGAACAAATGTACTCATTTGTGTGGTTTAAATCCCTAGGGGTAAATTAAATTTCTCACTCCACCTTTTTCAGTCAAGCAAACAAATCACAAGAAGCAAATATATATTCGCCAAGAATGAAACGATTGGATTTAAGTTCACTTTATATGCTACTCAAGCCATACAGAGTTCAAACGAAAGATCAAACACATAGCCAGTGATAGTCTCCAACAATGAATGGAACAAAACAACATTTTTAAATGCTGGGTAGGCCTTTCTCAATAGCCATAGTAGTGGCGACCCTTTTCATCCATCGTGTTGTGTGTCAGCTTTACATTGTGGCAGCCTGAGCTTGACAACTCTCCAGAGAACAAACCTATCCCTGTTCTTGGCAAGTGTTCCAATGCGTTTATAACCCATGAGTGTATCATGGATTTCAATAAAATTATTACTTACAGTCCAAATATCGGCCTGTTAAAATCTTTTCTGATTTGGAGTTGTGCAACATCACATACCAATAGTTGTGCTACAAAGATCAGACTCTCTACATTTGTCGGTAGCTGTCACAGAGGCATTGCCAGTGTGTATGACTGGCATGACAGGACGGGTGTGATGGTTCACAATTCTCTCCCCTTTTATGGGTTTTTATACACAACGTCAGACATTATTAGCCAATTCATGGTCATCATACATCCAATTGCGGAATGCTGTGGTTCCGTGAAAAACATGCACACTTGGGGAAATATCCCACTTCGTTGGTTTCTGTATAAAATGCATGGATAAACGTTGGCTTATCTGATGGAAATTTGTAGGATCTGTTTGTCAAGATGTTGTTCTTTTATTCATCAGAAATATGAGCACTAATATTACTTTTGGATAACTGTGTAATAGTTAAAAAGTCTTGGGCGAGAAAATATTTCATTCAATCGCTTAAAAAAATAGCTGTTGCATCCTTGGAGGACTGCAACATTTCCTACAGACCTGCCTTGCACCACAAATATGAGTTAAGGAAGTATCTGGGGTTGCCACACAATTAGCCATGTCCTGGGCATTTTGTCATAATAAAAGAGAAGTGAAACAAGTAACTAGTAATTAATGAAACCCTGTGACTAAGAAGAAAAGTGGTTGGAGCCCATTGTTCAAGCTCCTGCTGTAATTATTTTTTTTTAAATTCCATTATTACATTGTCTTTTATAAGTAAAATTTCAGATGATTACAAAAAAAGGTGAACACGTTGAAAATTAGTGCTTTCCACAATTGTTACAAAAAATTGTATATGACACTTTGTGCACAAATCACAATTTAAATAAAAATGAACAAGAAACCGGTTGACTCCTGACTACTTTGCTTAGCTATCGGCTGCCATTTTTCACAATTAAAATTCCTCTGTGACAAAGTTTCCAAGGTCTGTGTTCAGGCCTGCAAAATAAGATATACTCACTTGATATTGTGATTCCCAATATTCTTTTCACCACTAGCAGTAAGGCAATACTTGAATATCACTTGATTAGTCTGAAAGTGAAAATTAAAATGTATTTACAACAAATGTTCATCTATCTATGCCGGCGAGGTAGAGTGACAAGCAGAGCTGCAGAACAAATAAATGCTCTTCCACTAAATGGCAGAAGGAACAATTAACCTACCTCTTGAGTCTCATACAACCTACCTGTTGACTCACATGCAACTTGCCTCGCTTTCATTATGAATGAGAACATTTATGAGCAAATTGCATTGAGCTCATTATTTCGGTACAACTACTTGTGACAGTTTAGTTTAGCGGTTTGAATGAGATCAATAAATGATTTGTGCATTTTGAAACAACCTAGTTCATTTAAAACAATTCTTGTGCACTGTAGTCTGGCAGTGACATAATTGCAACGATACCTGAATATTAAACCTTCTTCAGTCAAGATTATCTAGGACATCAAAATTAATTTATGAATTTCCAAAGTGATTGAGAAGTTGACATAAAACCATGTTTGGTTTGGTTTCTCAAATTCAGGCTTGTAGGCAAACTGTCATGTCATCCTGACCGTGCAAGCCTTTTTGCGTTTGCATCACAAGCTAAGTGAATTACTCCACTTATTTCCTCATCAAAAGGCACTGCTGGAAACTGAACAGGCAAGTAAGCCGTGCACGGGTAAGGAATGCAAACCAGGAAATAAAAACAAAACATATTTCGTGTAAAACATCGTTGCCACTTTTTCCTATTCATACGCTAAATTTCAATATGGGATAATGTCAAAAAGTTAGATACATCTTACCAAGACGCACTAAAACTATCTAAACTGCCCCTTGAGCCAAGTGCGCAGCTAGTACACTTTATCAGTGAGGGGCAGATTTAGCAGGTTAATCGGATTTCTAAACTTGAACGGTCACAAAATGAGGATCTTAAACAAACATTCAACCAATATTAGAGTCGGCTGGTGGAACTACACGGGCCTTGCTCGAGCGATTCTAGCATGCGTGTAGCTTTCTGGCTCGGGTTAATTATTGCCACGGCGGTCATTCACATTAACGATCCTCGCCTAATCTAGCACGCAAGCTAACCGGCTAGCATTAGCCGCTGGTTGGAAGCGGGTATTTTACCGTTAAAGTCCCCCGTGTCGGCCACCACCACGGTGTACTTCTTCAGCTGGTTGAGCGCCGACTCCATTTTTCGCCGCTTGTCTGGAGACACACTGAGCATGGCGAGGAGCGACTGCGAGCTTTTTATACACACACAACACGTGAGCGAAAACGGAATGCAAGAGTTACGGAGCGCGCAGCGCATCCAGGAAGCGGACACCGGGGACGCGCGCGCCGTTTTGCTGTAGGATTATGGTGTACCCACTCAAATTCTACGGAGTGATTCTAAGAAAGGAGGTTTACACTACATACATTTTGCTTGTTGTACATTTTAACACAATTTATTTCTTACGTTTATGAAAGAGAAGCGTAACACTTTTTGGGAACGTCTGTGACTATAAATCACAGAGGGACGTGACAACAAATATCAAATCAAAAATTTTTTTAAGCAAGACTAATTTCACCAGAAAGAGTTGGAATATCAAGGAACAAAACTGTGTTTATAATTGTCAATGTTACGAATTAAAGAAGTTATGACATTTTAAAGGTTTCAAAAAGAAGGCAAAAATGTTACAATGGATTGGCCTGTGACTGACTGAGTGTCTGTGCAAAGCGGCGTGCGGCTGTTTCAGGACAATTAACAGCAAAAGCTTTTTGAGTCGAGATAAGCATCAGGAACGACTACGTGTGCTATAAAAGCCATCTCTGCGGTGCGAACCCCCATATGCCTTTTGCTTGTTTGGCTATCGGAGATTCCCACACTTTCGCTCGCAACAGAAGCCTAACTTGGTGGCTGTATTATGTACTGTATTGTCACATACTTTTCAAGCCAGTTTAAAAATGACATCTAGTACAGTATAACCAAACTCAACTCAACTTCAGTATTGGAGCCCTTAAAAAAATCAATCATCGCTACACACTAAATGCTGTCCATGGATTAAAAAACAGAAGACAATAAAAACTATAAATGAAGAAAATAAAAACAGTAAACACCCTAAAACAAACAAACAAAAAAGGCAATGCCAAGTCTCATTCCTAGTCAAAAGCCATCAAATAAAAATGTGCTTTAAGACACGTTTAAAAATGGACAGAGAGGGTCAAGGCGCAGTCTAACTGTGCGGATGGGTGGAGTTTTCTTTGTTCCTGTATTTTGCTTCACTAGCACAGGTAGAAGAGGGCATTTGCACTGTTGTGCGCCGTTGTGAAAGGGAATGCAGCCGAGGAACTGATGAAACGATTCTCCTCACTCCCTTTAATCCTCCTGTTGTCCTCATTTCCTGTACACACTCTGTGTCCTCCGGGTCAAAATGACCCATCTTCACTAAACCCCCCAAATAAGCAGCTAAATTGAATTTTAAACACCAAATTTCATATTACTTGAAGAAACAACTTGTCCTTCACCACATTATGTGTGATATAATGTGGCGGATGCACGGCACGCTCGATCACCGAGGCAGCGCGAGCAAGCGATAGCCAGCGGGCGTGGTTGGGCGAGAGGATTCTTCGGGACTCCAGTGGCGGCGGCGCCGGCAGCTGGAGCTACCACCACTTGAGACCAGCCGGCTGAACGGTTAATCCGGCAGCAGCGGCGGAAAAGTTCGAACATCGCGGCGGTGCCGTCAGGGGAGGCCACAGGCCCACTGCCACGTCACCAACTTCCGGGTTGGCAGAAAGACCACAGCACACCCCATCAACCAGCTGACAGCCGGCTTGCAACAAAACCCGAAAAATGCCGCCCAAACGGGGACAAGATATTAAACAGGACGAAGAATTGATGACCCTTACGCAAGTCAATGAACTACTCACGCAACAAAAAGAACTGTTCACAGCACTCATTCAGCAACAACAGGATCACTTCAAAGGATTTGTAAAGATGATTCTGGACTCAACAAACACACGACTCGACAATTTCTCCAGGGAAGTACAAGAACTGAAAACAAGTCTTAATTTTACCCAAAAGGAGGTCGATGACATTAAAAAACAACAAACGAATGCAGCTGACCATTGCAAAACCATGCAAACTGAAATCTATAAAGTATGTGACAGTATGCTGGTTTTAACGGACAAGATGGACTACTTAGAGGGACAATCTAAAAGAAATAACTTGATAATCGATGGAATTGAAGAAATGCAAGGAGAAACGTGGACCGAAACGGAGCAAAAAGTGCAGAAAATCTTTAAGGAGCAACTGCAATTAAAGGAGACAATCGAGGTGGAAAGAGCCCACCGCATGGGGAGACACGAATCGGGAAGACCTCGACCAAGGCCAGTCGTGGTGAAGTTTGAAAAATATAAGGACAAAACAATGATACTACAGAGAGCAAAATACTTAAAAGGTACCAAAATCTACATTAATGAAGATTACACAGATATGGTACGTCAAAAAGGAAAAGAATTGCTTCCAAAACTAAAAGCGGCACGTGAAAGAGGGGAAATTGCCTACTTGATGCACGACAAACTCATCGTCCACCCCCGCACCAGTACTCCAATACAACGGGCTCGACTTCAACATGCTGAGAGCTGATTACCACCAGAAAAAACTGACTAAATAGAGATAGGAAACAAACAACACAAACATGGACTTTAAAATCTTTGATTACGCTGAACACAAGACATTCGACCCAGGGAACAACTTGGACCCAGACAATAATTTCTTCAACCATAATCACAGCATCACAAACTCAGAGTATTACACTGATAAACAATTCAACACAAATGTAGTACTGAAAAATACATTTTCAGTGATACATATAAATAGTAGAAGTCTTTATAAAAATTTCACCAAAATCAAAGAATATTTGACTACATTTAATAAATTTACAATAATTGCCATATCAGAAACTTGGCTTGATGATGAAAAAACAAGTGAAATGAAAATTGATGGATATGAAATGTATGCAACTCATAGGGAAGACAAAAAAGGAGGGGGAGTTGCAATATATGTAGACAAAACACTGAAATGCAGCAAACTTGAGAGCCTGACAAACACAACCGAGAATCTAATGGAATGTCTAACTCTTGAAATACACATTAAAAATGCATCAAATGTTATTATAAGCTGCGTTTATAGGACACCAGGATCTTGTCTAGACACATTTAATAAAAAACTGACAGATATGCTGAGTTGTTCAAATGACAAGAAAACACGAATAATATGTGGCGACTTTAACATCAATTTATTAAACCCAAATGGACACAAAAAAACAACAATTCATAAATACAATGTATAGCAACGGTCTTTTTCCAGTCATTCTGAGACCCAGCACAATAACAGTTGATACGGCCACATTGATAGATAATATATTTATAAATAAGATTGAACATAAAAAGGAAAGTGGACTTCTCATAACTGATATAAGTGACCATCTACTGGTCTTTGCAGTCCTATACAATTACTTCGATAGAAAAACTATACCAATTACTCACACATCAGAAATAAGACTCAGAACCCAACATTCCATCTCAGCTTTCAAGCTCGACCTAGACAAGCAAAATTGGTCTGAGGTCTACACAAACGATGACCCAAATACTGCGTTTGATGCATTTCAGTCAACCATAACCTCCCTTTACGAAAAACATTTCCCAGTAATTAAAGTCACCAGAAAGTCAAATGAACAAAGTAAACCATGGATAACAAAAGGCATAGAAAATGCATGTAAAAAGAAAAACAATCTATACAAATCGTTTCTAAAATCCAGAACTAAAGAAGCTGAAACTAAATATAAGACGTATAAAAACAAATTAGTAAACATTATAAGAACGAGCAAGAGAGACCATTTTCATGCATTATTAGAACAAAACAAAAGCAACACTCAAGAAATTTGGAAAATCTTAAATCATGTAATTAGAAATAACTCTAATAAAGTAGATTATCCAGAGTATTTTATTAAAGACAAAAATACCATTATTGAGGAAACTGCAGAAATAGCAAAATAATTTAATGAATATTTTGTTAATATCGGCAGTAACTTAGCAAAACAAATTCCTGATCCAATAAATTCTTTTGAAATAGATAAATACATAGAAAAAAATCCTTCCACAATGTTTCTTACTGCTGTGAATCAAAATGAAATATTAAATATTGTAAAAACATATCAAAGTAAAAAGTCAACTGACTGTTTTAATATTGATATGTCAATAGTAAAACAGATTATAGAATTTGTAGTGCGACCCTTTACATATATATGCAACCTGTCATTTAAAGACGGTATTTTTCCATCAAAAATGAAAACAGCCAAAGTCATTCCAATTTTTAAAAGTGGAGAAAGACAATTCTTTACAAATTATAGACCAATATCACTGTTATCACAATTTTCAAAAATATTAGAAAAATATTTTCTCGCAGACTTGACAACTTCATATGTAAACACATGCTATTAAGTGAAAATCAATATGGCTTCAGAGAAAAACGGACCACCTTAATGGCAGCAATGGAGTTTGTGGAAGCAATAGCCACTAATATAGATGATAAAGAATACACGGTCGGGATTTTTCTTGATCTAAAAAAAGCTTTTGATACTATAGACCATACTATATTATTGAATAAATTAGAGAGATATGGCATCAGAGGCACAGCATATAAATGGATTGAAAGTTATTTAGAAAACAGATATCAGTATGTGCAGTTCAAAAACAAAAAATCCAATTTACTGAAGATTATCCATGGAGTGCCTCAGGGGTCAGTGATTGGACCAAAACTATTCATATTATATATAAACGATATCTGTAGGGTGTCAAATCAACTCAAATCCGTCCTATTCGCCGATGACACAACCTTTTACTGCTCTGGAAAAAATATGAAACAACTCCTGAAAATTGTGGAAAATGAATTGACAAAATTAAAAAACTGGTTCGACAGAAATAAACTATCTTTAAATTTAACAAAAACTAAGTTAGTTGTCTTTGGCACGAGACCAATCAAAGACCAAGTTAAAATAAAGATAAATTCAATTGAAATAGAACGAGTCTATGAAAATAAGTTTCTTGGACTAGTAATAGATACAAAACTATCCTGGAAGCCACACATAGATAACATTATAAAAAAAATATCCAAAACTATCGGGATACTCCACAAAACGAAGGATGTGTTGAGTAAGAGTTCCTTGTATACATTATATTACTCATTATTACTCCCATATATGACCTACTGTGTAGAAATATGGGGAAAAGCTTGTAAAACAAACACACTCCCTGTTTTAAAACTATAAAAAAAAAAGCAATCAGAATAATCAATAGGTCTAAATATATAGATCCCACAAATCCAATATTCATCAAATTAAACACAATGAAATTCTACGACTTGGTTGACTTCAAGATTACCCAATTAATGTATAAAGCACATAACAATCTCCTCTGCCAAAATATCCAGCAGCTTTTTGAAATTAGAGAGAGCTGTTATCATCTAAGGGGTACAAATCAATACAAAAAATCCAGAACAAGAACAAACATCAAACAAAGGTGTGTATCAGTAATAGGTGTCAACCTGTGGAACAAGCTTGAAACGGACCTGAAAATGAGCAAATCGTTGGAGGAGTTCAAAAACAAATTCGAAAGATTAGTACAAAAAAACTACATGAATCAGAATTAAAAAGATAAATTTGATATACTTATAAAATATAGTAAGACAACCGTTTGTTCTTGTTTTGGATTTGATCAACTTATCAATTGTATTCAAGAAATGACAATTATAATGAATATCAGAAAATTGAAATACAAAAGGAGAAAGAATAACTATCTATATACAAACCAAAAGGTGTATAAATAGAATAGTATAGTATACATAAGGGTAAAAGCATTTGATGATATGTAGATTTTTCTTTTCTTCTTTGTTTTGAAAAATGGTCAAATCAAATTGCTACAAAATAAGGGGTAGGACTAGATAAGTTACTTACTTCTTCCTACTCCCTTGAGCATACAACTGTGATGATGATGATGTGTTCTCCCTCGTCACTTGGATTTCTATAGCTTAAGAAAAGGAAACAAATGTGTGAAAATGAGCTATGGATGCATTTGTATTCATTCCAATGACTAAAGTTTCTTTCTTTTTTTTTCCTCCAGTAAACTATTTAGGACAATACAATACAAGACAAAAATATGAAAAATTAAATTCAGCACAACAAGAGCCGCGCAGTATACGTGGCATTTAGGTGCCGGAGATCATCAGTGCGTTTTAAGTACATTTAAAAGGAACTGCAATGATGCAAAATTTGTCCATGTGGATCAGCACTTGGAAAACGCCCTCCAAACAAGGATCTTATTACTCTTTTTACTTTACCACACGCCCCAAATATATTTCCAATAAAGTTCAGTGTGAAGAAACTTGCTGTTATTGTCATATTTTGCTCGTGAGAAACTCTCCCTATGGGCTGTGGCTATTTGTAAATTATTTTTAAAGTGCACGAAGACAAACTCCTTGGTGTGAATACTTTTCCAATGGAAAATCCCCTCCACACACATGATGGTGTCATTTTATGTGTGTGATTGCAACAGTAGCTGTGCTGAGAACGTCTTGCATCTCTTAACAACACTCCTCTTGGATCCAACTCTTTCGGCGCCAGATGAACATCCTGTTTCCCTGAAATGAAGCCCATGTTCTCTGCATTTACTGTTCATCAATATGTAACCATGTAGCTGTCCGGAATGCTCCGATTGATTGTGAATAAAGTCAACCAGTACCGAAGAAATAGTACTATTTTGTTCAGCACTTGCTTTAGATGTCAGATTTGGCTTACTGTATTTGAAAACTCAACATCAAAAGCGGATATTATGTCTTTGTATTTAAAGCCAATTTCAAAGTCACTTAAACTCGCCCACAGATGGAAACTCTCCACGTTCATTGTTTTCATTCACCCGGAAGATGACCTGAGAGTACATAACGCGTAGAAAAAAAGCGTTCCCTTGCAAAAAAAAAAAGTTTGAGTTATCTCGGGAACTTTGCGAGGGAACGCAAAGTTGTTTTTTCCCCCCTTCACGTCATTTTAGGGGCTCTGTAATATTCCACACGTTCGGTGAATTTGAGTTGATAAACTACTTTAATAGTACCACAGTGTCGACACAAAGTGCTCCTATTTTTAGCTGCCACTAGATGTCAGCATTTACTTTTACAGGTCGAATGTCTGTCACATGTGCCTCCATGTGGTAGGAGGGAGAGAGAGACTCTTTGGAGAGGAAAAAGCTTGGGAAGTTTTGCCACACTGCAGGAAAGAGAGAGAGCAGCCCGTATCCACAGAGTGTGCCATTATTAAGGGTAAGTTATTTTCCTATTTGTCACTATTGAAAATGAATAATATTGATTGTAAATACCAATTTTTAAAAATTCAGACTGCACCGTTCATTTAATTCATGTTTTGGTCAAGTCTCACTATGTAGATGCTCTGGTATGAGAGAGCTTGTTTAAGAGTTTTAACTTTGATGAATGGAAGCGCTGGTGGGCTGAAGTTGTAGGATTAGTATCTGTACCATTTTACTGTTTATATTGGGTTGAAATTTCTTCACGAATGTTGCTCTTGCTTTACATAAATAGTACAAAAACATGAATCTTAGTAGTTTAATAGTTCACAGTTTGATGTTCACAGTTGTTATATATTTTAAAAGTAAGTACCAAGTACGGTCTTTCACTGCTCAGTTAGTGGCCACGTTTTCAAATCTTCTTTTGTTAACATGTTATGATAACATGTTATGATGATGGACATTGTGAGCTCTGATAGACTAAACTATGTCTCCCGAGACCACGATGTAAGCCAGAAATAAACTTGTGGATAAGAACAACATTTCGAAATACCAACCATTCCAGGGTGTATTCCTTCCCTTCGCTTTTTCTTTTTTGAGGAGCATACAGGAACTTTATTTGCCCAGGACTTCTAAAAGCTATTTTTTGTGTTGGTTGGCTTGTTGCGGTCTTATATGTTCCCAAAATATGGTATTCAGTTTTGATTTTCATGTATTTCTTGGTTTAAATGTATTTCTAATAATTCATATGAAGCTCATAAACAGATCAACTGAATCACTTGATTTTCTGCCCATCTCACTTGTTGTGCTCAATCATTTGTGTTTGATAGAAAATTCATATATCAGACGTGCACCCACACCCACACGCACACGCACACACACCCACACACCCACACAATTTTGTTACTACTCTGTATTGAATACAAAGTAACTTAGGTATGCAAAGAAAGAAAAACTGCAACATCAGCTAAAAACTAGTGGGGCACTGCCTCTTGGCATAGCATTAGGCAAAAAAAGAACCCAAAAAAAGACCTGCTATATCAGTAGCAGTCGCTCAGATTGTGACTTTTGGTAGGTTGAAATGTAATCAATGCTTTGACTTTGTTTTTGTGGGCTCGAGTGTACTAAGCACTTGCTTACTTCTTCAAAAGTAAAATTCTCATTTGGGGCTTAAAACAGCGCTGACGCTGGTTGTCATGGTGATGCAAAGCTGTTCTCGTGCCGGTGGGGTGAGCTGTGGCTCATTTGCATAAGCCTCTAAAACTAATTGATTCCAGAAGAGCTGTTAAAAGGTGATGGATGATAAGATAAGATAAGAAAACCTTTATTAGTCTCGCAATGGAGAAATTCCCAATTCACTGCAGCAAAGCTATGAAAGCAAGAAGTAGAACAACAAAATATAGGAGCTGCTGGAAAGGCAGCCACTCTCGCGGCGCCATTTTGAAGTCAAAATAACAAAAATAACACAACACAACACATTGGAAACAGACAGTCGTGCAATCTTCACCAATTTTCTGCATACACTTTGTTGTCTGAAGCAGTTATAGATGAAAGAGGAGAGGATCAAAGTGTCCTTTCTCCAGTGGATCAGAGACGTCATGCTGAAAATGTGCACACGTCTGCTACAGCTAAGTTTTGAAAGCAAACACGAAGCTGTAGCGTCCATTGAGTATGCTACAATTCTAGATTCTTGGTATTCTAGATATTTTGAGCAGAGCATATTAGAGCCACCAGGGTACTGTTTTAAAATGTAAAGGGGGGGGGGGGGGTGGTGGTAAATCATAATATGTCTCCTTTAAAGACTGATTGATGTTTTTGATCGTTGTGTGCTTGTGTGTCAGTATACTTTAAAACAGGGGTGCCCAAACTTTTTTGACCGAAGATCTACTTTTCGATCAACCAACCTCCCGCGATCGACCCGTTACCGCGCACACACGCACTTACACACGCATGCCATGATGAGCAACATTCTGACGTGGAGGCACGCGAAGCACTGTTACTATCGTAGCTGACGCGCACCGTTTTAAAATGCTTCTCTCGGCTCTCCAGATTCCCATTCTGTGCCCGTGCCCTCAGTGAATTGTACATGAAACAAACTCTGAATGAGAATAATAATGATAAAAGCTATATCGTAACAGCTCTGATCACAAGCGGCAATTGCAGACTGTTGAGCGCTAACAACTTCCAGTGACTCAAGTCACCCGCCACCGTAGGTTAAAAATGACCTGCTTTCTTTTCTTTTCTTTTTTAAATAATTTTTGTGAAAGTGAGACTGATCGGATGATTAAGGTGCAGTGTGCATCAACACAAAATATATATTACTAACATGCCCAGAGACACACAAATGTTTTTTTCCTCTACACTCCTCGCAATCAATTTGGGAACATTCCACGAGCTCCCGGTCAATCACGATAGACGTAATGGGCAACCCTGCTTTAAAACATCTCTGAAACATGCACATTCAGAACTGATTGCCATCAGTGGTTAATGTTCATTTTTCATTAATTAGTTTGTGATGGACCACATTTGGTCGTCTTAGACATTGAACATTAACATTTGGTTCATAGACAATTTTAACAGACAATGATACAATACAGGCTTAAGACATGGTCACAAAGGTTTTGTTCCCTGCGTGGGGCCTCGAGTCTCAACCCGATTTGTGTATAATCCACACTGCACTGACACATACTGAATAATTGAAGTCATCATACTTCATACAGGCAGACAAAAAGCAAGTTGTTGGTTATTTTGGGAGCTACCATTAGGAGAAGATCTCGTACTTAATAATTAAATAATATCAACAGAATGGCAGTGGATGCCAGAGAAACCTTGATTAATTGAGTGGAGCTGTTATAGGATCTCCTCTAAGGTTAAATTGCATTGGTACAATATTTTGTCCACGTTTTCATATGTACAGTTTCATTTTTTGTTTTGTTATTTCTTTTGTGTACTTGTGCATTCTTGTGTTATATGGACCTGTGTCTGCAATAAGGAATGACTACATTGGAGAAAATTCAAAGGTACATGGACTGTTCTGTGTCACATGGCCCATTATTTCTGTCCAGAGCTCTGGGTGCTACTGTTGGTGAGAACTTCCTTTTCGACTTTCATCATCATCTTTCATCATCTTTTTTGCTTTTTCGTGAGGCATAATACATGGAAGGCATTACAGTATCTGGGTTGTGCTGGTTGACACTCATTATAATTTGATTATGTTTTGGACACATGGCAGAACATTTAGCTGTCAGCTCGAACCAAATGACGGAAAACCGCTTTATTTCTTGTGAGAGCGACTTAGCTCATGCTCTTTATATAACCAAATGGCCACTCTTAAAATCTCTAAGTTCGTGATAACCCAACTTGACTCTTTCCAGGTTGTGCATGGAGACAGTTAAGAAAAAGGAGGCCGCTTCCTTTTCCTGTGTCCTTCCATAGATCTTCAGCTTGAGCGTGCCTGAAGTGATGAAGTGATTGCTCATGACAGTTGGCAATGTGACAGTTTTTTTTTTCTGACGGTTATGGCACATATTGGCTATTTTTGCAAAATTCTTCACACAAATAACAAAACATTTCGCAAAATTGGTAAAACATCACACTTCTCTTGCAAAAACATATACGTCTTTGCTTAACACTCAAACCTTCATGCAAATGGTATTTTGCACAAACACAAGCCATCATATTAGTAAGCACCCTTGCGTCAAGTACACACTGATGGGAAGGCTGATTGCAAAGAGACCTAGCGGTAATTATGTAAAACAATTTTCTCCTGTCATAGTGTGGCCAAACAATTGGCAGAAGAGTGTAAATAATAGCCATAAATGTGTATAGTTTTGCATGGGGTGTGTTTATCATTCAGACATTGAGTATAAAGCAGTGAGTTGTGTGTTAAAAGATTCTAAACTCCGTACAAAAAGCAGTGTTCGTGCTTCTAGTTTTTCAAATTGGGAGCGGTGTTGCGATAGATCTCAATGTTTTAGAAATTGGGCTACAAGAATAACCCGTTGTTTACAATCAACCTCTGCACACTGTGGTCAAGACTAAAGCTGCATGCAGCAATGCTTTCTTTATGTGTGTTTTCAATGGATAACATTCCATAAGGCCTCATGCGCGTGGTATTTACAAGACATGGTGGAACATTTAGTTCAGTAGGGAAGTGTGGAGTATTTTTTTAAATAGTCACAGCAAGTTGGTTTGTTTGTCCAAGTGCACTTCTGTGGCTTCTCCGGGTGTGGCACCACTCCGCAGATGAACACTGGCTCTACTGTAAATGGCTAAAACAGGGCTGAAGTGTACTGCCGCCTTCAGGCGTATTTGTGTTAAGCCTGCACCTTCATTTTTGGAAAATACACTTTATGCCCCTCCCTTCTGCAGTCATGACAAGGTAGGAAGGAGCCGAGAATTGGTAAAATATGTGTTGTTTTGGATTTGGGTCCCCCCCTTTTTTTTTCTTTTACCGCTATAGAATTAGCCTGAGAATAGAAATGAAAAGGGTAAGAGTTCGCTTTAAGGGATACTGTAGGTTCTGGCAAACAATAGTTGTTAACAGAATGAAGTATTGTTATCATTTGTAATCTCTTTGAAATTACATTAATTTCCACACACATGCCTATTAAACAATATGCAGTACAAGCAAATGATGAGTGGCTTTGTTGAACCGACCTTAAAAAATTGAGATTGGTTTGGAAGCAGTGTTTGGTACACATTTTGGATTTGTTGTTTTATGTTTTATTGTTGGACCAGACCTTTCAGAATGTATAGCACCAACTCGGCACTCTGATAGGTCCATTTTGTCTCCTCAATGAGAACTCAGCCTAGAGTGAAAACCACAGGCTGGAACCACAATCTTTCATGGCTGCTGAGTCCCACTTCAACACCCACTTTAAGATTGACGGAGAAAAAAAAAGAGCAGTGTTTTTCCCCTTCATTGCTTGATGTTTACTCCTCTCCTCACATCCATATCTATTTTCATATCATCTTAGCCATCAAAACACTTTCCTTAATGAGGCCCTCTATTATATATGTCCTATTTCAATATTTGTTTCGAGTGGTTTCTCGGTATGTGGTAAAAATAGCAACAGTGATTTTGCACAGCTTGTTATTTTTAGTTCTCTAGGGGGGGTGAAGGAGCTACCTAATTTTTACATAACCTTTAATTCCTTTTTAATATAATTGGAACATACCCTTTCCTCTGATATGTTTGCAAATTTTCAGATGTCCACACATCTCTTGTACATTTATGTTTTATGTATTTGTGACATTTGGTCATTGTTCACTGAATTGTCTTCGAGATGCACAAGGGTTAGAAACTCCCCTCAATGCGCAAGATTGAGCATGTTCATTCTCACCTCTCATCTGTTATATTCTAGGTTGGGAGAGTTACTTTGAAAATGTTTTTCAATACAGTTTCGAGTACCTGATAAAAAATGTAGTTATAATTTTAAAATTTTCATTACCGGTACTTAAGATGACTCCAATTAAAAAAATACAATACAATACATGCTGATTTATATCGCGCTTTCAAAACAGCGGCAGCTGTAACAAAGCGCTTCACAAAACAGTTAACATAAAGTAAAATAATAAACACAACACATAACATAAAACACGGACAGTCGTGCAGTCCTAACCACTTTTCCGTCACACGCTTTGTTGTTTGAAGCAGTTTGAGATGAAAGAGGAGAAAATCAACATGTCCTTTAACCAGTGGATCAGAGACGTCATGCTCAAAATGTGCACACGTCGGCTACAAGCTAAGTTTCAAAGTCAACAAGAAGCTGTAGCATCCATTGACGAAAAAAGAGATTGGTTCACTTCTCCTGTCCCATGGAAATCCATTTCAATTCCAAGCGGCGACTCTCGGTTCCAAATACGCATCAGCGCTCTGCGCACGATCCTGGGCAGTCGGCCCCCGTCAGGGACTTGCCCCACCTCCCGGGTCCCACACCCGGCACGAATCCCGTTGGTGTCTTGCAAGGTTCCCCGCCAACATCTCCTTCCCACACCTCCCGCAAGCCACCCTTCTCCCTCCGCGACCCCCCTCCCCATTCGCCCTTCGTCCCCCCCAGCCCCCCCTCCACGCGCCACGCCCGCTCCCTCCCTTCTCCCTCCTCCCTTCTCCACCTCATTCTCTCTGTCCACTCTTTCACACCCTCTCACGTGTCTGGCATAGTTTGCTTTCGTCACCCACCTTTCACCCCCCCCCCCCGCACTCTCCTTTCTCCCTTCTCCTCATACGCTGCTCCCGTGCAACTCCTTTCGTGACTTATTTTATTCCCTTTCGACCCAAACCTCCTCCCACACTTCCCACACTCAAACTCCACCTGTTCCTCGTTCCTGCGGTGTATGCGTTTTTCGTTTTTTTCGTGCATGGTTAGACCAGCTCTACTCCTGCATACTTTTCCGCACCCCTCATACCTACATACCAACCCGTCATTCACTCTCCTAACATTCCTTTCCAGTCCCTCCTCGTTCCTACCCACCTCATATCTGTGACCCTTCTGATTTTCCCATTTATACAGGTGATCCATTCGCTCGCTCACTCTCCGCTTCCATCCTTCCCTGTCACTCATCAATCTTTCCACCTCCGTCCAGTCCATTCCTGCATTCCTCATCACTCTCTTCCAGTATAACACCGTCTTCCTTTTGCGCCCCATCTTCTTCCCTCTTCCTTCCAGTTCCTCCCACCATCCCAATACCATAGCTTTTTTTAGTCTTTCATTTCCCATACGCATCACATGTCCGATTCTCTGCAACACTCGCCTCTCGATTTTCCACTCAACGGATTTTACTCCCAGCATTTTCCTCACGTCATACATATTCACTCCCCTTTCTTGCATTTGCCTCAGTGGTTCTCCATTCCTATCACTCCATACATACCTATAGCACCTATCCATCCACTTCTGCGCCAACGCTCCTCTCTCCTCATCCTCAACTTCAGCAGCCATCCATCCCGCCGCACCAACAGTCCAACAGCGCCGACATCTCCACTGAACAAAACGGGGTTGTGAAAAATGCTGCCCATTACAGGCGCAAAAAACACAAGCGCCCCAGGCCTGTCCAGCACCGACAGTCAATGGCGCCGACATTCCTCCCAATCAAAATCTGTGCTGGCACAGGCGTGCTGCCGAGAAGGCGCAACCACCAAGCACAGATACTTCTCCTTTGACGAATGCCAAAAACGCTGAAAACAGTCCATATCAGGTCCACACGATGAAACAACAAACAACATGTGACACAACAAAAGACAAAAACAACAAAAGAACAAAAAAGCAAGGCTCTTGAAGAGCACTTGCCGAAGCCTGCCTAGTCGGGCGCCATCTTGGAAATGACAAAAATAAAACAAATTGCTATGTATTGGGGGATGACACGGTGATTATCACGTCTTCCTCAGATTGCAGAGATGCAGGGTTCGATTCCGGCTCCGGCCTTCCTGTGTGGAGTTTGCTTGTTCTCCCCGTGCGGGTACTCCGGTTTCCTCCCACATTCCAAAAACATGCACGGCAGGCTGATTGAACACTCTAAATGTGAGTGTGAGCGCGGATGGTTGTCCATCTGTGTGCCCTGCGATTGGCTGGCAGCCAGTTCAGGGTGTATCCCGCCTACTGCCTACCTACTTTTCAAACCTTTCTTCTATACCAGAGTTTGTTGTAACAAGTGAAAGCTAGAAAAAGAGAAATTAGCTTCAATCTATCCCGTCTCCCACACACACACACACACACACACACACATGCACACGCACACACGCACACTCAGTGGTAATTTTGAGACGGGATGGCAACCGCGTTTAAAACTCTTGCAAATACATGCACACAGGCATTCTGTACATACATACAATGTATATGAGTACATACATACATTGCTACACATATGATTGGGAATAAAAACTTTTCATACTGTGATGCAGAAACGTGTTTGAGGACAAATGTTGAGATAGTTTTTAAATTGTTGTCCGTGTGATTAACATTCACACGCTACCATTCGATGCAATTGTCTTGTCTCCACTGTGAAGTGACCAAGGCACCTTTTTTCTGTCACAGCCTTCAAATTAGTTGCCATGGACACAAAAATGTTGGAAGTCAGGAGTGTACTTTTCCAATGCTACTTCCTCCTTTAGTGGTGTATATTTTACAAGGAAGCGTGTTGCTGAAAGCACCACTTTAGCTTTCTAAAATTGCTCACAGAAGTGCATGTGTATAATCTCAATCATTTTTTCTCCTTTAATTTCCTCCCCAGCTGTTGGTCTTACTCATGAAGTTCACTTTTTTATGTTTGTTGTTTGACATGACTTTCTGGCTCTCATACTGGCAAAAAAAGTTGTGTAATGTCAAAAGAAGACAATCCATCTTCAAAGAATAGTTATTGTGTGCTACATAATAAACACCTAACACCACCATGAATTATTTATCAGGATGAGCTACAGTATGTTTGTTGCCTAAAAATGCAGGCTACTTCATTTTTGTCATAACTTTGCATACGATTACCTCTTACAACATGTGCTATTATTCAAGTCGCCAGCTTGTAATTATTAAAGCTACAAAAGTATTGTGGATAATGCTTCATACATTTTCATAGCAAGAAGAATATGTTCCTCTATATTATATTGTAGGAGAAAGTGCAGGATAATACACTTTTCTGCCAAGTATATTCAATGGGGCATGTTTGGACAAGGAAGTAAATTCACTTAAAGAAGTCATCAACATTCGAAAGAAAGTGATTGAATATCTATCACCGTCGATCTCTGCTAACCTAAACACCAGTAGATGCACGGAGCAATATTTACAACCTAAATTCTATATTTGTTCCATTTAATTGTATTGAAGGAATGGCTAATTTTTCACTCACTCTCTTTATGTATTTTATCTGTATGTATTTCAAATATATTCACACTCACAAACACACCGAAGGACAATACAGAGTTTCCAAATGACCTACCATGCATATTTTTGTTTTTGGGATGTGGGAGGAAACCGGAGTACTTGGAGAGAACCCACGCAGGCATAGGGAGAAAGTGCAGGCTCCACACATTAAGCCCCGAGCCCAGAATCAAAGGGCAGGGGCCTCTCGAACATCAGCACTTTATTTGTTGTGTGTTAATCAGAGGCAGATGAAATGGAAGCATGTTTGTTGATGTAACATTGAGTAAAATGTGACTGGTTAAAACCACAACACCAGTTGTAAGATTATGTGTTGCTGTATATGTTTATTTTTACTTCCCCTATTGAATAGTTTCTTTTTCAATTGAGTTGTTCATTATAGGCCACATCAATGGTAGATTATATTTTTTAATGAATTATCTTGGGGGCTGTCACAAAAACCTAGCATTGGACAGGAATGTGTAAACTTTTTATATGCACCATACATTACCAGTGGAATTGTTTCCTCAGCCACTCAGCTAGCTGCCCCAAAACGTCAGCATTTCTGGTAGGCTTGTCAGAGCAAAATTTGTGACAGCCACCTTTGACTAGGAAAACAAATGGCTGGTGGTGTACACACATAAATTCAACACAAAAAGTAAGGAAGTTTCATCTCAGCATCTTCTCCACAGTTTGACCCCATGATCCAAATGCTCTTGGCAGAATTTGGACTCATCACTGAACATGCCTCCACGTTTTCAGGTACCAGAAGCTCAACAATAGTCAATGGCAACAACAGCAAAATAAGCAGAGATTTTGCTTTTCTATGTATGTATTTACTTATTAATTTATTATGAGCCAGCCCACATACTCAGCTCTGCTGTTCATCCCACAAATGCATGTTGTTTACACATGTGACACCATTCAAAAGAGAAATAAACATGCTTTCTAATGGCATAAAATTTATTGTCAAGAAACATTATTACAATGAAGAAATAATCTGCCAAAGACAAATTTTGTTTGGGTTCCGTTTGTGAGGAGTATGCAGTGTCAGACAAAAGGGATGAACAGCATGTAATGATGCAGATATATTTTTTTGTAACGTGTGGATATTGTTGTGGCCGGAGGGAAAGTCTCCTGTTTTGAGCTAGTTGCTGGAATATGAATGCAACTTCCAGGCAGGAAAATAAAGATCTGAAGCAGGTATGCAAGGGATGAAGGGGGAGGCAGGAGGGAAACCAGGGCAGTGTAAGTATACGAGTATATACAGTAATCCCTAATTTTTGTTAATTGGTACCGGATCCCTCTGCGAAAAGTGAAAAACCACTAAGTAGGACTTGTCCCCTCCCCAGGAATTTGTGTGTTTTTATGTGGAATGCTTGCATGCAGTTAAACAGGACCCGATATTTCACGGTTGTTCCACAGTATGTTTACACCCTCTGTTGGTGAAGGTCTGAGATTACTGGCAGTTGACAGCAGACCAGTTATGTTTATGCACATGTGGGACTAAGCTGGATGGAAGAGCCGCTGTCCACGATGTCTGATCATTGCTGTTATTGCAAGCAAGAAACATGACAGGTGCCAGCATGTTTAAAATATTTAAATACTATTTAGACTTTACATATTTGAGACAAATATTACAATAGTACACATATTTACCCAAATCTTTCATTATAAAACCTTATACAGTAATTAACATTCATTAACATTGGCTTCTGTTGGTGACGTGGAAGGCACCTCTCACTTGACTTGTTGGCTTTCGGTTCACTCGAGACTCTTCTGGTGGAGGTGCTGACGGTGCAGCTGAGGTTTTTAAATTGGAGAAAAACTAGGTGACGGGTAGTGCTATGATGCTCATCTTGTCTTCTTATTAGTTGAAATAGGTTTAAGGTTTCTTTTTTATTTGACAATGGTCTTTGCTTAGTCAAGAAAAAAAACTCTTACCTAGCTGGCAGTTTCAGCTGTCACTTCAGCCTTGGTCTGAGCTGTCACTGCTTCCTTGTGACGTGTCTAAAAAAAACAGCTGACGGGGTCAGGAAACGTTCAAAATAAGGCTGTTCCAGATGGTTTACGTGGCACAGTTGTGCGATGTTATATTGCATTTTTGTTTGATATTGATGAATGTTATAATTAGAAACTGATCGTGGTATTATTAAGAGGTGGATTACGTGAGATAAGTCCCCTTTGAACTGCATGGTGCAGGGATCACAACATCGCGCAAAGGTGAACCCTGACAAGTCCAGTTGTGTACTTGTACTGTCCTGCAGATAGATGTTCAGAGTGGAATGCTTGTCTAATGCCCCAATATAATCAATATGAGGTGCAAATCAGATTTTATCTTAATCGTCTGGGGTGCTGAAGAAAGCAATAATTTTTGATACAGTACCATAATAAAAATAATCATCTTATTACCTGCCTGCCTCCACAGTCACAAAGCTATCGCCATTTTCTCTTGTCAAAAGTGAGAAGCATTATTTGACAGATTGACGTTTTTTTTTTTTTTTTTGTTATCAACACATACCAAATGTTCAGCTGACAGTGTTGTGGGTAATTGGACAGACACACCTGCTGTGCATTTCAAAGAACAACATCCCCTCTGTCCGCATTCTATAGCATGATGATGGCTGTTAACTGCCTCTGGTTACTTGTTGTCAGAGCAAAACAATTGGCTGTAAATGTGAACACCAATGCAAGAGCCCCGTTTAACCTGAAAGAGGTTAAACACAATATTCTGGCGTCATCTGTTTCACATTTCACTCGGCGGGTTTCTTTTCTTTTATACGCACAATAATAACCGAGAATATGACAAAAGCATGACTTACATGAGCAAGAACAGAACGTGATGAGAGACTGTGAGGCTAGAGTAAACAAGCACTTGGTACGAGAGTCATGAGCAAGGCTGAATAATCTAACAGGTGGCCACAGAAGTTGAAGGCCTTTTATAGTCCACTGATTGCAATGCATTACAGGTGCTCCGCCGAAGGGACCGCTCGCCACTCCGGCAGGAACTGAAACAGAAACAAAAGAGAACAATCGACAGTGTCCATCATGTCGCACGCTTTAACAGCCATCCATCCATGTTCTCTAGCACTATATGTTCCAATGCTGGGGGGGTTCAAATCCTAGCTCCAGTTTTCCTATGTGGAGTTTGCATGTTGTTAATATGCTTGTGTGGGTTTTCTTGTGGTACTCCAGCTTCCTGCCACCTTCCCAAAACATGCATGTTCGGTTAACAGAGGATTATACATTTGATTATACATTTCGTGGGTGTGAATGTGAATATGAGTGGTGGTTTGTTTCCATGTGCCCTGCGATTGTCTGTCAACATTTCAAGGTGTACCTCGCCTCTTGCCCTAAGTGGGTCTGTCAACCTAGTGAGGCTAAGTGGAATTAAAAAAAAAAAAAAACGGATGGAAGGACTTTCAACATTTTAACCTTAAACCACCTGCCAACCATGTTTTCATTTCAGTCTTGTCAGGTTCAGGAGGGGGTCACACACATACACAATAAAATGGGAAGTAAGGGTCAACCTTCCCTGTGTCTTGAAATGATGATAACATAGCTTCCGTTTCCGTCATCTTTGCTGCAAGTGCAGTGGTACTGATTTAGGTCGCTCTCATTTATACTGTTGTGTTTGTGTAGCTGTAATATTTTTAACACGATACAAATTTAAAACATGAAAATGGTTAACATTTAAGAGCATTTAGTTAAAATGAACACAAATGTAAATGTTGGTTGTATTAGTTTGGGAACTCTTTTTGAAATAGTTGCACTAGATCTACTATTAACGTCTAACTGTAACCAGTTACATGTCTAAAGTAATCTTCCCAACACTAGTCATTTCAGGAAATGAGTCATTTGACTTGGCGTGAAGCTAGTCATTTCATGTGCTCCTCAGAGATATCCTGCTCATCCCCAGTGCTCTGTGTCTTCGAGATGAATGCCACACACAGGACTCACTATGGGATTTCATTGGTATCTTTACATTGTTTTGATGGGATGGGTCAAAGCAGACTGCTCTACAGCTATTCATCTCGTAATCATAAAGAAAACACTTGGAATAATGAAAATATGAGAGAACCCACCTCACGCAAAGTCAGAGTTGAAAAAGTTCACTACATTCAGGCTGACTTAATACTCTTCCAAAATACTAAGCATATGCTGGTTTTCTTCATTTTCCTCAATAGTCAGTGCAATTTCCATTGAATAAACTTTTGTGCTCATCAACAATTATATTAGCTTCAAGATTTTATTGAAGAAATCAAGCTTGGTGGGAACAGTATTTATTTTCCATAAGTAGTGCTTTAAATTACAAGTATTGTGGACAACAGTTAGAATAAAAACAGAAAAAAAATCTGTCATCTCTGTTATTACATAGAGATAATTTGAAGAGCACAATTTGACCCAAAATATTTTGCCAATCAAGTTTTGTCAGCCTGCCCTGCGATTGGCTGGAAACCCATTCAGGGCCCCCGTCTACTGCCCGGAGACAGCTGGGATGGGCTCCAGTACCCCCACCACCCTTGTAAGGATAAAGCAGATTGGAAAATGGATGGATGGATGGATGGAAGTTGAGTCAGCCCAATTTCAATATCACCTTAACAGTTGTATTGCTCAGTATAATTGGAAGTCCATAGATAGTTTCTGCCTGTATCACATCTCAGAAATCTTGCCCACCACATACTAGAGATCTTCCTTTTGAGGATGCTCCACAAGATCTCAGTAGGGTTGAGATCAGGGAATGATGTGTGGCTGCACCGTTATTCTCTTGTTATGCCTACAGCAGCTAACGCTTCCATGGAATTATTTGCAGCGGGTGGTGATCTTGCATGATAATTATCTTGCTACAGAAGACTCGGTTCTTTTTATACCATGGCAGGAATTGGTCAGTTAGAAATGTCACACATCTACAGCCGGGCAGCCAAAAGCGGCCCATCACCTCACTCCACACTATTCCAGCCCAAATTGTCACTCCGCCACCTCCTCGTCAACATTGCAGCCTCATTGAAATGTGGTGGCCATCTACCAAGCACCGAGAACACCATCAATCTAGACATTTCGTAGCACACAAGATCCATCATCCATATCTTCGTGAGCCCAGTGCAATCATTTCTCCTTGTGAGCAATGTTAGGGAATGCTGATATGCAGCTTTATTCATGACTATGAGCCTTTGGAGGATCCTTCATGCCACTCATCAGTGGCTTTTTAACAGCTGCTGCTTTTAACAGTACTTTATTGGAACAAACCCATTGCTCCCTGAATCACACACAAATCATTTCCAGCAGTATGATAATTCAATTGAAATATTCAGTGATCTTGATCACTGAATAAGTTGGTCAAAAAGTTGGTCTCTATTATGCATAAAACAGTGCCTTAATAATGTCGAACACATCATCCATCCATTCTTTCCTAACCATTTATCCTGTTCGGGGTCGCGGCAGGTGTTGGAGCTCAGTACAGTTGACTTGAGAAAAAGGCAAACTTTACCCTGGTTGCCAGTCAGTCGCATGGCACATACAGTATAGAGAAAGACATTCATTCATTCTCACCGTCACTGACTGGGAACTGAACCTACACAGCCTGCACTGAAGTCAAGTGAACGTACCACTTCACTACCAGATGACCTGGAATATTTTTTCCCTTTAGTTAGACTCACAGTGTATCGGTGAAATTAATGCTCAGACCTTCCTGTGGTTGATAGAATTGAACGAAAAAGAGAGGAAAAATACTATTTTTTTGTTTGTGTTTTATTTCCAACATTTATACAATATAGGAGCCACTGTGTATTTTAAACACACTCTCCAATTCACACAAACAAACAAAAAAAGCCAAGCATCAAATAAAAGGAACAAAAGCAAAAACAGCAATCAAACCAAACATTGGTAATCATTTACATAGAGTGCATGCTTGAAATGTAGTAAGAAGAAAAATAAACAGTAGGAAAAAGCATAAAATGAAACACACACACACACACACACAAACTAAAATGTTCATTTGACTTAAATGCTATATGCATGATCATTTTGGAAAACAGTACACACCATATATACACTAATGGGACACACTGTGACTTTTTTTTTTCCAAGATGGCACCCGAGTAGGCAGCCTTTGGCAAGTGCTCTTCAAGAACCTTGCTTTTTTGTTGCTTTTATCTTTTTGTTTTTGTCACGCTGTTTGTTGTTTCATCGTGTGGACCTGATGTGGACTGTTTTCAGCGTGTTTTGGTCACGACATTCGTCAAAGGAGAAGAATCTGTGCTTGGTGGTTGCGCCTTCTCGGCAGCACGCCTGTACCAGCACAGATTTTGAACCAATCCGTTTTTTTTCATCAATGGATGCTACAGCTTCTTGTTGACTTTGAAACTTAGCTTGTCGCCGACGTGTGCACATTTTGAGCATGACGTCTCTGATCCACTGGTGGAAGGACACTTTGATTCTCTCCTCTTTCCACTAGAACTGCTTCAAACAACAGAGCAGATGAGGGAAAAGTGTTTAAGTTTGCACGACTGTCCGTGTTTTATGTTATGTGTTGTGTTTATTATTTTACTTTATGTTAACTGTTTTGTTAAGCGCTTTGTTACAGCTGCTGCTGTTGTGAAAGCGCTAAAAAAATCAGCATGTATTGTATTTTATTTATCCGTCCTCCAAGTTTGCTCAAGTTGCATTGCAGACATTTCATACTTTGCAATCTGGAAACACATGGAAATTGATTTTCACATATCAAATTTGAGTCCTTCATTTGATCTGTCTGACTTTGGCTGTGTAAATCAGATTTCCAACTGTTCTGCGTGTCAGGGCATGAATTTCAATGTGGCAATCCAATTTGATTTCCACTCAACACTGCTGGATATATTATCTACACAAACACTTATATTCTGTTGCAGCACACCAGAGTCAGTTTCATCGAGGAAAATGCATTGGTTGGATCATTTCAGTAAAAGAGGATTTAGTTAAAGCCATCTGCAATGGGGAAGATCTATCAGCGGCCTGTCAAATAGTTGTCTCCTTTCTAAACCAGTCTAGTGGGCCATAATGCATATGGTATTGTCCCTGTCTTCACATGGACGCAATGCATATTTGGTCTGCATATAGCTACGTTTATAGCATTGCCGTGCTTTTTTCCTTTGGGGGAGTATTATTCTCTTCAAATCTAAAAATACTGCACACACAAACACCAAGAGCATATTTGTCTTTGCTTGGACAGGGGTTGACTGGCAAGCACCGCCACCCCTTCTAGCAGGGATTAGCCGTAGAATGCAAATAGCAGATATAACACAAATGCATCTGCAGGTGCCGGAGCCGCTCGTACTATAGATATGAAGCACAGATCAGTCTGTCATCAAGATGCTTGTACCTCAGAGAGAGGAGACATGCGAGTAGAAAGACGAACTGATGAAAGATACTGCTAGCTGTAGATCACTGGAACAGACTTCCTCTGACAGGGTTGTAATACTCTTATCAGTTTATAGGGAGGATGAAAATACCGCATGATAAGGTTGGATTGTTAATTTCCAGGCATCTGCATGATCGTCTGCGTTTCGTAATTAGCTCTCACGATGAGGACTTATTGAGGAAGCCGTCACAGAGCGAAAGTAATGGTTTTATCTTGTGAACAGCTTGGATGTCTTGATGCTACCATAATTCACATACACGGGCTCAATTCAAATGATCAATAGGTTGAAAGCACGAGGGGCATGCGCCCCGCTGCACAAAGTGTGGTTCATTGCAGCATCGTTGGAAGAGTTTGGTGTGGAAAAACCCGAGAGCCAATTAAACAGCCCTCTGACACTGATCATCTCATTTAACATCTCCTCGCAGGTCTTCTTTAAAGGGAGACCAATTCCAATTGAGGTTTCAACTTTCGGTTATGTGTAATGACCTGGCGTTTCATTGCAGTTGCTAGAGTGTACAGAGCCAACGAGAAGCTGGGCACAAAATCAGATGCATGTCACATGTCTCGAGGGGAATTCTTGAAAGGCACAATGAACTCTTTCGCCAAATAGTGTCGCATTAAATGTGGAAACGGAATACTTGATAGGCGAGTAAATTATGAATCATGAAGAATGTTCAAACATCTTAATGGTAGTATCACCACCACTTCCACTGATGTCAGCGGTATCTGTAGAACTGCAACCAACCTCATAAAACTCATAGATAACCGTGATCAGAGCACCCTAAATGGGGCGAAGATATTTGAAGAACCGTTCTAGTTGACTACACCATTTACTCTATATGTTTAACAATCTGTCCGGTGAGTAGTTTCAATGAAGAATAATTTCAATTTTCACCCTTCGCAACATGTTGAACAGATAATTTAACACAACTATGCCAGGCTACATAACTGTTTGACATGTGTGATAATTAAATGCATCCTTCTGTATGCGTCGGCTGGTACAATCAAAAGATTTTCGGGGCAGCGTGACAGTTTACAGGGAGAAAAAGATAGATTTAAAATAAATTATTTTGGCATCATTTCACAATTCAGCCAAAGGAATGAAGAAAAACTGAAATCTTCATGCGTCTGACTGTCTTTAATTATGTTGCTATTATTCTTATTTGTTTCCAGTAAGCTGTCTCAAACATCAGAAATTTCAGAAAGCAAAAGTTGAACCAAACAAATGCTCATTCTTTGCCATATTCTGATGAGTGCATTTTATGTCTAGAAAACAAGTGGAGAACTTACTGAGAACATCACTACCTCAGAATATTAAAACATTTTTCCATCTCAGGTGCTGAAACATGCTGCATCTGATTGAAACACCACACAATGAAAAAAATGGTGTGTTGAATTTCCCCAATTTTATTTTGTCAAGTGGTTGCATGCAATAAAATGGATCCAGGTGCGTTTTTTTTATAAGTAGACGATACATATACGGTACTTTTAAAATGCATCTAAATTCAGATGATTCTATTGTGTTCAGCCATTTCCCAAAATAAAATTGAGGAAATTCAACACACCATTTTTTTTCAGTGCATGAAACAATTTATATTTATTTGCGGGATTCCAATCAGTGATTACTGTCATGGTCATCTTTTAGTAATATTGTGAGTTCTCCATAGGCTTATGTAAATGTAGGTACCAACTTTGATCATCTCAATTTCCACCTTTCAACATATTTTAATCAGCTTCTATGATGAAAGATGTAATTTGCTTTTTTTTCTTCCTCAAGTGACACAACCCAATTAAACCTCAAAGGTCACTGACAGGAAATCAGCCATTTTCTATCCCACTTACCCTGTTGCAGGTCGTTAGGAGTTTGTGCCTATCCCTGCTGACTTTGTGCAAAAGATAATTTGCATCCTAGACTGGATGCTAATCAGTCTCAGGGTGCATAAGGCATGCAGTAACGTTACATTCACACTGTTATTGAGTAGGAAGTGAACCCCTGTTAGGTTTACACCGAACCGAATAATGTTTTAGGATTCCAAATATGCAGGCTCAGACAAAGTGCGATTACAAACATTTTTATTCAAGAAAATCACACCGACAAAGTATAAACTGAAAGCACTGGTCACAAGGAGCCAGACGTAAATAATGGATGTAACAAAAAGAGCTTCAAAAGGCAAAGTTAGACAGGACACAGAATACGCAAAACAAAATTTCAAAAATCCAATAACATGAAAACAACCAAGACCAATAGTAAAATAGCAAAATAGTTACAAATAAGAAGACAAAAGTGAATCTGAATTGTATCGTGAGGTCTAGAAAATAACACTTGAAGCGCAACAGTGAGAAAGATTAATCATCCGACAAGGAATAACACAAGTCCTTAAATAGCCACCCAAGCTTGATGGTGTAACATGTGCGCCTGCTGGAGGGAAATACCCTTCACTCCAGCTGGAGCTCAACACAATCAAGACAGACATGACAATCCCTCTGTCCGAATGGAGTGAACCGCACCGCTGTCTGTGACTGATAGAAATCTGTCGCATTTAGTGATTCATTCAACAAATTCAGTTAACACATTCTCAGAAGCCTTGTATTCCACTTTAAACAAGGAAAATTAAAAGCAAGCTAGCCTCATAGTACTTTCTGACTGTACAGGAACCACAGAGCAACACGGTGCACTTTGTTTAGCTCGCTGAGTATGGCTGTCCATTTGCCTCCTGCTTCGACACTGGCATTTACCGGTACTTTCATTGGCACGTTTGTCTGGGAAATATCGCTGTTATCCACAGCGATGAATGCCATTATGCAATATGTTGCGACCTAACGTGTGTATTTGCACCTGATGAGTTACGACATCTACTGTTTTCACACTTCAGTACGTGAGAAATCGTGTGTGTGCGTGAGTGTGACTGTGCCTGTGTGTGTGTGAGTCAGAGGGAGGGAGAGAGACAGAGAGAGAGAGAGAGAGAGTGAGAGAGGGAGAGAGGGAAAGAGAGACAGAGAGAGAGAGAGCGGTGAGAGATGAAATAACTGCTTGGGCGAAGGAAGTGTGCTTGGTTTGGCAATAACATAAATGACAACATAGTTAGAAAATGATGATCCAGTTTCAATCTTAATGAGTTTCCTTCTGTTTAGAAGATCCCAGCCTGTATATCTTGTAAAAAAAAATGACTGCAGATTATTGCAATTAGCATCTTATTCAATTTATAAATGGGACACATCTTTCTTTCATGTCGTCTCAACTACAAATACAGATTATAAATAAATACCTAAAATATGGCTGCCTCGTTGTCTTATGTGTACAGTGTTCCCTCCCTAATTTGCAGTTCGGTTTTTGCAGATTCACTCTATTGCGGATTTTCATTTGTCACCATAACCTCATGTATTGCATGATCTTACTGTTTTGGCGCGTTTTCTTGCTATTTTTCTTCGTTGGACCAGTCAAAAGGGCAAATTTGGTTTACTTTGGCTTTGGTTACTTTGTTATTTTCCAAAAATGTCTGTAAGCGAGCTGTGTCATTGTATTTTGCGATATTTTTTTTTTATTGCTATACAAAATGCAATCCATGTTCAAAAAGCCAGAGTCCAAAGAATGCAATAAAATATGGAACCCCCACAATCTATGTGGAAATAATTTTTCAAGTTCACATTTCTTCACAGCTTCTGATAACAAACAGAAACATCCCCAAACCTAAAAAAACGTGTCCCAAATCAGTAGTTGATTTAGCATACCTCAGAGAGCTATCTCAATCCCACAACGAAAACGTCATTTTGGAGTACACTGCATCACGTGATACAAGTGCTAACCCCCGCCCCTTCCCCCCTTGTTTAAACTCAAAGGTGCACATCATTTAACAAAGCTTGTTAAGACCCTTTTATTAAAAATGTTAACTAATGCCGATGGATCATAAATGTCAAATGAAAAAATGTATCTCCTTCATCTGCATAATTATGCCCTCTACTTGGCAATTTAAAAAGCAGGTTTTTCTATTTATATTCCTCATGCAGTAAAAAGGCCAACGCGTCTAATTGCTAATTACCTTTTTATCACGAAGGTTGTCTGTCTGCTCTGGGCCCAGGAATGTTTCATGAGAAAACACCATTACTTGAAATGTCATCTGTGCAAGCCGCATCCAATCTACAGATGAGGCATGACAGAAAACCATTCCATATTTTATGAGACCATGAGTTAATTCAGAAGCTTTGAAACATCCCTTTAGACCCGTACGACAACTAACACAGATGTGGAGAGCAAGCGTTTATTTTAGTGTGAATGTGACCTGCAGTGGCCACTTTATATTTATGTCCACAGAATTTCACTTTAGGGCGCAAATCTGTCTCGTGCAGTACCGCGGATGCTGCACAAGCTCGGGCCATGGGGAGAGCGCAAGAAGGCAACATGACTGAACCCAAGCATGCACTGAGTGGTTGGGCTCGTGCGCAACACCGGCATCTACATGTGGAATTATTTTAGACAGGATGTAGAGATGAGAAGAAAATGAAGTACTGGCGCATAAGGGGCAGTCTTCTCGGTGGGGCTCCGTCAACAACACAGACGCACCGTTTTTTGTCTAAATGCGCACTTAGAATGCGTGTGCATAATCTGGTAGATGGCCGGGTATGATTGGCGTGTCCTCCAGGGAGGATGGGGCTGCAAGAAACCGATTGGCTGCGCTTGATAGTAGGGGAGTGGTTAGAATATTATGGTCCGCTCCTGCCTTTTGCTTGTGCGGGTTTTTGGGACAGCGATCGAGAGAGAAGGGACAAGAGAAAGGGGGGGGGGGCACCAGGGGGAGGCAAGAGAGAAAGAGAACAGGAGCTCGTGAATAGAGAGGGAAGGAGCTTCAGGCAGAGAGACTGGACCAGCGTTCAAACACTGCAGTCTTTCTTTTGCTTCTGTGAAGAAACTGTCCCCCGTTCCGCTGCCCAGCCGTGACTCCGCTGGACGTCTTGTTCTCCATCCCCACCTAGAGAGGAGGAGACAAACGCTTTCGAGCGCGGAAGGGAGGGAACAGAAGACGGGACACTTTGCCTTCCAAGTGAGAGTCTGGAAATTCATTAAGCGTCGTCAGCACTGAGGAACACCTTGTGAGGGAGTCGAAGAAGACGACTTGATGCGCCGTTTGTGTGGGCAGAGAGGAAGCGAGAGGAGGAGTAACCGCTAGGCACTTTTTGGGTAGAATTGGCAAGTTAGGGCAGAGGTACAAGAAGAGGGCTGTAGATTAGAGAGTTCACTCCATAGCGATTTGTTTGCTCGTGTACATTATCCATTGTCGTGCGCTTGTTCATGTTCCATTCTCACCCACGCCCGCATCCTTCTCTTCTCACTGCATGTCAGCAAAATCACATCTCACGCACTCTTGGTGCTGGGCTCTGAGACGCAGCGTGAGCGCAGGCTTGAGAACTTGCAGCGCAAACCTGATCAGCAACTTCTCATGAGAGCCCGTTGGACATTTCTGTATCACAGCAGCTGGGCTTGACAAGACGGGGGAAGTCAAAGCTCTCCTATCATCTGCGTGATTAAAGTGATCCCGGATGAACCTGCTAACCATCTTATCTGCCAGGGCGCGACACCTGTGTTTGAGGGATTAGTTGGGAGGCAACAGGGATGGTCAGATGCGTGTGCATGGATTAGGTCCTAAACACACAAGAATTTCACAGGTGTTGCGGCGGGATTATGCAAACTCTCTTGATGCATGCAGTGACATTACAGGCTTTAGGAATCAGGTGAATGGCAGATTATTATCTCCAACAGATTAATTCTTATCAAGCTATGACGCTTGGGATATAATTTAATCAACTGCTCCGGGATTTGAAAGTGTCTAGATCGACTTTTGAGGTAACCAGAGTATAGGTTGAAAACACGTTCAGCATTCAAGATCACCCCTCAATGACTTTGGCTCCCTCATTGTGAACTGCGCGCAGTGCTGAGTGACGTAGTTGCTTCTAAAAACTTGTGTTATGAGACGCTCAAGCACGGATGAGACGCCGTACCGGCGAAGTCCATCTCTGGACAGCAAGCCGGACACACCGCCGTTCACCTCTGGCTTCCATCGCTTCAGCGGAGAGTTTGAATACAAGCGGCCACCGTTTGCGTTTGGCTTCACCACCACAAAGGGGCCACAGACAACCAAGGGCCGCTGCGCTCAAGGAAAGAAGTACGTGGTGTTTTACCTGGACCTCTCCTTCATATTCCTCCTAGAACTGCGGCGGTGCAGGATGGCTGAAGGTTGTATGATGGCACTGCGATATGGGATGGTCTTCTTCAACCTCCTCTTCTGGGTAAGACAACATTTTATTGACTGTGGCTGACTGACCGACTCTTTTACACCTTGCTTGACTCTGACACTGCTTTGGATGTCTTGTTTTTGTCAGTGATTTATGAGAGCTTTTGCTTCTTTGGGATGTGGTCATGATGTGAGAGGAGAGAGTGAGAGTGATGGAGATGATGGATTTCAACGTCTGCAAAGCTTGCTGTGTGGGTGACTCGAGCAATTACTTCTTACGATAGTAGATGCTTAGTGTGAGTGTGTAGGCCGTCTTGTTTGCTGTATTAAGCTTTGGCTTACTTAGAGTGTGTTTTGTATGCACTTAATAATAGCAAACCCTTACCTGGCTGCGCTGTGCCTGCCTGCCGGTGCAAGCGTGCGCGTCAGCATAAAGATCTAAGTGAGTGTCAGTTTACGGTAGCTCGCTGATCGTATCTGTTAGCCGTGGAGCTCTCTGAGCTGTTTTGTGTGACTGTGTCACTGGCACTCCGATAACCCCGCAACAAATCACTTTCACTCACACTGTTAAACCTGCCATGTTCCTCCCCAGCGGATCAGATTTGAAGATCCTATTGTGTGTTTTGGCCACAAGTTTCCTCGACATAACACATCGAACTTGTCACGTAGTTTGTAAAGGATTTTGGTCCCCATGGCTGCCTTGCTGGCACTGTTTTTTTGATTTGCCATATTGTTCTGTTCTTCGTGGTAATGGAATGAACTGAATCCTGAAATACAATCTAGTTGCCCAGATGCAATCTCCCTTGGGCATCGAGCAACCTCTTCACTCGCGGATCTTCTTTCTGCTATAAAACTCAGTGGAGGAGAGGTCACAATTTGTTATTCGCGCGACTTTGTGCAATTGTGTGCATGTGTGTGTGTGTGTGTGTGTGTGTGTGTGTTGGCGCCATGAGAAAAATATTGACCACTTGACCACACTGAGCTACTGGCCTCTCGTCTGCAGAGAAGCCAATCGTGTTACAAACCTCCAGGTAAGAACTGGTAAAGGCATTCACTACGGAGCCTGGCTTCTTATCTGAGTCATACAGATTGCTGATGGCCAGTGCTCAGGTTCACCCAAATCAAGCCTCATTCACCATTGGGATTTTGTCAGATAATTCAAAAGTGAATACATGTGGACTTCAATTTAACCTATCTTGAAAAGTGTGATGTGGAATCTTTTGAGTTATAGATCATTTTAACAGTGGTTCAAATGCAGAAAATTTCAAACTGACAAAAGTCAGTGAAACGATTTCCACTTCAATGCATTTAACCTGACGCGGTTAAATTAAACATGCTCATACCGATACAGTGCTTTTCTCAACACCCATGTTTAATCGCACATTGAAACCACAGAAGCTGCTGATGGTGTGTTTTGAATTATACTTCTAAGATTTAACAAAATGTAATACAAGGGACAAATATTGCATACACACAAACACGGCAGACAGGACAGACAGCAAAGATGTGGCAGTCGTCCCTAGTTTTCATAAATGTAGATGTGTGAAGGGAAATATGAAGCAGGAGGGAAGGAACAGGCAAGTTAGTAAAATATTAATCGAGACTATTTAGATGTGAATGTTATTTTGGTGAATAAGTGATCAAATCACATGAACAGTTCATTTATTTTTAAGTAGAATGGCAGAGTCCTGCCTGGCCCCACTGTCAAATGTTTCCTGTTCTGCTTTGTCATAGTTTCAAATTCAGTTCAAGCTCAGATAAGAAAACATTTGGATGGTCTATAATTACCATTTAAAAAAAATGAATACTGACAACCTATCAACACCAATAATGTAGGCATACATCAGTAAGTAATTGACCAATTGAAATGACTCAAATACAATTTCTAAGATGGGCGCCAACATCATGCTTTCTGGATTCAGCCTCAATTCGGAATTAATTTGAATGTTTGTCCTGCAAACATAATCTGTGCAATTTCTATTGGCTGCCTGATTGCTTTTTTCACTGTTCAGCAAAGCTTAAAATGTGATGTATAAATGTATGGTATCAAATTAACGTCACAACAGGTGTCTTTTCAGGAGGCGTAGAGGTTCAAGTGTTAACAACACTTATTCAGTATGACCACAAAGAGCAGAGTTGATAAACAGAACTGACAGTGGGAAGTGGGAAGATCAGAGGACGACAAAGGAAGCCTCTACAAAGTCAGACTCTATTATTTTCTATATCCATGTGTTAGTCTTCTCACGAGTGCATGCTATCTGAGCTCGGCCTATCTGCTCTTATATACGATTGGTGTTAAAGTTAACTGGTCTCGAGGCAAGCGCTGGAGCCGGGACATTGTGTCAAGCTACGATTGAATGTTTTCATGACGTGGGTCAGACTTGCCGCGCTGAAGGCAAAACGACGATATGGAAATGGTTATGTTGACTGGAGAAGGCTGACAAACTCCTCTGCACCCACACATGAGCTGCAACTGTATGTAGAAAGAAAATGACTGACAGGAAGATGCACTACATTACAACTTTGAAGAGCCACAGGGGATGGCTCAAATCAACTTCTGGGTTTGAATAATCTTTGGTGGGCTTTCTTTGGCTACTACATACAGGCCAAAAATCGTTAGTTTGAACACTTGAAATGGTCAGTCCTGGTGATTAACTGCATGATGTTCCATTCAGGGTGTAGCTCGTCTCTCTCATCCTAATTCCGCATGAATATCCTCCATCCACGAGAATTCTCAGAGCCCTCATACACCGAAGCTTTGCTTCATTTTGTATATTGATCAATCAGTCTATCTCATCAATGGGGCAATTAAAAGGGCACGCAGAGTAGCAATATGGATGCTTTCATTCAAAAAAAAAGAAAAAAGGAAAAAAAACATTCAGGCAAATGGCTAAATAGTTTAAAGTGCACCGTATAGTTGTCATGATCCTGTCCTGTATGCTTTGTTTTTCAGTCTCCAGCCTGAGAGTGGGCTTTCCCTCATGCGCAGCACGTGACACTAATCATCCTTGTTTACGTAGCTGCCTTTAAAAGCCATGCCATGCCGACAATTGGCTGTCAGATAATTAAGCCTTGCTCACGACTCTGTCTCCAAGTGCTTTCATTTTCTAGACGCTCACAAGTTATGCCGTCAATCTGAAGAAGGAGTTCTATCAGGCCTTTATGGCCTGTGGGTGTCCAGAGGCAGCTGATGTCTACCGGCTGGCCAAGCGGAATGCCGAGGCAAAAACTACGCATGTTGTCCTTGGAGCTAACTAGAACCTGTTGACAATTTTTTAAATTTTACTTTTTAGGGCAATGCACATTAATGAGTAAGCCATCCGTGCTTGCGGTATCTCTTTTGTCTTGTTCCTTCCCTTCTCCTCCTACCCCTCCATGCATACCTGCTCACCGAGAGTAAGACAGAGGAAGAAAAGTGAATTGGAGGCAATTAACTCCAAAGATGCAGCTAGTTTACTCAACTATACAAGCAGCCAATCATCTTGTGCCCTGGTTAGACATCCACTCAAAAAAGAAAAGAAGAGCTCATTAGCAGTGACATCCAGTATTAGCGGTTATTGAAACCATGACTTTTTAAAATCATCAAATTTGTAAACAGCCCATGCCATGTAATAACGTAATTAGATGGTGTTCAAAAGAATTAAGCGGCTTTTGTCACACGGCATCAATTGAATAGCCAAAGTGCTGCTTTTTCTGGTGTGCTTGCCTGGTTCACTAAATGTCAGTGTGCTGCTTATTGTGCAGTGAGTTGACTTCATTGCCGTCATACAACACTCTTATCACAAGTCAAAACCAAAAAATGACGATGACGCCAACACTCAAAAACAGCAGATACTCATCGCAGTGTGGAAGTCAACATTTGCATTTCGCGTCTTATCAAAACACATTGATATGCAAAACTGAGTTTTCCTGATAATTGGCAGTCCCAAAAAGCTTTGGTGGGCTGGACGTGTATTAATTAACATGGCGCAGTGCACTTATGTCACATAGGCGTGTGAAGTAGGGTTGTGTACCTTTCATATTTGAACTGGTTTGTTTTCGATTTCCGGTATCGGGGAATCAGTACCGATACCCAAAATTGGTACGGTTAAGGATCTTTTCTGTGATTGTGGTAATAAATATACATTTATTTAAATAATAAATAAACTCTAAAATGCTTTGAATGAAATATTTATTTTGTTCAAAATATTAACTTTGACAAATAACAAAACATCGTGAATTTAAAGCACATGAGCCAGAGGATGGAGTAAAAAACAAAGATTTAAACATTTTACAAGTAGTAAAGTATTAATCATACAAACAATAAATGGAATATTAGAAATTACAAAGGGCGAAGCAAAGTATTTTGCAATGAACTGCACAAGAAAACAGTACTACGAAAAACGAAGATAATTAATCATTGTTTTCGTGTTTATTTTTCTTTGTTCCTCGTGCAGCTGATTTTCAAGAACACTCATGCTACATTCAGACCAAACACGAGGTGAGCATTTCTGGAAGTGCAATCCCATATACAATCTATTCAGTTTGCGCTGTCGCGCGGATGCGTGCGGGGCAGTGCGGTTCACGCATTTAGAACGATGGAATGTGGCAGCCAATCAGGAATGTAGCTCGTCGCACACAGCTTACTGCACAGGTAGTTTCTGAGTGGAGATTTTGGAGCGATGAAGGAAAAAATATATAATTGCAGTCTGTTGTCACATGGAGCTCTGCAACACAGCCAGCTCTCAGTACTTAACTACTTCACACACAGCAGCAGCAGCACGAGCACAGACACACACAGCTTGGTGAAATAAAAGCCAGGTAGGATAATATCATTGTGATGTTTGAGAACCAAGGGGTATACAACGTAGCCAGCATCGAATACCTGCCAGGGCGGAGCCAAAAAGGGAGCAGGCGTGGGGAATGGGGAGCGAGGAAGTGGCTGTTTCTGAATCTCAATAAGAATTGTTTTATTTAAAGCGGAAGAACTGTGAACCAAATAGCATTTAGCAGCAAAGTCACACAACCACCGGCGCCCAGGTTCAAATATTGTTTTTTTTCTGTTGGAGGAGAAGGAGGAGCCCTTTTTCCTCGTATAGTTCCCTAGTGACCACGAAAGACACGGGGGGCGGGGGGGGGGGGGCGAGGTGGGATTTTGTGTTCGGCCTGAACATAGCATAAGACTTGTTGCATGATGAGTTGAACGCATCGTAGTAGTAATGGAAATTCCATTTCATTTTGGAGAACCGACTCTTATGGCTCAGCTCACTTAAAAGACTCTTCGCCTCCCAAATGGCTCCTTTGATTTTCTTGTTGCTGAAATTCATTTATCATTAAAAGTAACTAAGACTCATGCGCGTACTAATGTAAAAAAAATATGAGCAATGCTTTATTTGTTTATTTTTAAATTATTCCATTATTTATTTCCTCTACGTGGAGCTACAAAAAAATTCTAAGCCCTCAACTGTTTTCAATTGAACTTTTACAAATTTAAGCTTTTAACAGCAGACAGAATCACTGCAAAACACAAAACAAAACATTGTAAATGATGTCAATTAAATTATGTGAAAACAAACAAATATAAAACAAACAAAAACCCCCCAACAAAGAACAGCACCCAGATAACTTGCCATATTTTTTGCTTGCAAGCTCTACATTCTGCCTTTGTAATAAAGTCTAAATGTGTCCAGATTTAACTCCTTTTCCTGCTGTCCCATCTTTTCTTATCTATTCCTTACGAGCTTGTTCGTGTTGACTCTCCTTGCTTTTTCTCAGTGTTCACGTTCCCTCCTCTGTGTGCTCTAGCCTCTAACTGTGGCAACTTTGGCCCCCTGTAGTCATAGACTAACTGACAATCATGCGTGGGCTCTCCGAAGTGAACAGTGAGGACAGCTCTGGTCGAAGAGCTGTTTCTTCACAACCAACACATCACGACACCTTAGACCAGTGGTCCTCAACTAGAAATGCTGTCGGTCCACTTTTTTTTTTTTTTTTTAATAAGACCAAGGCGGTCATGGGGGAGCAGGGCTATATGCCAATTTAGTATGGTCAAGCCAAGCTTATGCAAATCAACACTCCTCACAACCGACCAATAATGGGGTGCGTGAAAATAACGATTATTCACTTTGCCAGTACACAGCAAATAATGAGAGGTATTGTGTTAAGGCACACAAACTCTTTTATTTTGTTAAGTTGTGCCTGCTTAATAATAGAAATAGCCCTTTTAGGGAAATAAGACATTTTTACTTTAACTTTGTTAAACAGTAGTTGTCTTTTTTTCCCTTAATTTAACAAAAGCAAAACAAAATACTCATTTTACCAAAATAAATACTAAACATGAAAACAAAAATATTATTTTCATTTGTACAATTCCCCTTTTCACATCCCCTCTGAAATCACTGAAAAATATATCAGAAGAGGAGTTAAGAACCATTTTAAATACTGACACAAGGGAGCACAGGAATGTGCAGTGCTGTTCTTCCACTGAAGGTGAATGCAATGTCTGAGGCATGCAAATATTATTTGAGGACGCCATTGGGATGTTCATTTACCATGTTGCGGTGTTCTGCTGTTAAACAGCTGCAAAGATCCCCGGGTAGACGGGAGCAAAACTGCACACAATCGAAACCTCCCGCGATTCGTCTTGTCTAATTGTCTGTGTGCGGCTCTCCTGGGCTGAAGCTGTGAGCACACTGTGGCGTCGCGCATGCGTCTGTTTCCTGACACAATCATCCATTTTGAATGCGTGACGCTTATGTATGGGCACACCTTAAGTTCAGAGGAGCCAATCAGCGCATCGTTATCGCCGACATGCCCTGCTCAGCCTGCTCGTCTCCAGTTCCATCCATCCATCCATTTTCCGAACCGCTTGATCCTCACTAGGGTCGCGGGGGGTGCTGGAGCCTATCCCAGCCATCTCCGGGCAGTAGGCGGGGGACACCCTGAATCAGTTGCCAGCCAATCGCAGGGCACACAGAGACGAACAACCATCCACGCCCACACTCACACCTAGGGACAATTTTAGAGCGTCCAATCAGCCTGACATGCATGTTTTTGGAATGAGGGAGGAAACCGGAGCACCCGGAGAAAACCCACGCAGGCCCGGGGAGAACATGCAAACTCCACACAGGGAGGCCGGAGCTGGAATCGAACCCGGTACCTCTGCACTGTGAAGCCGACGTGCTAACCACTGGAATACCGGGCCGCCCCGTCTCCAGTTCGTCAAACATTATACACACACACAGTCGCGCTGCTGCGTCCTCTGCAATACATCTGTTCGTGCACGCAAATAATACAACGGATAATTTTAACAAGCGATCGTGGTAATGCGCAGATTATAGTCCAAAAATAGAAAATGTATAACGTAAAAATCCCTTTATAATTTATCATTTTATACAATTTGCAGAGGGCCCGGACAGAGGAGGTCGGCGGTCCGGTCGTGGATAGCGGTCCGCCAGTTGAGGAAGACGGCCTTAGACCAGTGGTTCTTAACCTTGTTAGAGGTGCCGAACCCAACCAGTTCAGATGCACATTCACCGAACCCTTCATTAGTGAAAAATAAAAATATGATTTTTTATTTTTTACAAATTCAAGACTTAAAAAACACATTTATTAAAAACAGAAAAATACTAAATAAAATGTCAAGACATACCATAAGTATACATTTTATTAACTGAGCACAAAATGAACCAGCCAGTGATGTCCAAGCGGTCATCACAAATTGACATGTTGAGTCGGGTGTGCCTTAAACTCCATGGCAGAGGCTCCGTCGAACCCCTGAGACCGATCCACCGAACCCCTGGGGTTCGATCGAACCCAGGTTAAGAACCACTGCCTTAAATCGAACCATGTAAAAAAATGGCAGTTGGAAGAGGACGTGAATCAGAATAAAGAGGATATTAGGATCAAATTAAACATTTGAATGTTACTGACCTGGTACGAAATGCTCCCTACATTTTGGCCACACGCTTTCTCTATTTTACCAACAAGAAAATAGAAGTATTGTTTAATTTATAATTATAGATAAAAAAAACCCCCAAGGTTCAGGTCCCACGGCTTAACCTGTGAAAATTTGCTCCTCAGAATTGCTCCTCAGAGTTAAAAAAAACAGTTGTTTCCAGCCTCGGAGTCATTGATAAAAATGTGGAAGTTGAATGTAGCGCATTTCAAGGCACTGCTTGATCAGGTTGGTGAAAAGTGCTAGAAATGTGCGATTTAAGCTTTTTTTTAATCCATCCATCCATCCATCAATTTTCTGATCCGCTTATCCTCACAAGGGTCGTGTGGGGTGTTGGAGCCCATCCCAGCTGTCTTTGGGCAGTAGGCGGGGGACACCCTGAACTGGTTGCCAACCAATTGCAGGGCACACAGAAATGAACAACCATCGGCGCTGACCCTCACACCTCGGGACGATTTGGAGGATTCCATTAACCTGTCACGTACCGCATGTTTTTGGAATGTGGGAGGAAACCGGAGAACATGCAAAGTCGACACTACCGGAACCTGGAATCCTGCACCTCTGCACTGTGAGGCCGACGCACTAACCAGTCGACCACTGGGCCACCCATTTTCAGCATGTTATATTAAAATGAAATATAGCATAGCCACACATTCTTCCCCTGTGTCACGTCTCCTCACCCACGTTCTAAGCAAGGCAAGGGCTGCTCGCTGTCAAGTCAAGTCAACTGTATTTATAGAGCACTTTCAAACAGCCATCGCTGCATACAAAGTGCTGTACATGGAGCAATTTAACATGCACAATAAACAGTAAGACAAATCGGTAATAAAGACGGTAGAAAGCACCAAACAGCAAAACCAAGAACACATCTAAGTCATGCTGAGTCAGCTGCTTTCACATGCAAACCAGGCTAAAACCTATTCCATTGCTTATCACCCAATTTCAAATATGATCACGCTTTTGCATTCGGCAGCTGTGCAACGTGAAGAGGCCTTTATCCCATACATGAGTTCAGAAACAAGCATTTCCGCATTATCATCCTTTTTTAAATCAATCAATACGAGTGAGTTTCTCTCTTGTGAAATTTAAATAAAGGTGAAAATCGTCTGGAGAATGTTGAATATTGTTTTCACATTCCGAGTACAGTACTGCAGTGTTGATGCAAAATTTGGGATGTGTTTCATTTCCAAGCGATGAAAAGAAATTGCTATAGAAACACATTCATTCAGAGCTGCGCTTTGTGTTGCTGTGTGCGTACATCATACCCTTGAAAAGAAAGTCAGAGGGAGACAACAGTTTTCAGAAAAATAGGAGTACCAATGTGTGAAGTGTTAAATATGCTGAAACCTTGGCCAAGTGTGTTAGGGGGGGAAATATTACCTCTTCCCAAACAAACAAACAACAAAGCTAATAAGCAACGTATGCAACCCAAGACGAATGCTGATTATCACCGAAATGTAAAGGTTGATGACTCTTGCATAAAATTGCAACAGTAAGTTGCTAAAAAATATGCAAGCTCTAACAGCTGGAAATTACCACAGGCCTTGTAAATAGCTCAGAGTGGAAAAGAAAGACCAGATTCTTAATTCTGAATGAATTTGGACAGCACAAAGGGGATTTTGCTCACTTTTGGAAGAGGGTTCGGGTAGGTGGGTGAGACCCCTTTCAACAGTGGCTGATTCTGGGACAGAGATGCAAGAGATAGGATTGCAGGCTGTAGGAAGAGCCTGAAGACATGTTCTCTGAAGTTGTGTTTACTTGTCGTCATAATGTAGGTCAGAGCCCAGTGGAAAATCCAGAGCGTGCCAGAGTTGTGAATGGATTGCATCCGTCTCCCATGATTTTACCAGATCAATAGAAATTGCACTTCTACTGATTTGAGATGTGTCTGACCTGCCCTGTTGAGCCCTAGCTGCCACACAATCCATCGATTCAAAGCGGGACAGGGGGACGTGTGCGGCATGACAAGCTCACAATTTGCATTTGCTGACTGTGGCATGTTTGTGCACACAACTCAAAAGGCAACAATATCATGCTCTCTCTGGCTTTTGGAAATGGAGCCAGGACACAAGGGATGTCTTCAGTCTTTACATAACCCCCCCCTTATGTCATTATGAGCTCTTTGAGCTTCTGTGTTTTTATTTCTCAAATCAAAATCGTCCTCGTGGGGCACAGTAGGACGCTCAGATGGACATTTAGGGCAAAATAAATGTAAAAATACTCACACTTCCACAATACACCAATATTCCCACTTGAATATTCACCTCAGGTTTTCCCTGGTTCAGAGAGATCATAAAGGCTGACCAGTGGACTATGAAATACAAATATAGTCTTTAGATGCACCTCTTTTAATCCATCCATCCATTTTCCGAACCGCTTGATCCTCACTAGGGTCGCGGGGGGCGCTGGAGCCTATCCCAGCCGTCTTCGGGCAGTAGGCGGGGACACCCTGAATCAGTTGCCTCTTTTAATCAGTTTATGAAATCATCATGGCTTGAACTAGGTGCTCCCTCAATCTTAATTTTTCAGCATTCCTACTCTTCCAACTTTGTGGGAACAGTTTAGAGAAGGCAGTTTGCCGTTCCATCATGACTGCCCTTCAGTCCACAAATATCACAACTGATCAGAAAAGCATTTTGCACGGCGGAAACATGTTCTTTGTTTAATGGTTGGCAACAATTTGAAGTGCACATGATCACCATGCGCGGGACTTCATTGGAACTGAGTATACAGCGTGCTAAGTCACAAGAAGCGATGCTGGCATCGTGTTGAATGGCAGAAAAAGACCTCCCGTTTGCAAACTACCATGCGACATGTAGACAAGGCCTGAGCTTTCCATAGGTGAGAGCAAAAATCGGGAGACAGAATCAACACGGCTTCTCCTGGTTGCAGCCATGTGGGGCACTCTTTTTGCCCCCATTTTTTTTAGGGGGGGGCACAGAAATCCACACGGTCCCCCCCAAAGACACACAGCAGCACTTCCCAAAAAGATATTGGCATGCAGCTCACTTATGAGAGGCTTTCTGAGGCAAAAAAATGACATTGGGAAATCATTCTCGCAGAATACATTTCTCACGTCAGAAATTCATTTGGTTGTTATAGCACAGAGTAGCCGATCTTCCCTTATTTCCACCTGCAAATTCTACACAAAACACAAAGAAAGACGAATGACTCTGGTAATGGGAGTCTCACTGTCCCCTACTCAATAAAAAGGTAAAATGTTGATTCTTAGTGCTATCAACATCAAGTTCTCTGAGCTCAACTACCCACTCAATCCGCGTTGCATGACATCAACTTGAAATGTTCACAATTTAAATCACATGAAACTGGAATACAAACTGGCTTACTTCTCACAACACTGAAACAAGGTGAAACCAACATTCAATGTAAAAATACTGGCAAAGGACTAATTGCTCTCAAGTTTTTTTAGCTTCACTTTCGCTGGACTGAGACAACACAAATGAAAGTAATCCTCGTAGGATTTAATTACAACGAAACCCAATGTCCCCGTCACCTTTAATCACATTTGCAAAAATGCAGAGCCTCAGAGGCTTCGAAGCTGTGACAGGTTTTTGTGAAGGCACCGCTTACAGATGCAACCTAGCACCACTAACGTGTAAGAATTTAAATACATTACATCGTAATAAGTCACTTGGAGAAACATGACTTGTCCTTGGGCGCCTACACCTGCACAAATATACTGGAGATAGATTCAAGGTAGGTGATGTCAAGGAGCTGTGAGATTAGGTTACGTGGAGGCAAAAATAAAAGCACCTGGAAGCAGATAGTGGAGAGAAAGTTGGTACAGCATGGGCTTTTTTTTTTTTTTTTGGACAACGCTCGTGGGAATTTGAAACCTACTCCAAGTCACCTGCCCACATGAATTGCAGATACACTAACTACTCATAGCAATTCAGTCAGTTGCCAGACTTTTTTTTTTGTTGTGTTGCAGGTGCTTCCACTGTGAGAAGGGTCAAAAATACCTCCAAGGTGCCTCAGAGACTTGTTAGCGGTGATGAAAAGTCCCTGAGTTCAGTTTCTCTCTTTTTTTTTTCTTCAGAAATGTTTGCTGTACAAGTTCTGCAAAAACTTCCTATCGGTGATCCAAAATTGCACTGCACCTGTCACATGCTCAAATCTTACCCATCTTCCTCTAGCTGTAAATATTATCCATTTTCCGAACCGCTTGATCCTCACTAGGGTCGCGGGGGGTGCTGGAGCCTATCCCAGCCATCTCCGGGCAGTAGGCGGGGGACACCCTGGATCAGTTGCCAGCCAATCGCAGGGCACACAGAGACGAACAACCATCCACGCCCACACTCACACCTAGGGACAATTTAGAGCGTCCAACCAGCCTGACATGCATGTTTTTGGAATGTGGGAGGAAACCAGACCACCCGGAGAAAACCCACGCAGGCCCGGGGAGAACATGCAAACTCCACACAGGGAGGCCGGAGCTGGAATCGAACCCGGTACCTCTGCACTGTGAAGCCGACGTGCTAACCACTGGACTACCGGGCCGCCTAGCTGTAAATATTAAATATTCAAATATGAGACGACTTAATGAGTGAGTGAGCTTTCACCAAATACTCCATCATCTTTCCAAATTAACCCTGGGCCTGAGTGGATGGAATAGTAATGCTCAGTGAGGGATGTGCTAATGCTTTTGTCAGTGTCAGTGTCAGGACATACAGTACAGACTTTCTTTCACCACGTCAGCCGAACAACACTCAAGCAACTCAGTACAGGCTTTGTTATTGTAGAGGTTTTTCTCAACATGCATTTAAAAGGGTTTGAAAAGCGTGACATTTGTAAATAAGTTAAGAATCAGCATTTTATAACATACCCAAACATTGCCTCATTTCTGAGACCATGGCCAATTCCCGTTGTTCGTGTCATCAGCTGCATGAGGGAGAATGAGTCTCAGGCCAGGAGAGCAGCTGACACAGCAGCCGCACCTGATTTTATCATCAAAATCTACACTGTACAGTCGACGATGATCCCTATTGTTTATGTTTTAACATTGTTCAACATTAAGATTTCATAAAAGTCAAAATGCCTATATTTTAATCCAAGAAAATAAACCTCTATTTGAGTTCAATTGGGGTGTTTCTTGCCCGCATTATTGAAAAAAAAGCTGGTTGACGAGAAATTTGTCGGTTCCGAGTAGCATTTTGCACTGAGTCAGCCAAACAACACAGAATAATGTCATCTGTGTAATGACTGCCACTGCAGCCTTTTAGAGAGAGGAGACTCTTACAGTGCTGTAAATTCTAAATAAGACAGGTCTTAAAAATGCTCCATGTTGAATATAATTTCCGACAGGAATAAAATATGTCTCTCCTTGACACACTGGGGTATTTCTGAAAGGTTAATCAAAATCACATCATATATCCTCCACACAGAGAAAAAAGGTTGCTCAGACAGTCATTATGCTGCTTCAGTAAGGGTCGGTGATCAAATTGAAACACCAAATTTTCGTGAGAGGAGAACATTCAGGTTTCTGAAACTTTGCGTTGCCCCCGAGAATTTGCGTGATTTGTTATATTTAGTGGGTTGGAGTTAAAAGACTACAGTATATGGACGAGAACAGTTCGTAGGCATATGCGCAAAAATGCATGCTTGCATGAATGTAACAGGATAGTGCACAGCACAGAAGGGCATTCATATTATTTATATGTATATATATATATATACACATATACATATATATGTGCGTGTGTGTGTGTCCAGATGATATTTACATTGTGTAGCCATTTGACGAAATGAAAATTGAATAAATTAAACACACCGTTTTTTTTCAGTGAATAAAGCATGTCGAAAGTTCAAAGTTTCATCTGCTGAAAGGATAAAGTGATCTCCAACTCCAGGAACTTATAATGTTAAAGTTAAATGAATGAATATGCTTTCAGTTCGTTTTATTTTATTTTATTTATTCTTTTAAATTCACATGAAGAAAACCTGAGGTTTTATTCTCAGAATGCTGACTTTAAAGTGAGAATTCTGAGATAAAAGTGAGAATCTTGCCAACCTTGTTTTTTTTTCTTCATTGGCCCTAACCTCTTCCGTACTCTCTGTCACTGAACTTTATTTTTAATTTTTTCTGTGACATGGGAGTTATAAAGTATTACTGCTAATGGAGTTTTAGCATTCATGCTGTTTTGTCTTTCATCGAGAACACCTTAAGGAGCAATATAATTAAGCAGCTTGGTGAAAAAGTGCCACCCAAGTTGTCCTTCACAAGTGAAAATATTTTACATCGTTTACGTGATTTGTACTTTTTACATCCAATAATCATCCAGTTTTGTAACATGTGTATTCTATTTCCATAGCACAATGGTAATACAGGACTCATATTGTATAAAATAATATATTATATTATATAATAACCCTTTCAGGCACATGTAACCTGATAACATGTTAAGCTGTCCAATGTCGTAACCGCTGTCCCTGAAAGGGTTAATAAATTGTAGTTAAAAAAAAAACATGTAAATTGCATTTGCCAATTTCTAATAAAGAAAAATATTTTGTCAAAATACCCTCCGCATTTACCATCAAGTGCATGCTTCGATCAAAACTTCGACAGTCAATCAGAATAACGTAATGGTTAAAAAGGTCACGTAGGGCTCCAATTTCCTCAAAGTCACAGAATCTGTCTGAAATCTCCTGCTCCCGCGTGGATAACATTTCAGACTTTTTTCTTCTGCTGAAGGGTGGCTGTCCAGCATTTTGCAACCAAAGGAATGTGTCAGCACTTTCCTCTTTATTTTATTTGCTGGATGTAGGAAGGGAATTTAGCTCTAAATGCCGAGACAGCACTGATCATATTTCATGCTTTGTTTTTGGTCTCTACCTCATTTTTTTCAGTTGTATCTCCCAGAAAAGCCTGGTTCACCAGCCAATCGGCATCACCTGCTAATACGCTGTATTCTCCCTTATCATCTCGATGAAAGTCTTCATGTCACTAAGCGAGGAAAGAAAACACTGAGAGTATTTGTACATCTGCTGAGCCATTTGAGCTGAGTGTGAATAAGGAGCGCTGCATAGTACCCCGAACATTCCTCCTGGAAAACGCTGAATGGAGTTGATGATTTTAGCAATAGTTGTTTGACACGATTTAATCCCACGGCCTTTGCACAGAGGGCCTGTTGTTGGATGATCCAGTGATAGTTCACAAATATAGATGTTTACCGATCCACTGTACCGTCGGCAATAAATCCCGAGTGCATCGCAGGTGCATCACCAGAAGACAGCAGAATCCCCCCCCCAACAAGCACTTCTTGTATAAATCTCTGGATGTTGGTTTTCAGTGGAAGCGATGCTAAAATTTCTTCTTCTGTAAAAGAACACTATCCTTGTGGAAACAACAATCAGGGTTCTATGACTAGAGTATTTGTCCCACTGAAAACCAGGAGCGCCAATTCCAGCTCTTTCACCTCATCCGCCGACAGCACACACACACATGCACGCACACATGAACGCACGCACGCACACCCTCTGCACCACAGTGTTCACACCTAGCTGGACATCGGCCACAATAGATAGAATCTTATTATTAAAGCCCTGAAATAATAGTAATGCCACTCAGGAGGCTATGACTGTGCCTGATTAGTGAGCTCACCACCCGTAAAGGGCTTTTTTACATGGTCGTGTGCAACTTTCAAGAATACTTCCCTTGACGGCTGTCTTTGTTATTTAATAAGCCGAGTCTTGTTTTTGGACAGCACTTTTCCGCTCTTTTACCTTCCCCTCACAGAGGCTGCTTGTTTCGGGAAAGTCTTGGGAGAGGTTGCTGTGAACTTTGCTGAAATGCCGTCCAATTTTGGCTGACAGACTCATAGCATAGATCAGACCAACACACGTTTGTGAAACAAATGTCTGTTTGCCACTTTTTGTGGATTAACAGTATTTATTTTTTTGCCATTTGCTGGGGCGACTGCAGTCTGCTGCTGTCGTTTGTTGATAGTTGGCTAACATCTCAGCTATTGGTCATCCAAGTCAGAGAGTGGTTCGCCCACCGTGGTACGATGACAGACAGCACCACAGTGCAAATGATCATGGGAGAGAGCGGGATATCTTATTATTTTGATTGTCTGGTAATTTAGATCAATTTCACCCTGTGACATTTCAAATGTGTGCTATTGTATTTTTGAGTCTTTGGCAAGCGACTAGAAACGGCTTGCCATGCTATCGGGACCTCTTGAACGATGTGTTTGAGAGACTTGATTTATTGTCTTTATGGGAGATCGGGTTTATTTTGTGTGGGGCTCGCCTCCCATTGGTTACCGCGTGAGTCGAACTACGGCATAAAAATAAGCTGATTCACTGTAGGATCATATATGGTTCACAGATCCGAGGCCTCACTTAACAAAGCACTCTCTTACTATACAACACAAGTGAGATTAAAATTAATGGTCATTGAGTAATCCATGCTGACAGACCTGAATTGTGAAAATGTTAAAATATTCATACAGGACACTTGAGGGCTGAGTGTGTCAAAGTGATGTGCGGCGTGGTGGAAAAACAGCATGCGGGTGTTGAAATCAGCACTTCACTACAGACATCCCTCTCAATTTGGTCGCCGTCGATGGATCATTGAGTCACATTCCGTACACCGTGAACCGCAGCCCACTCCAGGAAATTAACGAATTCTTTGAATGGCAATCCATCCACCGAGTCATAGGGTTGTAAAATCTGCGCGAACAGGTCCACTTACTTTTAGTCAGTGAACCACGTGAGACATGAATAAAATCCAAAAGACAGCTGTGACGTGTTGAAGATCCAGGCATATCCATGCATATGTCCAAGAGTGAACCTGCTGTCAGCCCGTCTCATTACAGATGGAGACCAGATGGAACCAATGAGCTCCATCACCACACCAACTCTGATTTAATAGGAAGGAAAGAAAAAAAAAACTTTTTGACACGTCTAATTGACAGAGTGGTTTCATGCCAGGCGCTTGCTTAAGTTTAGGGTGCTGCGCACTCCCGACTGGAATGCATCGAATGTGAGATTCAACTGAATCTGAATGGCTTTTGCATGTTCTCCTCATCGCTTTTACTGCAACTTCTTGTCACATTCCAAAACATGTTTCATAGACTCAAAATGCCCATGGGTTTTCTTGTGAGTGTGAATGGTAATTTGTCGATACTGTATGTGCATTGTGACTGACAAGGGATCAGACCACGGCGCATCACACCCCAGCTCTCATACTAAATTGCAGTGGCGGGCGGTGAGTTTTGGACCTGAGTCTTCAGTGGGTATTTAGTGACCTGATCAACCTCTTAATAATGCCATAACATCAAAATATGAACAAAAAAGAAAACACTGTATAACTTTGTCTACGTTCACACAGCCCAGCGTGTTACAAAACTGTTCCTAAAAACGCCTTTGCAGATTCACAGACGATTGTATGTATAGTCTACCTTCCAGCACTCTCACCCACACACATCGATATGGAAGAGGCTAATGTGTGGCATTAAACAAGAACATATACCAGACATATAACATCTACTATGTATTTGAGGATATTACTAAAAGAAAAGAAAAAGATGCCTTCATCTTTCAATACATTACCTCCAGAACGACAAACCCCTACAGTTCAGTACAGTACAGTATAGTACTACATAAAGTACTATACTACAGTAGAGTACTTTACAAACTATTTTGATCACTATGAAAACTTTATATAAATAAATATCATCGTACTCACCACTCAATTACATGGTGCTCACCAGAGATGCTAATGCAGAAGCTCCTACCTGTCTGTGTACGCTAAGTTGTCCGCTCATATATAACTGCTCTGAAATTGCCCCCCACTCCCTCAAAAAAAACCCCAATAAAAATCCGGATTGTAAACAAGTCACTCTGCAAAGCCGTGTTGTTTGAAATAGCCTCATATAGTCCAGTTTTTCTTGAAAAGTACGCAGTGAAAGTGAATTTTCAATCATGGTCCGATATCATCCTCAATCGTAAATCAAGCTTTGGCCGCACATCGAGCTGAACCAATCAGAAGCGATCGTAGCTGAACCAATGAAAGGACGGAGAAACTCACACATCACCGGGCCTTCTGCCTACTGAGCTGTGAATCTACAATCATTTGGCGAAAAGAAGAAACAGCGATTTTAATGGTATGTTTGTGGTCGACGCCTGCACTCGAGGTCCCGCAGGCGTTGGACGAAACAATATGTGCATGGCAGCACATTGAAGTTGAAATCTGATTGGACCACAAGCAAATGAACCCACAGAGGACTGGAAGCCGCACCGCCGAGACATATGTAGTGAAATGAAGACAAAAGACTGTTAGAAATAAATTATTTCCACTTCACTGAAGTTGGTAATGTAAGTCTGTGATTTGTGCCTACAGAGAAGGCTGTGAAGGCCCTGACAGAACAAGATTGCAGCATCCCCACGACCCTAAGCTGTATCAAAATTTAAGAATGGATAAGAGAACAGAGCTGATTGGATTCCAGTTTAGTTGGAGAAGAGATCCAAATCGAAAATATTGTCACTAACAAGCCCTTAGCCCACTGCACATTTTTACCGACATCATGGATCCAATTAAATCTTTGGATTATCCTATCAATAGAGTGGTAATGACTTGATGGCATTGTGCAAGAATCTTTTGAGTCAAGACCAGATTCATCGCTTGAAACGACACCTTCTTATTCTTCACCATTATTCTTTATCACTATTCATCATTATTAAACCTACATAGGCCACTCTTTTAATACGGTATATAAATCGTATTCATCTTTGTGATGTTTCTAGTTGTTCCCATTATTGTCGTCATATTTTATTCCAGCTATATGCAGAAATAACATGTATTATTTAATTACAATGATGTTATCATGCTATTCTGTTGATTTCACTCTGTTGGCAGAGAGATATCAAGAATAATTCTTCTGCCCTGCACTGATCGGCTGCTGGTCCAAATATGGTTAAAATCACACAGAGTTGTCTTTATAAAATACAGAGTATCTCCATCCATTCATTTGTCCACCCTGCATTTTAGATCACTACAAATTCCTGTCATTTCTGTGTCTGCTGAAACTGCAGCCAAACATAATATTTTGCCCCCACACTAATAGCTGTTTTGCTTTTTTACCATGTCTGAAAAATGAGCAACAGAGTGAATCAACAGCCACTGTGATTTATATGGAAATGAGCTAAATAGAAGCGCGTCAAATTCCAGTAACAGTTAGTGGAGAAGGCGACATTTCACAGTTTCTGCGATTGATAAAACAAAACGTTACATATGTTCCGCTTTGTAAACCAGATTAAAAAAAAGCATTCATGAATATTGCTGGGGTTTTTTTCCCCTCATCCTCGCTTGCACTTGCACAAACACACAAATCTTGTGTCTCTCATGTGTCCCAGCAGCATGGCCAGAATCTTAAACTAACCAAGTGACTTTGGATTATTTTGACCATCTCCACCCGTCCCGACAACCAAAAATTTCGCAACAATATTCAAAGCAGGGTCTATTTTGGGATAAACATTCTATCTCTCCTGTCTTCCCTTTTAAAGCGATTTGTGCATTCCAGCAAAGAGTCAGAGTAGATCAACCCATTCCTCAGATTCAATGTACGTGTGGCTAGTACACAGTGCACACCCAGGCACGCCACCACAAGTGAGAAACCTGAAAACAGTGCACATATGCTGCTTTCTATTTCAAAGTACCGGTAGTCATTATACAGAGGAGAAAAAACGCTTTGACTTTGGAACTTTAACTGCAAGTGTGAAGGTGGAACTGGTCGGTCACAAATCTTATCTGCTCTCCTGTGCTTCTAATTTTTGTTTTCGTCAGTCCAACGACTCCAAAATTGTCAGATAAGATAACCGTCAATGACTTCCAACTATAATATCTTATGTCCTGGGCCTGGAGTTTTTGGGTTTGAATGTCAGCAACAGCCTTTCTTTGTGGAGTTTGTATGTTCTACCAGTGCTTGCATTGTTTTTCTTCCTTTCACATTCCAAAAACATGCTTTCTTTGGTTAATTGAAAACTTCGAATTCTCTGTACAGTACAGGTAGGGCTACATCGTCAACAGGTGTGAATGGGATTATGAATACTGAAGTTCATTCTCTGGACGCACCTTGCGATTGACTGGTGACTAATCCAAGGTGAACCTTTATGCTAGGATAGGATCCAGAGCACCTATGATCCTAAACAGGATAAGCAAGACAGAAACTAGATGGATGGACACACACGCACACACACACACACACACACACACACACACACACACACACACACACACACACGCACACACAATAAGTGACACTGTGATAATTGGTGTGTGCAGCTCTCCAATAAAAGACAATTTGATACGTATCTCGATTCAAGGACGGACCATTTTAAAGTGGAACGTTTTCATTCGATATGGCACGACTCAGTTCGAGAGGCTATGATGCAATGAGTTTCTTGTGTAAAGTAACAATCACTACTTGTCAGTACTGTATATGTGGCATTTCCTTCAAAAAAGTTGATCAAAAACCAAAGAAATGTATTTATAAATCTTCTCTTTATGTAATAACACACAAGAGCTCTCCAAAGCTCGAATATTCAAGTTAATTCAATTCAAAGAAACAACAAATCATCAGTGGTATCAAATCGATTCAGAATTCAATTTTTTTATCGAGCCATCAGCCAATTTTAACACTACACTGAGACTGATTCATTAGACTACACTCATATCTTTTAAATTAATTCAAACATTAGACCACTACAAGATTAAATGATGAATATATATATTAAACCAACAAATATAAAAATTCCATCTGCTTATTGAGCGTGAAAAGAATATGGATGGGAGAATTTTCCTGGAGCATCTAATGGAATATTGCACATAAAGAAAGAAAGCAAGGAAGCCATGTCGGGGGTGTATTTAAAGGATGCCGAACAAAAGCAAAATGAGACATCCAAATGGCTTGAGAAAAAAAAAGACTGGGTGGGCATAGAGTGATGTGGAGCAGGGAACGAACACCAACCCAAGAGAGGATTGAGAGAATGAAAGAAGATGAGGGGTTATGGGTCGCGTTGTCTTCTCTGCCCTTGTTCGTGTAATTGAGTTCCAATTGCAGCGGTATGGACCGCATAGTGGTGCAGCAGAGAGTCCAAACAGGGTAGGTTGCACAAAGCAGCGGATGCCTCTGTACCTTGGGACCTGCACGTGCACGTGGAGTGGTGCAGAGCCAGAAGAGCTGGCAGTGGAGTGGAGGCGCCGGGGAGAGGCGGAGGTTGCAGGAACAGGTGGGGAAACAGCAGGTGTCGAAAGGCAAAGAAAAAAAATACCGCATGGCTTGCGCCCAGGCATTCTTAATCGTGCTGTGAGAACCTATTTGATGCCAAATAATCCCGATTTGGAAATAAAACGATTCAGTCATTGTGACGTCGCCGGATGCGATTCAAAATGCCGGTCTTTTAGAGTCACTCATTAATGTGGTTATTGGTTTCGAAAGACAATCAATCAATCTTGTGACAAGATTGATTTGATCTGATCTGAACCCTTGCTCCTGATCACCGTCATCCGTGTGGGAATGAGAGACAGCTAATGGCGCAGATGACTGTGCGCTTCATTCACATAGAAACAATAATGGCTCGAGGCTCCGAAGAATGAATACAAAAGTGCCCCACTCAGAATGCTTGGTTTGTACTTTTGTACTCATTTGACAAATGATTGATTGGTAATACCTGGCGGACCACTGGCCTTTAGCAAACACAAACTGGACCTCTTTGCCTTCCCAAGGTATCTGTGATTAAATGCACTTTCTTGTTACCCCTGCTATATGATCTGGCATGGTGGCTAATCTTTAAACATAATGATTACATAACACAGAGATTAGCGATAGAAACTGCCTCTGTATGGATGTGCACAAAGGTTTCCACCTAAATATTCACAGGATGCATTTCTTCATGTCTGCTCTTGTCGCGGAAACCGTGAAACTCTCAACTAGGCCTTGTGCTGATCAAATGGTTTCGCAATGGACAACTGTTGTTATCGCGCTTTTCTCATGTCGGGACCTTGGGCCGAGCCAAGCAAGGATACAAATGAGACCTCAGAGGGCCTTCAAGGCAGCTTTGTCAATTGTTAACAAGATCAAACATGCAGCCCAAACACAAATGTCCTCATGAAATTTGCATTTCCGTAAAAGGTTGCGGGCCGTGTTTACGTAAAAGCCTGCATGTGCAACAAGAACCAAAATATGACCGTATTTTAAGGCTCTCGAGTGCAATTGCCCCAGCACCTTGATCTGATGCTGCTATACAGCCTCTGTTCAGTACAAGATTTTCTGCACATTTCCTATAAATACTTGAAGGTGACACCAGGGCTAAGTGAGAAAACTAAACACATTGTTCAAGGTTGATGTTGTGCAAGTTCCGTAGTACACAGAGAGACAATGTACAAATGCAGGAAGCCCATTCAGCGCTCTCATTATCCTTGCACTCTGCTACTTACTGAGGCATGCTAATCTGTCAGCAATCTTTCTCTGACCAGCAATTATTAGACACCCTCCTGATAAATACACTTCTAATTTGAGTCAAGACTCTCCTTGCGAGCAAAAATAAAACCTCTGATTCTTCATAATTCTGACCAAATTATTATGAAACTGTATTGAATGCATCAAATAAACTAAACTAAATTGTGGTATGAAACACGTCAAGTGATACTTGCCGAGAATTTAAATGTGATATTTGCATCTGTTCCCTTCACCTGCAAATAGACTCTTGACGTTTTCTCATCTAGATAATTACCAGAGTAATTTGGTATTCAGGGAGGGGGGCACATGAATTAGTCTCTCATCTCAGTTCTTCAGATACCGACACTTTCTGAATATGAACCTAAAATACAGAGGGCCTTTGGCAAATGGATGAGAAGCATCAATGTTACATCCATTGCAAACCTTTTCAGGGCACGATCAAATCAGAAATGTAGTTGGATATTTGATTCAGTATATATCCTACATTACTCACAAAAAGTTCAGGATATTTGGTATTCAGGTGAAATTTCAGGACGAGCCTAGAATACATTCAAACCTTTACAGGTGAACTTAACGTGACCTCTAGGCTTTTGAATGCACATGTCCAACTGGTCAATGTTTCAGTACTTTTTGCACAAGTTGCTGTTCTCTAACGAGGAGCTTAACGCAAAATTCATAAAAGGTGTTTGATTCTTGCATCGACCAAGAAATTCCCAGCTGTCCTCATTACGCTGCTCACATTTTGACATCATGAGTGTCACGTTGCGAGGTGGTGATGGACCCCAAAAAATCAGGTAGGAGGGAGGAGCAGGGTTTACATGAAGAATCGTATTGATAAAAACACAGAAAACTAAATCCAAAACATCCATCCATCCATCCATCCATCCATTTTCCGAACCGCTTGATCCTCACTAGGGTTGCAGGGGGTGCTGGAGCCTATCCCAGCCGTCTCCGGGCAGTAGGCGGGGGACACCCTGAATCAGTTGCCAGCCAATCGCAGGGCACACAGAGACGAACAATAAATCCAAAACAAAGTCCTAAAAACAAAACAAATCCCAAGTATCAAACAAAACCCAGGCTGTAGCTAAAAACGAACAGTCACTAAAACATGATCGAGAACATGACAAACAAACATGACAGCTACAACGAACAAACAAACGATGACCCGACACCGTGCGGGAGTTTTTTTAAAGCAATAATTACATAATGACCAACAGGTGTGCAGCTGCAGGGAGAGCCCTACGGTGCCACCTGTTGGTCACAAACAGAATCATGACAATGAGACAACAGTACCTTGCCTTTGTGATGCTTCAAACAGGACGTTCTCAGACGGAAGTGGCCACTGAGCTAAATGTGTCGGAGTGTCACCAGCAAGTTACAATAGAGATTGGGAGAGTCACAGAAAGATGTAGAGTGGACTTCCTTTGGCCACTGCAGTGATGGCCACAAATGTTTGAAGGAAAAAAATAGGAAATAAGATATCCTTTAGCTCAAATGAAGCAAATACATCTCTCAGTTTTACTCAGATTGTCAAATTGGAAGTGATATTTTATGTTGGTTCATATTTTTGTTGTAGTTTTTAATGAAAATAACTTTTTATTTGTAAATATTACAGGAATATTTCAAGCGACCTGACTGACAGCAACAAAAAAAAAAAGATTGTAAAAATTGAGGACAAATCTTGACAGCCCTTTAAAATTTGTATTTGAGTACCCTTGCATAGATTAATCCATTGTCAGTATAGACTTGAGGTGTTGTAAGTCAAGACAAGCCTACTCGCCATCACAGGCATCATTTTCACAGTTGCCCGCTGTCCATCGTTGCAGATGTGGATGACGAGTGGGAATTTGAATCGAACTGTAGTCCATTGTGTGTCGAACCTTCCCCTCCACCCCCCTCCCACCCACCGGAACATCCCAACAACATTAACATATACAATTTCTCAACATATATTGATGTCATCTTGTTTTCTACTCAGCAAAAGCCTGCTGAGTCTCATTTTGAAGCGGAGGGTTTTACAAAGTACTAAAAGCTTCATGCGGCTCATATTGGTGTCAGATGGCCTGGGGCGTGGGAAAGGATGAACTGTGACTGTTGTTCTCTGAAAGTGTAGCAAGAATTTGAGGCAAGTCCGAGAACTTCTTTACAGACCACTTAATGTCCAAATTGATGAATTGATCGCTCGTTGAGCTGAATTTTTTCAATTACTCAGAGCTCAGGCAGATTTCCTTTTCTCTGGTCTTTTTTTGGCGATTCGTTGTTACTGGAACAATCTTTTTCCTCAGGCATTTGCTAACAGATCTATAATCCATCTCACAGTTTCTAGGAAATGTTCTCCGAGTAAAATTAGACTGTCACTGTCACTGGCTGTTCTACCAGTAGGACTATCGAAAGACATTCTAAAAGTAGCGCCAGCTCTCGTGGCCATATTCACCATAAAATAAACATTGGCTGCAACTGAATTTCAGAAAGGCACAGCACCTGGTTGTAGCAGAAGCACACATGCTCCCCCTGGCTTGACTGGGCTCTGTTTGATCAATGCATCTCTCTCTTCCCGTTTACCACTTTGACTCCGAAGCCATTCAAGTCTGTACATAGCCACCATGTTTTAGCCCCTTGCTTTCTGGTCCACTGCCCTGGAGTAAATGCACAGGCCTTCTGAAATATTCAGTGCACAACCTTCCCTTTTCCATTGTTGCTTCAGCCTGGGTGGTGGCTGAGCAGAAAAGTGTGAAATTCTCCTTTTTGTTGTCAATGCCCACTTCTAACAGCGAGATTGGTTTGGTTGAGCCTGCTTTATGTCTTCGTCCACCCCCTCACCCACACAGCAACTGAGAGGATTTCCCACATTGAGGAAGCTGTTTGACAAGATGATGATGTAAACAAGCGGTGGCGGGTGTTGTTGTTGCTCAAGCAGGGCAACAGTCTTGATGCACCTCTCAAGCCCTTCATCCACACGTCTCTACCGACCTCACACCTCCACCTTCAGGCAGGGAATACATTGAATCATTTCAAAATAAATGTATTCTCTATTTCTGGTTTCAAAATAACGTGTTCAAATTCAAAGGTGCTTTATTGCAAACCTTAAGAACACACAATCGGAAATGCGGTATATGTGCAAATTTACATTTTTGAGATAGATTTCTTCCTTCTCATTCTCGTTGAGCTGATCCAGTCCTTTGACAAACTGGTGTTCTGCTTCCCACAGATCCATTCATGTACCACCAATGCCCAGACAGACGAATTTCAATTTAACCGCGTAGCGCTGACATTTCTCAATGCTGATGGACTACTACAGGAAACAGCTCTTCCCTCAATAAAAGGCCATGTTTTTCCAACTATGTTACCCAGACTCAAATCCACCAAAGTCAAGACACTTACAACAGCAACAAAAAACACTTCATCTTGGTCAAACAGTTATTCTTTGTTGAGACGACTGTTTATAGTCAATAAAACTGTTAACAATTATTAGTTATCCTTAGCAGCCAAGTAACACAATCTGCTCTTATAGAGACGTGCAAAACTGTAAATAGTTTGTACAAAAGTCACATTCAGTTGTTTTGATAACGGGGTTGGTTTTTTTCCCAAGAATATTCATTTTGACAATAGTACATTAATGTAGTCTTTTAAACTTGAAGCAACTTCCAGTTTCCTTCCCCAGCTTGCCAAATAATGACCGTCTCTTGATTTTTTCCACTCTACAAATTATGACATTTCCGGCTTAACGGTGGGGGTTTGAGGTCTGCCAAAATGTGGGGAGGAGGGGCATGAGAAGGGAGGTCTGCAACCAGAGCCTCCTCTCGGAAGGTGATAACAAGATGTAGGGCAGACGGGTTAGTGGAGGGAGGATAGATGACATGATGAAGGTGTCTCTTGGGAAAAGTCATTGATGAGAGGGTGGGGGAGGGAGGATGGTAGAGACAGAGGGGAGGTGTGCTAAAGAAAGAATCCAATACAATTAACACGTCAGGAATTAGAATGTCAGTGGAGTCAAATGGATAATGAGGGAGGAAAAATGAAGGACTGGTAATGGCCCTGTGTAGTTGTAGCATGGAACATGTAAACACGTGAGGGAGTTTGGGACTCTCACATTTGGTTGAGGAATTGGAGACATGTTTGGCCATATTGTACAGATCATTTGTTTCAGCCTAAACAAGCAAGTACCCTTCTGTTTCCCAACAGTGACTTCATAAACTAAGCCGCAGTGACTGTGCCAAGCTCATCGAACAAAAGCTTCTCTTGAAGGAGTTTTCCTTACTTGGAGTGGGAAAACACAAGCTTCTAATTAGATGGGATTGTCATGGCTCAAAATGATGTTAACACAGAAGCTTAGAGAAGGCGCTATTTTCGACAGTAGGCTAAAAATGCTCTCCACTTTGACCCATGAGGCTCGGTTAAAAGGAGTAAAACCCTCCTCCTATTTATCCATCCATCCATCCATCCATTATCTAATCCGCTTATCCTCACGAGATTCGTGGGCTTGCTGGAGTCTATTCCAGCTGTCTTCGGGCAGTAGGCGGGGGGCACCCTGAACTGGTTGCCAGCCAATCGCAGGGCACACAGACACACAACCGTTTGCGCTCATAAGGAACAATTTAGAGTGTTCCATTAAACCTGCCCTATATGTGTTTGGAATGTGGGAGGAAACCGAATTACCCGGGGAAAACCCACGCAGGCACAGGGAGAACACACATACTTTTTTTTTTTCAAATACTCATTGGATGATTTAAAAAATATATATTTTTTTGTAATTTTAATGTGATGGTAGTCAGCGATGGAAATAAACCATGTGAGTGTAATTGTAGTGCAGTTGCAGGTTTTTTGTTGGGTTTTTTTTTGTGAGTATTGCAATGTTCATGAATGTCGTTAATGTACTCTCGCCTGCTGAGCAAATAAATCATCAAAAAAAAAAATACCTGCCTGCCCTGAGTGTCCAGGCTGTCTCTCCAGTTGCCCCCATCTGACACCAGAGCCCATCACAACTCCCTCAGCCGATGCGCCACTGCAACATTAAAAAAAACAAAAACAAAAATGGTCGCAACATTTTACCCTGCGTGTGCAATGCAAACGACATAAGAGCAGTCTTTTGATGGCCAAAGAACATTTCTTTGATCACAAGTCTGTCACCACTATCTTGACTTTAATTTTTGACATTCACAGATTCTTTTTGTGTCATGCGCCGTACTCTCTGTCTTTTGCACTGGCCTTCCAACTCTGTCCCCTTTTCGCTCCTTTTACCCCACCTTCTCGCTTGACATTCATAATTTGTCATGCCACAGTGGTTCTTCTTGGTCTCCTTCTCTGTCTCCCTCACTTCTGCTTTGTTATGCCAACGACATCCCCCCCGTAGACGTCTCATTGGTCACTGTCCGCTGAGTTTTCTATTACCCTCTCTCACTAAGCCCTCCTGTTCACTTCGCTCCTCGTGTGTTTGATCTCATGCAGTCAGAAATTTGTTTTCCAGACAGCATCCTGCGGAAGTGCTTTTTTTTCCCCTCTACAACATCTTTATCAGCCGAGAACACAAAGATCGCACATTATGGAAGAGCTTCTTATGTAGCTCAAAGCTTGGTCCAGATTTTAATTCATGAGAATGTCTTTTTTGTGTGTGTGTGTGTGTGTGTGTGTGTGCCTTTCATTGGTCGTATGGACCACTGAACTGAATGCAATATTAGGTTATTAAGTATCAAAAAGATGGGTGTTTTTCCTTTGTGCAATGCTCGTGTTCCCTGCCAAAGGCAACGGTGTGTTTTTGTTGTGTTGTTGACACAGTACAGTGAAGAGGCAAAACAAAAGAACTGGCAGATCAAGACGCACAAGGTACAGTTTTAGTCGGCAAATGGCAACAAGTCCTTCGTTTCCGCACATGCAGGGCTAAGCACAATATTATCTGTTGCTTGTACATGTTTTATGATGCCGGGGTTTATTCATATAATTGGTAACTTGCATACAGTATACTTTTTCACCTCATTTTATGTGGCCATCTTAATGACGCTGGGTATTATAATTAATGTATTGTTGTCACATCATACTATTTATTAAGAGAGGAAACCTTTTGATCCAAAATTGAAAACTCAAAGGTGCCAAGAGTCGAAATGTTGCATTGCTCAAATAACATGCTGTGAGTAAAAATGGCAAATGGTCAGGGGCAGCAAGGCCTTCTCCACTGGCTTCAACTCTTTCAGAAGCCCCGACCAACTTTTACAACCTAAATTCTAAAACTTGTTTTTCTATTCCCTTCATTTGAAGATGTTTTTTTCCTCCTCTGATTCGTTGGTCATTGCAAGTTCCACGAGCAAAACAAATTTCTGACCAGGCCGCGGCCCAGTGGTCCAGTGGTTAGCACGTTGACCTCACAATGCAGATGGTCAACTGGTTAGTGCGTCGGCCTTACAATGCAGAGGTACAGGGCTCCAATCCGGCTGTGGCCTTCCTGTGTGGAGTTTGCATTTTCTCCCCCCGGGTCTCTAGCTTTTCTCCGGGTGCTCCAGTTTCCTCCCACGTGCTAAAAACATGCATGGCAGGTCAACGGAACATTCTAAATTGTCCCAAGGTGTGAGTGTGAGCGTAGATGGTTGTTCGTCTCTGTGTGCCCTGCGATTGGCTGGCAACCGGTTCAGGGTGTCCCCCCACCTACTGCCCAAAGTCAGCTGGGATAGGCTCCAGCACACCACCCTTCAGAAAATAGATGGATGGATCTCTGATAAGTTTGATGTATTCTCATTAATTTATTTTGGGGGTTTTGTCAAATTTTAGATACGAGTATTTATATCTAGACAAGTATTGATTCAGATTTGCTCCACTTGAGCCCTAACCCTACTTGGTACAGTTGCGTACTATTGCGACACTTTTTTGTGTAGTGTTGTTGCTTTCTATGACTGTGACAGGATAGTTGCAATATCGGAAGTACGTGAAGTCATGTTGGTCCACACTGTAGGCCCAGGGACCAAATGCACCGTTTGCCACTGGTAAAAAGCTGGTGTCTCAGGTTAAAATTGCCTGCGGTGTTGAAGAGTAAATCAGAGCGGGTTGCTTGCGGCTCACTGATGGCTCTGTTGCACTTTTTAACCCTTCTCTTTGTCAGAACTCTGTGGTACATCAACAGCGAGCTCTCAAAGCCGGGAGACACAGCGATGCTTCATGTTTCATAACGCCACATGCGGCCAACAACAAATCCTCCCAAATAGTTCTGAAGGCACCGTTCGGGGGAAGAATGACAGCATTGTTTTTTGCAAAAATAATTAAAAGCCCTGTAATATATGCATACCAGGCCGGTTGTTGATGTGACTAGTAATTGGTAAATGAAGCATTGTTACCAGCATGCTGCAAGAGCACTGTCGGCCACTATTATTTTGGTGGTGAAATACTTACGCATGACGGCAGTGACCACTTAAAACGAGTCGACAAGTGCACATCAACATTGACGCTGTTGTTTTCAAAATCATCCACTTTTTGAAATGTTGTTTTTAACTGTTTGAAGACTTTTGTTTAAAACAGTGATGTGTAAACATCCCCTGAAAAATAAAATCATTATTACAGTCATATACAATACTCACAAAAAAGTCAGGGGTGAAATTTCAGTGTAACCGTTACAGGTGACCCTAATTTGACCTTCTCTAACCTTTTGAACGAATGGAAGACCTGCTGTGAATGTTGCTGTTCAGTTCCTTGTTAGAGAACAGCAAGTTGTGCAAACACTACTGACACACCGAACATTTGGCCACAGGCACTCAGAATTTTAGAGAAGCTCAAATTAGGTTCACTTGTAAAGGCGGTTGACTTGAAAGCCGAACATCCTCAACTTTTTCTGAGTCCTGCAGTGTACTTTCTTTAACATGATCTGCTTTCGTATTGAAATTCAACTATAGAAAAGCTATTTCATGATTCTGACTCGAGTTACTTCCAATGACACATTTAAGCTTTCGAGTGTGTATTTGAAATCTAACTAATAAGCACTGCATTCATTGCATTGACATTAACAATTGGTAAAAATAATAAGCGACTAATCCCATTTAGCCATAATTGAAAAGAAACTAAAATGATGAAATGAGCAAAGGAGATGCACCAGCTCTGTGGACATTTTCAATTGGGGGAAGCCTAAATACACATAGAGCAGATCTGAGGGTGCAGCGCAGAATAAATTAAGAAATAATTGGAAAGGAAGGAAGAAAAAAACAACAGAATGCATGTTTGTGTAAAATACATTTTGGAGCCGCCATTTGAGCTTTGATTGCAAGTTTTGCTTCATTAATTGTTATAAATTAAGCATGCGAAAAATCTGCCTACTGCCCAGCCGATCTACCAAAGCACAAATCTTTGAGCTTTTCCTGAATTTCTGCTGGGGGCAGGTCCAGTAAAATGTCGGTGTTGAAATCTGACATTTGTCCAAACGATGGCCTGAAAAAAAAAACATTTCCGGCTCATTATCTTTTCATGTTGTGTGTCTTCCTGACTTTACCCTTAACGACAATCCTCCCAAAATGCCAATAATCCAATATTTGTGATGGCCTCGCCTTTTTGGGGGAGGGCCAATGAGTGGTTTTTGTCACAATATTTGTCATGAATGTGTCACGGGGTGGTGGAGAACCCCAAAAAGCAGGCAAGAGGGAGGAGCATGGTGAACTTGGCAAACAATAAGAATCCAAAGTAACAAACTAAAACCCTTGGCAGAAGCAAAACACTAACAGCAACGGAAGCAGCAACAATGACTCGGCACCGAATGGTCGGGCCAGGAGTCCTTTTAACAGAAAAGCTACTAATGACATGATGACCAATAGGTGTGCCGCTGTAGGAGGAGCCCTACAGAGCCACCTGTCGGTCCACAAACAAATCAACCGTGACAGTGTCAGTTAATGTTTGTGGTCATTGTTTAAAATAAGGGTGGACATTTGTTAAGGAATTATTCCGCTAGAAGTAGTAGTAGAACATTGTTGAGGAATTTCACCTTGCTATGAGAACTATTGATACTAGTCTCTGTCCTGAACATCTGCTGAAGTACTTAAAACAAAGAATGTAGTGTGAAGTTTAGATCCTATTTCCCCTTGGTTAATTAACAGCCCCCCAAGGATTTTCTTGCCTCCACCACCTCATAAAAGTCCCTGAAGGCTGTCAAGTGCCTTCGAAGAGGAACCCTAATCTCAAGATTTGTGGACCAGCAGCAGTGGTCTATACTTTGTCATCATGTCAAGATCGAGCTTTGCTTGACTTTCTTTGTCTCTGATTTTTACATAAGGGGAAGGACTGCCCGCCCCTAATTAACATACTATGCCTATATATACGTGTGACTGTAGTTGCTCGGGGCTTCCTGATGAAATCTGAGACTCACAGGAGCCCGAATCGATTCGTGTTGCGTTGTGATAAACTGAAGAAAAGACAACGTGGTGTTGGGTCTTCTTCCACCTTATAGAGAGATAAAAGAACCTGTGTCCAAGGAGGACCAAGAGCAAATTGACAGCTCCCATTCCTCAACAACATGTGCTGGAGTGGGTGTCTATTGCTGTGTGGCCTGATGATTACTCCACACAGTCAAATAAAGGCATCATTGAATGAGGGCAGTTTATAGCACCGGACGCATGTTTAAGTGCTGCCCATTGGTGCTCTTCGAGTCAGTAGAGGACTTGGATTACAATGTAATTATTTCACACTGAAATACAAGGGCACTTTTCTGAACACTTAGATACAGCTTTATTAAAGGTTTGTGCATGCAAAAACAGGTTGGCATGGTTGCTCATGCAAATTGTTGCCAAAGATGTTCAACTAACTGGGCGCAGCCAGGATGATGAAAGGCAGAGTGATAGATTTATTTTTTTCTACCTGAGTAATATTTGTTTGACTCTTCCATGAACACTTCCAGTAAGTTATCTCACTTCAAGCTTCAGTTTGCGCTTTGCGATATGCTCCCAAATGTTCCTTGGGGTAAAACATCTGAGCTGCCTAAAGTGCAAAATGCTCTTTTAAATACAGCCATTTCTGCCACTTTCACATCCTTTTGCCAACAGGTGCACACTCAATTCAGCAAAAGTGGGTATGCCAGTAAATTTTGCCGGTCCGTCATTCGCCAGCAGCTGGGCCGTCCATCCGTCATCGTCAGCCCTTCATTATTTCAAGCTGACCAAATTTGTCATCATCAGGCCGTCGATCAATCATCGTTATTTTAACCGTGCCCCCGTCATCGCTAAATTACAGCTCTTCACTGCTATTTTAGGACCGTCAGATATCCAGGACGCCTGCGACCCTCGTCAGGATAACTGGTTCTGAAAATGAACGAACGAATGAATTAATATACAGTATAAATACACACACACACACAAATAGACTTGCCAGAGTCCATGCAGGAGACTGATGCGCGCACAGGGCGTCTATAAGATCTTCGCTTACGGATGATGTAAAATTGGCCACAGGGTGATCACAGATCACCACTGTGAAGTGCGCACTTGGAATGCGTCTTGCACTCCAATCATTCATGTTCGTGTGTGACAAATTGCTTGAGGTAACTGGGCTGGCATGGCTCCAAGATTCTATCTCTCCCGGTGCTAGGTTCAACAATACATTGCGGAGCTGTGAAAATAATGTATACATGTACTTAAAATGATTTTTTTAAAAACAGGTTGGGGGTTTAGTCACTACTGAGCGGGCTCGAGAAGCCCCCGGTAGCGCCATCCCTGGAAATGGAAGACCATTGAAAATCCATCCATCCATTTTCCAATCCGCTTTATCCTCACAATGGTCGCGGGGGGTGCTGGAGCCTATCCCAGCCGTCTTCGGGCAGTAGGCGGGGGATACCCTGAACCAGTTGCCAGCCAATTGCAGGGCACACAGAGACGAACAATCATCCGTGCTCACACTCACCCCAATTTTGAGTGTTCCATTGACCTGCCACGCATGTTTTTGGAATGTGGGAGGTACCTGGAGAAAACCCACACGGGCACGGGGAGAACATGCAAACTCCACACAGGAGCACTGGAGCTGGAATCGAACCTGGTACCTCTGCACTGAGAGGTTGACGCACTAACCACTGAAGCACCGGGCCGCCCCATTGAAAATCATTTCTAGAAAACTTTCCGCATAGCTAACAAAAAATATTCTTCTGCAAATGTATGTACTGTACTGTATTTGTGTGTGTGTGTGTATGTGTATGTACATATAATATATATGTATGGAAAAAAGCAAACTAATAATGTGAAAAGCCCATCTCTCAGTATTTAGACAGTAAAATCAATCAATCATATGATTCTGCAGTGAGTTGATGACAAGGTACAGTACATCTACCTTTAGGATATTTAGTGTGATGTATCGACATTTTCCCCACGTTTGACATAAGGGAAATAAGCTAAAGGATATTATGTGTTTGGAAACCTGTCCCTCCACTCTGACTTTGTAGTGGAAGTGGAGGACTCGCTGTCACCATGTCTGGCAAACCAGGCGCCGCGGCAACAAATCAGTCTGTCTTCACCCAATCCCAGTCTGTATAATGAGACCAGGCCCGTAGGCAGCTGGAGGCATGCATGTGTGTGCGTGTGCTCGTTTCAGGATTCATATGCGTGTGTGTTTCCATCTGCACAGAGAGCTGGAGGAGGGAATACTTGTGAGATTAGAGATTTATTGATTACCCTTTGCAGCGTCCAACACCCCCCCCCCCCCCCGCCCTCCATTTTTTCCGTTTCCATGTTCCATGGGTCTTCTATTCTCTAGTAGTTTATTTATAGTGGAATGTTGAAGGCAGTGTTTTGAGCTCAGCAGGTTCTTACAGCGAGTGACCTGTCTTCCTTTTCGACATACTATCAGAGGCTTATTGAGTGCTTACAATGTGAATATGAAGTCAACAACCACTTAAACTAGGCGTGCTGGTAGCAAGGTTTCTGCTTCAGTTTAAACGATCCATGACACACAGCTATTTACGCACCATTAAAATTTAAACACAGCTTCTCCAATGGACGCTGTTGCTCCAGTAATTATGTTCTGATGGGCATTTAAAAAAAAGCATGACATATAGATAATTAAGCAGATTATGGCAGTGTAGTGAATATGAATTTTGGGAAAAGCAGTGGGTGGGCAGGGAGGCATTGGCTTGAGACTTTCTCCTCAAGTCTGCTGCAGGCTGCTTTTTTTTTCCCCACACCATGTGTTGCTCTGGTGATTTCCCAGAGAGGTAAATCTGCATTGTATTATGGCTTCAGGCTGTTGTGATGAGCAAGAAGTCTTTAGAACTGTCAACTTTTCAACAGACTGACATCCATATACTGTATCAGACGCAAGACTAGAACCTCTACCATAGCCCAAAAATCCGAGCCCCACCAAATGGTATGCCTTGATTGATGCGGCGGATTCGCGCGACATGTATAACCCCTCTGCACTCAACTACTCTGATTCACCAGTTCACTGCTATGGGGCTGACGATGAATGTTTTTTGAAGGTTAAGTTTTGCTCAACATTTCAATAATTTGCCAATCTGTCTTCAAATACTTGATTGATTGAAAGTAGTACTTTGGTGTTGCCTTATTCATGAATAATTTGACACTTCAGAAGTCATCATGACAGCACATGGTGTGCTGGTAAGCCATGGAAAACTCTAGTCTTGGAGTTGCATGAGCAAAGAGTCTCTGGCTTGTGTAATGGCAATTTATAAACTTCCTCGTAAGGGTACATAACGTCGTCTCTGGAGATGATGTGCCGTGATTTCCATTTCTTTGTATTTAGCATGAGGTCGTATAGCATGAGAGAACTGCTATGCCATGACTGCACACTCAAATATCTGATGGGGGCTCCGGTACGTATATTTATTCATCCACCTGTACAGTTTTGCGCGATTAAAAGATATTCATGACTACAATGCAAATGTGAGTCTGTTTGGACATTAGAGCAGAACACGTAGATAATTTACATTCATGAATTATCTATGTGCAAAGGTCCCACCATAGACGTCAAGGGGAAAAAAGTGTGTACATAATTTAATAGACCATTAATATACATCATGCTTTGTGTATATAAATTATACTTTATTCATGTCAAAGCAGCATCGGATGTAGGCATTGTTATCCGAACTACATTCCTCTGTGTATTTAGTAATTGCTGCATTCATGTTGTTTCAGGCTGAGATTAAATTTGACCGATAAGAAAACCTTATCCTATTTTAAAGAGCGGGGAGAACTTTGAGAGTGAATTACTCGCTGTGCAGATTGACTTCCATGGTTAATATTTGATCCACACGGTGTGGGGAGATGTAACGATGATCAGATCATCTTGGTTCTTTTTTAGTTTTTTTTTTCAAATCCCACAACGCTGAAACACTGGTGATGGAATGAAAGCGCCTTCTTCATTCACAGCACAGTGTCAAGTAAGTGAATTGAACAGAGAAGTAAAAGGTGCTGCTCATTGGAGGTCAGGGTATCATGACAAAAGGCTGATTGCCGTTTTAAATTGAAACATTACTCGTTGGCACTTTTTGCTCTCATCTTCCCACCCATGAAATCTATCTGGTGACCAGAAAGGGACACTTCTGATGTATTTCTCTCCAATAAGTGCAGGAACAGTGTTTTCCAGCATGAACAGGCGCTGTTAGAATTTTATAACTGAAAGTAGGTCAAGTGTGCCATTTTCCCCAGGTGTGTTGTAGCAAAGAGATGAAGAATAAGTGTCAATGCAGTTGACTGTCTGCATACTTTGCAGGCACAAGAGGGATGGTCATGGGGAGGCGAACATGCTCCCGTCAGAATTCAGTATAGCTTTCTGAGATGGGGAACCTCGCTCTCACTGAACCTCGGGCCAAGGTTCAGTGAGCACAACACTTAAGATTACACGCTTATAGCGTAGAGCGTGAGCAGTGTAAAGCTACACATGCTGCAAAAAAATGGCCCATTTCCATATATATATATTTTTGCCCCTACTTTACACATCGTATTTTTTCACGGCAGTCTGACCTGCATATATCAGACTTGGCCAATTTTCCAACGCAGTCCAAGGCAAGGCAACTTTTAAATTTTTTTTTATACAGAGCGTATTTCATTCACAAGATAACTCAATGTGTTTGTCAAAGATCAAATGCATATCTAATGTTTCCCAATGTGACCACAGTCTGAACGCATTTAATCTGCACACAAACAGATGTGTGCATTAAGGTCTGAAGTGTGAAGTTGAAATTGAAGATTCACGACAAGGAAAGAATGAATACCAAATTCCATTTTTTTACAAGGTAAATAGATGTCCAAATATTTATTGTCTACATTTGTCAAATAAAAACCAGTGTGGCTGGCTTGTGCAGAGGCCACAGCAGGGACAAAAAGGTCCAATCTCGAGTCTCATTACAGCTTGAAACACACTGAAGTGGATGGGTTGTAAGGACAAATACAAATCAGTTAAAGTAGCACTGTTTGTCGGCTTGTGGGTGTCCAACAGCCTTTATTAGACGACCGAATGACAACGTTAAAAGGGCAAGTTCTGCATTGAACAAATTGGTAGCTTGCAAGCCAAACGTTTGTGGAGGAGCACCTTGTTATCAGTATGCAGCTGCTCACCCACAACAAGCCTGACTGTGAAATTGTTTTCCCAATTAGCTGTGAGATGCATCATCATCATGATCATCATCATCTCTGATATCTGATGACTGTCTAAGAAGAAGAACTTCCAGATATAACAATAGGCAAGCTGAGCAGTAATGGTAAAGGTATGCAATGCAATGATTACAGATTTTGTGTTTTGTAATTTAACATTCATTGTTGTCACGTTGCGTGGTGGTGGTGGACCCCAAAAAGCAGGCAGGAGGAAGGAGCCAGGTGTACTCGAAAGATTGTATTAAAACTCAGAAAACTAAATCCAAAACAAACAAAGTCCAAAGTATCAAACAAACACATGACTGAAGATAAAATTTAACAATGACCAAAACCTGACTGAAACAAACATGACAGCAGCAAACAGCAACAAACAAACATGACAGTAGCCAAGAGCAAACAATGACCCGACCCTGAATGGTCGTGTCGGGAGTCCTTTTAAATGGCTAACGACATAACAACCAACAGGTGTGCAGCTGCAGGGAGAACCCTACAGTGCCACCTATTGGTCACAAACAGAATCATGACAATTGTATTATGATGTAGTTGGCTGAGTGTGTTCCACAAGGAATTGATTGCCGGTAGTTAATGTCACTTTGACAAAATAAATAACTAAATAACTAAATAACTAATAATAATAATAGCAAAAACATCATACTGTACATTACAGAATCTAGACTGAAGATACACAATTGGACATAGCACAGAAGGTCATGAAATGAAAACGTAATTGTGCTGTAATACTGATCAACAACGGAAGAGTGCAGCTATCCATATTGCAGTGATGACCAATGCAGTAATAATAACGCAACAGAGACGAGAAAAACAAAATGGTGGCAATCTGCTCATGCAAATACAGTAGTAACGCTCTTGATCTTAACTCCCACTTCAGGTCCTGAGAGACTGTAGTTTCCAGGAACTCAAGAGTTGCCACAGGGCCATCAGGAAAGTGTAGAGGAAGTTGTTGTGAAGGATTTCTCCTCAAGTCCACTGTCATCTTCAGTATTTACAGTGGCTGGCCCACGGCACCAGCCGCTGCGCTATCGCTTAATATGCAAATTTATGCCGCCATTGATGAGGCTGATGACTGTGTTGTTATCTGCAAATTTCAAGAGCGTGACAGCTGGGTGCCTTTAGGACAGGGGTGGGCAAACTACGGCCCGCGGGCCGGATCCGGCCCGTTGGTCTTTTTAATCCGGCTCGCCGAAGATTGGTGCACAATTAAGGTTTGATTGCATTCATTTCGTTTGGACTTGTAATGACAGGTATTTCAACACCAGGTGGCGCAGTTACTTCAAGTTGCAGAGCACAGGGAGGGAGGGGAAGACGAAGAAAGAGGGAGAGAGTAATGACCATGGAAGGGAAAGTGATATGTATCTGATTAAACGAAGCGGGTAACAAAGTACGAAACATTCAGGAGACGCCTGGAGTCGGAAAGACTCAAATCTACGAGACTTTGAAAAACAAGGAAGCGATTCTTACTCAGTCCGATTCTGGCAATTTCCATGCTCGGAGTGAATTGCTTGTGGCTCGAGTAAATGAACATTTCCTAGAATCGTTTGATTGTTATCATGTTAAAAACTTTCCGCAAACTGGACCGCTAATAAGAGTCGGAGAGCAGTCAAATGTGTAGAGCGTGAACAACAGGGGGCTCAGTACACATCCTTGAGGAGAACCGGTGCTGAGTGTGATGGTGGAGGAGAATGTTACATTATTACTGGCATACAAAGACATTGTGCTATCTTCTTTATTTTCTATTTCTATTTCTAACTTTTGGCCCGGCCCTCCGCAATATTTTCTGGTTCTAATTTGGCCCCCCCGGGAAAATAATTGTTCACCCCTGCTTTAGGAGCTATTTGTGTAGCGGTAGAGGGACACATCCTTGTGGGGACCCATCACCGATTCTGCCAGGTCTTGCAAACTTCGATTATAATTTTGCAAATATTGTTTTCCTTTTACAGCAACTGTTGACAAAGTCAATAAATAATAGTTCTAATACAGTATAAAATAATAATCACAATGATTCTTTTTTCCACACAACCCAAAGCTATAATCACTGCATTATATCCTGTAGGTCCATCTTGAAATGGAATTACGTTGCTTCGACACCCTGTTGCCAAATTGGTTTGATTTTACATGATGAAGGAGCCACTGAGAAAAGATCTGAGTTAAGTATCTCATGACATCAAGAAAAGTACATTGTTAAGTGAATTGATTCGGTGGCTCGATGTGACATTGTAATTAGGGATGCACGACAACTATCGGACCACTAGATATCGACCCAATATTGGGGGGAAAAAATGACGTCACTTGTATCCGTTCGATATCAGTAAATAAGCCTGATATTGCTGTCACTTTAAGGGTCCTATTTTGGTAGACTGGCGCCCGTGCGCTTGGCGTAAAAACGGATGTAATTTCACTTTTGTGCCAGCGCAAGTCTGCTCTATCATGTTTGGGGCCGTATTCCGCCTGTCTTGGCGTTCCGGCGCACCGAGTTGCCTACCCCCCGACTCATCTGACAAAACGGGCACATCATGATTTTTGATGCTGGAACAATGGTCGAGTTCAACGTGTTTGTGAATTTGATAGACACGCTACCCCTCACTGGGCTTCTGGCTCGCCTCCCTGCACAAAACCTTAGATTCCACCCTTAGTACATACAGGATACTGCCAATAATTGATGTAGTGCAGCTCTACAGTAGGCCAACAACCCAGCAAAATACAACCACAAACATACACATACAGTATTATAACGTTTATTAATACCTCTCTGACAATGTCAAAACTGAGAATTTCTGGGGAACTGAGAACTTTTAACTTTTTTACTGGTTCTTTTTGGAGTGAATAATGTACATCAGGCGGCCCGGTAGTCCAGTGGTTAGCACGTCGACTTCACAGTGCAGAGGTACCGGGTTCAATTCCAGCTCCGGCCTCCCTGTGAGGAGTTTGCATGTTCTCCCCGGGCCTGCGTGGGTTTTCTCCGGGTACTCCGGTTTCCTCCCACGTTCCAAAAAGATGCATGGCAGGCTGATTGAACACGCTAAAAATTGTCCCTAGGTGTGAGTGTGCATGGTTGTTCGTCTCTGTGTGCCCCGCGATTGGCTGGCAACCGGTTCAGGGTGTCCCCTGCCTACTGCCCGAAGACGGCTGGGATAGGCTCCAGCACCCCCCTCGACCCTAGTGAGGATTAAGCGGTTTGGAAAATGGATGGATGGATGGATAATGTTCATCATGAAATGTTCTTTGTGTTTTTGTCAAGACAGACATGATGAAAGCTCATTCAATTAAGAAAAGAGCTCTCAGAAATACGGGTTGCTTCAGTTCTACCCATTCCGGAAGTGCCAAGATTGTCTGGGACACATTAAAATATTGATTTCAACTCGAGGATATTCATTCTCATGAAATATGATATGCATAACAATACTGTGGGGGCGGCCCGGTAGTCCAGTGGTTAGCACATCGACTTCACAGTGCAGAGGTACCGGGTTCAATTCCAGCTCCGGCCTCCCTGTGTGGAGTTTGCATGTTCTCCCCGGGCCTGCGTGGGTTTTCTCCGGGTGCTCCGGTTTCCTCCCACATTCCAAAAACATGCATGGCAGGCTGATTGAACACTCTAAATTGCCCCTAGGTGTGAGTGTGGGCGTGCGTGGTTGTTCGTCTCTGTGTGCCCTGCGATTGGCTGGCGACCGGTTCAGGGTGATCCCCGCTTACTGCCCGAAGTCAGCTGGGATAGGCTCCAGCACCCCCCGCGACCCTAGTGAGGATAAAGCGGTTCGGAAGATGAATGAATGAATAACAATACTGTGGTACTCAGGGAAGCCAACGCTGAACAGTCCTCATCTGCATTAGCGCCAAATGATCGTGTTGTGCATTATTCTAATTAAAGGGACAATGTCAAACATGTATTCTATTGCCAGCAAAAATAAAAGAAAATTCTTTGTGTAGAACTTTGAGTAGTTTTTGCGTAACTGGGCTCACTCACAAAAAAAGTAATCAAAATATGACCTTCTTGGCAGAGGTCCAACATAATATCATTGTATTCGTATTGTTTTGCTACCATTATAGAAACAGAAGCAAAATTCGAAATAAAGATCCACCTGACATGAAGAAAACTTTCTCAAAAATGTTCTAGAGAATCTGGAATTGAACATGAATAAAAAAAACTTTTTTATCTTTTCAAGGCCCTTCACAGCTGAAAACCTGAGGTAGGAACCTGGATAATCACCAAAAAGGTTGTTCGATGAAAGTAACATTCTAATCAGGGCATGTTTACCATCTAAGAGGTCTAAATGTAAAAAACAAATAAATAAATGAAATAAAATCAAGGGCACACTTGAGAAAAATATTATTGGCAACTCTTCATTCCAGAATCTTATGTAATTATCATTCAAATAAAACAGTTAGCTAATGGGGTCTAACTCTTTGTATTTCTTCTCCAGAATAAAGATGAATTGCTTCTTCTGAAGTATTTCATGGTCCACTATTGGAGTGATGCACAGTATTTCTTGGACGGCATATTTATTCAAAAAGGAAAGATCTGAAAGCCAGACAGACAAACCCAGCAGGAACAGCCTGAGAAAATATAAATATTTTAAAGTCGAACGCTTTAGAGCAAGCATGTCCAGCTCGCGTCCTGGAGGGCCACTGTCTTGTGTGTTTTATGTGTCTCCCTTACTCCAACACGCCTGATCCAAATGATCAGCAAGATTTGAAGAAGCAGGTTTAAAAGGGATTGAATGGTTAAGCCATTCACCATCACTTTTCCTACTCAGGGTCACAAGTCAGCTGGAGGCTCTTCAAGTTGACTTTTGGCGAGTGGCGGGGTCTTCCCCGGACTGATTCCCAGTCAATCTCGAGGCCCGTGTTGTAGACAGACAGCTGCTCACATTCAATTCAGGCCCGTATGGTAACCTGTCCCCTGACCGAATGATTAGCTTTCGTTTTCTCGTTCCATATATTTTCGTACAACGTGTCAAAAACAGTGAACAATAATGCCTGAAATCTTTTCCATTATATTCCTGTCAGACTAATGCAATAAATGTTCTGTATCTTTGACTAAAGTATGTTTTTGTAGACATTTCAACCAGAACATTTCGAGGGCAAATAATTATTTGTGACAATAGAAAACGGATGGATGATATTCGAGGCTTGACGCGCATCTGAGAACACCAAATTAGATGCATCAGGCATTTTCCAGCTGGAATTCAGTCAGTTCAACCTTGAAGTGTAAATCTTGTTCAAAATGTTGTCTTCCTGTATCAAGTTGCTCAGAAGCTCATTTACCACGTTTAATTTTACAAGCACTAATCAGCACATCATCTAAACATTTGGAAGCAGCCCAAAGGACGGCAACCGTTGGCACACTGCAAACCCGTGAGCATGTAAATCCTGTTGTTTGAGTGGCTGCTGTTTGAAATGAAGGTGAATGTGCATAGTCACAATGCACGTTTTTTGATTTTTATTTTCTGATACACAGAGGATGAATTAAATCCCCTGATAAAAGATGAAACAAGGTCACCGAGCTGTGACGCAAGCAAAAGTAATAGAAATAGGGTCAACTTGCCTGTTTGTCTTTCTTTGACCAGTATATCTTTGTAAATGCGAAAGTGATATGGAGACGTGTTTGACTTCAGTGAACATCAGAATCATCTTTATTGGCCAAGTATGTAGAACACACAAGGAATTTGTCTCCGGTATAACACGCTGCATTAGTATCATCATAAACAAGGACATGACAAATAGGTATGGAAGGACATTTCGTAATGTAAGTGAACATGTGCTCCGCGTTTGCAGAATATGAGTAACACACACGTGATAATACCTTCTCTGATGAGCATATGACCTGGAAAATGTTCACCGTCATCGAGTCCCGGCATTCCCTTTCATCTTTCACCCATCACTCGGTAGCCAATCTTCATGAAAGCACACACTCTGTGGCGTAGTAATTAGCCTTCGTTGTGAGTCACACTCACCCCAAGATCCTTAATTTGCTATCCGCTGAAGTTTCCCAGCTGCGGCGGCTTGTGAGCAAAACTGGAATCAACCATATCAGCTCTTTTAATTTTCGCTTTGCCTTACTTCCAGTCAAAGAACTCATTAAATTCATGGGGAAACAGTCATCTCATACAGTATTTCGTTTCGTTAAATCTTCGAGGCTCTGGGATGTAGAACAAATGGTAATGGTTTGTGTATTTGTGTGTTTCTGAACTCATAACTGATGTGCATTATAAACATGCAGCTCCCTCCCACAACCTTTTGCGTTCCTTACAAAATGGCGTGCCTAATAAGCACACAGAGATGACAAAAAGATCTGATGTAGCATGCTCCGAAATGTCCACACACACGCACCAAAGAAGTCCAATTCCTTTCAAATTTGAAATTGTGTTTTTGTTGTTGTTGTGTTTGAAATTGCTCGTTAAACTGAGAAAAACATAAGTTGAGGGGGGGGGGGAATAAACGTCACAACCGTTCTCCCGCTTTCATTCCATTTGAGGGACTTTTTAGGGAAAAGGTTGAGAAAGCACACGGCACACAGCAAATTTTCTGTCACAAGATTTTAGCATAACAAGTCTTTTTCATATAAAGTAACGCGATGTAGTAGTTTCCCTTTATCCTTGAGCCTTCAAAATCGTGATAATACAGTGGTTTGAAGTGAAGAGAATATTGTCGCTGCCATTGCCATGGCAACCCCTCATCTTCCGCCGTCGTGGTTTTATTACAACAAAAGAAACATTCTGATCATTCTCGTAACTTTTACATTCATATATATATATATATATATATATATACACACACACACACACACACACACACACACACACAACTCAACACATACACAAGAAGAGAGACGTCAGAGTCGGCTTCTTGCCCCAAGGCGTTTGACACTTCTGTGCCTTTCTTAAGAGCCCTTCCATCGTTCAACTAGTCCTAATGTCCATAATTAGCATTTTGATGGATCATCTGCTACAACTGGAAGGCAATCAATGCAGGGAGTAGCCCACCTCTCGAACAAAGTCCCCTGCGACCCCTACGACCCTAAATGAGGACAATGCTACAGAAATTGGATGGCTGGATCGGTCATCTGCTGAGCTACTTCTACAGAACGCGTCTGACATATGGGCTGAGCATATCGACAAATGTCTCTTAACCAACTGTGGACATTGTTCCCTCTTGAACATGCTTTACATGTAATATTTCACAATATCGTATTATTTTTCAGAGATGTGACAAAATTTGTGCAAATTTCTAAAACAAATATCACTGTGAATCCTGGAATATAATTTCCAACAAAAATGTATTTCCCTTACCTGGACCCTTTCAAGTTAATAGCCTCCGCTCTCTGATATGTTGTCAGTGAGTTTCGGCTACTTTCTACGGACTGCCAATGAAAAGTGCTTCTCTATTGTGGTTCATGACAACATTGCACCTCAATCAAATTTTAATCAATTTCACAAATAACATTCTGGAAATGTTGGCAAACTGTTATTTGTTGGCAAACAAACACATTACACAGCACATCATGCATCTTTGATTGAGGAAGTGAGGAAACAAGTGTGTGGTGAGGGGATGCCAATTGATCAGCTCGAGTCGTCACAGACATTTCATCGACGCTAATGCAGAAAAGCCAAAATTGATAGACACTTGCAACAACAGAAAAATTAAAACAAACAAAAAAAAACCCTAAAGGCTGCGAATAGCTCACTGATTGATTGAATTTCAATGAAGTGGTGTTATTGCAGCTTGATGAAGTCCCTGGAGTTATTGATCGCCCCTTTTTTTATTGTGGGATGTAAAAATGCATTGCAAAATCTTTTTTGTTCTTTTTGTGTTCATTGAAGTCAAACTCTATAAAATTACAAAGAAACTCAAGTGGGGCGCATACCAAATTTTCACACCTCATTCGTGCAAGTGCATGCTTATCAGAGGTGGGAGTAAGTCACATACAGTACGTGCAAGTCTGAAGTTGTCACCTTCAAATCTTAAGCAAGTCGCAAGTTACGGACAAAAAGTATCAAGCCACTCAAATCAAGTTGCCAGTCAAGTCGTTACTTTGTTCGAGCAAGTTGCAAGTCAAGTCAGGGCCGTTGCTCACTATGCGCAGAAAACACACAGTGCTTTGCTTTGCTTATATAGGCCCTGCAATTCCTCCATGACTCGTTTCATATTGTAGCTTATTGGTGGCCTGGGTTGCCAGGTGTTCCGTGCGCATGTCATTTAAAAAAAACAAACTTTTCTTTACTTTTCTTTCAAAAAAAGGCACCCCATATTGAAAAATATATATTGAACAGAATGACTTGTGAAGTCTTGGAGTTTAAATCAAAGTCGAGTCTTTCAGTTTTTGCCAAACAAGTCGAAAGTCATCAAATCAGTGATTCGAGTCGAGTTAAGTCCTTCATCGTCGTATGACTCGAGTGGCCCACCTGTGGTGCTTACTGCTTTTATGGTGATCTCTGTTTTAGTGCAGAAAATTAACTGTGGGAGGCAGCGGCATGCTGCCACGGGTCATTAAGTGGGCTGGTAAATACAAAAAAGAAGAAAGAGAGATCCTAACTAGATTATAATAAGAATACAATATGATAGGCTGACTTACATGTATCTGGTAACTACAACGTGTGGGGTTTTTTTGTGGCGAATGACTTGGGAGAGGTTTTATACAAACACTTAATCAAATGATCCTTCAACACTGTCTGGCAAGAATTCCAACTTCAGATCATAATCATGGAGCCCGTGGCTCAGCCGACTTCAGTATTGGCCAAACACATAAGGATTTACAATCACAATTTTTGAACATGTTGAATATTTACGGTTGTCGGCCCGGACCTTTTTCAAAGCCTCACGTAGGACAAATCCCTGTTAACACACCCCACATCAGGATAATCGGCCGGAATAATCTTTGAGCGACATCAGACAAGCCTTTGCATATTCTGTTTGTGAGGGGTGGTGGGGAATGCTGAAATTTTGTCCGATTATGGGTACGTGTGTACCTCACTTTAAACAAGATGTGTTGTGGCAATTTGTTCTCGGCGTCGTCCTCAAAGAACTGTTGGTTTGACTTCAAGTTCCTTTAGGATTAAGGTTTTCAGTTACAGACAATGCCCCTTGTTAACCTGACACTCTTGCTCTGTTTTCAAGCCATCACATGTGAGCCTTTCTGTTTGCGGATCGACTGACAGTGTCATGTCTCTTGTGTTCCCTCTGCAGCTTGGAGGCTGTGGCATACTGGGGGTGGGCGTTTGGCTCTCAGTGACCCAGGGCAACTTCGCCACCTTGTCGGCGTCCCTTCCGTCCTTGTCGGCAGCCAACCTGCTCATCGCGCTGGGAACCATCATCATGGTGATCGGCTGCCTTGGCTGTGTGGGAGCCGTCAAAGAAAGCCGTCCTCTTCTGCTTGCTGTGAGTTATTTGTCGTCGTGGGGCCTGCTGCACATTTGACACATTGACACTCTTTGCCAAGAGATGGGGATTCAACGGATCATCACACTCAAGACGTATTTCAAAAGGTTTCCCATTTAGTCTCAAGTGGGTACTTTCAGGGTGACAGCAGGGCCGTCAGAAAGAATGATCTTGTGCTCAGATAAATGCAAACATTCTACCTTAATTGTGTCCACTGTATAATCCAATAAAATTATCCATTTTATGACTTGATTTCGATTTTACACGAAAAACCGCTGCGTGGATTTCAAATACTGTTGCCTTTTTGCTCTGTGTGTCTTCACGTAAGTGTGAAAAAGACCCATGCTCTTGACCTTCAGAGTCTATATCCAGCAAATGTCAGTACCGGGAAGCCAATAAATAAAGCCACGTAACTCCTGAAAACATCACCTAATCCATCAAGAAGCTGTTCGGTTTTAAAACTGAAGATGCAATTTCCGATACTAAAACTATTAATAGTTGACTATAATTCTTAGTGACATATAAGGAGCATTTAATATAAATAGAAAAGACTCTTGTTCTGTTTATGATCATCTTTCACAGCTGACTGAGGGCAAGAGGCAGAGTTGAAAGGGAGCCCTACTAGTTTGTAACACAAAAACGCATCTCTTTAAAGTACTTTAGTTTACCTCACTCACAGCCACAAATTTCTTAATTATGCAGCAGCGTTACTTCACAATATATTGGTGTCAGTGGAGACCATCAGAATCTTGTCAGGCGTCCATCTCAATGCCAATTGCAGACATGCTGCCTAGTCACTCTTGTTCAACTAAGACATTTGCACTTGACATTTGACCAGAATGCAGTTTGTTGTAACTGACTGGCATGAGAAAGTGCTTACATTTGATAGCGTCTGACCCTTTGGAGAGGTGTTCCCTTCACAAATCTATTTTTTCACGAAATAGGCCAGATGGCAGACAGTGTGTAATGCATCGTGTGGGTGAGTTGGTTAACGTTGTGGACCAACTGCCGCAAAGTGGCAGTGAGGTGATAGAATCAGCAGGCCTTTGTAATGGACATTGAACCCAGGGGCATTTTACTGATGGCATTTTGATTGCGCAGAAATACCGTGATGAGATTCTGGGGCCCATCATTGCGGCATTTATCCACGACGATCACCTCAGGTTGCAGCATGATAATGCCTGGCCCATGTAATGTGGCATGAATTTGTACACGATTTGTGGAAGCTGAAAACATCACAGTCCTGGTATGGGTAGGATACTCACCGGCCATGTCACCCGTCAAGCATGTATGGGATGCTCCGGATGGGCGTAGATGGCAGTGTTTCGATTCCTGACAGCACCCAGTAACGTTACAAAGCCATTGATGAGGATTGGACCATATTTGAAAGGGAGACGTACTGCGTGGGGCAGTGTGCTAGGTGAAGGAACAAATTTAATTCAGAAATCAAGGCAGTCCTGTATTCGCCACTTTAGCTAACTAACACTGTTAGTTAGGCCCAGCCCTCCTTTTTGCCAATCCTTCGTGGGTTTTCTCTGGGTACTCTGGTTTCCTCCCAACATCCCAAAACATGCATTGTAGGTTAATTGAGCACTTTATTTGTCCCCAGGTGTGATTTAAGTGTGAACGGTTGTTCGTTTATAGGCGCCCCGCGATTGGCTGGCAATCAGTTCAGGGTGTTCAGCAAGCCGCGACCCGTGTGAGGATAAGCGGTTTGGATAATGGATGGACGGATAGATTTTCCCTAGTTAGTCACTTTTTAAGGTAAATCTTAAATTGTTCGATGAAATTGACATTTGAAGACCCATTGCAACATTCCCTCCAAGTTTGCGCGTATGAATACGGTAATTGGCGCACACCACACACATTACATAATTACCCTCAGTCCTTCATTTCCGCTGAAGTTTAATCTACAAATAGGACACCAGACCATACGCACTTCCCTTCCAGTTTTAGTAACGCGACTGAGGGTGCACACGCAATAGTTCTACCTTAGGTTGAAGCATACGTTGACACACATGCACACTCAGCCTCACCACTGACTTGATGCTGAAGACGTCACGTGGACCGCTCGATTTAAGTCCAAACATGGGCGTAGGTTATGATCACCTTAGTGAGGCCCGTTTGTGCGTTTCAGGGTCAGGTGACGAGAGATATTTGTGTTTTATTAATTATTTTTACTATTATTACTTGTGGGGAGGCCCGGTGGTCCGTTGGTTAGCGCGTAGACCTCACAGTTCAGAGGTCGTGGGTTTGATCCCTGCTCCTGTGTGGAGTTTGCATGTTCTCCCTGGGCCTGCGTGGGTTTTCTCCGGGTGCTCTGGTTTCCTCCCACATTCCAAAAACATGCATGGCAGGCTGATTGAACACACTAAATTGTCCCTAGGTGTGAGTGTGAGCGCGCATGGTTGTTCGTCTCTGTGTGCCCTGCGATTGGCTGGCAACCGGTTCAGGGTGTCCCCCGCCTACTGCCCGAAGACGGCTCCAGCCCCCCCCCCCCCCGCGACCCTTGTGAGGTTGAAACGGATCAGAAAATTGATTAATGGATGGATTATTACTAGTAAAAACAATAAGATGGTTTCCATGAGTGGATAATGTGGAACAATATTGGTATGGATTGTATTGAGACTTAATTAATCATTAAAAATGGCGTGTGTGGTAAGAATAGAGTAACAAACTGGCATATTTTATTTGTCATAAATTGCTATTCAATGATAAGTTCTATTTTGCAATATACCTGGATGTGGTTTTAATGTTTTTCTAACATACTTACACAATGTAACTTGTTATGATCTTAGGTATTGGACAAGTGTGATACTGGTTGTGCCATTGTGCTCAGGGAGTTTGTGTGACTGCTGAGACGCAAGGAAAATTAGAGGGAACATTGGTCCATTGTATGAGATACGAAGTTTTAATTGCATCCTTCACACACTGCTAGAAAAGATAATGACACAGTGCACAGTACGAATTTACTATCAGACGTCTGAATGTACAATTTCATTTCAAATCATTGGCTCTCCTCCTTTTCAGCAAAACTTGCAAATTGATTTAATTCCGTGAATGCAGTGCAACGGTAAACAGATTTAGTATAGGACAAAACAACTGATGACTTAATTGAGCAGACTTGAAAGGTTCAAATTTGTTTTCAAAACATGGAGTGCTTGATGAAAAAAAGTGAAATTGGCAACCCAGTGAAGAGGTCCATGATAAATGTGTTCTCCTGAGAAATTAGTGCAGTAAATGATGAGACACAAAGTCCAGGCTCGAGCTACCCAAAGCCCACAGCAACAGAAATGACAAATTGCTTGTCTTGAAACATTCAACAAACCAGGCAATCTTGCCGCAACAACTACATTAAAAAGCCATGTTTTTTGTCTCATTGATAAAATTGTCAAGCATTGTTAGTAGAGCTACCAGATATAATCTTTTCCCTTAAAAAGCCACTAGGATTTTATCATCTCATCTTGAATATTCTTGTTGATTGGGGTTGTGGTATTCTCAGGGAATTTCACTTCTCTCTAGGTTACAGAGCGCAGCTCTAACCTGAGTGATGGTATGGAAGCCCATGACCCATCCATTCATCAATTTTCTGATCCGCCAAGCCTCACAATGGTCGCGGAGCGTGCTGGAGCCTATCTCAGCTGTCTTAGGGCAGTCCGCGGGGGACACCCTGAACTGGTTGCCAGCTAATTGCAGGGCACACATCGACGAACAACCATTGGCGCTCACAATCACACCTAGGGACAATTTAGAGTGATCCCTGAACCTGCCACGCATGTTTTTGGAATGTGGGAGGAAACCGGAGTACGCGCCAACCAGTCGACCACCAGGCCGCTGCCATGACCTATTCCAGTGGTGGCCAACCCGCGGCTCGCGAGCTGCATGCGGCTCTTTAGCTGGTTCAATGCGGCTCCCGGGCTTTCACACGACAAGCGTCGAAAACACCTCGGCAATGGTGCTGCCATTCAAACAAAGGCGATAAATACACAGAACGCACTACGTCAGCCGATCATCAATCCCGTTACTTGATTGACACATCACCGCTCATGCGCAAACAACGGCGCTAAGCTCTAAGCTAGTCAGCGAATTACCTCTGATTGTAAGGCAGGGGTGCCCAATACGTCGATCGCAATCGACCGGGAGCCAGCGGACTGGTCCCAAGACGACCGCAAGGGGTGGGAGGCGGAAATGGGTGGGGAAAACAAAGATTTGTGTGTTTGTGTCTTTAGCTATCGTTCATGTTCAGGCCGTTCCAGCTGTTATTCCTAGTGGCGTGCGTGCATATGTGTGCGAGTGCATGATTGGGCACCCACGTGTGTGTGTGTGCGTGTGTGTGTGTGTGTGTGTGTGTGTGTGTGTGTGTGTGTGTGTGTGTGTGTGTGTGTGTGTGTGTGCGAGGACGGGATGCCCATGTATAAGATGTGGCTCTTTGCAGTAACACAGTAAAAAATTGGCTCTTAGTCTCAGACTGGTTGGCCTCCCCTGACCTATTCAAAAGACTCATTAAAACACAAATATTTGCGATTTGCTCCTAAGGCCTTGTTGTTATCTTACTTTCAAATGCCGCATATTCCTCATGTCCTCTTTTGGAAAACCAAAATGTGGTCACACTTTTGTTACCCATTTCAGAATCACAAGACTCCAGTGAAAGGTATGGAGAGCACATGAAGCCTATCCAGTTCATAATAGAACTTCTCAACATGACTGAACAGCTACAGTTGACGTGTTTCACACACAATTCACTGCAAATGCTGATATTGTCTTTCAGGAGAATCGTGATGATGCTCCAAGTTCCATAAAAGAAAAAAGAAAAAAAAATCGATGTCATTGTTCATTGAAGATGCTTGAATGTTATTTCATGTTTTCTCTAGTTCAGACACCTTAAAACGATGCTTCACCTTGAAATTTCTTTGTTCTTGTCATACGCTTGCACAAATAGTATGGGTCACGTCTCTATTAGTGTGCGAAAGGAATGGACTTTGCGCAAAGGAGAACCAAACTATGCACTTTTTTCAATGTACAGGGTGTTCCAAAAGTCTTTTGAAGTCCCTATATCTCCTTAACTATGAATGGTAGTAAGATCAAAGTCATGCCATTTTAAAGGTAATTACGTTAAGTTTTTTGTAAGGCTATTGATTTTTTAAAATTTATTTTCAGACCCAGAAAAGGCGTTTTGTGTGCTTGAATTTGCAAAAACTGAATCATGGACTGTTGTTCAACGTGCATTTCGCAGGAAATTCGGAAAGGAGCCACCAGAGAGGAAGTCCATAGTGAGATGGCATGGTAAATTCATAAAGGATGGGTGCTTATGCCCAGCTAAAAGAACGGGACGCCCCTCAACTTCAGAAGATGTGATTGAACGAGTTCGAACTGCTTTCCAGCAGAGCTCCCGTAAATCGATCAGAAGAGCCAGTCAGGAACACACCATGCGATTTCTTTTTGTGGGGATTTGTGAAAGGATTGGTCTATGTGCCCCCTATTCCAAGAGACGGGGATGAGCTGAAGGCATGAATAACAGAAGCTCTTGTAACCATTGACAATGCAATGCTGGGACGTGTTTGACAAAAATTTGATATGTGTCGTGTGACCAATGGTGCTCACATTGAACATCTTTGAACATTCCATGAATTTACCAGATGCGTTTTTATATTTTTAATAGTTTACGAGATGTCAAAATGTGCCCAAGACTTTTGGAAAACCCTGTATATTTCTTCTGTGGGGATGAGGAGGTGTGGGGCAGGCAGAGAAGGATTGATTGTTTAAAAAAATGGCACAGCGGGAATAAGCAATTATAAACTCTGTGGGATTAAGTTTGAGCATGATCCATGACAGCTGGTCCACCAGTGGTCAGACCAATTTCTGTGCTGTCAATACAATGAGAGAGTGTAAGGTATGAGTTGGCGTTAATGAGTGGCAGAGCACTTCTCGGGAACGACTCTTCCCTTCTCCCTCACCACATCAGGGTAATTAGCATGGAGATGGTTGATGAGGGACACCCTGTGTCAATGCGACAAATGGTTGTTGGCTTTGGCGGGAGTACACTAATTAATTTAGAGCTTTCCACATAAGAATTGTTGCTCTACAAAAAGCAGCTTTTTAGATGTGCGGCTCAGTGGCTATAACTGATTTGTCATGAATGACAGTATTACGTTCAAACTCACAAATCTGCTTAAGTTCACTGTGTCGACCTAAAATGAAAGGTCAATGGTACAAGGTCCTTTTCAAGTTGAAAAGAAAATGTGTCAATACATGTTTTTAGCATTTCTACAATATAAATCAAAATAAAACACCAGAATCGTTCCAATGTCATCCATCCATTTTCGGATCCGCTTTATCCTCACAAGGGTCGCGGGGTGTGCTGGAGCCTATCCCAGCTGTCTTCGGGCAGTAGGCAGGGGGCACCCTGAACCGGTTGCCAAACAATCACTGGCCACACAGAGACAAACAACCATCCACACTCACACTCACACCTTGGGACAATTTAAAGTGTTCAATCAGCCTGCCATGTTTTTGGAATTTGGGAGGAAACCAGAGAAAACCCACGCAGGCACAGGGAGAACATACAAACTCCAAACAGTAAGGCCGGAGCCGGGATCGAACCCACGACCTCTGAACTGTGAGGTCGATGCGCTCACTTCCACCCAACATCCGTAATATTGATTCTCTTCCCACATTCAAATCCCATCTCAAAACCCAGATATTCAAAATCGCATTCAGTACTCAATTTAAATCCATCGCCTTTTATTATTTATAATTTTATTTGTGGTTTTATTGTTTTTGTTGTTGAGTGTAAAGTGTCTGTGAGTGTTTTGAAAGCCGCTTATAAATAAAATGTATTATTATTATTATTATAACCACTCGACCGCTGGGCCGCCCACCATTGTGAGAGTATTCTTTAAAAATCTTTTCTCTTTTCAACCAGCGGCTCCCGGTTTTGAAGAATCAATCAGACACTGTTTCTGTGGTAGTTTGTATTAGCGGTGCTCCGATTGTTTGGCCACTGGTTGTGATCGTTCGATTTCCATAAAAAAAGTATGTGACCAGCGCAGGTGTGGATCAATGCCTTTCATTGCATATCACAAAAGGGCTTGTATGTACTTTGCAGCCGGCAGCCAACAAGAGACCAACTTGTGTGCAGTGTAGTGTCCCCTCCACTTTTCTTTAACACTGCACCTTACAGAACAAACCAATAACTGAATCGTAATATACGTGTGCGCAATGTCAGTTTGAAATAATGTCCTGTTTTAGTGTCACAAAGGGATGGAAATTTAGATGAATTAAATAAATCACAATCATTAGATAAATCACTTAATTGAAAAGGTGACTGACAGATAATTATCGATGAAGAAAATAAACATTTGCGAGCAGCTGTAAAATTGAAAGATGTGCAGCTAATCCATGTGATGCGGGCCGAAACAAGGTCAGCCAATCTCACTCATTGAGGATCGTATCGGAATCGGCAGCATAAAGCCCTGATCACAACACCCCAAGTTGACATCATTATTTCCTGGTTTGAAGTGACATGTTTTGCTGAAAAGTTCATCAGATTTGCCCTTGGATTCACACAAAAGCAACACAGTCAATTTTATCGAAATCCGTTGATGACTTTTTGGAGCTGTGACCTTGCTGCAAAAACAGGCCCTCAATGAATCACATTTCCCTTGAATCATACAAAAGCTACTGGGAAATGTTTTCAGTCTCTTATTCGATGTATTTCGTGTTTTGCATAGCGATACACAGACATTATGAGCCCATCTACTCTAATCTACGGAATCCGCAGTATATCCATCCAGATGTATCCATCCATCCATCCATTCCTTATATGCTGCCGATGCCGTTTAGGGTTTCAGGGAGTTGCAGCATGTCCAATTAACACTCACATTCACTCCCTGAGTAGGAACTGAATGCATGCAAGTCAAGCGAGTCAATCACCAGACTGTGATGCGTCTCATCAAATGACATCCAGCACCAATTCGGCGTGAAGATCATAATGATCAGTTTTAATTATCAAGTGGGAATGTATTTAACAATGTAATTATTATGATGGGTGTAGCTTATAGTGCGGGTATACCATTTACCAGCACAGCTCTCAGCATGATCCGATCCGACTTGACACCACTGCAAACTAAAATCACAATAATACACATCGAGTTAAATGAATACCTTTTTGACAGTGTCACTCAAAACCGAGAACTGTTGTTTTTGCAACGGAATTGTTGATGCAGCTCTTATATTACTGTAGATCTCATTTTACTGCAGATCTTTATAATGTTGTAGGCGGGTGGTGTTTTTTTATTTCCCGACGGGATACTGTAACCACCAGGAATTTTATTTCATATCTGTAAAATGAAGGAATGTTTTCACGCCACTAAGTTCAAACTGTCAAAATGAAAGCAACTTAAAAAGTGCAAGGACGAGCTGTGGCGTGTCTCTGACAGAATTTGGTCAGACAGTAAATCACTCTAAAGAAAGCAAACGGTATTGGATGACAATTGAAACAAGGAGACAGGGAGCCTCAACTGCCTGTTGGATCTCAATTTTAGAGTTATTTTCAAGATCCTCTTATTTGTTTTCAAATCTCTGAATAATCTCGCGCCACCTTACCTCTCTGAGCTCATCCGCCCCTACACACCTGCCCGGCGCCTCAGGTCTGTGGACCAGACTTTATTAGAAGTACCAAGAACTAAACTGAGGCTCAGAGGGGATCGAGCCTTTTCTGTTGCTGGTCCCTCTCTCTGGAATGACCTCCCACTAAACATTCGGCAAGCCTCCTCGCTGCCCATCTTCAAAACCCTCCTCAAAACTCACTTGTATTCTTTGGCATTCGACTCAGCATGACTTAGATTTGTTCTTGGTTTTACTGTTTGGTGCTTTCTACCGCCTTTATTACCGATTTGTCTTACTGTTTATTGTGCATGTTAAATTGCTCCATGTACAGCACTTTGTATGCAGCGATGGCTGTTTGAAAGTGCTCTATAAATACTGTTGACTTGACTTGACTTGACTCAATTGAAACCTTCCATCAGTTTGCTGTTCGCTGTCAAGCTGGCCAGCGATCAGCTGCTGGCCAACATATAGCTTCTCCTTCGCTAATATGATGCCTTAGAAGGAAGCGGGGCATTTGGGTGGCATCTTACGGTGTACCAAAAGAGCACAAGATAATGCGGATAGGCATGAATAGGTGAGTTTCTTCAGCTTATAGTAAGCTTGAGATTCTCCCCCAAAGGTTTGCCAGCAGGTCAGTTTGCAATTAGTGAATCGACAAGGCATTCACTTTCACTGTGTAGCATGAATCCATATCTGGAGTCTTTCTTGGAGCACCTTACATACATATGGTACTGTATATGTTTTGATAATGCATTATGTAGACCAGACCTTGGCAAAGAATGGTGCAGGGGCGACATCCGACCCGCCCACAGTCTCTCACCGACCATAAAAGTGATCATGAAGTCAAAATATTCTTTTCTTTCCTTGAAAAGTCCACCATGAAAATATTTTTTCAGTCATGTCCAGTCCTCCGCTCGTGACTTCATGCAATGAATTCCTCTTCAGTAGGTCTGAACCAATTGGAGGTCGGAAAAGTGCTGATGTCCCCAGATGCCTTCTTGAAGGCGTGTATATTGAATCTGAAGCCTGATTGGTTCAGACTCTTTTAGAACCCCCCCCCCCCCCCCAAAAATACAAACTATCACGTCATTTTAATAGTTCGGGGCCAGCAATCCTGAATTTGAAGGTGTTGGGAAGTTTACATTGAAACCTACAACTGACTGCAAGACACACACTATTAAATACAGAAAAAAAGAATGTTGGAAATATACTGTATGTATGTCCGATATTTAATACATTTCTCCAACTTTTTCAATGCAGGCTGGTGCATGTGATAATGTTTAGGCCAGCAGAGAAGGCTTTGAAGGACTTGACGAGACGCCACTGCTACATACTAGAATGAAAATGCACACGTCACAATTTATTGGCTATTCAAGACAGCCTTTTCTCAATTCAATAACAATAATATTGATAAAGTTTAGGTTAAAATGTTGGCTTGGCCCACGGCAAGTGTTACAGTTTCTCATGTGGCCCCTTAGCAAAATTAATTGCCCATCCCCATATAGACTTTCAAAGTCGTTGCTCTGCAAATTAAGCCACGTTAGGTTGAAATAACACTGCTAATCGCACTGCTCGAGTTGCTTTGAGGCACTGATTTGTAAACCGTGCCCTACAACCACAAAACAGCTGTGAGAGAGTGCGTGTCTAATGAAACAAAATAACCCTGACATATTCTAGTGGCCAGATAAGGAAAAGATCTAACAGCTTTTAGATTTTTATGTTTTTGTAATTACAAATGTTATTTCTAAAGCTTGGAAAATAGCATAATATGATGTGGACACAAGTCTTGGTTGTGCTTTGGGCCTGGTGCCAGATCATTTGATTGTTTGGTGTCTTATAAGTCCATACAGGCTGGCTGTACGATTACATGCATGACACAATCATAAAAATGCCATTCATCATTTGTTCATTCGTTCACTGTAAACACAGAAACAATACTTGTAAACTGCAAGGTTCTGCTGTATTGTACTTCTGTGGATCCTACATGATCAGGGTAAAGTGATGTAGGCAGTGCCTCTATATGTGCATTTTCTTGTAGCCATTTTTATTGTCACCGCAACTCAAAAACCCATTTCAGTTTCAGATAGCATCACACTTAATAGAGCACAGATTTCAATAACGAACCGTGATAAAAGTAAAATGATAAAACAACAAACAAGTCATGGTGTTTTTTTCAAAAAATGTGGCCACAGTTTCCAGTTTGACAAGAATGTGGGAGTAGATGACAACAAATGACCTTTTAAGTTGTGCATTTTTTTTCAGTAGATGACAACAAATGACCTTTTAAGTTGAGCATTTTTTTTCAGTAGATGACAACAATTCCTAGGTGTCTTTAGAACATGTCTCTGCCATGTTTTCATCAAAATATCACAAGAACCAAAAATTCTGCACATTCATTCATTTTCCGAACCGCTTCATCCTCACTAGGGTCGCGGGGATGTGCTGGAGCCTATCTCAGCTGTCTCCGGGTAGTAGGCGGGGGACGCGGTTTCGGTTGCCAGCCAATCGCATGGCACACAGAGACGAACAACCATCCACGCCCACACTCACACCCAGGGACAATTTAGAGTGTTCAATCAGCCTGCCATGCATGTTTCTGGAATGTGGGAGGAAACCGGAGCACCCGGAGAAAACCCACGCAGGCCTCCGCACTGGAATTCTGCACATTTCATCATTTATTTATTTTTTGCCATGGTGAATTTATGTTTTCTTAGGGGCAGATTTTTCTCGTGGGAGGCATGGTGGTCGATTGGTGACCACGTCCACCTCACACTGCAGAGATCCTGCATTCAAATCCGGTCCCGGCTTTCGTTTGTGGAGTTTGCATGTTCTCCCCGTGCCTGGGTTTTCTACGGGTATTCCCACATTCCAAAAACATGCATGGTAGATTAATTGAACCCTCTAAAATTGCCCCTCGGTGTGACTGTGAGTGCAAGTGCTTGTTTACCTATGTGTGCCCTGTGACTGGCTGGCAACCAGTTCAGGGTCTACCCTGCCTGCTGCCCGAAGACAGCTGGGAAAGGTTCGAACACGCTTGCGAGCCACGTGAGGATGAGTGGATCAGATCATGGGTGGATGGATGGATGATTCTCATGCAGTGTGCCGACCTTCATCCCGCCCCATTATTGCTGAGTCAATAGTGAGCCTTGCTTCCATGAGATTGATAATCCAATGGGTTGAATCTCTTTTTGCCGTCTCATTTTGTACTCACGTTCACCAGCGGCCTGCTTCTTCTGGTGAGGATTTTTTTCATTCATTTTAAGTAACATTTACAAAGAACATAACATTTAAAAAGAAACACGAAGCTGTTAAACTCATCCAGATGAGGGGCTGGCAGGCTAATATAATGCCCACAACTTGTAAGTAAATACTTCACTAATTCCCGTAATCAATGACCCACACCTATACTATGTAAATGCCATAATACCAATATTATTTGCAAAATTTCTCAAAAACAAACCCCCCCAAAATAATTATAAGAATGTATTTTTTGCTGTTGACGTAACATATCAGATCAATATTATTAACCTGTGCGTGTCCACGTGTGTGGATAGGCGTGTGTGAATGAGATGGTGGGATTGAAGCTAAGTCATCTTTTTGTAACATTTATTTGTAACAAACAATTGTAATATGGAAAGGTTGGAAAAATGCTATCAAATCAAATTTCACTCATGAGATTAACTATCTATCAATTCATCAATCCAACCATCCACCCAACCCACCACTTTTATTTTATTTTTTTAATTTAAAATAACGGTAAATAAAATAATTTAAGACATTATTGGAGTTACCGAGAACTAGGCTGAGGCTCAGAGGGGATCGAGCCTTTTCTGTTGCTGGTCCCTCTCTCTGGAATGGCCTCCCACTGAACATTCGGCAAGCCTCCTCGCTGCCCATCTTTAAAACCCGCCTCAAAACTCACTTGTATTCTTTGACATTTGGCTCAGCATGACTCAGATGTGTTCTTGGTTTTGCTGTTTGATGCTTTCTACCGTCTTTGTTACAGATTTGTTGCTTTACTGTTGTATATGTTAGTTGCTCCGTGTACAGCACTTTGTATGCAGCGATGGCTGTTTAAAACTGCTCTATAAATACAGTTGAGTTGAGATGAGTTAAAAAAACCAAACATATTTGGTATGGAGTAATTCACAAAAGCCCCACTGTTACATTGGGGTGGAATAGAAAAACAGCTGACAGAATGGGCAAGATAACTGAAGATTGACTTGATTGTTTGATTTCACACTTAGTCTGTGGGCAGGCACCACAGAGACCCAACTATTTATGTGCACGACATTAAAAAGTCTAATTTCCATTTTGTACACTGGTGTAACATAGGTGTCTCAACATGATCAACAAGGATGACTCAATAACACAAAGAGTAGTACGCATGTGGGACATTGATGACGTTATATGACAAGGTCGTACCATTTTTTGGGGGGTGTGGGGGGATGCTTTCACCATTGCTATATTAATCAGCATGTATTGTATTGTTGAAAGCATATTTCATTTGCAGGCTACTTTCTCGTCTAACGAAGAGTCAACGTCCCATGAATGTCAATTGCAGTCTGGTTGGTTCCGATGTGACTCCAACAATAAAATTGAAAATAAATTTGCACCAGCGTTGTATTTAACATGCTCCCCTTAACTGTAATTGCTTGTATTGATTGGGTTACCGATCTTTGCTTTATCTCTTTAAGGCCTGCGGGACAGTGTTAAACAGTTAAAAAGCAGTTGGTCAACAAATTTGTAATGTGTGCAGTTTTATCCTACACATTCCTGAGTGGAAAGTTGCACTCCTCATTTGACATTCATTAGGATTCCTAAATGGACACAACTATTCCATTCCCCTGCAGTTGGCTAAATTGGAACACCGTTTTTCGTTTTATTATTATTACCCTTTCTACAGAGATCCAAAATGGATTTTGGTAATTTTCAGTTAATTGCAGCAATCCAATCCAGTTTGATAAGAGTAACCGTCAGTTTACGATTCCTTGAGGTACACCCAGTAATTCAATCGCTATCTTGTGATATATACAGCAATAACAGTAGGATGCATTTAGTCCGTTATCAAATGATCCCACTTACTGCGGCAAAGGCCTGTGGTCGAAAGAAGATGAGTTAAGCTTCTCATAAAGACCAAATTAAAGGGTGAAATATTCACAGAATCACAAGGGAGAGAGATGTTTGTTTTTCTTAGGGGTGAATCGAGACAGACATGGTGAAACAATTTCTTTTTGTGTAATTGATGTTTTTATCGAAGTCGCGCATCAAAAGGCAGGCAGAAAAGTGCAGTCAAACAATAGTGTGTCATCATGTAATTTACTGTTTACCAAATAAATCTCCTCTGTAGGGATCGATAAAATGTCATCAAAGCAAATATTCTGTAAGACGTTATACGTATTCCCAAGTCACAATGGAGCATATTATCCTTCTTAAATAACCACCCGGCAATCCAGAAGTGGGATTTTTTTTCTTGCCAACTCCATCAATTTAGGAGAATGGTAAATAAAGCCTTACAAAAATCACATATTTTATTCATAAGGACCTGCAGTGTGCACAGTGTGGGCTGCAATCAGTGTGACGCCCAGTCAGTTTCTCATCCATCAGTGTTGTTGCCGCTGACATCTTTGGCATTTGCACACACCAACCCCTTTTTTCCACAAGACAATTTTATTTTGTACACTATGATTTCCATTATTATAAAATCAATTCCCTGTACTGTTCCACTATTATTAGCATTGCCAAAAATGGTACAGGATACATTGCAGTGTGTTGGGATTTCTCCATTTCTGTGTGAAAACATCTATCTATCTATCTATCGAATATTATCTAGACATCCATTCATCCATCCGTCCATTCACCCGTCTGCCATTCTCTAATTTATCAATTCTATCATGGGAGCAAACTGCTCCATCTGTCTCAGGTTCGAAGTGTGCCTTTTCCAGACGGCATGTTTCAACTCCTTGCACATATGGGATTCAGATCATTATCATATAAAAGGCCACTTCAGACTAGTCCAGTATTTCGTATTTTGTACTTAGCCATTCTGCGGGGGTGTTTGTGACATTATCTTGTCGGAGGAGCAATGACCCATGGCTGACACTGAGCTTTTCAACAGTAGACAGCAGATTTCACTTCTAGAATGCCTTGACAGTCATTGTTTTGCCCATTTTAAGCCCCCCATGCCTTTGATACAAATTGGGACGATGTTTTAACTTATGATAAAATATTATCCATAAAGTAATCCGTCTGCTGTCAGGAGACTTAAATAAATACACTTAAATGAATAAAGCTCTTTGCTCCTACAGACGCCTCATAAGAAAAAGCAACCGATCCATCACATCTATCATCTGATAATGACATCATTCTGTGACCGTCTAGAACTTTTTATCGTTTGGGAAATGTTTCACACCTCCCGGCGTCGCTCTAAAGCCCATTCTGAGTATGCAGTTGATGGATGTGCTCCGAAATGTTTCAAGCAGTCACACGCGCCCGCAGGTAGAAGATATATCACCCATCAAGCAACTCATCTTTTCTGTAATATGAACGAATGCTATCGACGGGGATTGGTGGTGACTAAGATGGCGCTCTTTTCACATTACTCAAACGAGCAAAAAGAAAAAGTAAAACAGTTGTATTTCAAGGCCGGGTTATTTTTTTTATGCTTCAATCTCTCCTACTTTGCTGACTACTTGACACTTGCCTTCTTTTCTCTTGCGGTTCAAGAGTCCATCACGCTGCTGGTTTTCATCCTCATAAATGTAAACTCTGTTCACTCTTTAAACACAGATGCCTGCGGTCCCTACTGTGGATGCCCCCCCCCCCCCCCCGTGCCCCCGCACAGCATTGACTGTGACCTACTTGTCCTCACACTTCTCTTTGTGTGTCCACAGTTTTTCATCCTTCTTCTGCTCATTTTCTTCTTGGAAATCCTGTCCATCATGCTGTTCTTCATCTACCAAGATAAGGTAAGTGCCATTTTGTTTGATTTTTCTTCACCGTAAAGCAGCCGAAAGGAATATCTTCTTTCCGTAACTGCACATTAGACGTAATTAAAGTGCATTATTGGTTATGTGCACAGTACGTTTTAATGTCAAACACCTCTATTTTCAAATTATTTTCATTATTTTTTAACGCATCAGCCTTTCTGTGACCTAACGATGTTTCTTCAATGAACGGCTTGTTTAATAGCAAACGTGTGATGAATATCCAACATTGAGGTGGTGCAGGGAAGTGAGAAAAACGGAGGTCATTTGTTCCATAACATCACACGCGATGCGTTATAAAAACACCTTATTCGTATTTTACAGCACGTCTGTCGATTAAGGCGGCTGGATAATTTCAATGCGCAATCAAGTCCTTGTGTAGTTTAACAGCGTGAGCAACTATAGAGAAAGAAATGGCAGCATCGCTGCTGCTAATATGGGATATTATAGACTGATCGAGTGACCTTGATTAAATTATCTGTCCTCATAAGTTGAAGTGTAATTTATAATTGATGCACTGGAGACTGAAATGTGCTGCTGTTGCAGAATTTTAGCAGGAGCAAAATCTTTTGACACGGCATTGCCACTGTCACACCTGACGATGAACGCGTCATCTGTTCTGTCTATTATGCACCATCTTGGCAGTCCAATTGACTGTGTGAGAATATTGGGTGCTGGGGGAATGACAGTCCACATAATACTTCTGGGATGATGTACAGTAGCCAAGACACTTATGGCACTGGTGCATAATGCCTTGAGGTTCAATGCCATAACCTGATTACGTTTATGTGATACTGTGATGCTGAATCGATTGAACCGCAGTCAGAGGGCACATCACATCACGAGCATCTGCAATCTTGATAAACACGACGCAGACGATTAGAAATAAGAAAATCAATGTGCGCAAAGCAGCAGTTATCAAATCAGTTCCTACTTTTTTGACTATCTTCTAATTAGCTATAAAATACAAATGAACTGTGTGGGAGTGCTGGTATGTGTCCTTTCATTATAGACTAATTTCTCATAGACCTCGAGTGACTAATTTTACGGTGTCAGAAACGACAATGAAATATTTAATCAAAAGTACATGGCTCAGGTTGTCCCCCCAAAACCCGGAAAATCAGTTTAATAACCTTAAAGTAAACATGATTTGCGCTCAAGTGGCAAATAATTAGGATGCCGTAATTGTTTGAGCCTGAGAAGAAAAGAGCTGAAAGTCACCAAACCCTGCTGGCGTTGTAATCACCTGAAAGGCAGCAGTAGTTACAGTGGATGTGGGTTAGCGATTGTCCTCTAGAGACACATAATGACCACAGCTTCTGCACTGCTTTTGAATTATGGGGGCTGTTCATAAATCAGCAGCAATTCTAAACCACCAGTGTTGCATTATTTATGTGTTGAGGCAAAACATGTTGTCTCCAAAGACAGCAGCCAAGGCCAAGCCTGTCGTGAGATGCCTTAATGCAGAATTTAGGTAAATAAAAATGTACTGTTCTTCTTTGACCATTCTGCTGTCGACCATGATAGACCCGAGAGCTCTTTATTGGGCTGGTTCTACCATCTCAGCTCAAAAGCTCAACATTTTCTTTTCTTATTACCTTGGTGATTCCCAATGAGTCGTCTTGAAATGGTAAATGTATTCCTCAGATTCTACAATCTATCTTCAGCTTCACTGTATGAATGACATAAAGACATTCTTACCACAAGGCTGTTAGTAAGCACTAAGTGAATGTTGTCCCACATCCACTTTCACTTCACATTCGTCATCACACAAAAGTAGAACGTTTTAAAATGTTCAAATGAGCCTGAAGTTTCATGGACATTCTTTTCTTTCATTGTTTTAAACCAAATAATATTTGTAAACATCCACCACAGTTAATTTTGCCTTATCATACCCAACAAAGCTGCCTGAGACCAAATAGGGCCCGAAGGGAATTTTTATTTGGAACCCCCCACACACACCTTATTTCTCCCCCTTCCACATGTATCATAGGTACAAAATGACCATACCACCGCATGTCATAAGGCAACCTTTAATTAACAGTAAACAGTTAATAGTGTTAATAAAATACAAATAGATTCAACCCGAATTAAATCAATCAATCAATAAATCTCAAATGAAAATAACTTCAAACTCAAATAAATAAACATATCTATAGACATAGGGCCCTATTTTGGCTTGGCGTGAAAATGGGCACATCATTTTGGTGCCGGGACAAGTCTAATTTATCATCCCGTTTGGAACTACGATGCGCCTCAGTGGGCTTTGTGCATGGAGCTGCCGCACCCACAGTACACTTGATAATTTGGTCAGAGAAAGTCGACATTAGCGATCCTCTCAACTTTTTTCTGAAATATCAGACACCATGTCATTGTCAAAGCACAGAACCTTCGTGTTGTTTCTGCTACATACAGTAGCTGTTTCTCGCCAGATATGGCTTTGGTGCCTTATTATCGGTTCGTGGTCCATAGCTGATCTCATTTGCTGAAAATGTCCACTTTCATATCTTTCACTGGTGCTGTGATCTACCGAGGCTTGCTGGTCAGGTGACAATAAGGCAAACCTGTTTCTCAGTTCCATGCCCGTGTTTCGCTTTCGTTGTGTGCAAAATGGTTTCCTTTGACTTGCAGGTATCAAAGTCCAAGACTGATGATTTCTTGATGTTGATGCAACCTCTTGCTTGCATGAACCGACAGGCTTCCTCGTGTATTAGTTAATAGTCAGATCTGGCTGTTGAGGGAGAACTCCTCACTTTTGGCTTCACTGCCAGCAAAATAGAGGCACTCTCAGTACTGATATCAACAATTCCAAATTTGGTCTTCAGCTGTGTACAGCTTCTGCATGGCGACTTGTGACATGTTTTTATGTTGGTATTGCCTATCTTGGTTTGCGTATCATGCAGCACAGTGGATGACTGGTCAGCATGTCCGCCTCACAGTGCAGAAGTGCAGGGTTCGATTCCGGCACTGGCCTTCCTGTGGAGTTTACATGTTCTCCCCATGCCTGAATGGGGTTTCTCCGGGCACTCTGGTTTCCTCCCACATTCCAAAAACATGCATGGCAGGTTAATGTTCCGAGGTGTGAGTGTGAGCTCGGATGGTTGTTCGTCTCTGTGTGCCCTGTGATTGGCTGGTAACCAGTTCAGGGTGTACCCCGCCCACTGCCCGAAGACAGCTGGATAGGCTCCAGCCCGCCCGCGACCCTCATGAAGATAAGCGGATGAGAAAATAGATGGATGGTTAGCGTGTCTGTACCATCTTCTTAACCGCCGGTTTTCCACAAAACTGTACTTTCATATGAAAGCACCGGAGATGCTGTTGTCATCTGTGTGCAAACAGAGCTTCCCAGGAGTTTTCAGGCAATTTACAGGGGAATCCAAAATGACCTCAATGTCAGATTTAAAGTAGAATCTTGCATTTGTCGCCATGTTGTTGTGTTAAATGAAGCTGCCATCCAATCACATGCAAAGTGTCCCTCGCTGGCCTGGGGTGAATCAATTCAGAGGATTTGCTGAATCAATATTGAATTGTGGTGGGTGGAAGTTGCTGAATCTATATTGAATTGCAAGGGGAAATATTGCAATGCTGTGATGAAGCCATATTTTTTCCCACCTCCCGTATATTATTCTCTTATGTGAGGAAAAATCTCTGACATTCCAATGAATTGCAGTTACTATGAAATATTTACCCAAGCATACGCATGATCGCATTCATTACAATACTAATATATCTTTATGTGACATAACCTATATTTGATAATGTTATCTCACAACCTTTAGAGCCCTGATGCTAATCTATCTGTGATCATCAAGCTCTCCCGCTCCATCACCATGGTAACTCCTGAGAAGCAGCCCAGCCATTGGCATGGATTTAAAGCCATGTGCTGAGCCTTACAGATGCCATTACCTTTAAAAAAATCAATCAATCAATCAATCAATAAAGAGTGCTGCAGTAGGTGCATGTTGGTCAAGTACATTTGAGGAATTGGGGATCATCACACTCAACGGCCCGCTTTATTACGCCTGCTTTAGGCTTGATAAAAGGCTTCATGACGCAGCTGGAAGCGACGTCAAACGGCTCCTAGATCTTCCTCACAACCATTTGTTTCACTCTGCTGGCTCCTAAGGGTGATGGAAAATCCTGTGAGGTTAACATCAGTGGAAACAGTGTGACACAGTAGTGTCAGAGCAAATCGAAGAAGACTGACTCAGTGGTGCACGATTGAAAAGTTGATGGATGTGGGTTTTATTCAATGTCAGTGGTTTTACTCTCTTTCAAATTTACTCTGCAGTTTTTCATCGCCTCCGTCAGCAAGACTTTTATCAACAACCTGGCTCTCAGGTTACCTCTGACAGCCATCAGTTGGATGCTTTGTGTTAATATTGCAATGAAATTGAGGAAATGAAGACAATCAAAAGAGAACCTCAACCAAAAGGAGACAAGAGGAAGAAACGGGGCTCTTACCAGGAGGGTTCGATGTTCAACACTACATCTACATTACTTATTTGTAAAGAAATCATATTTTTTAGGTGAGAAAAAAAATGTAACAGTTTTCCTGTCAGTTGAAGTGAATACCGTATTGGTTACCGTATTCACACTGGAAAATAACATGTGGCCAAAAAGCCAATTATCCCTCCAATTATATCTTTATTGGTTCTCCAGGGGTCTATCCTAGCTGACAAAGGGTGAGAGATCCGCAGCCAATCAAAGACCAAACACATAGACACGGCAACCATTCGCACCCGCAGCGACACGCTATTTAGAGATCTCCAATTAACCTTACCTTGATGCTGTTGGTCTGTGGGAGGAAGCCGTCACCCAAATAGAACCCACACATGCACAGGGCGAGAAATACAGTCGCACTAAAAAAACATAACAAAACAAAAACAGAAGCCCATCTACCACCAAAAACGGTTTCCAATAATATCTCAAAAACCATTTCACCTCATTCTTGTGAATTATAGATAGATCGATAGATAGATAGATAGATAGATAGGTTTTTTGGTTTTTTTTTTTTTTTGCTGACAGCTTGGTAGGTATTGCAGGATTTCGCATTTGAGTTTATTCACTCATGAAAGTGCCTGTAGCGATTTTAAAGGTTCCTAACAGAGCACAATGAGAGAAGATGGAAACCAATTGAAAGCGCTGACGCAGAACTGATCAATACAAGAACGCTATCACAGCATGTGCCTGCGTCATGGCTCAGAGAAGTTACCCTGAGGTGTCTATCAAATCCTTATGTAACGGTATTGATGCATTTGAAGCCAGTTACTGTACACCAGTGATGTAAAACTAGTTATAACGTTACATTGGAAACACATGCTCACCTTATTTCCACTCATCTTCTCGCAAAATGCCAGTGGAGAGGGCAAGACCGACAAACTGATCTTAAAGTGTCTCTGTCGTCCTGCTGCTGGTGCAGTTCGTGTCCTCACCTCTGCATGACATTAGCCGTGAGGTCAGTGCTGACATGAGCTGTTTCCTCTGAACGCGCCTCGACCAGAATGTGTCATAGCAAGGCTGTAGGGTTTGATTTGCAGTCTGTGTGCTTTGGGACAAGTCAAGGTGAGGTAATGCTGCAGTGAAAAGCAAGCGGTCAGGAGTTATGCCCATGTAAGTCACAATATACAAAACCGTAGTTTGATGCTCCAAGGGGTCCTTTTTGTTCTTATTCATATCAGTGAGATGAATCGACAGGACCACTCAGCTGAGCTGAGTGGGAATAAAAAAGTTATGTATGTAATGGTGTGTATTATGTTTCTGTTATAACATTGCTTCTGACAAATAGACCTGTGACGCAATTACAAGGCTTGTTTAATTGTCTTTGAAATAACGACACATGTAATTGTGGAAGAAGCAGCACACCAGAGTATGCTCAGGAAACTCATGTAAAACGCACCAAATCAGAAACCGCACAGGAAAGGCAAGGCAGGTGTGCTCTCAAAAACTATTTAACTAGGAAAACAAAAACAAGGAAAACAAGACACTTTGGAATAATGAAAAATATATATACTGTATACTAAATTAACATCTCTGAACCAAGATTCAAAGTAACAAACCAAAACCGGAGATAAAATAACCGCAAAAGGAAACTAGCAGGACACCAGGAACACATGACACAGCAACAGGGACACATGTAGCAAACAATGAACCGAACAAAGACAGAAAGATAGCAAGGGCCTCATGTCCAAAGACTTGCATGCTTTTTGTCCCAAAACACAACGAGGGGCAAATCCAGAACATGTCGCGCGCACATAAAAATCCAGATGCATGAAACTGTGATACGCATCGATCCAAGCAGATACCTTTCATGAATCTCAATTAATGCAGAATAGTTGGAGTTGCAGACTTTTCCATCCCAATGCCTCCATATAAACAGGCAAATTACTATAAAGAGGGCTTGTCAATGAGAATAATCATGCTGCATTATCAAGCCATGAGTCACAAATGAAAAAAGAAGAACTAAACAAAATGTAAGCTTTAGACCCTTGTAAACAAAGTCAATGCTTGAAAAAGTATTACTTTTGGTACACTGTCCTCAGGAGTCAACAAAAGGCTCTGTGATGAAAATCTTTCAAATATGTCGGCCGCCTCTGATCGTGGCTGAATGTGCAAGTTAAAGCAGCATCAATTTGTGATTGCAGAGGTTTAAATTTAAAAACAAGGTCGGATACACCCTCCCCTGCCCCGCCGTCATTAAAAATATTTCAGGGCATTTCCACCGCCGATAGTAGATAGCGTGTTTAATACGCTTCTTGAAATGGCATAAATTCGTGTTCGACTGCCCATTCGCCCCAGGAATTCTCGGCTTCTCACGGCATTTATCGACTGCATGTGAATTTCTGACTACCTTTATGTCCACACTTCCAATTATAATCAACTCTGTGTGTCAATTGTTCATCGGAGAAATTATATTTTTCACATTAATAACTAGAGATGGGCACTTTAGTGTATTTTGCCGACCCATCCTCCATCCTTCGTCCGAGCCCTGGGCACCCTTACGTCATTGTCCCTCTTTCCTTCTTTATAAAATAATTGTCTTCCGCTGCCATCTGTCCTCAGCCTTATAAACTGCTTCCTTCATTACAATTCACCAGTCTACCCCCTCCCCAAATCTGACTGTTACAATAATAATATTATCTTAGAATTAAAATGACATCAAGCATACAGGATATGTATTTGAAATGTACAGTAAATATAAATTATATAAGTACCCTTTTTTTTTCCAACTATACAGTATGTGTCACAATGATGCCATGTGCAATTCAGAATTCCTATCCAGTACAGTATACTTTTGAAAGGCTGCATCAGGTAGGCAAATAAACTCATTGGTTTTATTCTATACAATGCAAATAGATTGAAATGTATTTTACTCCGAGAGAAGATGTCTCCTGGTGGAATTTGTTGACAAGCGTGGCTCCTCCTGAGTAGCAGTTTGAGGGTTTGCTTCGGTCTCATGTTAACAATTGACGACACAAAGCCCATCTCCGGGCTTAACATGTAGAATCATTTGGTGAGGAGAGGGGAAAAAAAGACTAATTCATTAGTGGACAGAGTGCTCGTTCTATGCGCCGCATATCTGTAAAGCTTCAAACAGCCCACCTGTAACACGAGCTCAGTTCCATTTCAAGCGTGATAGCTCCCTCTTTCCACATCATTACTGTTGCAGCAACAGACGTCCGACCACTGGGGCTTGTAAAGATATCACGCGGCTGCAACTCCGAATAATTTCCAGCTTGAGTAATTTTCATTTCCCATAGAATGCCAAATGAAATTGGACAAACACCGCCGGCCAATCACGTCAGTAAAGTTTAAGCATATCAAGAAAGTGCTCATATGAGAGAAAACAAGATATGTATTTGTAGAAACATGGATGAATATGACAAGTGCGCAGTGATAGTTGGACAGCCGCAGATAACAATGTCGAGAAATTGCAAGCATAGTTTCATTAGTAATTTGAATTGAAGGCAAAAAGTCCGTCTTATATGTTGAATATTTTGACAATGTTTAGGTTTGTACGGCATCCCTCAAATGACATGGAGAAAAAAAAACAAGAAAGAAACAAATGACCTTCCCTGCGAGCGCAAGTTTATTTACCTGCGTGAGCTAGCTTCCTGTGAACGGCAGTCGATTTTTAACCTGTTTCCAGTGTAGTGAGACAATATCAGCAGAAGAGGAATTAAAACTCTTTTGTCAAAACAAGGACTATACCAAATAGTTTAATTGACCCACTAAAAGAAGTCGTGGATAATTGTTAACTTCCTCCACATGGATAGACCCGATATGTTACTCTCTTTGTCGCCCTTATTTACTCATTAATATTTTGTGCTGTAATTTACATCAGCACAATGCACAACGAGTGTTCATTTGTTCAGGTCCAAAAGACAGATTTATTTTTTTTAGATGAAAAATGCATGGGGGTGAGATCTTGCCCCGAGTGGAGGAGTTTAAGTATCTTGGGGTCTTGTTCACGAGCGAGGGCATGAAGGAGCGGTAGATCGACGGGCGGATCGGTGCAGCGTCTGCTGTGATGCGGACTTTGTATCGGTCTGTCGTGGTAAAGAAGGAGCTGAACCAAAAGGCGAAGCTCTCAATTTACATGTCGATCTACATTCCAACCCTCGCCTATGGTCACGAGCCGAAATGGGTTTTCTCCGCAGGGTGTCCGGGCTCTCCCTTAGAGATAAGGTGAGAAGCTTGGTCATCCGGGAGGGGCTCAGAGTCGAGCCGCTTCTCCTACATATCGAGAGGAGCCAGGCTTGGGCATCTGATTAGGATGCATCCTGGATGCCTCCCTGGTGAGGTGTTCCGGGCATGTCCCACCGGCAGAAGGCCTCGGTGACGACCCAGGACACGCTGGAGAGAGTATGTCTCCCAGCTGGCCTGGGAAAGACTCAGGACTCCTCAGGAAGAGCTGTTGCCCCCGGAAGATCGATGGTGTGTGTGTTATAATTGTAGTTTGATCCGTGTGATAATTTTACAGTTTGATCCCTGCGACTCCAGGGACTCGCTGATCAGAAAAGTATGAGTCCCATTGTACATCGAGAGAGTCCCAAATTTCATATTCTGAAATGGTCTACTTATTCAATTGCATAAGATAATAACACAAACAACAACAATATACATTGATAATTGGTTTATTTTTTATAAACAAATGCTCCAAAAATTTGAATAATTCAGGCATACAAGATTTGCTGAGAAATAGGTTCTTGTTTCATTCCATGTTTCAGTCTTTGAGTTCATAAATTCTCCTCTTTACTCTGCTTCCAATGATGCAAGGCTCTCAAAGTCAACTTTATGATATCTCCGCAATAAAATTTCGCAACACTTGTTCGCAACATTTGTTTTAACGTGACACAACTTGGCAATCGTCTTCTTTCCACGAGGTAAAGGCCGATCTCGCCAATCTCGAACGGAAATCTCATCACGCGAGATTACTTAACGCGAGATCAAAACAGCAATGGCGGCGTTGTCAAACTGCGATCGTTGCTGGAAAAAAAGATTTACCGTAGTTTTTTTTCTTTCTTTACTGAGAAATTTCCTTGTGTCCCCAAAACGCACAGTATTTGGAACTGTGCATCTGGAGGTAAAATTATGCATCTAGGACGCAGGACGCAGAGGTAACGAGATGGCTGTTATTTATATAGATATGGAGGTCAAGGTCATCTTTATTGTAAAATATGCTTTATGTATGACATGCAGCATAGATGATATATACTGTATATATATATATATATATATATAAAGCTCCATATTTTGGCTGTACTTAATGACTTAAAGGACTCTTTGTATGGTATCAGAGTAGCTTTGGCCGTTAAAACGCAGGCTCAAAGGATGTAGCCCTAAATTGGGTCTCAGTCTGTCACGTTGAGCCCGAAGCGACAGAATAATCGCTTCGTGCACAACTACTAGAGGTAAGTGGATCCCCGAAACAGCAGACACAGAAAAGGAATTTTGTCATAAAAAATGACATTTATTGTAACACAAAATCCCCGTCTAAACGGACAACAAAAACGCTGGTCAAAAAGAGGGCCAGGAAATAATAACAAAGCAACAGAAAACGCTGGTCAAAAAGAGGACCAGGAAATAACAGAAAACGCTTGCGAAACAAAAACGGCAAGGAGAAAGTTCTTAAGTAAAATACTAATCAAACACGAGAGGAATATCAAGGCACGCAATAATAGTAAATAGTCATGTAAGTCAGAGTTTTAACCGAGAAGGAATAGACGATAGCAAATGGCACGGCGTGGAATACTCCGGCAGTGAGTTGACTGTCGGAGCACCTAGATATAGCAGGTGCAATCGTCAACAAATGGGTGGCAGGTGTGCAGGCGGCAAGCAAGAACGCCTGCCCCCTGCTGTCAAATACGGAACGTGACACAGTCAAGCTCCAAGTATGGGACTGGCTTGCAATCGGTGCAACTGAACTGTCGTCTAATCAATTGCCTCTCTTTTTCCAAAAAATTTAACATTTTCTGACATTAATTGGTGAAAAAACAAAAATCTGAAATGTCATATCTCTTGTGCTTCTGGCCTCAAAATATTAAAATATTCATGCTCCTTAAGGACATCACAAAGAGCTCAGTTGTATGTATGATGAGTGCGTTGCTTTACCAGCACCTTTGGGGAACTGTGTGGGAAAACCGATAACAGATTGGGATGAACCGGCAAAGGTGCGGATCTTTTTTTTTTTTTTTTTTTTTGCTGATTTTTCGTGATGCATGGATTTAATTAAGCAGTTAAGGGGTGAAAGGCGTGTACTTGAAATCCAACAAGGTTTTGAGGCAAAGGATGAAAAACTATTTCCAACCTTGTGTTGTCAAATGTTAGCCCTGGGTGAACATCTGCGATATTACAAGATCCTTCAAGGATTGTCTGGGCTGCCGCGACAATAACAGCAGGGGACTACAGAAAATGCATCAAGCTAGAACAGTAAGGATTTTATATCAAATAACCAACACCAGCGTTCAGCACAGTGGTGGTGTGGTTCGCACATCAACCTCAATACTGAGAGGTTCAGGGTTAGCCTGTATTCCCCAAGGTTGTCTGGTTTTGTCCGAGGACTCTGCTTTATTCCCACATTCCAAAAACATGCATCATGGGTTATCTGAGGACTTCTGTGAATGTGAGCGCGAACGGTTGTTTGTATGTGTTTTATATGCATGTTAAAAATGATGCTGTCTTGCATTAATGCATTTTATGGTTATTGTGTAAACCTTTATGATCTCTGAAAATTGACGTAATTCTCGATAAAATGTTGTTTTTTTTAAAATCAGGATTCACGATACACTTATACATAAAATTATCTGTGCGGGTGTTACGAAGAGCGTGTTTTGTTTTTATTTTGAGATATATTATAATGTATATCAGTCTTCCTCAACTGGCGGACCGCGATCCACGACCGGACCGCCGACCTCCTCTGTCCGGACCCTCTGCAACTTGTATAAAATAATAAATTATAAAGTGATTTTTACGTTATACATTTTATATTTTTGGACTATAATTTGCGCATTACCGCGATCGCTTGTTAAAATTATCCGTTGTATTCTTTGCGTGCACTAACAGATGTATTGCAGAGGACCGCAGCAGCGCGACTGTGTGTGTATAACGTTTGACTAACTGGAGACCCTGGCTGAGCAGGGCATGTCGGCGATAACGATGCGCTGATTGGCTCCTCTGAACTTAAGGTGTGCCCATACATAAGCGTCAGCACGCGTCTATCCCAATACACACGCATTCAAAATGGATGATTGTGTCAGGAAACAGACGCATGCGCGACGCCACAGTGTGCTCACAGCTTCAGCCCAGGAGAGCCGCACACAGACAATTAGACAAGACGAATCGCGGGAGGTTTCGATTGTGTGCAGTTTTGCTCCCGTCTACCCGGGGATCTTTGCAGCTGTTTAACAGCAGAACACCGCAACATGGTAAATGAACATCACAATGGCGTCCTCAAATAATATTTGCATGCCTCAGACATTGCATTCACCTTCAGTGGAAGAACAGCACTGCACATTCCTGTGCTCCCTTGTGTCAGTATTTAAAATGGTTCTTAACTCCTCTTCTGATATATTTTTCAGTGATTTCAGAGGGGATGTGAAAAGGGGAATTGTACAAATGAAAAGGATATTTTTGTTTTCATGTTTAGTATTTATTTTGGTAAAATGAGTATTTTGTTTTGTTTTTGTTAAATTAAGGGAAAAAAAGACAACTACTGTTTAGCAAAGTTAAAGTAAAAATGACTTATTTCCCTAAAAGGGCTATTTCTATTATTAAGCAGGCACAATTTAACAAAATAAAAGAGTTCCTGTGCCTCAACACAATACCTCTCAATATTTGCTGTGTACTGGCAAAGTGAATAATTGTTATTTTCATGCACCCCATTATTGGTTGGTTGTGAGAAGTGTTGATTTGCATAAGCTTGGCTTGACCATACTAAATGGGCATATAGCCCTGATCCCCATGACCGCCGTGCATGGGACCGGACCTTGGTCTTATTAAAAAAAAAAAGTGGACCTACAGCATTTCTAGTTGAGGACCACTGATGTATATGGATAATCTACGAGTTTATGAACATGATATCAGAACAAGAGGTAGGACAGAATACGTTTTTCCACTTGCTCACTTTGAACAGGTAAACTCCATTAAATGATGAGATTTTTAAGTTTTTTTGTTTCTTTCATTCTTTCTTTCTTTTGTTTTACACATTTTATAATGTGTCGATATGCTCAATAAGTCGGTCAATCAATCAAATGAATGATATTCGGGCAACGTCTCCTTGATTCCGCTCCTTCACTTCCCTCATCTTCCTTACACCATTGATCGTCTCCTTTCATGGCCGGCAAGCATGACTTGATTAGAAACAGCGAATAGAAATGTGCAGGCATTGTAACTCATTTGGCCCAGCTAATGACTTCGATGAGTTGTTCAATAGTAGACATTTACGTGTGTTATTGCCATGCTCCAGGACCGAATTAGAAGTCGAGCCTTTTATTTCAGACCCTGGTCATTACCTGAGGATCTCTGCGGACTACAAGTCCCGTGTTAAAAAGGTTTGTACTTGAGTTTAGTGAAGCTGTAGAAGTTCCCCAGTATTGACTTATCTGTCCTGAGGCAGGAGAAGACTATAATGTGGATTCTCTACTGGAGTGGCTTCCCCCTATTTGAAATGTACGGCAACACTTCCAGTGATTTACACCCATACCCCAAGCTGGGGGGGGTGCCATGCACTCAAATGAAATACCCTTGAAAAGTTTGACTTTGACTGCAAATGGGCTTGTAGTCAAGGGAAGGTTCCCTTGGGCCAATGATGTAATTAAAGTATTCACAGGACACAGGTCTCACCAATATGCATGGACAAAACCACCGAGTGAGGAAGGAAGGAAACAGGGCAGCGCATCACGTGAGCATCGAGTGATTTTTCTTCGCTTGGAAAAAAACATATTTTATAATAGTTATTTATCAATGACCTCCACATGTCAAAATAGCAATTCAAGCCATCAATCAATCATGTTCAAATGTTTCTCAATCCTTTGAAGAAAAGGGAACATTGTTGTTTTTTTATGCAGTCTGGCATATTATAACAAAGTAAATTATCACTCGTTTTGATGTTTGCTCACGGGTGCCTTTATCTGCCACTCTGTCTGCCATTGATGGCTCGGAATGGCTCGTCGGCCTTTGCAGTGAGCTTCTAAAGTGAGACATTTTTCTCGTCCTTTTGTACTCTGTGTGGGAGTATGCTCTTTCACCTGGGCTGTCCTTTTTTTACACACAGTACCATTTCAATGTACAGTAAATGCATTGCTTTGATGAAGCTATAAATTTGTTGTTTTAATTTTTACACTCCATTCTTACATTGCCTTTGTCACGTTTTACGCGATGGTAGTTGTAGGACCACAAAAAGCAGGCAAGAGGCAAGGAGGAGCAGGGTGGACTGACCAAGGTGTATTTAACAAAAATGCAAACAGGAGCACAATGGAAAAACATGAACCCGAAGTACTCAAACAAAGTCCTAGAAATCACAAGGAAGCCAAAGTAGCAAAAGAAACCCGTGACATTAAAACAAAACGTGACCGGAGCGGAGCACACGGAAACTCACAGCTCACAATGACCCAACAAAGACTGACAGAACTCAGGGAACTAAATACAAGCAAAGTGACGAGACAACAAGAAACACCTGGACAAGACACAAAGGGTTGAGGGAGCTGATTGGTTAAAAACACATGATAACGAGAACAGGTGGTGACAAAAAGGGAACATGAGGAAACAAAACCAAATGGAACCAGACAGAAACATAACAACCTTTACATTTTATGGTTTTGATGTACAGCAATGAAGTGCAATAGGATTTGTTTTATATGAATTTAAATTCCAAGTGCTTTGAATTTGCAAAAGCATTTGTTTATGCGTCCTGCTCTGCCTGTATAGACGTTCGTCTGACCCGGAACATAAATGCTTTCACCCCCTTATATGTGGTTCACTGCGCCAACGTTCTGTCCTCTCCATCGCTTTCTCAAAGCCACGTCTTTGTGTCAGTCCTCACACCGCCATATACATCTCATCTCATCTCATCTCGCATCTCTGCTTGTAGTCTTACCATGTGAATAATTGATGCACCATCTTGGACTCGTCTGGTGTAGTCAAAGGCAAATGAAGTTCCGGGGACAACGTCAATACCAAGCTAAAAGTAAAACCGCGGCTGTTGCTTGCCTGGCTGACTTTCACAGGAGTCACTCTTGACTAATGACCCACTTTAGAAGCATCTTTCTTTTGTCATTTGCAAAACTCCAGGCTTTTGCAGTCGGCTTGAATCTCATGTAACAGCTGCTCGAGCTAGATTCTTGCGTCACATGCCGCCTGCCACAAGCCGCTGTTGTGATGTCAGGAAGCAGCATTTAGCGAGGCTCTATTTAGAAACCAGAACAATTGCTCTTTAAGGTTGCAAGAAATGCGATTTTGCATCATCCTTTCATTCAGAATTCTCTTTCGACTCCATCTTTCCGAGCGTTTCAGCCAAATGATGTTTAATTAATGTTTTGCACAGTAACACATTTTCTGTATTTTTAATAGCATCCTGTAAGCGTAGGCCATTGTTTTGAGTGCACGGTCACACTCACTGTGTGACATCGATTGAATTCCAATAGTTTTATTCTTATTCTTAATTTGGGTCACCACAGAGCACCATTTGAATGATTTCCATCCGTGACAGAAAATGAGTTATGGCATTCAGGGCTCAGGGAGGAGTGCGGGGAAGGGAGGGCAGCACCTGTGGAAACACATGAATGTCTCCAGGCCTTATTGACTAGCCTGACGAAATTCTTGAAAATCCATCCTCTCTTCCTGAAGTTGTTACGCAAGGTGAGAAGGGTAAAAAAAAAACCACAGGATGACCCAGATACTTGCGTCGGTGGGTGGATGTCAGAATTACATTCATGCACGTCTGCTTCTATTGATTCACGTCTGCAGGATGTGAAGGCAGGTAAACACAAACAACAATAATGCAAAGAAGGAGAGGTCGGATAAACACTATGAAGAAATCTTCTCACTTTGTCGTTGACACATTATACTCGCTCTGTTGCTTCCGTTGGGATTTTTATAAGCTTGTTCTCGTTAGAATGTATTCGAATTATGTACAAAGAATACATATGTAGCGTAAACCTATTCTTGGTTATCGGAATATACTCCAATTGTACTTACGGTATTTATTTTTAAATAATTAAAAAGCAACAGCATGCATATTTATATTTTATTTTTTTGTTTGCATGTTCTCTCACCATGCCTATGTGGGTCTTCTCCAAGGAACTGCGGCAACACGCATGTAAGCTTCAGTGAACAGTCGGAACTGCCCTTAGTGTGGATATGAGTGGGAATTGTATGTGATTTGTACCCTGTGATTGGCTGACAACTAGTCCAAGGTGTCTCCCACCACTTGCCCAGAGTCAGCTGGGATAGGCACCAGCTCACCAGTGACACTTAGCAGAACAAGCACGATTAAAAAAAAACAAAATAAAGTAATCTGCCCATACATTTTGCAAAAGCTGAATTGTGGACATGTTTGTCAGCAGGGCTCCAAATTGTAGTGTATGTGCGTGTGTGTGTGTGTGTGTGTTCGGGCGGTGGGAGGGGGGGGGGGGGGGTTAACTCTCCCAAAATCTTACCATATCCTTGTCAAAACAAGCGGCACTGTTCTGAGTTTCTTTCATATTCCAGTGAGTTCTGCGTTAGAGGAAGAAGTATATTTCGTTGTTTTTGACACAAGTGTCAAAGCACCCGAGGATAAAATCATTATTTCGTCTTCGCTAAGACCTTCGAGAGCTTCAATAATAGGGTCTTTGTGACAACGGAATACACTAAACAATTGTGCTTTTACTGGAATACGAGCAAGCTGGAAGATCGGCTGTGGTCAGATGTTTGCTTCTTACAGAAATCTTTGTTGTTTGTTCTTGGTGAATATGTGATGCAATGCAATGTATCTTCTTTTCGTGCAGCAAATTTATTCCACCGTGCCCTAACAAATATGTGAATGATGAAATGTTCTTTTTTTTTTTCAAACAATTTGATGGTCAAGAATACAATATGAATGCCTCAGTTGCCCTTCACCTATTCTAAATGTAATTTCATGCCTATGAGAGGATTTTGGATCAATATGCTGGACTGCCTTCCTCTCCAACCTTATTAAAAACTGAGGGAATATGATTTTGAAGGATTTTATTAGTTTTCCTTGCAGTTGAGTTTCTTGTAGGAACTGTCAAAGAGCAGCATCACCCATGTTTTATTTTTTTATTTTTTTGTCACATATAAATCCCCCAGTGTGGCTGTTTTGAACAGTGGTTCAACTCACCTCTCGACCATGTCCAAATGACAGTGCGATGTAAATCAGTGGCCTCGGGCTCAGCTGGTTACTATGGTAACCAGAACATTCAGCTGGCAAACTTTTCCTCTGGGTCAAAACTGTCAGATAAACAATTAATATTCATCCCTTGTTGAAGGTCAGTTTTAAAACATATAGACTGCTTAGCATATATGTCATCTTTATTGTCCAAGTATGTAAAACACACAAGGAATTTGTCACTGGCGGTATAGGCTACCTTACCCCATATTGCTATAACAAGCAACTACGACAAACAAAGACATGACATATAAGTATAGAAAGACTTTCCGTAATGTAAGGGTGCCATTGTGCAGTAGTACCACCGACTGAGAGCTGTACGAGTACAGTATGTGCAGAGTCATCAAGCAGAGGTAAAGTGGTGCCGTACTTACAATCCTATGATGGTTGTGCAGTTGGTGCAAATAATCGTTGCACCATCGACCAGTAGCATTACCGTATTGGCCCGAAAATAAGACGGCCCTGATTATACCCCCTCTTTTTCAAGACTCAAGTTTGAAAAAAGACTTTTTGAACACCAAATTAATTTTAGACAGAAAATAATTACAGTACATCTGAAACAAATGATTATAACAATATATTTGAGAGAAAATATTATTATGTTATTTTGCCTCATTCAAATCTAAAGTGCAATCACATTCGTAAATGAATGGCTTCTGGTTTTTTTAATGTAAATTACATCATAACTTCTCCTCAGCTGCCGGTTAACCTGGCTGATCTTCAACCCACTTTTCTCCAGATTGTCACTGCGTTTCTCCATTTTCTGTTATCTTTTATATTATATTATTATATTCTTCTCTTTATATTTCTTCTCTTTTCCTTTATACCGCTATTTTTCTCTTCTTCGTGCTATCGCTATTTTTATTTTTATTCTTCGTGGCAGGGGTTCACTTTGGCCTGGGGAGTCAAGTTCAGCATTCACTTCAATGATATCTGGCGCCATCTAGCGTCATGAATGGGTATAATGTCCAGACCCCGAATATAAGACGACCCCCACTTTTTCAGTCTTATTTCAATGCAAAAGTCACCGTCTTATATTCGTGCCAATACGGTAATTGTAGTACAACTTTAGGTGTGCCATTATGCAGAAAGTCCTTGAGCGCTTTAAAGTGTCTGGTGCTGTGTAATATTGATCAACGACATGTACGTAGAGAGCTGGAGCAACAATGATCAGTGCGGTAATGCTGGTCCACAAAAATGCAGAGCCACGATAGATTTGAGTCACTGTTTAGGGAAGAAGCTGTTTGAATGTCTGATGGATTTGGTGTGCATAGTTCGATAGCTCTTACCTGAAGGGGTAGCTGGAAGAGGTGGTGGGCAGGGTGTGCGGGGTCCATTAGGATTTTCCTTGCCCTTGTCTTGGTTCTTGCGGAATGCAAGTCCTTGAGAGTGGGTAGGGTAGTGTCAATGTTTTGGGTTTTTTCCGCAGCCCTAACTGTCCATTGCTGTCGGCTTTTGTGTGTGTGTGTGTGTGTGTGTGTGTGTGTGTGTATAACCCTATATAGCCCTCTAACCCTACAACCTGCAATATGGTGCATGGCCCGAATAAATACAATGTATCTTTCTTCGTTGGCATAAGTTTCCACTGGGAAAAACAGCGATAAATAGTTCACCATATCTTACACTCCTTCCTGTGGGCAGGTATCATAACCTTTGTAAAAAGCAATCATTAATTCACCAAGAAACTTACCAATTTTAAAAACAGTCACATTAGTTTCACATTCCTTTACAATAGATTTGAATTGATTGATTGATACGTTCTGGCAAGTTCAGATCCTTTTGTGAATTATTCCATGAAAAAAAATCAGAATATTTCCTTGTGACTAGAAAAACTGTTGGCAAACGACCATTTGCGACATTGACCAAACCCTGAAAAAAAAAAATCAACATTCACTACGTTCACAAACACTCATAAACCTTTGCCGCTCTGAGGGATACCGACTTAAGTTCTTACAGTAAATAGGATTTTTTTTAATTATTTGACCGGCTGAAATATATATAAAACAAAAGAAAATAGAAAATACATTTAAATCCCTTGAACTGAAGTTGCACGAAGCCCCCCCCCCCCCCCCCCACTCTGCCAGTTGTAACATTTAATCGGGATGATGTCCTCCTTTAAATAGCCAGATTGGAAAATGTTGAGTTCACATGATGTTTGAAATTGATTTTAAAATCAATATTTTGAAAATTCCTGGTAGAATGTGGTTGATGCCCAATAATTGTATGATTTCATCCATCAAGCTATCTACTGTATTCAGCGAGACAATTTTTTATTCTTATTTTTATTTTTTGGTGAACGAATCACTTAAAATCAACCACTTCTAAAGTAAAATACATTATCTAAACTTTCAAGCAGTCAGGGCAGCCTTGGATGATGACAATCGATCATGAATGGTTTTATTTGAGAAGCTGTAAATGTCTTGTTGATTTCACCTTGCCTCCACTATGTTTGCAGGTAGTCAAATGAATCTCGTGAATTGCACTGCTGAGTAAACTCACAGCCAAGTTGTCGAATGTTTATTTTCCCTCTTGTTTCTCTCAGATCGACCACTACGCCCAGAGGGATTTGAAGAAGGGCCTCCAGCTTTTTGGCACAGAGGGCAACGTGGGTCTGACTAACGCCTGGATGATAGTTCAAACTGATGTAAGACACGATGACCAGTAGTTGGATCCGACAGAAATAGATTCATCATGTTACCCAATACGTTGTTCACATGTCTTGCTTTTTATCAGTCATTTGCAGGTCTTGGTCTGTACCGGTAATCATTTTTGAAGTTAACAGAATGTGTCACTTTACAGTCCATGTTGATTTTACTTACCAACGTTCAAAAGAAAAAAATATATCAGCAAAGAAAAACAGCTCGTATATCTCTGCCACACTCCGAGTTTCCCCAACTTTAAAAGGCTGTGGTGAAAAAGCTGACAGATAAATGGATCATCCTCTCGGAGAGGTAATCTTTGTTGCCAGCTTTCACTTTGATGTGCTTTACCCGAATATTTGTTTTCAATTTCAACGGAAAAAGGAGAAGCAATTTGTAATTTTTGAATAATGTGGTGAGGATGCGTGGAGCTGATAGTGCAGCAACTGAATGCCTTCAGGAGGCATTAAATGACATATCGGAGCCTCCTGTGCTCTTTGGGTTTATTTTCACATGCACGAGTGAGCGTTCCAGCGAGCAGTTTTGTTCCATTAGGACATGATGACAGGTCAGGCCTGTTTATGTGTCTGCGTTAAGCCACACAGCAGTCACGTGTTCGTGTATGATCAAAAGCCTCCACGCTGACAATGGTAAATAAAATATGCAATAATGTGTGTCAGCCTGCGTGGGCGTTAATGTGCAGTTTTAGCTGCATGCAGGGTGATGGCGTGGGACTGGTCTGTCTTAAGCGGAGCAGTTTGACACCGTTCGTGTTCAAGCATGATCGCACTTCACTGTTGTCCCATAAGTGTATGTTTGTTGTTATGTGTGTGTGCATAAGTAAAGAAGCTCCATAAAAACTGAGTCTAGTTGAGCTAAAGCCCATTAAAAAAAATAGCTCGTGTTTTCCCACAGCTCTCTCCACCAAGCCTCCTTCACACATGCTGAGTCACTGAATAGATAATAAGGAAGATGTCCCTGGAGCAGAGTTCATCCCGAATAGTATTAACTCACTGAATACTGAAGCATCTCCTTCCACAAAATGAGAAACAATAGACTGGATATGTGGAAAGATGAAAGGTGTCAAAATGCATCGATTAATCGGTGATCAAAATTATTCAACATACAGTATATTTTGAGACTCAACTCATCATTTAGAGCCATTATTTAACCGGACATTGTCTAAATCCTCTGCTTTCAAAAGTAAATATTCTCCTATTTTTGTAGTCCTTCATAAAAGCAGAATGATGATCTTTTGCGTCTGCTTTGGATAGCAATCTGCCACGTTTTGCATGGTGGTCGTTGTCGGACCCCAAAAAGCAGGCAAGAGGCAAGGAGGAGCAGGGTGGAACTGACCAAGATGTATTTAACAAAAATGCAAACAGAGTACACTGGATAAACACTAACTTGAAGTACTCAAAGTCCTGGAAATCATAAGTAAGCCAAATTAACAAAAGAAACCTGTGACATGAAACAAAACGTGACGTGACAGGAGCGGAGCACACAAATACTCACATACCGCACACTCCTCACAACTCGCAATGACCCAACAAAACGGGTGTTCACATGGTAACTTTTACTCCAGTGTAGCACCGGGGCTGCCCCCCGTAGAGCGTTCACACGTACAAAGTCATACCGGTGTAGCCCCTGAAAATAGCTTAAACCGGAGCAAATGTAACCCTGCTCAGGAGGTGGTTTAAAAATTTACCCCCTTGAGTAAATGCAGCACCGATATAAAATGGGACGTGTGAACGCTACAGGAGTAGACTCGCTACATGTGAGAAGAGTTGATTACAAACGGGTGGAATGCGTTGCTTTCATGTTCTGTTGTATTTTCATCATCCTTCTTTTCTCTCTCTTATCCTTTTACGGTGTCTGATAGACCACAGCGTTGATTTGTTTGGAGAAGTATAAACCATGGTTTTTCGATATGCCACAAACAAGGCGGGGAAAAGGAAGTACACGATACGCATGCCCTGCTCAATGTCGTATTGCACGGCCGCAGAAACTGTCGTGTGAACGCAAGTGGGGCTGTACCAGGGTTAACACGCTTCTCTTTAGAAAGCCGCTTCATACGTGTGAACGGTCCACATAATTTACACCGGTGTAAGATATATCACAACAAAATACGTCGGTGCAGCACCAATGCAATGTGTGCTGTGAGAACACCCCTAGAGACTGACAGAACTCTGGGAAATAAATACAAGCAAAGTGACGAGACAACGAGAAACACCTGCACAAGACACGAAGGGTTGAGGGAGCTGATTGGTTAATCACAAGGGACACTGATGACGAGAACAGGTGGCAACAAAAAGGGAGCATGAGGGAGCAAAACCAAACGTGACCTCAACAGAAAAATAACATAATCATCAACATTTTGCCCCATTTAAGGACAAAATCAGTAACTGAATCATAATTTTCAAAAATAACACTGGTCAACAGCAAATTTGTATCAGAGCAGGCTTTAGGTGTCCCAAATGATTTGTCTCGAGTCATTTTTCGAGCCCTTCAGGTTTTTGAAATATTTTCATTTTTGTTTTTAATTTTGACAGTGCCGTTGCACAATATGGATTTCACCATGTATTGTAATTGATAGCTATGATATGTTTGGGAGAGATTATTCATAAATATTACTAAATATGTTACTGTATATTACATATCATATACAGAATCAGCGCCCCCCCCAAAAAAAATCAGCTGGAAAATTTCACTTAATTCCTGATTACAAAATTTTGTAAAAAAAAAAAAAAAAATTAGCCGGTGTAATTGTTATTTGCCATATCAATAACCTGTAATTGGCATTTAATTGAACCTGAGTAACCTTAGAAATGTGAGTCCAACTTGTTGCCCTTTGCATTGATCACTACCCAAGAAGGAGCTCTCTGTTTCAAAATCGGTGAGTACAACATCACTTCCTCTTGTGTGATAACTGTTGTTTATTTGGGTTCGTTTCATCATTAAACAGTACCAATTAACAATCGGTTAAAAACCAATAAACAGGGGGAAAAAAGCGTAATCACACCGCATTCTTTGCTGAATCAAGTTAAAAATCGATAGACTAATCTACCGTATTTTCACGACCATTCGGCGCACCGTATGGTTGGGCGCAGTCTCATTAATGGGTGCTATTTCTGTCTTTTACACATAGACAAAACGCACTGTATTATTGGGCGCAATTTTAAAGTGGTAAAACATACGCCAGCTTAAACATACGGCATGCATGCGCGCACGCTAAAAACACGTTAGCTTGAAGCATACGGTAGCATGCCAAGACATACAGATACAAGCTAAAAACACGTTTTATAAAAAGGCAACGGAAGCAAAACTGAGTTCCGTTGTATTTTATTTAGCCATTGTACAATGTACTCACGTTTTTCGATCAATCATCACCCAGAAATCCATCAAAGTCCTCATCCTCTGTATCAGAATTGAACAATTGTGCAAGTACCGGTAATCCATCAAAAACGCCGTGTTCCCTCTCGTTGTCAGTCACTCTCATTGCCATGTGGCTCCACAGAAACGATGCCGGCTTTGCCAAAAACTCGAACAACAGTGCAAGCAGACACGTTCGTCCAAGCAGCCACAATCCATTCGCAAATTGTGGCGTAACTCGCCCGGCGCTGCCTCTCACTCTTTGTAAAGTTGTGTTTGCCATCGATCATTCATTGTTCCCATGCCGCTCGCAACTTTACTTTGAACGCCCGGTTGATGCCGATGTCCAGCGGTTGGAGTTCTTTAGTCAAGCCTCCGGGAATAACGGCAAGCTCAGAGTTCATTTGCTTGACTTGGTTTTTCACCGCTGCTGTGAGATGGGCACGCATGCCAAAAGCATAACCGATGGCTTGAAGTTTGAACTGAGCTTCGTAGGCGTGTCTCTTTGTAGAATTTATTTTCGGGGGTTCTTAGAAACCAAAACCGAAGTTGTTTTGCAACAATGCACATAGCCACACTCTATACAGGTGTTGGTACCTGCTTGTAGCGTCCCTTTAGCGTCCACTTACACGCCCACCCTTCACTCATTGGCGGACTTCTTCCCCGCATGCCTGTCATCACTCACGTCTGCCTTTTCTCTCTCTCTCTTTCTCCATATATGTATATATACACGCCCACCCTTCACTGATTGGCCAACTTCTTTGCCGCATGCCTGTCCACAGTCACTTCCGCCTTTTCTCTATATAAACAGCGTGTCGGCTGTCAGTCAGGTTTTGGAACTCAGCGCATACACAAGACGCTCCGCATCATAAGGCGTCCTGTCCATTTTGGAGAAAATTTAAGACTTTTAATGGCGCCTTATAGTCGTGAAAATACGGTAATCTAAAAATGTGATAGAAACAGCCCTTGTAAAGACTCGGTCATCCATCCATCCATTATTTAGTCGGACTGTGTGCGCTATAGTTTTAATTTCTTTTTTTTCTTGATGAAAATCCATTCTTCAGTCATTGTTTTATGGGTGAGCCAGAGACACTGCAATTCGTTAGCTGGATTACAGTCCACAGAGAGCGCAACGTGTCGATCTGATTCTTTTCATGAAATGCACTCATTTGTGTATAATTGCAAACGTGAAACCTTGTCAGATCATGTAGCAGCACAAAGGGAGAAGAAAAAGAGGTGATGAATTAAGTGGGTTTAGAAATAATTTTTGAAGCAAAAGAGATGTGCGCGAAAGAAAAGTGGCTCATTTGAACTGGGGGGCGGGGGGCAATTAACGGATCTTATTCAGAGCCAGTCAATGAGCTGTGCTCTCACTGTGATTGTGACAAACTGACAAACACTCCCTTGTCTGCAGTTCCGCTGCTGCGGAGTGACCAACCACACGGACTGGTTTGAAGTCTACAATGCTTCTCGTGTGCCGGACTCCTGCTGCCTGGAGTATAGCGACAACTGCGGCCTGGACAACCCGGGAACATGGTGGACCGCGGTAAGCACTGGCATGACAATGCAACCGGAGTGTTTCTTCTCAGTCTTTTCATTCCAGCTTTGATCCCCAAACAATAAAAACATCTCAGAGAAGAGCTGTTTCTCCAGATAGCAATGTAGGAAGTGGATTTCATTTTGGGTTCACAAAACCCTATCGTGGAAAACGCAAGCAAGGTTTAAATATGCAAATGTGAAAGTTAAGATGCAGGCCTTTCATCAGTTCTACCCCCCCCCCCCCCCCCACTCCATTCAATTTTATCCGAATTGCAGAAAAGTTAGTCAACGGCTTACAAGTTGGGCTGCGAATACGCTCACCGAACTTTTCTACGAGCAGTGTGGGTTCAGCTCCCACTCGGTGATGGTGTGAATGGTTGAATGGTCTCCACATGTATGCTGCGATTGACTGGCAACGATCCACGGAGTTGTCTGCCTTTATCCCAAAAGTGAGACGGTTGGATCGTTGTGTCGCGGATTCTTTTTCAAACGGTCCCACACAAACGGTCAGCAGGAGATACTGTACTTTTTTAAGAATCCAGGGAATTGAACCGTTGAAGTCCGTTGTTTAATGCCGATGGAGAATTCAATTTTTCAGCATTTAAATACAACTCGACACATTTGTGTCAAAATGTTTGTTTTTTTTGTTTTACAAAAATTGTTCGCCCTGGGCTACTGCAAGTAACAGGGAGGGGTCGTGCAACAATCACGTAACCAAGTGTTTGAGTTTTGACTGTGCCCTCACCACTGCAACCTCTGAATAATTTTCATATGATTAATCAGTGAGTCAGTTATGATCATTCGCAGCTGTATTATGTAGAAATAAACAAATACCGGTAACTATATCTATCTATTTATATACAGAGTTGCCAACCGATTGAGAGGTTCACTTCCTGAACACTGCAGCGAGACAGTTTCTCTCTCTCTCACACACACTCACCGTGTGTGTGTGTGTGTGTGTGTGTGTGTATATATATATATATATATATATACATACAGGTATATATATATAGAGAGAGAGAGTTTTTTGGGGATTACAGCATCTGAAATTCTGATGTGGCAGCAGCATGGGTCCAGTAGTTCGCTATCTGTCAGTTTTACCAAAATCATGATGATCATGAATGGAAATGCATTGATTCTGTCCTCTTTTTTTTTTTTAATTGCATGACTTGAATTTATGATAGATAACCCAGCATAGGTTGTTGATGTAGTCTAAATGGAAAATCCATACTTGACCCTTTTAGAGTGTTGTGGATGATTTAATGCTGCTGTGTGCTTCTAGTTAATGGCTACAGCACCTAAAAATACAATTAGTATCTCCAGTCTATGTTGCATGATGCAGCAGGTTTTTACTCAAGGCAATTAAAGCCGCAGAAAGATATGTAAGAACAGCTCGTATCAAATATTCATTCAGAACAAACACCACATCCCTGCGAGATGTTCTTCACCCCTGCACTCTATTGCACTGCTTTGTAAAATTGCCCGGTTGTTTGCACTTCCTATTAACTTGTCACTTAGTGGCATTAGCGCCATTCTTTCAGTCATGAGCTAAGTGGGAAACCCAGTGGCCTGTCTCCAGCTTTGTAAACAGGAATGGAAAAAAATTAAGCCTGAACAACCATGCTAACATCTTCAATATGTCCTTTCCCTTCCCTAGTTGTTTTTTTAACATCACACCTCCATTTTGGTGAATTGTTGTGTAGTTTTAGCATCCCAAATTTACCACCTGGAATACTGTGTTCTCTTATGGACAGATTTCTAAAATAATGTTCTATTCTTGTAAAATTCCAGCAAGCCTGGTCCTCATTGGCTTCAACAACAAAATAGACATTGCACAATGCCCAAATGGTCCATTTTCACCATGTTAAGATGATTGACTGCATATTTTTATGGGTACCACCATCAGGCTATCACATGTTGCGAAGATGCTAAAATTGTAGGTACCGGTAAACAAACAAGTAGAGGAAGCCATGAGATCATATGAAATTTGCAATGAATATAATCATCAAAGGAGTGAATGAACTCATGGAAAAATGTGATTAATTTGTCCTCCAAATAAATACAGTGACACTGTGATAAACTTAATTCATGCTATGGCTGAAAATGTGAAATATTAATATTTCAGACGCATAAAGCCAAGTCACTCTCCATCTTTACAGCTCTGTGTAGCAAAGTTGCTAACAACAGTGCTGCTCAGATACAGTTGTACTATTTTATGACTGGGAAGGTTGCATCTTAGAATTTGAATGCACTACAATCATTGATACATCAAGGTGGGAATGGAAAGGGAACAGAAATTATTAAAGAAATGCTCAATAGCACAAAATTGCAGATACTAATAGCAGCAGTGCGAAGCACCTGCACTAATGGCTAATGTTTATCATCTGGTAATCACCACAAACTACTCGACCACAAAACGATTCTTCTTTACCTTTTGGCGTGTCCCGTTAGGTTCGCCAAAGCGTGTCATCCTTCTCCATCGAAGGCGATCTTCTGTGTCCTCCTCTCTTACACCGACAACCTTTATGTCTTCCCTCACTACATCTATCAACCTTCTCTCAGGTCTTCCATTAGATCTCTTCAGTTCCTCCATCTCCAGTTCTGCTTCCTGTCATAACTTAAGTGCCACTGTTTGTAATCAGTACAACATGGCCACCGTCACAGACCTTCCCCTGCATCCGAGCAGAGACTGTTCTATCACATAACACTCCAAACGCTTTCTTCCAACCTGCTTGGGTCTGTTTCTTCACATCCTTTACTCCACTCAACGTTGCTCTGGAGTGTTGACCCCAAGTACTTAAAGTCCTCCACCTTCGCTATCTTTTCTCGCTATAGTTCCACTCTTCCTCCTCTGGCTCGCTCCTTTCTTTGTTCCGCTCCTTTCCGGTGCATGCCTCCACTTCTCTAAATGTACCCCCACCTGTTTCCTGCTTTTTTAATATGGATCTAAATGTCATCTGCAAACATCATGGTACACAGTGATTCCAGCCTGAACTCATCTGCCAGCCATCACTATTGCAAAGAGAAAGGAGCTGAGAGCGGACCCCTGATGCACTTCCACCTCCACCTTAAATTCTTCTGTCACATCCAAAGCACACCTCACCACTGTTCTGCTACCCTTATACATGTCCTGTACTATTCAAAATATGTCTCTGCCACTTCAGATTTACTCATGCAACAGCACAGTTCTTGTCTGGTTACCCTGTCATATGCTTTCTCGAAATCGACAAAGACGCAATGCAGCTCCCTCTGACCTTTGGTGTACTTCTCTATTAACAGCCCCAAGGCAAATTATGTATCTGCTGTACTTATCCTGAAACCATACGGTTTTCACAAATATCCACTTCTGTCCTGAGTCAAGCTTCGACGATTCTTTCCCACAACTTAATTTTGTGGTTCATCAACTTCATTCCTCTATAATTTTATAACCGTTTACTAGTTCTATACTCTTAGAACAACTCTGCACATTAACCTTGTTCTTAAAAATGGGCAATCCTCCTTTGCTCAGGCATCTTTTCACCTATGAGAATTCTATGAACAACCTGGTCAGAGAGCCACCTCTCCTTGATACTTCCATACCTCCACAGGCATATCATCAGCACCAACTGCCTTTTTATTTTTTTATCCTCTTTAGTGACTTTCTAACTTCCCCCTTACAGGTCAATGCTACTTCCTAGTCCAGCACAATTGACTCTTCTATTCTTCCTTCTCTTTCATTTTACTCATACATCAACTCCCAACAGTCAAGACATTTGCATCTTTATCCTTAATTAACCCTGACTTGCTGCACACCATTCCCGTCTCTATATTTCTGTCTGCAACCCTAGTGAGGATAAGAGGTTCAGAAAATGGATAGATGGAGGATGGATTGGCAACACATATCTATCTTTCTCGCCTTTTTTTATTGTCAAACCTGGCATACATGGTGTCATATGCGACTTGTTTGGTATTTGCTGGCTCTATTTTCGCCTCAGGTCGCATCTCTTTTTATTCTCGTCTCCTCTCCTCATCCTCTCAGTACTCCACTTCTTTGCTAATTCTTCACACATATCAGTTGTGTCATTTGGCTTGGAGAAAATGTGACGTCTTGAGCTCGCAAATCAGCTCTGACTTCCCTAACATGATTTATATATTTTCAGATACACCACTGAGGTCCACCCGGGTTCTGTTTGATGAATAACACTGGAGCAGGCTCACTGCATTACTTTCCATATTGATCCTGCTGAGAATGAATGTACCTTGTGCTGCGAAATATAAAGTACGGTATATATTTTTTGGTTCCTGTTGTTTCAGGCAACTGCAAAACAAATTGTGACTTTGGTTTATGTGGCTCTGATTCAGCTAATTCATATTTGGATGATATAAGTTAAGATAAGAAAACCTTTATTTGTCTCACAATGGAGAAATTCCCAATTTACAGCAGCAAAATTATGAAAGGGAGAAGTAGAAGAACAAAAGTATGTAAATAAATATAAATTATAAAATATAAATACAAGAAAAATGGGTGAGTGGGGTGAGTCCAGGTTTTCAGGTCTGTCTATTCAATAGCCTGAGAGCAGTAGGCAGGAACGAACGGCCTCTCCTTCTTGCAGTGCCGGAGTATCAGTCTCTGGCTGAAGGAGCTGCCCAGTGCTGTCAGGGTGGGAGGGTCTGTCCATCATAGCTTTTAGATTGGCTAGCATCCTCCTGATGCCGACCTCCTCCAGAGTGTCCAGGGAGCTGCCCAGGACAGAGCTGGCCCTCCTGACCAGTCAGTCCAGTCTCTGTCTGTCCCAAGCTGAGATGCTGCCTGACCAGCCGACTATGCCATAATGAATGGCTGAGGCCATCACAGTCGTAGAAGGTTTTAAGGAGTGACCCCCGAACTCCAAAAGACCTCCGTTTTCTGAGCAGGAAGAGTCGGCTCTATCCCTTCCTGATCAGAGCGTCCGTGTTGTTAGACCAATCTAGTTTATTGTTGAGAAGAACACCCAGATACTTATAGGAGGTCACCCTCTCTATGTCCGTACCCTGGATGTTCATCGGTGCAGGTGAAGACAGTTTCCTGCAGGAATCCACAACCAGCTCCATAGTTTTCCTGGGGTTGATCCGGAGGTGGTTCTGCAGGCACCAGTCCACGAAGTCCTCCGTCAGTCCCCTGTACTCCCGATCATTAGTACTGTACTCATTAGGTCCGTAATGAGGCCGACGAGTTCCACAGCTGATGAAAACGTCGTGCTTGGTCCCAGTGCCTAAGACCCCCCACCCGAAGGAGCTAAACAGCTATAAATAGTACAGTCACCTATCTGTGTCTGTAGAAATTAATTATTGAGCGAGAATGCCGGCGCTGTATGGTCGAAGTCGCTTCACCCATTCTTCACTCTGTTCCAAAGTAAGTGCACGGATCAAAAGCCGACCCAGAGCTCAATGTCTAAATGTTGCCTGGGGCAAACATTTGCCACCCAGCCTTTCTTGCAAATCATTCCACCATCACTTGTAATCTTGCATTCACCTTTTCTTTGACACCTCCACTCCTTTTTGTCACGCCCGTCCATCTCTGACCAAAAGGGCACTGCTGCAGTTTTCCTCAATGATATCATTTTAGCTCAAACAGAACTTCAAAAAGGATTTTGAAATATAACGCAGATGGTGAAAATTTTCGAAAAAAAAGAACCAGAGTCAGAATCATCTTTATTGGCCAAGTATGTAGAACACAAAAGGAATTTGTCTCCGCTATCACGGGCTGCACTCGTATTATCCGTAACAAGCAACTATGACTAAGTATCGAAAGGCGTTCCGTAATGTAAGGGTGCCGTCGTGCAGTAGTACCACCCACTGACAGATGGCGGGACAATGTGCAAAGTATCAAGCAGTGCTCAAGTGATCAGTGGTAGAATACAATACTGTGACAGTTGTGCAGTTAGTGCAGATAATCGTAGCTCAGGTTGTTTGGACCGGTGAAAGAAAGGTCAACTTGTAGAGCACAGCAAGAAGATAAATGTTTCAGGAAGGAAAGGAAGAAAATTGTTCGATGGATAATTGCCTTAAACACACTGTGATTCAGTGGCCAAGTCTGTCACCTTTAGAACTTGCTTTTTCACTCGCTGATGACTAAAGCAAAAGTGAAAACCACGAGACCCACAAAGAAGCAGCAAATAAAGGTGGCAGCAATGGCAAAGCATCTCCAGGAATGCAAGTCACATTTCAGTCATACATGTAGTACGTTGAACCGACTACATCAAGAATAGCTAACCATACTGGAAGTAAAATTGGCAGCAAAAGACTATTGACACCTTTGACTATTCCGCAATATTTGAGGGTCTCTGTGGGAATATTTCACATCATCATTCATCCAGAAGAGCATTTATGATGTCAGTGGTCATTGACGTTGGACCTTAAAGAGGGTCTGGCTCACAATCTAGTTTTGACTTCATCCCAAATGTGTCGGCGCATCAAACTTTTGCAACTTTGCACTTTATGGACCTTGCTCTATGCACTGGGGCACGGTTAGGCTGGAACATAATAAAATACCCTGCTCCAAAATATTGCCATTGAACGATAGAAAAATGTCTCGGGAAGACTAAAAATTAAGATTAGAAGAGAACTGCAACACTGATTCATGAAGTAACTGATATCCTTAGGCTGTCGTCGACATGTTCTCCCCTAACAGACTCACATGAAATGAATCTTTTTTTTGTTGGTGCGTGTGCGTGTGTCAACAGCCGTGCTACGAGCGGGTGAAGGACTGGCTTAATGAGAACCTGGTGGCCCTGTGGATCTTTGCTCTATGCACAGCCCTTACTCAGGTAATTAAAGGGACTCCCGTGATTTGTGTGTCTCTTTTTGATATTTCCACTTGTATGCAGACACTCATGACTTTTGGTTCGATAAACCGAACATTTACAGTGTCCTTTGAATTAAGCGCTGCCGCAGGATTTCTGTGAATAGCAAAAGCGCAGACTTCTTTGGTGCGTTCGCACTGAAGACCACATGAAGGGTGGGGGTGGAGGGGGAGGGGGTTGACACTCCATAAAACTCTTTTATCTGCTTTGCAGCCGATTGCTACGTGACATGCCTGCACAACAGAAAAAGTGAAACACTGTTCTTGAAGGCACCAGTCACGTGTCTCCTCTTCTGCGGCAGCTTCATGCTCATTTGTAGTCAGCCATTAGACTCTCAGCGGTGCTTTGAATCTTCTAATACAGCCAAATGAACCAGAAAGTAGATGTAATCAACGTAACACTGTTTGAGCATCTATGTAATTATGGCTCATGCAAAATGATGCATTACCTTTTTTTTCCCCAGAGTAACTATTTGTTGGGAAATATGCGAACTCGGCCGCGGCTCAGTGAGCTTAAATGCAAATACAAATCTCTATTACGACTCTCTTAAAGTGCAAAATATGCACGGAAAAGCACGTTTATTTTAGTGTTTCATTAATGATGGCTAATATTTACAAAAATCTGTGTAATTTTAGTAAATCTCTGTATAATTGAACGCTGAGTCCCCACGACTGCTCAAGCATTTCTTTATTTATCATTTGCAGTTCTCTTCGACTACGATCTTGACAAGGATTGATTGGACAGCTCATTGTTTTGTCTTGAGACATTTAAAATAAAAAAACATTTTTAAAAATGGCATATCGGAGAGGAAGAAAATACTGTATCTGCACCTTTATCCAGATTCTTACCAACATGTTTTCTGTGTAATACTTCCAACTCTACCTGTTCTATTATTTATTGCTTTACTATATATATACAGTATGTCAAAAATAATTGCTTCAAAAAAAAAAAAGGGTCATTAAGACATCAGAGCTCGTGCCTGCCTCTGCACAATAATAACATTTCATATCAAATTCAGATTTTTATAAGGGCCCCGCCTATGAGTGTAAGTCAGCAGCGAATGGGCCCAGCTGAGCAGGATCAGCAGTAGAAAAAAAGGAAAAGGAAAAAAAAAACGAACAGAAACCAGAAGGAGTGGGTGAGCACTTGTCACTGAGCTAAGCAGTGGGAGAATCGCAGATCCTTGCAGTGTGTTGCTCAAGGACACTTTACCATGTGAACATCGAGAGCGGGAGACGAAATGGCTGAACCTACAGTTTAACCGGCAACCTGCTGGACCTCCGAATCATAAATCATCCGAAATGTCATTTATTACGACACGCTTGTGTACCCTTTACTTCCTCTCGTGTTAAATGATGGTGATGAACTTGTGTACTTGCATGGTGTTACTCTCTTTTAGATGTGTAGACCACACGAATAAAACCGCTGGTGCTTAGCTCGAGCTCATCTCAATCCGACTTTTATGTAAAGAATGACGTATTTCACCCACAATCTTCTGTTGCTGGGATGTGTGAGCCATGACTCACCGGACACAGCATTTGATACACAGATTCAATTTTTTCGAAGGTGCAAAGGGGTTGCAGGCAAAATTACTTTGTTAAAACGCCAGTAAATTTGTTGAAATAATTTTTCAAATGTCTATGGTTTTTCTTTTAATTGGAGACATTTCGGGAATAAACAGCTTTGTTCAAAAAGTGCAGGGAGCTCACAGTGTCATTATCATCATCTCTTATATCCATCCATCCATTATCTGATCATCTTATCATCACGAAGGGCGTGCTGGAGCCTATCCCAGCTGTCTTCAGGCAGTAGGCGGGGGACACCCTGAACCGGTTGCCAACCAATCGCAGGACACCCATAGACAAACAACCATTTGTGCTCAAAATCACACCGAGGGACAATTTGGAGCCTTCAGTCAACCTACCATGCATGGGTTTGGAATGTGGGAAGAAACCAGAGTATCCAGAGAAAACCCACGCAGGCATGGGGAGAACATGCAAACGTCACACAGGAAAGCCGGAGCCGGACTCAAACCCTGCACCTCTGCACGATGGGGCGGACGTGCTAACCAGTCGCCCACCCTGTCGCCCTAACCACCGCGTCACCCTCCTCTCTTATAGCTAAGTGAAAATTTAGATAAATAAATCAGTAAATCAATAGATACATGGGTGGCACGGTGATGACTGGTGCGCATGTCCGCCTCACAGCACAGAGGTCCAGGGTTCGAATGTGGGCGTCAGCCTTGATGTGTGGAGTTCACATGTTCTCCCCGTGTTTGCATGTTTTTTTTTCCAGGCACTTCGGTTTCCTCCCACATCCCCAAAACATGCATGGCAAGTTAATGAAACACTCTAAATTGTCCCGAGGTGTAAGTGTGAGCACGGATGGTTGCTCGTCTATGTGTGCCCTGCGATTGGATGGCAACTAGTTCAGGGTGCGAGAGGCTCCAGCACGCCCGTGATCCTCGTGAGGATAAGATGATCAGATAATAGATGGATCTGTAAATCGATACATCAATAAAAAAAAGTTGTTGCAGTTACCCCATTTCAAACTAATCTCTTTTCGGCCTTCAGATTAAAAAAAAAAAAAAAAAGATGCTGATATTCAGTGTATTGACAAACAATGGTGCCAGTAATCAATCGGGATAATAATCCATCTATTCCTAATGATAACGTTGATGATGGTGATGATAATGTAGATCGAACAGTTGAACTTACAATTGTCCATTGTTAAAGACTGAATCTTCGATACAGCTCTTCAAATACTGGACTTAGATGACGTGGCAATTGAGCATGTATGAATTGATTCATCCTCATTTAAAATGAATATGAATCTTGAATATTTGATGTTTTCCAGATCCTGGGCCTGGTGTTCTCCATGACGATGTTCTGTCAGGCAGTCAAAGTAGAAACCTTCTACGCTTAACGCTCAAACTGACGTCCGCGAGCACATCTGCAACGTCCCTGCACTTAAGGCGGATGGATGCAATTTCCCTCCTCTCGTTCTTTCTGACCTTCCTCCTCCGGTGACATTTTGTCAGGGACGTTGTCACTTCGCATCTTAGCCGCTCACTTTCAAACAAGCACAGTCTCAGTGTAATGCGTTTCCTATGATTTGCTGTGTCAAATACTAATTTCTGTTATTTTACCTAGCCGTATAAACGGACGTGTGTTAAGCAGTGTTTTTAATGTATTTGTTTTAAATTATTTAGTTTTTATGTGTTTCCAAAAGGAGAGGCTCCGTGAGAAAAGTGCACTGTTGAAGTGCTGCAAGTGCATGTCCCCTGCGATGGTGTCTATTAAATGTTTTGATCTCTCGCACAGTCAGTGTGTCATTGCTCATCGCAAAACGCTTGAGGCTTTTGGTGCGTAATCCTGTTGTATTGGCGTCTGAAATCCTTGACGTGACAAAGACTAGTGCTGGTGTAAACGGGAAAAATAGAACACAATGTAGTCCGTTTCGCACCCAAAATAACTCCTCGGCTGTACTGAATGAAACGCGGCGTTGTGAGGTGGATTGACATGAAGCGGAAGAATCAAAGCATCCCCAATGCAAACATTCTCACAGGTATTTAAATTCCGAAGCAGGATGCATCCAAATGGCCCTGGGCTGTTTCCCCTTCAGCTCCAATAAGAGCTCCAATGACAAAGATTACCGGTACTCTGGAAACTCTGAAGCCTCCTTCGGGTCTTTTGAGTTCCCGTAAATTCTTCCTCCTATCGTTGGCTGTCAACTGTAATCCATACTTTAAACACACATCAGACACACTGATGGAATATTTCCTAAAGCTTTGGGTTCAAACTCAGCTAGCAGTTAACTCCTGCAGTTTTTGCTGTTTTGGGACATACCTTGAGCAAAAATCACAGTCACAAGGCCCCTGTGTACCATTACGAAGCCTTCCCTTAATTGAATTATTCACATATGCTGCGAGCCGCATGTATGAAAGCATTCTTTTCCCGAAGGAGACAGGAGCAGGCGTTTGAAAGTGGTGTTATTTCGCAGCACCTACCGGTGCTGCAACCTTCCGGAGGTCAGTTGTAAGAATCATACGAGAATACATCGTAAAATGAGTCATTCCACAGCATTGCCTGCTGCCTCCATCTTTTCAACCATCTTACATAAATGACAGGAGGCACAAACACAGCTCGTGTGGTGACATATGTGGGCTTTTGTATTTTATTCTTCAAGCAAGACAAATGTGACAGTAATGCAATCCACAGAGTATACGCTACACCTAGCCTCTTCCATTTAGGACTATCAGTCCAATAAGAAAGAGGAGGAGAGGCTTGTCTCACAGATTTGAGAGTCCCCCCCACCAATCCTTTTACCTGCCTTTCATGCCATTTAAACGACACACAGCCCGTATTGTGATGATGCATTTTACGTCTATTTAGTCAGCAGCCCATCTGGAGCACCATAAGTAATTTATATCACCGGCATGTTTCAAGAGAAAATTTACAGTTGATTTTAGTGCAAATTTGACACCAAGTTGTCTTTAGTAGAGACAATGTGATTCTTGCAGTCAATGTAAGTCAAAGTCATTACATTCATATCAGAGCAAACACTCAACACGGCTGAGAAAACATTGTTTGCCATTCCATCCACAGTCACGGTGTCATACATTTAAATCTATTCTAAACACACACTCAGAACATTGCTCAAAACATTCATTATACAAGTAGGAGCCAACCTAAATTAAAATTGTAAAGAATTGTGAGACGTGTCATCTTTTTAGATATGCAGCTGCTGTGAAAACATTGTATGAATAAAGATGTATTGTATTGTATGAGTTGAATGAAGGGCAGCCCTGTGATCCAGTGGTTAGCGCATCGACCTCACAGGTTCAATTCCAACACCGGCCTTCCTATGTGGAGTTTGCAGCCCCCCCCTGACCTTTGTGAGGATAAAGCGATGCAGAAAATGGATGGATGGATTTGAATGAATGGGCCATCAATCAGTATACAAAAATGGGTTGGCTGTTGGTGCCAACTGACCACTCTGATTGGCCATTAGCTCGCAAATGCAAGTCTGTGCATGCGATACAGCTACACCAGGGGTGCCCGAAGATCTACTTTTCGATCAACTAACCTCCCAGGATCTACCCTTACCGGCACACGCGTGCGCACACACACACACACACACGCACGCACGCACGCACGCCATGATGAGAAACAGCCTGAAACTGAGGCATGCGATGCACTTTTGCAGCCTGTTAACTATCATAGCATGGGCCCTCTTTGATTCCTATTCTTTGCCCGTGCCCTCGGTGAATTGCACACGAAGCAAACTCTGAATGAGAATAACGACGATAAAAGATAGAGCGCAACAGCTCTGATCACAAACTGCAATTGCAATCTGCTAAGCGCTAACAACTTGAGGTGACGTAATCACGCGCCACCGTAAATTCAAGATTTACCTGCTTTATTTAATTTATTTAATATTTTTTGGGTGAAAATGAGACTGATAGGATGATTAGGGTGCAGTGTACATTAACACAAAAATATATATTACTAACATGTACTGTACAAAGACACACAAATGGTTGTTTGTTTTTTTTCTCCTCGACACTCCTCGGATCTACTTGGGACCTGCCTTAGATCTACCGGTAGATCAGGATCGACGTAATGGGCACCCCTGAGCTACACTATGAGTACAAACAAATCAAGGCAGTGAAAATCAAAATGGCATGATCTATTCAGTTAAGCTTGGCAAAACGCTGCTTTTTACTTACCGGTAGGTTTGTTCCGACTTGTATCATGAGTGTGTTGAATAAGGTTCTGGATGTGTGTGGATGGTATGATAAACATTGACTTCTCTGTGACAGAGTTATGAGTGCTATTGTGAAGTGCTAAAGTGCGCTGGGCAGAACCGCAGGCCTGAAAATCTGTCTCACTGCCTGCATGTAGATAAACCGTTATTACAACATGCACAATGCGATTGCTGTAAATTTTTTACAGCCACTCTATGTCTCTCAAAAGCCGAATATGCAACTCAGCCATTTTCTAAAGTACGATAAATTAAGTTAATGATGTAATATTACAAACCCCTCAATAAATATTTGATAGGGGAGCAAAACTCATATGTGTGAATTGTTCACAAATCACTTGGATGCTGAAACATTCTTTTTTTTCCTCAGGCAGTCTCAGCTCACGACCCAAGCGCCACTCTTCTCTCGTATCGCGTGAATGTAAACAATAAGCCGCTGCGGCTTTGGTGATGGGCGGAGATGCTCTGGAACTGAAATCCACTTTATGTGACCAGCCATTAAATGAAGTCCGTCCCAAAGTCTCATAGCACCTACTGTACATGAAAGAAGAAAAACGATATTTGAAAAGGACGCTTCACACCCTCCGGCTTGTGAATCGTCACTCCACAAAAGAGGAGTCAGCCATTTCGACTGTCTGCAATAAAGAGGCATACACAGTTCAGAATATGTTTGAGGATGAGTGGGAAGAATTGCAAATTAGCTTGACACCATCGTTGACCCCATCAGTTCGTGGAAAGACTTTATAGAGAACATACAGCAAATGTGCGGGAATGCTCGGAGATGTCATGTCTCTCAACCAAAACACAGGGGAAATTGCAAACGAATGCTCGTCAATATACCACACAAATAAAATGTCCAACGGTAATTCAGGCAAAATATGCCTCCACACAAGTTGGTAGTACATGACGTCACTGGAGATGACTCGCAAGATTACCTCCACAAACAGTTATGATCTCAACTTGGATCTTCTTGCAGAAAAATAAACAATATTTGAGGGGCCAATAACATTGGATTTTTATGTGTGAAAAGTGCTATAGAAATAACATTTGATAGATTGATTGATTGATTGAACAGTCTGGAGTAAGTAGCTCACCTGGCCTGAAGTATCCACGTGCTCATGAAAAAGTCAGTCTATATATTTGTAATTTGCATAAATGCAAAACCACGCTCCGTAGCCGCAGTAGTGGGTGCGAGATGTCAGAGGCACAGAGCAGTTGTGCATTCAGCGGATGCAAGGCAGCATCCCGCTTTTTCAAAATATGCATGTTAAATGAAGACTACTAATTGCCTCTAGGTATGAATGTGAGTCAGTCAATATCAATGATTTCCAGCAACTCTGCCGTGGCGCAGCGATGTGACATGAGCATCAAGTCTCGAGAATCAATTGGAAGGTGGACAAACATCCCGACTCCCCCAGAACCGTTTACGTTTCAAAAATCCGCTGACCCGTTTGGATGCCCTGTCTGTCACCGTAATCCAACAAAGAAGTGCGCACCTGTGCTGCGATTGAATTTGTGGTTTAACTTTGTTCAAATAAACGAAGGGTTGCCTCAATGAAACACTTCCACAAGATTATATTGTGTAAAGGAGGTTGCACTATGCATTGAAGTTAATGGACTGATGTCACTGACAAGCTCTGTGGGCTCTCCCGCTCTAAGCCTCAGCCTACAAGCACACGGAATTTAAATCAAGTCATAATCTGGAGAGTTAAAAAATATGTCTATTGCCAACATCGATGTATTGAACAAATAAACAGTGGAGTTAACTCAAATGCAATTAACCTGCATTAGCATATTTATTTTTTATACCTGCAGTCAGACACCCCTATGTGCACAACAGGCATATTGTATACACACACACACACACACACACTCACAGTACCTGCTGCTAATCTGAATTGGGGTGCCAAATTGCTCTGATAAAGAACTTCTCTTCTCCTGCCTTGCCACCCAGTGTCGAACATAAATAATATAGTACAAAGCAGGCAAACCACATGGGCACTGTCACATGTTCTTTCTATTCGATGGTGTGAGCTGCAAATAAATGGATGGCCGTAGTTAGAATTTTGGACACCCCTGATTGAAACCAGTTTTTTGACTGCTTCCTTAACCCTGGAGAACCCACGGGGTCAAATTTGGCCCCTATAAATTCTGCTACTCAAATGCTACCTTAAATCCCAAAGGGTCAGATTTGGTCCTAATCCTTAATTAGAATTAAAGCATTGAATATTTGAAAAAACATATATTTTGGTGTTCAGTGAACATATAGCAGTCATTAATGTATAATTCATCATTTTCCAGAGAAGAAAAAGGTTCTTGGGTTATCCAGGGTTAAAGAATGGAGAATCGTTTGGAAGCGGAATCGAAACAAGGAACCAGAGTCAATTTCATATTTAAATGATGTTCAACCCTAGCCACGAGAGATCATTAGGTGTTCCTCGAGAAATGATCCAACGAGCAGTCAATACATCCCAAGCCTTACACTTACAGCAGGCATGTCCAGCTCTGGGTCTGGAGGGCTACTTTCCTGCCTGTTTTCCAGCTCTCCCGGCTGCAACACACCTGATTCAGATTATCAGATCATCAGCCAGCTCTGAAGCAGCATTAGAACGATCCTGATGATTTGATTCAGGTGCGTTGCTCCTTGGAGAGCTGGAAAACGGACAGCGGCCCTTGAGGACTGACTTTGGACACCCCTGACTTACAGCATGCTGGTCTTTTGGTGTCTTCTGAGAGCTAAAGAAGAAGTCAGCAGGTTCTAGAGCATTTTCTACTCAAGAGTTCCCTTCCCACGGAAATTATAACATTTCCCTCTGTAGCAATGTTTGAATCTTGAGCCTGACAAGAATTATTTCGACATGCACTTGGTCAAACCACAGCTTGTATGCGGCTACTAATTTTGCTCTGGCTCATGTGCTGACATATGGATTATGGCCTGTTTTACTGCTGCTTCTCCTTCATTTTTGTTAGGTGGTGTGCCATGAGTTTTATCAAACGTAAAATATGTGCCATGGCTTTATAAAGATTGGGGAATGAAACCCCAAAGTCATATACACTTCCTTTTGTCATGATGCGTGGTGGTGGAGGACCCCAAAAAGCAGGCAGGAAGGAGGAGCAGGGTGAACTAGACAAATTGTATTAACAAAATACTGAGGAAACTAAATCCCAAACAAACAAAGTCAAGAAAACAAAAATAATCTAAAATAACAAACAAAAACCATGGCTGAAGCAAAAAACTAACAATAACAGAAACAGCAACAGAAACCATGACAGAAACAAACAATGACCCGACACCAAGTGGTCGTGCCAGGAGTCCTTTTAAACAGACACTAATGACACAATGACCAACAGGTGTGCAGCTGCAGGCGGAGCTTGACACAATGGCCAACAGGTGTGCAGCTTTTGACAATAAAGTTGTATCCAATCCAATCCAATCCAGCTGCAGATGGAGCTCTACAGTGCCACCGGTTGGTCACAAACAGAACCATGACACCTGTTTTCAATTTCATTTGAGGTATCATTCGGATAAATGAAAAGCCACCAGTATCGAGAGCGAAGGCTTTACAGTTTTTAAATGCATTGCCCATTACTTGCTGACATTAGAGCAACATTGCCAAATTGGCGCATGGAAAGAAGTTATGTGTTCCTGAACGAAATTTAGGATCAATTTGTGAAGATTTATGAACTTCACTTTGCTCCAATGCATTCTCCCATCCACCCCATTCATGGCAAGTTTCTCAAAAACAGGATCCGTTTTTGACAAACCACACAGCGGAAGGCCTGATATTATCACCTCAGAAGTAAACACAGAACTCCCGGAGCAGTTGTTCACGCAAAGCCAGAGAAAGTCTATTTGGAGGGCCGCACTGGAATTAAGCATCAACAAAAGCTCAATTGCTCTCAAATGTTGACGGCCTCGTGTTAGTCTAAATGATACCCGGAAGGAAATTGAAAAAGGAAGTGTGTAATGACGTTTGGGGCACCAGCTATACGCCCTGTGATTGTCTATAAGCGCAATAGAAAATGGATGGATGGAATTCACAGAACGATGGTGCTGCTAGGACACAGACTGCAGAGGTTTGTACGCATGTGTGCACCAATTCCAACTGTAGCGCAAGAGTTCCTGTTGACTCCATTAGTCAGGACGTGTGGTTAGTCCACTTACAACACAGAAAACCTCCTCCAAACCCCAGAGTCTCCTCTCATCCCCCTGTTGCCTCTCCAATTCACCTCATCGCTTCAGTAAATCTCTGCATCCTTTCCTCTCCTCCAATACATTATTCATTCCCATGTTCACGGGCTTTCTCCCATCTTGTGCTTGATCAATAAAACATACCTGTGTGCTTGTTCCTTCACCTTTCCACCCTATTGCCATCTTCCTAAAGCCAAATAGTGGGCCATGTAAAGCAGATAAAACAGCAGTGATGGTCTTTTGACGGTGGAAGAAATTGACTCCATTTTTGGCCACGTTGCCCTTGCATGAACCGAGTCTCTAATTTGTGTGTATATCGCCAAAGTAGTTTCACCACAAATCCACTGGTTTCATCTTCTGAGTGCAGTCCAGAGAGAGATAAACACCCCCTGCACTTCACAGTTTTATTCTCTCATTTGAGAAAATAAAAGTTCGTTTGAGGCCACTCAATGGCCCACAGGTATCTGGGGGAGAAACAGAAAAAAGCAGTGGACTGGGACATCAATGGGGACATTGAAAGGAGAGGACAAAGTAGGTTATTCTTTCTAAGTCTGCAAACATTTTTTTCAGTAGACTTTCACTCTTGCATCAGGACCACTTGACACGAACAAGTGGCAGCAGGTGCATTTCGTACCTGGTCTTTTAGTGGGGACATGTCTGCTGTAATCGATCTTTAATAGAATCACTAATCATACTGTCAATATAGAAATTGTCAATACTGTCCAAAAAGACAATACAACAACACACAACTATGCCACCTACATCATTTGGAGCACTTCAGAAACATCCATCTATCCATTATCTGATGAGCTGATCCTCAGCAGGGTCACAGGCGTGCTGGAGCATATCCCAGCTGTCTTCGGGCAGCAGGCGGGGGGCACCCTGAAATGCTTCCGCCATCCAATCGCAGGGCACACATACACAAACAACCGTTTGCACTCACAATCACACCAAAGGACAATTTAGGGAGCGTTCAATCAAACTACCGTGCATGTTTGTTTTTGGAAATGTGGGAGGAAACCAGAATACCCAAAGAAAACCCACACAGGGATGGGAGATAATGCAAATACCACACAAGATGCCGGAGCCCGGATCTGAACTCACGACCTCTGCACTGTGAGGCGGACATGCTAACCGGTCGATACTGTGCGGCACAGTTCAGAATCAATATTTATCTAATAAGGCGTTCAGTGCATTAAAGTTAAATGTCTAACTGTAGAATGTTAAGTCATACTTCCACAGTAGATAGTAATTAGCAACTTGCTCAACATGCCAACATGTCTCGAGGAACCACAAGACCAGAAAAAGAGGTTGAACGTGAACTCCATCCTGTAAGAAAGCCCAGCCAAGTATATTCTTTCGGTGGTGACGAAGGAAAGACGGCGTCCCCCAGGAGCTGTCCCTCAAGTCCTACATGACAGCAATTGAATCACTGCTGGACTCATCTGTCACAGTCCCGTTTGCAGCTGCCTCTAAGAGGACAGCAACGGACTGCAAAGACAGCAGAAAGAAATTCTTGAACCATCACAACGGAACAGTTTCTATGCTCTTGCTAACACGCTCTTAAACATTTCACCACTGCAGTATAATCACAATGTCATTGCCACTATCAGAATAATAATTAGTAGTAGTTGTGGTAATCGTAGTAGTAGTGTTCTGTGATTGGCTGGCAACCAGTTCAGGGTGTCGCCCGCCGACTGTCCGGACAGCTGGGATATGCTCCAGTATGCCCACGACCCTCGTGAGGATAAGCGGATTAGAAAGTGGATGGATAAATTATTATTATTATTATTGTTGTTGTTGCCCGTATTATTTGACTATGTGTGTAAATATTTTCTCCATTTACACATTTACTACTGACAGAGTATAGGACATATTGTGTGTATTAATGTGAAGCACTGAACATGAGGCAGTTTAATTATGTATGGTAATATGTAGTTACATTTATTTTACAGATTAACATATTACATTTGGCGATGGTTGGTCGTGGGTTACTAGAGAAATGATACGCTGAAAATATGGAGAAAATGCTTGTGGGTAAGACTTTAAGTCTGCATTACTTCTGAAATTACCAAGCACAAAGTTCTAAAGGGCATTGTAAACTTGGTACGCACTTATGTTAGCATTTTCCTGGAATCGTTTATTGATATTAACATAGTGCTGAGGCTGCTCAGTTTCTGTGCCCTGGCAGCTAAGAATAATTATAAGCATTCCCTTTGTTAGTTCCGGAAGGACAAATGACATTTTTTTTGCCCTTTATACAACATGAACATGCTTACCCCCCTCCAAACACACACACACGCACACACACACACACACACACACACACTATAAAAACGTATCTACAGGATCCATGTAGTAATGGAGGAATGTGAGCGTGTTACACACGAACGAGCACCCTGAGCGGTGCTTTGCTCAAGGGCATATCGACATTGCTCAGGATACAAATTGGCTACTCTCCAACAAGAAGTCCTAATTTCCCGACCCATCCATTTTCCGTATTGCTAATCCTGTTCAGTGCTGCATTGAGTTCGGCGCTATCCCAGCTGACTGGGAAGGCGAATGGCAAACTGCACCTTAGACCAGCCAGTCAGCCAGCGCATACCAAAGACAGACAACTATTCACACTCAAATTAACAAGGTCACTGAGTAGGAACTGCACCTACCGTGTCAGGCGAGTCCACAGCTATACAGCCAGTTACATTTCCCCAAACTTTTTTAGAAAGTGATGGAAAATATGTAGTTTATTCATGCATAATTGCTTTTGCATGAGATTAACATCTGGACATGGCAATCAGAGAAAGGCTGCTTGCACGCCTCCAGTGTATATATATTTTTTAAAGATTCATCCTCCAATGTAGGGCACATTATTTAATTTTTTATGCCAAACATCAAAAGCATAGTGAGATAATGTGATAAGAGACATGACGTTATTAACACAATGTAATGGAAAAGCCGAGTTTAGAGAAGAGGTTGCAAAACATCTTTCTGAAGTTTAAAAGACAATGAATACGATCATGCTGATGATGAGGGCTTGTAAACTTCTGACCATATCTGCATCTGAGGGCATGACCGACCTGCAACAATGTAAAGTAACTCAGTCAAAACTAAACTGCCGCAGGAGGTGAATCACTGTACAGTAAGAAATTGTGTGACAGAAAGTGGCAACTGCGCTGTGGCCAAATGCATTAAGCATGCCGCTTAACCCCATTTTGTTCCTGGGGGGGAATACATCTTTTCTTTTGAGGACAAGTTCCAGTGAATCTGTGACAGGAACTCTGCTTTTGGTCCAAGGAAATACATGAAAGCTGAGCTGAGGTGCAATCAAATGGTGAAAATATACAAACGGATATGAATCTATTTTTGACAGCCTGGAGGTGGAATGGACTTGGTTCAGTGGTTCCGAACAGTGAGGTCAGAACCTCACAGCAGCTCACGGGGAGGAAATTGTGCAGGTAAGAAATAAACTTGACCACGGATTGAACAAAAAAAGTGTGTCATGTTTTTGTCAGGCATGTCGTTTTTCTTCCACAAATTGGGCATTTTCAGCAACAGAAAGTTAAAATATTTTAAACTTCAAAATGATTTGTGTTGATTTGATGACGTTGATTCAATAACACTGAGGAATGCAATTTTACATTTTATGTTAAGTTAGGTCTGACTGGTGTTATTCAGTATTTTTTGTATGAAATACAAAATGTGTCTCAATTTTTCTCTATCACATCAAGTTTCTGAGCCATAGGACCCCTGTTTTCTTGAAAAAAAAATTGTGTGCGTGTGTGTGTAAATAAAGGGCTAAAATGGAAGAGTTAAAACTAAAAAAAAAACCAGCAGAAAATGACAAATAGCACTTCGAGAACTATGCCCATAGTTACAAGGTAAAGAGAAAAGCCAGCACTAATCATTCCGACTATGCTAGCTTTCAGTTTGCAGATATTAGTACTGATCCATTGCGAGCTGCACATACCTCTCGTCGCCATTATAACTGCACAAACAAGTTGCCACATAGTTGTACATGAGGCCAATCATAATCAGCTGGCAAGTCATACTAGAGCTAATCAGTGGACTTTTGGTAAGCTGTGAAAAAAAAAAGCTAGGAAAAAAAATGATTGCAATTTTGGAAAGAGCAATTTTAATCTGTCTAAAAATCTAACTACGCTGATTTTTTTTCGAACTGTTCACCAGTTTAAATCTAATACAGTGATGTTTAACCATATAAGAGGTACGGTGAATGCCTCAGCTTTCACACAGGCATTCACCGAACCCTTTGTCCATCCATCCATTTTCTAGACATCTTATCCTTGTCAGGTTGGACGTGGAGTAGTAGGAGAACCCCAAAAAGCAGGCAAGAGGCAAGGAGGAGCTGGATGGAGTGACCAAAATATATTTAACAAAAATACAAACAGGAGTACACCAGAAAATTACGAACTTGAAGTACTCAAACAAAGTCCTGGAATTACGAACTTGAATTACTCAAACAAAGTCCTAGAAATCACAAGGAAGTCAAAGTAACAAAAGAAACCCGTGACATTAAAACAAAATGTGACAGGAGCTGAGCACACAGACACATATTTACAACTCACAATGACCCAACCAAGACTGACAGAACTCAGGGAACCAAATATAAGCAAAGTGACGAGACAACGAGAAACACCTGGACAAGACACAAAGGGTTGAGGGAGCTGATTGGTTAAACACAAGGCACACTGATAACGAGAACAGGTGACGACAAAAAAGGGCACATGAGGGAACAAAACCAAATGTAACCAGACAGAATCATAACAATCCTAAATGGGGTCGCGGCTGAGCTAGAATATCTCCCAGCTGACTTTGGACGAGAGGTGGGGTACACTCTGGACTATTCATCAGTCAATCGCAGGGTACAAATAAACACATTATAACAAAGTCAGAACAGGTACGGTAATCATCAAATACATACAGAAGACAGCGTTCAAGGGGGGGGGGGGGTCAACAAAACATGAATTTCATACATAAAACAAAAACATCCATCTATCCATCCATTTTCTGATCTGCTTATCCTCACGAGGGCCGCGCGGGGTGTGCTGGAGACTATCCCAGCCGTCTTCGGGTCGTCGGCGGGGGACACCCTGTAGTGCTTTTGCCAGCCAATCGCAGGGTACACATACACAACCAACCATTCACACTCACAATCACACCAAAGGACAATTTAAGGAGTGTTCAATCAAACTACCATGCATGTTTGTTTTTGGAAATGTGGGAGGAAACCAGAATACCCGGAGAAAACCCACAGAGGCACGGTAAGAACATGCAAACTCCACACAGGAAGGCGCACGACCTCTGCACTGTGAGGCTGACGCACTAACCAGTCAACCATCAAGCCACCTACAAACACAAAAATCATTGAATTGTTACTGCTAATGCAGAGATGAAATCTTGGCATGCCACTCATATCATTTTCTCAAAATAGTCCAGCCCTTTTCTTAGTTATACTGTATATCTACCATCTTCAACAAGGATTGCTCACAAAGATACATTATAACAGACCCTATCACTATCTCGGTGCATGGTAACTGCTCGATTTAGTTCACCGGGTGCAGAAATATCTCAGATTCCAGAGATCAGCTGCAGCCAATCACGGCCAAGCAGTCTGAACTCTCAGGATGTAAGAACAGCCATCATAGAAGGAAGGTGAACGGTATAGGTGAACACACACACACACACACACACACACACAAATTGCCTTGCCCTCCGCCGAAATCCTAAAATTGACTCAACAATCAATCCCCCAGACTTTGATTAACCCAGGTTAAAAAACATTTTTATTGAATGTTTTTTTTTAACTGTTCTATATGTTGCATCGTCATGCAAAATTGTACATCTTGTATATGCCTTCTTATGTTGGAACATATTTTTTGAGATTCTTGAGATGACAGTCTGGGGAGTTGACATCAACATAAAGCCTGTGCAATTTCGAGTGACCCCACCACAAGCAACTAAATCCAACAGACATGTCTTCAAAGATATCGACAATGTCAATCAGACATGTTAATCATCTGTTGTCAGGAGTTTCTGTCTCGGCACAGTGTAGATGGGCAACATGGCACTCGCCCTGGAAATGCGGGCCAGGGCGACCGACCTGTCAGACCCGAAAGAGAAGATAGAACCTGCATCAATGCACTCAGGGTGGTCTGCCAGCCTCACTGACGCAGCATGACCAGCCCCCGGAGAGCGAGCTGCGGACCAGCTAGCAAACCATTGTCTGTCGCAGACAGAAAGGTGCCCACACTCGCCACCTAACACTCTTGTCAAGCTAAGACATTTGTTTAATCTACTCTACAATACCCGTCATGCATACCTGTCAACGTTTCGGAGTGCCAACCTGTATAAACTACCAAAAAAGTCCTTATAAAGAGCAAAAAATCCTTATAACATACCAAAGCATTTTATGTCAAAATAACGGCACAGAAAAAAACCCCACGAAATTTTCAATGATATTTATTGTAGATCTCCATAATACAATGTCTGGTTAATGTCTAATCATCATTCTGTCACGTTGCGAGGTGGTGGTGGACCCCAAAAAGCAGGCAGGAGGGAGGAGCAGGGTGTATTTGAATAATTGTATTTAAAACAAAGAAACTACATCCAAAACAAACAAAGTCCAAAGTATCAAACAAAAACCATGATTAAAGCTAAAACATAACAATAAACTAAACATGACAGAAACTAAGAGCAAACAGCAACACACATGACAGTAGCAAGAAGCAACAATGACCCAACACCGAGTGTTCGGGCAGGAGTCCTTTTATCCAACTAATTACCAAATGACCAACAGGTGTGCAGATGCCGGGGGAGCCCTACAGTGCCACCTGTTGGTCCCTAAACCGAATCATGACACATTCTACTTAGTGGCATTACTGTGTTCAGAGTTGTATTCCGGAAATGAAAGCATTTAAGTAGACGAGCACCGTTCTGGGCAAAAGCAAACGGAACTCCCTGTCAGGGGGGGGGGAACAAAAAGGGGAAATTTTCAGAATCCGTATGATTTGTGCGATACGGCCATATACGTAAGATTCACCACAAAATCCGTATGAACTATGGCTAAACCGTATGAGTTGACAGGTATGTGTCATGGTATACCTGTTCAAATGCTTAATGTTGCATCTGTGTGTGTGTGTGTGTGCGTGTGCGTGTGTGTGTGTGTGTGTGTGTGTGTGTGTGTGTGTGTGAGCACAGGACTCAGGAGCCCCCAACAACAACATTGAAGTATAACATTGAATTTTTGTACAAAGCAAATTATTCAAGGATGAAACACGAATGTTCACTATAAAGGCTTTTGCCCTCTGTGAAGAGTGTTATTTCTACATGCCAGAGCAGAATTTGAACCAAAAGACTTCAAGGCATTTCCACTATGAAATTAGAATCCACCTACACTTCAAAATCAATATACTGGTCAGAGTTAAAAACACAGTCCAGAATTGAATTAGTTTAAGCCTTGAAACTCATTTTTGATGTCTTTATCCATTATATATCAATGAATACCAAACAGCCTGCCACTGTGATACTCTAGCATGCAGTGAGAGATTTCACTTCGTCCATCCATCCATCCATCTTCTAATCCGTTTATCCTCACCAGGGTCGCGGGCGTGCTGGATCACATCACAGCTGTCTTCGGGCAGTAGGTGGGGGACATCCTGAACTGGTTGCCATCCAATCGCAAGGCACACAGAGACGAACAACCATCCACGCTCACGCTCACACCTAGGAAATTGTCCCTAGGTGTGTTCAATCAGCCTGCCATGCATGTTTTTAGAATGTGGGAGGAAACCGGAGTAACCGGAGAAAACCCACGCAGGCACGGGGAGAACATGCAAATTCCACACAGGAAGGCCGGAGTCTGAATCAAACCCTGGAACTCTGCACTGTAAGGTGGACGTGCTAACCAGTGAACTGCAGTGCCACCCTAATTTCACTTCATTTGTATGAAAATAATTTAGCCAGTACAAATACATCATTGTTCATCTATCTATGCCACTGATGTATAATGACAGGCAGAACAAGTAAATGCTCTTCCATTGCATGGCAAATGTATCTACATGCTGGCATTCAATCGGAAGTTATGTTCAGTTAAACAGGCAGATATGACACAGTCAATTTGTGATTGAGACCAGATCATCATTATTTTATTCATCCATCTGTCCATTTTCCAGTTCTTCTGTTAGTGGTGTGATGTGCCACAAGATTTGTTTCTGAAGAACTTAATGACTTTGCTCGATAAAGCTTGGGAACCACTGCTCCAGGTCCAGACTTGTACAGTATAGAAATGTGCAGGTGACAAAACTTTTTGGGTTGTGAACACCAAAGCTCATTGTCAGCCCGCATCTACTGCCTTCAGATAATTTGAAAAATATATTAAATCAATGCGTAATTTATCTGGGTTTGGGTTTATAAGGATTAGAAATTCAATTCTGCGTTTTACAGGTCAATGAAGTTAGCATTGGATAAAGGGACATGTTTATGCAAATACTTATCTTGTGTCCCATGACTACCGGTACTTACAAATAAGTTCCTATCGACAAACGCTTTACAGAAGCTCATTGGCTGTCGTATCCCCTTATAAAAGACATTACAGGATTTAAAACAACACTAAAGCAGATGTAAAGGACTTCTGGGATTCGACTCAACATCCCTTCATCACCGATGAACCACACAACAGCGGCAAATGGGCGGTCTCGTATTCCCCCCCGCCCCCAACATAAAATATTGATGTTTTTGTCTTACACTATTTTTTCCAACATTAGGGATTGGATGTGCCATCGGCACAAAAGGCCATTGTAATAAATAACATTAATTGGATTTGTTTTCAACGAGTGTTGCCATGGGCAGCATAATGAATTATTTGTATTGGACTCAGAGCACGCGACCAAGCTGAACCAGAATGTCACTTGTTATTTGCTTTTTGGCCGAGTGTGGGCTATGAAAATATTTTCGACTACATCTTCATCCAAACCCCCCCAGATAACTGGTGGCTGTTTCTTTGGTTCCTATTTTATAGTTCATGTGTGTTGGTGGTCATTCTAGAGCAGGGGTGCCCATTACGTTGATCGCGATCAACCGGTAGATCCCGGACTGGTCCCAAGTCGATCGCGAGGGGTGTAGAGGAGAAAAAAAAAACATTTGTGTGTCTTTGTACATGTTAGTAATATATTTTTTGTGTTAATGTACACTGCACCCTAATCATCCTATCAATCTCATTTTCACAAAAAGTATTTAAAAAAAATAAAATAAAATAAAACAGGTAAATCTTTAACCTACGGTGGCGCGTCACCGGAAGTTGGTAGCGCTCAGCAGCCTGCAATTGCAGCTTGTGATCAGAGCTGTTGCGCTATATCTTTTAGCGTTATCATGATTATCATTCAGAGTTTGTTTCGTGCACAATTCACCGAGGGCACGGGCAAAGAATAGGAACCTAGAGGGCCGAGTGAAGCACTTTAAAATGGTACGTGTGAGCTACGATAGTTAACAGGCTGCAAAAGTGCATCGCATGCCTCCGTGTCAGGCTATTGCTCATCATGGCATGCATGTGTTATGTGGGTGCGCAGTAACGGGTCGATCGCGGGAGGTTGGTTGATCGAAAAGTCGATCTTCGGTCCAAAAAGTTTGGGCACCCCACGTCTTGGGTGTATTTGACCTCCAGCCTAAAGTCTCCAGGTCGTCATGACCCTGAACTGGATGGATCGATAGTATGTTACACATCGCTACTGTATGTACAATAATGCTGTAAACCAAAAGCAGGTGTTTCCACTTTTAAAATCATCACGGACATGTTTCATTTTGAAAGATAAATGAAGTAAATTGGTCAAAGGAGCTGTAAGGGGGCAAGTAGAAAATTTACGGGAGCAAACTAAATCAACTTGCAAAGTAAATTTCCACTGCACTTATTTTCTCGATATTACTGATAAATGGGCTAAAGTGTAGAGCAGAAGCTTGTGAGCAAGAAATAATTTTCTAGAACAGAATTTTTTTTAAAAATCCAATTAAAAAAATCTGCAGCTTTACTGGTCGAACAAGCACAAGTAGATGAAAAATGTACTTGCGCAGTCTCAAATTTTACGAGCAAAATGTCACTATTCAGGAGCTGCCTGGAGTTCTGCATAAATAAGTTATTGGACAATGATTTGTTTCAATTCTTTTAAAAAAGATTAATAAGGTAAATTTCACAAGGTCACGAATCTTAAGGAAGCTTGACTGAAGCAAGACATTATGAGTCTGTGCTAGAAATTCAACCTTATGTGCGATCTTCACCGGTGGTGAAAAAAGTATTGATAATGGAAAAGGTACACTTGAATAAACCAAAAGACATTTATGTTATCATCACTGTCTAATATAGAGCATGTCTCAAAATGTTCTTGTGCTTTTTTTTGGGCTTTCATTTTCTGTTTTCATAAAAAGACATATTGTGACTGACAATGAGCATCAGAATATATACAGTGAAGTCACTCACGAAAACCCAAAGACAAACAAACGAGAAAAGTCCCGTAATGCATTACACACATTTTCTGGGTCCCAAAAGAAGTGCTTTGACTATGTGAAGACAGTGAAAAGTACACCGCAAAGAAAACTCAAACCAAGATGACGCCATTGCAACACACCTCAAGATTTATTTGTTTAATTTCGAACAAACATTGCCAAGGTCAGCGCGGTTGCTCGCCTCAAAGCCGTTTTATCTTTGTTGTCCTCTTTCGAAGCCGAGTCCCTGACATTCCATATTTGGGCTAAAGCAATTTGACGCAAGTTGTCAAAGTTAGCCGAGGTCAATTGCTTCACTGTTACCTATTTTCCTGGGACTGCACATTGTCACAGACATTCTCATTAATTTATATTTCTTATTTGAATTTGCTCATTTCACACTTTGAAGTCAGGCGACGCGGTAACTTCAGCATTTCCCATCCTTTGAGGAAGACTAGCGAATCCATTCATTGTGAGATTGGGTGAAAAGTTCAACAGTCTGAGCCGTGAGTCACACGTCTGCGGTGAGCTAAACGTGATAAAACAGAAGAGATATGTGTCCTCCTCTAAAATGCAAATACATCAGACCCTCATAAATGAACACTGGGTCAGAAACCACAATATGCGGTCCGGTAGTCCAGTGGTTAGTGAATCAACCTTACAGTGCAGAGGTACCGGGTTCAATTCCAGCTCCGGCCTCTTTGTGTGGAGTTTGTATGTTCTCCCCGTAGCCTACGTGGGTTTCCTCCAGGTACTCCGGTTTCCTCCCACAAAATCCAAAAACATGATTGAACACTCTTAATTGTCCCTAGGTGCGAGTGTGAGCGCGGATGGTTGTTCGTCTCTGTGTGCCCTGCGATTGGCTGGCCACCGGTTCAGGGTGTCTCCTGCCTACTGCCCGAAGACAGCTGGGATAGGCTCAAACACCCCACACGGCCCTTGTGAGGATAAGCGGATCAGAAAATGGATGGATGGATTTCGTTGACACAATTACAATTATGACTAAAGCAGATTTCTTCACCATGCTATACATCACCAGTGTGCACACATACAACACATGCTGTACTATGGCTGTATATGCACAACTGGGTGACTATATTCAAGGTATTCATTTTGAAACATGACATATCAACTATTTCATATACCTGTCAAGTCTCCTTTGCTGTCAGTTACAATTCCACCTGTAAGTATTCGCCCTACTTTTATAGACACATGATGTCTATGGCTTTACAGAAGTTTATCTAGAAATTTCCATAATAGTTTTCACTGTGAGAGGAGAAAAGAGGATTCAAAAAGTCTGAACAGAAAATTGCTTTAAGGATCCACAAGAGCAAAATGAAGGCATACCTCTACGAGGACGAAAATCGATCAGAGCCAGCAGGCAACTTCCACTCTCACTAGCTGTGTGCACCAACAAAGTTAAACTGCAGAAACTTAAAAAAATAAAAATGCTGGCAAATTATTTACACTTGTGGTATTTGATCGAAACCTGAAGATCAACACAAATTCAAGATGAATGAATGAGGAAATGCAATCTTTTGCCCCATTTTTAAATGACGGTTAATTTTCTTCCGAGCATTTAAATTGACTTTCATTCATTCTCACGACATTGACAAAAGTGACTGGATAAAATAGCACAGAAAAAGGATACAGGTACTGATAGAAACATGTATAAAATACTATTTTATGCAATTTCTTTCCTATATTATTTCTGGTAAAACATGACACCCCCCCCCCCCCTCCAAAAAAATCAAATTAGCACAAACTTCAGCCTGGATATGCATCTTTATGGGGTTAAAACTTAATTGTTTGCCGAGGCCGAGTAACAGTTGAGAGCACCTTGAACTGAATCCACAAAGGCACAAATGGCTTACAAAAATATTCTTGACATGTATTGAGGAGATAGTCAAATAATTTAGCTAAATTACAAATGGTAAGGGAGAGAGAAAAAATAAAAATATTGTTTTGGCTATATTACAAAAAAAAAAGTACTGTACTTATTTCTTCAAAGCGGCAAAGAAACCCAGACACACACAGCTTACAGTTCTAAAGCAATGTTTATTCGAACAAAGAAAACATCACAAAGACAAAATATCTATAAATCTATCATTTTCTGTTTTTTGTTGTTGTTCAGACTTGAATAACCCCAGACATGTGAAAAGCGGTTACATTTCACTCTTGGCATGAAAAGGACTTGCTAACCTGCTTGAAACTGTCACAAATGTGCTAAAAAAAACTTTTTCAATGAGAATATGGGTGTTTTCTCGATTTTAGTCAAACATTATTCAACATCGACGCAGCCAAACACATTCACACCAGTGTCTTATTTTTTCCCTACTCCATTGGATGCAATGCTTGGCCAGGAGATTATTTTTTTTAATGAAGAGTTCAATGCGGCTGCATCTTCAAGGATTCAACCCCCGACAAACATGCACACATTGCTTTATTTATAATTATTTACAAATCTGCCCGGCCCAGAGACATCTTTTCGAATTCATTTCTCCAGTGGACCATCTTTCTGTGTCCGTGGAGCATGAAATACTAGTGGATCCTTGTCAGCTCCTCGACAATCTTAATGACTTCGTCCACAGTGGCTTCACGCTTCATGCCGCTGCCGTCATCGATCTGGAATTGAATCACATGAAACAGCGGGCTGTCATATGTGAGACAAAGCTCGCCAGTGCTGGTTATGGCGTAAACAAGCACACGGAAGGCCAACGACAGATTTGCTTCATTGATTTTAGCTGCGGAATTCGATCCTTTATTGCTTTCAAAATGAGATGAACTAAAAGTGCCTTTTTTTTTTTTTTTAAACAACGGAGGAGGTTGTTTTCCTTTGGGACTTCATCAATAGTTGGGAGCCAAATGGAAGAGAAAACAATGTTTTTTAATCAGCCCAGAGCGGAGCCACAGCCAGCAAACAAGGCCAACGGGGCAGCAGCATATGGTACCTGCTCAGTGACATTCATATTTTAAATTTGAACAGGACAAGAAGGAGAAATCTCAAATGTGTGTAACTGTTGAGAGATGCCATCATTGTGCACAAAATGCGAAGGAAAGAAATATGGGGGTGGGAGGAGTTTGCACTATGCATGTGAATAGATATCCGCCTATTATAAGCGATGAGAGTGGCTAGTGAGACAAGATATGGACATTGAAGAATATTGCATAAAACAGCAGCAGAACCAAACCTGACATATGGTGATTTCAATGTAAAATATAAAGCCTTAACATCATGATTCTATTATAGACCAGTGGGGTTACTTTGTTTCTACCGTTAATAGCAATGGCTTAGTACTGTGCACACAGCCACTTTTTTTTCTTTTATCATTAAAAAGGTACTCGTACAACCTACGACGATAATTGTGAAAAGATGGATTGACATTTCCAGTCGGGAATCAATCAAATAACTTTCATTTGTCTTGAATGTGTTACTGAAAGGTGTTACACTTTAGCGTTTAATTAGACGGAAAATATGAGAAAAAAGGGATTTAATTTCTTTATTTTGTGTATGCTTCCGTAAGGTTACTCATGTTTACTCCCGAATAAATCGACTATCCTTTAATTGTTATATGATCGTATTCTTGTTGGGAAAAGAGTGCAATCATTTACACCTCAATTCCCAGCCCCATTTGGATAGCACGCAATATAGTATTTCCCTCAGGCATATGGGGTACATTGGTGACATGACAGAAATCTGATTGGACACTTCCATAAGCTGTTTCAACATCAGTGCCCCATTATAGCTTTCAACATTTCCAAACCAATTAAATATTTGGGCAAGGAAAAGCAATCCCAAGATGATATTTAGAGGGAATATTGTGGCGAGGCGGTATCTGAATGAATGTCTCAAGAAGATGAAGATTCTGCCTACCTGTAGCGTGCTGACGACCTCCTGCATCTTGGCTCTGCCTAGATCCAGGAAACTCTCAATCAGATCGCCATCAATAAATCCTGTGGCCTGATCCGTCTTTCGCTCGGTGTGGAAGGACCTCCAGGTGCGTCAATGTCAAGGGTAATGAATACAAGATAGCTGAGCTGCTCTGCCTGAAGGTGGTACTCACATAGGGAATAAATAAAGCTTGTTTCGCCTCGGGTTTGCCAAAATCATCCTGAATATGTGACAAAGAATGCAGTAGACTGATAGTTTTTAGGAAAGGGAACTCCTATCAGCTATGTTCATTATAATCACCTAAAGTGAACCCGTGCACATTCATGGTTTAGCACTTTGCTATTCACAGTTTTTTTTTTCGGCGGGCCCTGTCCTCCGATATTCCCCGAGGAGCTCCCCTTTTTGCTCTTTTTTGGTCTCAGGATTTGCAGTTTGATTGCTTTTGTACATCCTGTGGCAGCATGGTCCCGATGAACATCCGTATAAGTAACGAAGCTTCATTTGGACAAAAGTAGCACTTTTAGCATCCATAGGCAATTAGTTCAAGCTTTTTGGGGGGGGGGGGGCATGTCAATTGCTTGCGGATTTGTGGTAGGGCTCGGTTCCTACCGTTGTGAATAGAGGGGGTCACTGTAGTCAGTTCATTTCCCCATTTACTGGAATTGATGATTTTTTTGGGCCTTCAAGCAATTGGGGGAAAATGGAATTCACGATTACTGCAAACAGCAGAGGCACTCTTCATTCGGTCTCAAATATTTTTTTTCTCCATATGAACATTATAAAATCAGCTATCACATAGCGAGGTCTAAAACTCGCCTACAAATTTTAAACGACTGAAATCAGTGTGCTGTCACATACATTTAAGACCTTTTCAACTCAATTCCAGTTCTCTTGAGGAAAGTGTGAGGACTGTGTCTATGTGCTGCATCCTGTCCCGTAAGAGATGGCAAGCATGCAGGTGAACGAGAAAAAAAAGGATATAAGCTGTGTTCAATTTTGCCCACACTCTTGATGACCTTGTTGAGGCGGTTCTGAAGGTCAAGGAGAAGGCTGTACCATCCCTCGGACAAGGAGGTTACCAGTCCTAGCACACAAATTACAGAGGAAGGAAGAAACAAACAATATTGAGAGGACTAAACTGAGTGCTGTGCGTCAATACAGTTATCACCGAGCCAAAGTATCAAAACAACAAAGACTTTTCATCCAGGGAGAGAAAAAGCCTTGCCACGGCTGGTCGTGTAATAGAACTCAAAACACTTCACATGATAAATAAATGAAAGGATCATTAGACGGACAGTGTTCCTCATAATGCAGCTTTCATGCTCGTATGCCAGAAGTACTTTATGGAGAGTGAAAAGAAACATTATTTCATGACATTCAATAATTCATTGTGATTTCCTCTTCAATTTTACAGTTGCAAGGCTTTGAAGGGGGTGCAGTATGTGGGGTGGAAAATACACAAGTTCACTAACTTCGGCATTCTTCTGATACACTGGGGGGGGGGGGGGTGGGGGGGGCTTAAAGATGATGAGAGTGGGGCTGAGTTGGGTGATAATACTCATCACATACTGTACTGACTTATCATATGTTCATCTTTCCCAACAGCACATAATATGTCGAGCTAGGTACCTGAACTACGGGAAAATGCCACAAGGTTGGCTTTGATCTCATCAAGAAACTTCTCTGCGGTCATACTTGCAACCTGCAGGTAGAATGTACGTTCCACACCACCGGACTTGGCTTTCCATTTTATATTCCTTTTGATTTAAACAATCACTTGATATTTGTGTACATACGTTGTGCACACTAAAAAGAGATACACACAGAATTGATGTTCCCGCACATTTAATTTTTGTATCATTTTACCTGGGATTGGATTTGTATGCTCAACTACAGTTTGTGATGGAATAATACGGCTCACCAATCAAGACTAGAAAGGAATCTTTGGCCTGACAAGTTGGTACAATGCTTTGCATTTTGCTTCAATATAGTACGTAGTTCATCAGCAACTATCAAAAGGGGCTGAGTGAAACAACGCAAAAAGCTACGTAATAAAGCACAACATGAAATGACAGAGACCAAAAATTGTTCAATCTTCTGTAGATCATATCATATCTTCCTTGAAGCAAGTAAACAAGGAAAGTTTACTTCCGTTGGTGTGTGCTTGTTGTCCTTTGGGCCTTTCCCACAAGCATCAGATACATCACGGTCTCAACTGTTTCCACGGGCGATAAGGCTAACAGGGTGATTTTTCTTTTAGAACACATAATGGCAGCATTTTTACTCAAGTGTACAGAGATGGTTCTCATTTCCCGTTAAACCTTCCTCCGAGATGTAAGGTGTGGAGGAGGAAAAAAAGCTGGCAAAACGTCGAAAAGGTTCGTCTCACATCTGCTAGCCAACACTCCGGAGGCCTCTCAATCACATTTACATTTTCAAAGATTTAATTGTCATTCTTGCGAGGTTCTTTGAGACAAAGTGATGAAGATGATTAATGAGACCTCGCACATCATCTCTACTCTAGCAAACCGCAAGACATGATTTGCAACTTGGTCGCCACTATTCCCTTTTGGATGTAAAAAGTCCGTCAACACACACAAACACGCCAGGTCGAGTTGAATTTGATATTTGTGCGGCTGTGCCTACCAATCATGCCATTGACCGTGCCAAACAGAACAGACCCTTGGGTGGGCGTGGAACTTTCTCCCAAGTTCTGCAGCACCAGCGAGCCGTGGCAGAAGACGTTAACAAATTCTCCAAGGTGGAAGAGGCCCACTTCCTGGAGGTGTTGACGCTCCTCGTCTGTGGTGGCCGCACTGGCAGAAAGAACGGGTTGTCATAATCTCAGTCGTTACAGGGCAGACACGTTGAAAAAGGGGCAAAGGACAAATTGCCAGGGAATTCCAATGAGGGAGAGAGAAAAAGACACCAAAAGCAATAAAGGATAGTGCCTCGAGGTGCGTAAAGGTGATTGATTAATCTGAAGACAAACATGAGCACCAAAACATTTGAGAGGATTTTGTAAAGGTCAGAAAATAGCAGCGGAAATGGATAACCAGGTGAGTAGTACAGAGAGCGTCGGCAAGAGATATGCGTTACAAAATTAAAGGTCAATGAGATAGAGTGCCTGACTTGATGTATTAAGTAGAAAACAAGTGGCGGCACAAGTCTCATCATTTTTCACAATCATTCGTGTAATGCTTAACACGGGACAGTGAATCTTCTCACTGGGATGTCTCGCAGTAATATTACACAAAAATAACAGTTAAACTACCATGGAAATATACAGACAAATCTTATGAAAAATAACGACTACAGTATTGCATTACAAACTCGGTTGAAAAAAAAAAAGTGATTACTCGACCCTGATTCAGCTTCTCACCTGTCCTTCTGGCAAACAAACAGATTAAAGGCGTTCTCCGCCCCAAGGAAGTTGTCATCATCCAAGATTTCCACTGCACTCATCCAGTTGGGATTGAAGTCCCGTGCAATCTATGAAACACGGGAGACATGAGCATCTGTCCGAGGATAAGCAATGGGCTCATGCAAAAGTCAGTTTACCATGGCAGGATGTTTCAAGCATAAAGTACCATGCCCTTTTTAAAACTGTACCTTTTCTAAAGTTTTTGATGACACCAACTGACAACCCATCTGTCATACTCTATGAACAGTATTTTACTGATAGGGACACTGTGTTTCATTTTTGCTGCAGTAAATCCTATGTTTCATTCCGCATTATTTAATGTGTATATCACTGGTGTCTGGCAAAATCATGACTGCTCAGATAATTAAAAAAAAAATTGCATTGCTCAAGTTACTAGTGCACCTTATATTGCTATTATATACCATTGTGCACCAATATCAACATAATCCACCCCAAAATCATGTTGACATATTAAAAATGCGGATATATTATGCTGTCATTGCTAAAAATGGTAGATACTCATCGGCCATCCACATCAAAGTCTGCATCCATAATGAATCCTAAAACAGACAAAAGGCCTTGAAACTTCACAAAAGCTAAACAACCGTGTTGTATCATCTTCCCAAGCTCTTCTGGAAAGGTCTTTAAGCCAGGAGGAACATAATAAAACAAACGGCTGACTAAGTAGTTTCATGGGTGGAAAGTAAACTGAATACATTTAACCTTGGGGTTCAGCATTTTTTTACTGCACCAAAACATTATAGCCATCCGTTTTTAACTCAACAGGCTGACTCACATATATGTAACCAAACAATGTCTTTCAAAAAATCCAAACTTTCAGTCCAAAGAACAATAATATCTCTTTGTGATGGCGCCATTCTATTCTTTTAGTAGCCCTTAATTGAAGAGCTGTAGTGGTGAGCTTGCTTTTTATCTGCGTTACAGGTTCTGTGTGCACTCTGCCTCATGTAAACTTTTTCTTATTAATTCTAATTAATTGGAAACTTGCACATCCTGATGGTAACAATATGACACACCATCTTACAATGCTGACAAACATATTGCCATCCCGTCTACACATTCTGTAAAGGAACCATTAGCAAGCATGATGAAATGCACCAAGGCAAAATTAACTGAAAGGCTAATTAATTCATTCACTCCCAAAGACGTTTTTAAACGTCTTTTCAGACTTGGTCTAGAATTGGCTGGTACTGGATGAGTTAAAAATATTGTCACCGTTTTTTGTTTTGAAAGAACTCCCCCCGAGAGATACATTCTGCTAAATACAGCGTTTAACCCTTTTAAAGTTCATGGTGCCTTCATACCATACCTCCTCGAAGTTGCCCTCCATGGCTTTGTATGCCAGCAACAAGACAGACCTCATCAGGTCTCCCACCAAGATGAAGTCTCCTTTGGTTTTCAGGTACAGGGCCATGATGTTGTTATAGTGGTTGCATTCGGTTCGAAGCTCTTTCTCAGCCGTCCACTCATACAGACGGACCTGAAACACACAATGCAAGTACGTAAGTAATTGAATGCTTGTTTATGAACAAGCCCAACTCATAACTCATTTAGCTGTGCTGCTGTTTGATGTAGTGGCTGAATTTGCAAGAAGAGCAGGCTATTATTGTTTTGGATATGGTGCGCCTCAGTGAGCAGGAGTGTGTGATTTGTCTGACAGAGGAATCCATATTAGACAGCCAGGCAACTGCTCAGAACTTTCGGCATTTCACATTATTTTGAGGGTGAATACTCAAGTCCACAGTGGGATCAAGAATGTCATCCTGTAATCACGGCTCAATAAATGCAATAGCGGACATTTTCAGAGTACAGCATTCCTCAAAACCGTCTGTGCAGGAATCATAAATAGGTATGCCATAACGTATTCTTCCAGAAATCCAAAAACTGACAAGCCACAGCTTTTAGATTTTTCTCATCTTAAGACGAGGCTCCATTTATGGCTTGAATCCATTTTAGTCTATCCACAACTCCCGGCATTACAGGGCAGTGATTTCTTTCACACTGTGCCAGGGGTTTTACAGAACAATCAATACCAGATGAATGTATATGGCACTCTAAACTTCACAATGACCGAGGAGGTATTTTTTCGAAACCACCCCTCCAGTTGACATACACTAGCACCGGTCAGTCACAAACTTGTTCCATGATTGTAGGACTGAGGACATACCGAATCAATCAGTGTATCATTCGTTCATTCGTTAAAAAACAAAAATAAAATAATTTTTTTGTCAATACTACTTCCAAAAAAATAAAATGGAAAAAAAGGGCTACCCAACTTCTTTTCCAATTTCGTGCGCAAGTGGAAAATGGCTCAGTTTCAGAAAACAGGTGAGCCGTGATTGGTTGTAACCTGAGTCCTGAGCAACTGTGATGTCATTTGCAGCAGAGAGAACGTGGCAAAATGGCTGCCCCCTTAATTGGCGAAAAACGGGTGGGCTTTGCTGCTTGACTCCTATTGTACAAACACAATATTAATCGGAGTGCCCAAACCTCATGAGCAAACTGTAGCAATAGTGTTCAGATAGAATGTTTCAGCTGCTTCCACAGATGGCCAATATGATTTAGATCAGGGTTGTAAAAAGTATTTATCATTACTTTTGTCAGAATCAGGTTATTTCTGTTACCCTTCCTTTCACTAACAGATGGGTAACAACAATATTGTCCATGTGGGTATATTTCTTAAAAATGAAGATGTTATGTAGCATTTAAAAAGTTCAGCAAACAATTTCTTTATGTATGCAGCTTTGAGAAAATGGAAGTTGTGTTAAAAACAGTCTTTTTGCTGGACTTCTCAAAAACTAATGGAAAAAAAGTTTTTAGTTTTGTTTTTTTAACTTACTTGCCATCCCCTATTCCCCCAAGACTGCACACCAGTCCATGGTAAAATATGTGCCATGAATTTCCAAGCAATAGACAAAATTTATTTTAGTGCATGAAAATAGCCAAGTATTATGTCTGAAATACTGAAGCAATGATTACCGTGCTATTGATACTGGCCAAGAGTTTGCCATTGAACTCAACCATCGAGTAGACAGCTCCTTTCACCTCTTTTTCTGCTACTGTTTGTAGCTTTCCTAAAGGGAAGAGAGGATGCCAACATTTAAAGTGTTCATTTTCACCCTAGACGAGATGTTAATGAGGCAGAGCTCAATTGGGTGAACAGTGACATTGATGTGATTTTTTTTTTTTAAAGGAAAACAAAAAAATAAAAATAAAATCAACGGGTTGTGTAGTATTCACACAAGTGTGCAAAGCAGGCCATATACCTAAGAAAGGACGCGGCATGGAAGCAAATGAGAGGAAGCTGTCGAGGTTAGCCACACGTCTGATAAGAAGTGATAAGCAATGATTAAGTGAAGAGCAGAACAAGAGCATTGTAGGACAAAGTGTCCCTGAATAAAGAAAACGGACACAGCAGATAAGAAGAAAATGAAACCGGCTGTAGTATGACAAAAGCAAAGAAAAATGAGACAGATAAGAAGACAAACGGCATACAGTTGAGAAAAACATTCAGGTTAGTTTGCTTGGGCTTGGAAAAGAGAGACTTCTCGATACTGACCGTCAGTGTAGTGGAAGACAATTATACGCCCCTGCTTGGGCTCAGCCTCCTCCGGGTAGACCATGGCAGTGCCGACAATAAAGTAGACTGACGGGTCTTTTCCCAGTCGGCAGGACACCATGCTGAGGGCATATTCGCTTGGGAGGAACTGATGAGCATGGAGCACTGATGGGAATGCGCCACAAAAAATATTTTAGAACAGCACTATCCCTGGAGAACCCAAGAACCCTTTTCTTCTTTGGAAAATGATGAATTATACATTAAATGACTGCTATATGTTCACTGAACACCAAAATATACAGTATGTTTTTTCAAATATTCAATGCTTTAATCCTAATTTAGGATAAGGGCCAAATTTGACCCTTTGGGATTTAAGGCCAGCATTTGAGTAGCAGAATTTATAGGGGCCAAATTTGACCCCGTGGGTTCTCCAGGGCTATGATGATGTCATTGACATGTATATGTTGTGCTTTTGCAGCAAATTGCTTTACTGTGGAAAGGAAGTCATAGACAGAAAAACGGAAATCCAAATTCTGGATTGTGATTTTCATAGATTTGATTCTCGCCTCAGGTTTTTCTCCAGAACCAGACTGGCTTCAGGTCCTGAGCTCTACCCATTGGCACAGTCAAGGATTTATCCCATCCTGACCACCAAAAAATATCCCAGTACAACTGGCGTGCTAGAAATTGTATGCAAACGCAATCAACTGTCGTTAGTGAAATGTACAGTATGTAACAATACTAACGGTACCATGCCACTGACATAAAACCCATCCAGTTAGTGTAGAAGACTACGGAAGAGGAAAAAAAACTCATGCCGTAGCATTTGGAGGTTTCTTCTATATTTGTACCAGATAGAGGTATTTACTATACCACTGGCCTCTTTTGACCTTGGTGAGATCAAGCATGTGAAAAATACTGTAAAATATACATTGTGGAAGCAGGTTTATTTTCCCCCTGTTGTGTAAGGATACCTTTCATTTTCAATGCGTATTTCACACGGAAAAAAGTACCCTTGTGTGCCAGAAGCAGAGGAATTATGCATCCAATAAAACATACTTGACATGGCCAATATCAATAATGCAGCAGTTGAGGAATTTAGCCATTCCAAGAAGTGTATGCTGAAGTCAATGGACCATTTAAGCAGTTCTTTAAAATGACTTGATTTAATGCAATGACACAATCATAGTTTAAACATAAATGTTTCTACAATATGCATGCGCTTGCATTTATTATTTATTATTTTTGCCAACAGGGCAAATAAGTGCGATTGGGCTCTGCCCATGACTGATGAAAATGGATTCAAAATAGGGCTGAACAATTAATTGAATTCAAATCGATATCACAAATGCAGTAGAATGCAATTTACAAACAAACAAAAAAGGGGAAAAAATGAAGCATTTTTTTCGGTCGGTTTGCATAGTTTATATTTTTATTTGTGATGTCCGATTAAGTTCAGCAGTTAAGAAGTGCAGTCTGTATGCTGACATACCATTGTTTCATGAAATATGAAAAGCGCAGCTGATAAAGGCACAGATATGTTTGCATTATTGTTGGAATTTGACTTACTGATTTGTTTACGCCACACTTGTTTAGTCAGATTTTGTGAAGTTGTCATAGTGAACACTGCAAGTCAAAGTTGTAACAACTAATTAAAGTCAATAAATTGCATTTCATCTTAATTCATGGTTCATTTTCCTTTATTTCAGCATAGGCCTAACCTATAAAACCACAACATTAATGTATACAGTATTATATTATGAATCTCACATTGATTATTGTAATTTGTATTACAGAGCAGTGGGTCATGAAGTCAGCAAACGATAATTGGACGTATTTGGACACACTGATAACCCGTTCCCTTATTTACATTGTGTGTCCTAATTTATGCAGTGAAGTCGAGGGTCTTTTAAAGCTAGGTGGGGTGCATTGAAATCTGCATTACAAAACAAAACAGAGCCAACGCCATATCTACCCTTTAACTGGGTTCAATTGGAAAAAGTGAAAAGTTCAAGCAGAGCAAGCCAAAATGCTCGGTTATGCAATTTATGCCACCCCATGTGAGCATTGAGCTATGAAGCAATATTGGTTGTGTGTTCCATATAGAAAATAAGAAACCGCATGCAGGTTAAGGATAAAGTCAATCTTGAAGCAAGTCAATGCAAATTTGTTGATGCGCCCGTTTTAATATGTATGAGCAAATAATAGTTTGATGAATGAGTGTCAAGTCAAGGCTGAGGAAAATGCATACCGGATTGACCTGATAAACCTCATAGTTATTCTCTAGGCAGAGCACATTATTTCACCGTCAGAGAGGAGGCAGCATATGAAGGTGCCAACGGTGAGATCAAAAAAGCCACGTACAGCTGGCTGTCTTACCTTCAAAGGTGTGCTGATCCACAACTAGCAGACTGTGAACTTCTACCTCGTCGCCAAAAGATGTCTCATGGGGAGAAGTGCTGCTGGGGAAGAGCTTACTCGAGCTCACGCTGCTGGAGAGGGCCTGGAAGGATGCAGATTGATGAGATACGACTGGTATTGAAATTAATACAAAGAGATTCATAATAAGGGGTACACAGTAATTCACATCTCTGTCTGCAAGAGCTCCATCGGAGATTTGGCACCATCTGCAGAACCAGATGTGCAGCAACCAAATCGGGTCAACTGCTTTTGTGGTCACCGTGCAAAGGGCTTTTTGGCAATGATTAAGTTGTACAACCTGATAGGAAAATGTAAATTCATATAAAATAGTCCCACAGGGTTGGCTGTGATTCTTGACAGGCTGAAAACAACATCCTGTGACATTAAGAAAGGCTGAAAGGATTATAGAGTGGTTGATCATTGGTGCATTTCTTTCAAAAGGCGTTTACTAATTCCTTTTTAATATCTTGTCACCATTCTTTTTTCATTAAAGATAAATTTGTGAATCTGGGACTGTAGAATGTCTATGATCGTGATAGGACAGAGTCCTTTTGCCAGAACAAAAATGTTCGAAAAATTAAACAAATTGACTGCACCAACATTCAGAATAATAGAAACAAGGAACTCAGTGAAGAGCGAAGGAGAATTTTTAATCTACACAGGTTGCAGCAGTTCATGAGGTCACATTCCAACATCAGTTCAGACAGTTGTATTTCAGCACAAATTAGCATTTGGACATTAGGATGTGCCAACATTTTGTCATGGTCTGAAAGATGTCACCCTCATGTGAATGGAAATTGGTGAAGATGTTCAGGAAAAAGCCAGGCCCACCAAGCCACTAACCTGCCATGAACCGGAAACTGCTGGAAAAGTGTGACTGTACACAGTGAAGCAAGTTTTACATCACCATGAACTGAGAGCATGCTGGCCAAGAAGGAGGGCCCTACTTCAAAGTTGATACCTTCAAGCTGGACAAAATTTTAATAGTGCGGAAAAGACCAATGCGGTATTTGGGAACAGTGAAAAAGAAGCATGCTTGAAGGGGGGCACAGTGAGGCTTTTAAGATGAAGCATGCGGTACCAGCTGTCAAGTATCGTGCTTAGCTGATGAAATAGGAGGAGTACATTCTTCAAATACACCTCAAATCAACAAGTAGCCAGTCGAAACGTGGCCAGAAAACTGCACAGGGCAATTGTGGAATTCCAGCAGGATAATGATTCCAACCATAAATCAAAGGAGATTTTGAAACCGGTGAAGCAGGTCAACAATAAGCAGAACATGAAGGGTTTCCCCATATTTGATCTCTGTTTATATTTGAGCTTCTATCTATCTATCTATCTATCTATCTATCCCTCACACACACGCACACACACACACACGCGCGTGCACACACCCACACACACACACAACAGGTGCGTCATGACATACATTGAAATGTAGTATGTACATCATCATAAAAAGGCTTTCATTTAAGTTCATAATTAGCTATGTTTTTGATGTGCCACTGAAAGGTCCATTATATAATTTAATTTTAATTATTGGATACAACAAGATTAATTTGGGCAACTTTTGTGTTGAGAAAAATTCAAAAGTGTCTCCCCAAGTCTAAACTGCAGTGCTGGAAAAGATGAGGGAAAGAAAACAAGAGTGAAAATAATTGGAGGGCGATATTTACATTTGTCAATGCCAGAGCATGGCTGCCAAGTCAAGGGCTTCAACAGGTTTCAGTGAGGAAAAACTATGCTTTTGATTTTGATTTAGGTCATTTTTCACAGAGGTGTGTTTATTATGCTCTTAACTGGGCTTCTGATTTTTGAAACTGGCACATAAAGGAAGGAGATCAAAAGCTTGAACTGCTCAGTTACATAACTATACCATCCTTTGAAATCCTCGTTATGATTCACAACAGCAACATCAAATGTACGAATAAATAATAATCAGTCATAGCCACAAGTGTTACATTTCCCTTGTCGAACTGACAAATAGGACTGATTCATACCTAACTAAACTTAAATGGCAAGCATACTAAAATAAAAAGAAATCTTGTATTTTGACATAAAATAGTTTGAGGACATAGTTTCAGGCACGATTTTCCGCTTGGCCTAACAAGCTCAAAGTCTTGCGTGATACAGTAAATAGCCATTGCTCTTCGTCAGCATGGCTGTGCAGTAGGCCCCTGGGTGCTTATTATCCCAACATAACACAAGCTACAGTACCTGGGTGCTTGCACTTGGTCGTACAGCAGACGTGTTGCCGCTCACATCCTGAATCTCCACCCGGCTGGATAGAACCCCAAAACACTGTGAAACCTCCTGGTAACAGATCCGCCTGGGGTGTGAAGAAAAGAAGAAAGAGGTCGAAGGACACACAAAGAGCTGTGAGAGGAAGCTGGTAAACAAGGTGGGAGGGAGTGTGGGAATTACAAAATAGCACCAAAACGAGGCCGTCACAATGGAAGAAACTGTGCTCTTAAATATAACGACTGTCAACAGAGAATGACAATTTACTGAGTCATTTCTGTCCACAGAAGAATGAGGAAAAGGTATTGCAGCAGATGTGCAACAAACAAGAATAATAGAATCTTGATGTACTTCTCCCTTTCATAGTTTTGCTGCTGTAAATTGGGAATTTCTCCATTGTGAGACAAATAAAGGTTTTCTTATGTTAAAAATAACGGAAAAAAGCAGATGGGAAAATGAACCAAACGGTCAACATTCCAATTCACTCAATTAAATCTGAGATAAAGACTGACCTGGGGGATTCGTAGAGAGGAACAGTACGGATGTGAAGTTTCTGAATCTCGTCAATAGTACCAATGGTCAGAGTGCTGTTGTTAGCCAGAGCCAGACTGTAACCAGGTGCAGATTTGGTCAAATATGTTTTTTTGTTACAGTGCACATGACATGTTTCATAGTTTAAGCTTTTGTTTGAAGTTTATGTTTACAACATTTGAAGCTCCCAAGACTACACTTGGTTGGGAAGCTTGAAGATTCAGACTATCAGTATCTGCAGTTCTTTGAAATGCTGACCTGTCAGGATAGCCTTCCGAGTTGAGTGGGCACATATAGTTGACCTCCTTAAGGTTGACGTTTGAAAAGACCAGCTTGTGGTTGGAAGAATAAATGACAGTGGGCCGGTCAGAGCAGGCAAAGACATTGGAGGTAGACAAGGATCGGAAGGTCCTCAGCACCGTGGGCTGTGTGCCCAGGGTGACTTTCTTGCGCTCACTCAGGGCACCTACAGCAAAAGAAATACACCAAGTTATCTTGAGTTTGACAAGTGGAATTTGGCTCAGCAGCACCATTTAAACATGAGCAGCACTAAATACTGTACCTACTCTTGTGGGAAGAGACATTTCCAGTCATGTTGCAAACAATTCAGTGACGGGGTACGTATGGTACAATTCACAGGGCTCAAGACTGCAATCCATTTTTTCAGTGTGCGAGTAAATATTTCATCTGGTGGTGTTTGTGCCAGTGCATCCATTTTAACGTTCACAAATAAAGTGCTTTGTGTGTGCACACAGATGATCATGTGGTTCCATTCATGCTGCATGTCAGGATTCGTGTTGGTGCGTGATCCACATAGCCGCAGTGGTCTGGACATCCCCAACGGCATATTAATTTCGAAATACAAAGTTCGACTCTGTGAAGAGGACATACTGACATGAACCACCAAACACTGTATGAATGGAACCGCGTGCACATCAGTGGTCCACGTGCAGTTCAAAGGTGGAGGAAAGTATGAATAGGACTTTATATTTGTTTATGTCGGTGTACACTGAAGGCCGGTAATAAAATTGCCTCTGCTCCCAAAGTATCATTGACGCCTGAGACACCGATGTCTCCACAAATGACACAAGTGTGAGATTGTCGATGCCTGCACTCAAGAAAATGGAAGACCGTCCAATATCCTGAATTGCCACACTGATGTTTAGCACGCTGATGCAAAATACAGTGTGCCTTTCCGTATTTATAAGGATAATGAAAAATGCTCTAAAAATGAACAATAGTATGAACTATACTTGTTTGCGCGTCTTAGTTCATGAAAGAAAAACGCTCAGTGATAACAGAAATAACTTTACAATATACAAAAATAAATGTAAATTAAGCAAGGAAAATCAGGCATTGTTTTTGAATGTGATTCTACAGAATTAAAAAAAACAACGACAACAACAACAACTCATGAAACAGGCCTGGATAAAAGTGATGGAAGCCTAACTTGATATTTTGTTGCTCCACCATTTAAGATAAGATAAGAAAACCTTTATTAGCCTCGCAATGGAGAAATTCCCGATTCACAGCAGCAAAGTTATGAAAGGAAGAAGTAGAACAACAAAATATAGGAGCTGCTGGAAAGGCAGCCACTCACGCGGCGCCATTTTGAAGTCAAAATAACAAAAATAACACAACACATAGGACACAGACAGTTGTGCAATCTTCACCACTTTTCAGCATACACTTTGTTGTCTGAAGCAGCTATAGATGAAAGAGGAGAGCCATTTGAAGCCATCACTGCAATCAAATGATTTTTGTAACTTTAAATTTGAGTTCTCCACCTCTCAGCAGGTATTTTAGCTCAATCTTCATGATCAAATTGTTCCAGTGTCTCAGGTTTAAAGGGTGCTTTACCCAGATGGCATGCTTTATCTCCTTTCACAGAAGGGCTCATCCAAGGCCACTTCAGAATAGGCCAATGTTTTGCGCTTAGCCATTCCTGGGTGATTTTAGCTGTGTACTTTGGGTCATTATCCTGTTATGAGACCCATTACCTCACTTTCTGACACGACATTTGGTCGTATATTTATCATCCCCAAACTTTTGTCAGAATGGCGGCTGCATCACTTAGCCTTATGCTCAATTGACTTTCAAAAATGTTTGTCTGTTGCTGTGAAAAGGACATACCCGTCTGCAGATCCAGCCCAAAATAGAAGAGCGCGCCGTCTCCGAGGGCACACAGCAGGTAGTAGCTGCCTTCAAAAGTGGTCATTAGGATGGAGCGAGGGATGATCTCTAAGGATGGTCAAAATAACATAACATTGACGTTATGAGACATAATGGGTTAATTCATCAATACCACAGAGAAATGGTGGCTAAATTGTCTAGACTTGCAAATCAATGGCAGTTTTCAGCCAGGAGGCAAGCAAACTAAATGTTTAACTAACAAAATTAATATGGAATCTCAGGGGAAATATAAAATTACACTGCTACTGGGATGCCCACAAATAATTAGAAATCATAAGAATAATCTTTTATCCGTTTTGTGGAATGATTTTATTCGCACAGCTATTAACACACACACACACACACACACACACACAACAAACGCACGCAGTTTGTAAATTTTGTGTGCTGCTGTGTAATTAGGAGGTATTCATCACGGTTGAAACATTAATTGGAGAGAAAAGTCCTGTTCACAATAAAGGGATTTGGTCTCCACAGATTGCTAATTTTTTCATGTTTAACCAAATAAGCTCTCTCTCCTTTAAAATATGAAATACTTAAATGGTGGGCATCTATGGAGAAAATCACTGCACCCTCCAGTGGTTCATAAATGTGGATTGCAGAGTATTAGTCGTTGACTTGTACTTGAATTTTTATGTCCGAAGAAGGTCCATCACATAAAATGCCAAATGAGGTGCCAAATTGCTGTTGGCCTAAATTCAGTGTGCTGTTTGTCACAAAGCAATTTCCCTCGCCTCTCTGGTTTTACTTATGTGAAGGTTGAAGGGATGTTTTTGTCTTGCCTCTGAGAGTGCGGGAGCTGTAAGGAAATTTCACTTTAGTGGATTTGTTAAGGCCATTAAGGCATTAAACTTCACTTGGCACCCTAAAAGTTGACAGTACTCTCCGAGAAGCCAGAAACAGCCTCTCTATTTTCCTGCCGGTGCAGCCAGCCACCGTTTTTCCCCTCACCTCCACCCAGCATTTCCTTGTGTAGGGCAGTGAAGCAGGGCAGTTTCAACACACGAGCTGAGATATCAGTCCACAGGCCCACAGCGCACAGCGGTGATTCACCACCACCCTCCCCAAGTGGGGTGATGTCAAGGCAAGCCACCTCATGTTCCATATCTGTGTTGCTGAACAAGACACAAAAGACGTGGACACCCTTACTGTGAATGGTGTCAATGTGGACAGGACAGAGCAAATTTGGGAGAGAGGAATCGCGTTCATGGCAAAAGTCCAACGTGTATGGCAGAGTGGCAAATATGGCCGTATCGAACCACCCCAAGAAGCATCCATAAAAAGCGGCCAGCCCTTCTTACAGTTTCATGAATGAAATGTTAATGAATTATCTTAGCTATTGCTTATGATACCAAATATAACAAGTCAATACAGTAACATTAACTGAACATGTGAACTATAGTGTGGTGATACAGTGTCGAGGAAACCACGTTTTCTAAAATATCACTCAAGTTTTTACTTGAACTATTCCTGATTTTGCTCCCATCACTTGTGAACCTACCATCACGCTTGCAGAAATATACCAAGCAACATTGGTGGTTATATAACACAATTACTAACGATGTACCAGGAGGTCAAATTGTCCTACCTAATCTGTTTGAGCGCTCCAGCAAGGATCTGAAGATAGTAAAGCGCACGGCCAACGGCAAGCACCACTTGAGTGTGGTTGCAAGCAGCCACGCTGATGTTCCTGCCCTGTGGCTCCTTCCATTCGCTCACTAATGCCTTGCTGTCCTGAAGCACCAAGCGAACAGAGCCGGATGTGATCTGCAAGTACACAAGGTTTTTCTGTTCAAATATTATTCTGCACAGCACCTCTAGCAAGTGTCAGAAGTGGTTAGGGTGACAGAACGTGAAGCCGCTTCAAAGAAAACTTCATTGTTTACATTTGGTTCGATGCCAGGATTGCGCTTGCCCGGAAAGATTTTTCTTCCTAATTGCTTTTTTCCACAATCTTACAATTTTTGTTCAAAACAGCAAATATAAAATGTGATGCCCTTCAACCAACTTTTTTAAAATGCTTGCAAATAATTTTCTGCAAGAAAGGGGACGTCCGAAAGTATTTTGCACTAAAATCATAGTTCAAATTTGAGTCTTTAAAGGCTTCAAGCATTTAATTATCTTCTCAATCTTATCTGGTTAGCCGTGACAACTGAGAAGCACTTCAAAGTATTGGTAATCGATATTTTGTTGCCATGCTTTTAAAAATTATTTTACAAGGACATTTCATTCAGTATTGATGATTAGAGTTTACAGATAACGAAAACACAGTTCTATGATCCTCCAATTTATTGAGCAGATCTATATGTATGATTGATTTTTGATTTTGTACTGTATAAGGTGGCTGGCTGCAGATTTCAGGAGTGACAATACTGTATACACACGTGGACAAAATTGTTGGTATACAGTACCTATGTTAATGAAAGAAATGCAATTAGAATTTAAAAAAAGAAAAAATCGTAATAATAAAAGAAAATATGATCATATTTTTTATTTTATTTTCCATCACAAAATATAGACAATCTTTAAAGGTTGGCAGCTCTTCCGTTAAAAAAATCAATTTCTTTAACTTGATATGTACAAAATTAAACATTTCTGCATTAGCAAAGTCTAGGAAAGACGGCTTCAAGATCAAACAAGTGCCAATTTTAGCCAAATGGGGCACAATCCCATGTCATGGGCAGACGTCTGGGACACGCACTTTATGCGTGAGCCTGTGTGGATACCAACCTGAATGAGCTGCTGATGCGCTACGTTGCCACAGTAAAATGTCTGCTGATTGTCCACAAAGCCTGGAAGTTCCGTCTCCTCGACCTCTTCGCCACTCAGCATCAGCACGCTAAGACAAAACATACAATTAAGGTGAGACAAGGGACTTAATTGACACTATGAGTCCGACATGCTCCACTGTGATGGCTCACCGTGTTTGACCAACGAAAGACAGCACCAGCATGTCATCCGTCTCTCTTCCTGCCTCTGAGCGGAGTGGCCACAAACCTGCAAGACAATTCAAAATAAAATTACTAGCTTAATCAATTCACGAATGAGAGAAGTACAAAATCCAGCAACTGTCCCAAGAATTTTCAGTTTTTTCCAAAGGTAAAAATTTTAAGACAAACACTGCAAATCCCTCTCGGAGTGCCATTGATTAGTTAAGTGAATAACTGTCTCAATTCTGAGGCAGCAGGCAGCGCTGAAGACATTTAGGGCAAAATGGATCAATAAACATCTGAAATCTTACGAGTGCAAGCAGACCTTAACTGGTCTATGTGGCTCACTTAAGTTATCGTAATGACCTGACAAAGAACCTAATTGCCTGGGACTAACAAAAGTCTGCTATGATTAACACATGACAGGCAAATTGACACTTGGCATGTACGCAATTATAAGACATACTGTGGTGTACTAGAAAATACACAACAGCAGCAGCACAGAAAGCCAACTGCTATTGTCAGGGAAACCTGTTATATGATAGAGTTGTGACCAAAAACAGTACATCAGGTGGGAATAGTCAACACTGAAGCGAGGAGGTGATGCAGTTTTCCATCACCGGATAACCTTCAGCAACAATTTGAACACTTCTGACAAAGCCAGTTCATAGCATGTACTCCAATATCATAAAGGCAGCAGAGGCAGACATTTCTCAAAAGGGACATCTGAAAGGCAGGCTCAAATAAAAGCTAAAAAAAATACCATCCTCCAAGCTTAAAATTATAATCAGGGATGCACACGATCATTTTTTATGTCAGGCACTTTGTTTTGTTGAATATATAAATACTCCCTTGATAACTCAAACTCATTCATTATTTTTTTGAATGGGGTCCAATTGACCCCAAGAAGAAGTTAAAGGCAGTTGTACTTTGCAATCGGCACATTGCACTTTGGCGTCTTTTATTACGTGTAAAATAACCCCAATGTAAGGATATGTTTGGATGGCAGGTCAATTCCCATTTTTTTTGCCCATATGCAACAGGTATCAGATTTTTTTTAATACAATGCAACCAGTACCGGTCCGATCTTTTCAAATTTGAGCCGGCCCTCTTTTGTGAGTGGATATCAACTAGATCCAACGCGTGTGCACTATGAATGCTCATCTGTACACATCCGACATATGTGTCGTGGCATATATGGCGTGGAGGGAGCTTGGGAGACTACTTTCAATCATCTGTGAATGTGAAAAGTTGTTTAGAGTATCAGTTACATTTATTTTTTACTTTAATTTTAATTCCACTTCAGTAAAAAGTGGATGTTTGTGGTGAGAATACTCTTTCATTCTGGCTCATACTTATTGCTTTGCAGTAACACTCGTGTGGAAAAATAATGACAGCGAAACCCTGTGATGTGGCAAAAAAAAAACAACGTGTGATAGAATAAATAAATCACAACCATTACTATTATAGCTATGTTAAGGAACTGTATAAACCAGTCATAAATACTTCAATTCTATTTTGACACTGATATTCTATTTTGACACTTATACTGCGATGTTTACCAAAATCGTGAAGGTGAAGTACCGGTAATTTAATTTAGACCACACAGCCCTACCATGAGGACTCTCAGGTAGGCCAACAACCGGTTATCCATCAGTCCAAGTTTATAAAAGGCTTTAGGCTTTTAGATGGGAGGCTAAATGTCCTTGCCTTATTGGTTACTCAACCTTCATCGAGCGCTCAACGGGAAATCACCTTTTAAAGTAGTGCTAAATCTTGCTGCTTTTTAAAATGAAATGTTTTCAAATGGCAACTTTTCAGATATTTTGATGATACCAAGCCGAGATCCATGACAACAGAGCCATCTGTTCACACTCAGATACTGAGCTTAGAGAGGCAGCAGCTGGTGGTTGGGCAGGGGCACCCAAACAGCTGGTGCAGCCCCTGCCAAGTAAGGGCTTAAGACCTCAATAAAGTCAGGGCTTGAAATGGAGGTGACGAAACCCACAAACCTTTGATTCCTGGCAGGTCAATGCTGGCATGCTCATGAATCCCAATGCCGTTGCGGATGATCCGAAGAGAGCCTTCTTTGAATGCACCTGAACATGTGACTAGCTGAAGGCAACAAAACAAAAAAACAAAACAAAATATAAAAGAAACATGAGCTTCGATATGAAAGGCATTGAGATGCTACAAGCAGCAGAGAAACAGTAACAGATAATACAAGTTGGCATCACCTTTTCTAAGATGTGTACTTATCGCTCTAATGCCACTTTAGCAGAATCTCTCTTTACACCTGACAACTGTTTTGATCCAAGACCCCTGATGTCAAGAACTCCCTTCCTCTTTCCATTTGGATTGATCGGATCATAAAGTTGAACATCAACCCGACATACAGGAGGGAGTAAGCTGTAACCCAAAACCCAGCAATTTCGCCACCAGTCAAAATGTGCAATTTCAGGTTTTAGTTCAGGACATTTACATCAAGATGTGTTCAGCAACTCAGGACAGAGTATTTTTTGTTTGAATTCACCCACTATTCAAGTAAGTAAAAGTATTGGAACATGTGACTTATGGGTGTTTCTCGTTGCTCAGGTGTTGATTGCTTAAGAGAGCTGTGAAGTAATACCCAAAAACAACAGTCAGTGATAACACTGCCAACCTCCACAGGGCAGGGGTGAAGGTATGATAATCCATTTTTCAAAGAAGACTGACAGAAGAAATTAACAGGCCGTACCACAACACGCGAACTACTTAATGGCAAAAAGAAACTGAAGGTCACATTGGATCTTGAAATACAGAGATTAGCCACAAAAGTTTTGGAACAAAGTTACGATCAAATAAAGAGCACCATTTTGTTTTACTTTGGTTTCACCCTTGTATTGTGTTTAGGTCCGAATTGACCCATTTTCAGGTTAGCAACAGATGGATTAGCTTTCTAACACAAAGTACAAGGGTTTTAATGAAACATATGGCCAAATTTATCCTCTTATTATTGGACCACTTGACAACTTTGCACGGCGATGCCATTTTCAAATCATAAGAGGGGAGGATGCAACCACCTGTTTTTTTCATTTATTGAAGGCATGTCTGGCGCTACAGATAGTGGATGATTGCTGGTGTAGAAAGGGTTTCAACTTTGTAAAGTTTCATTCCCGAACATCCCCGGCAGACTAAAGATTTTGCAGAGGCATCGAAAACAGACACTATTTTTATTTTACATGTGTAGCATACATTAGACAGCACCGGTGGATGCTCACCCACTGTTAACGACACGCGCTCCAAAATACAAAGGCAGCCGAAACAACACCAAAGACAAGGCAAGTCTTACTTTAACTATATGAGGCGGAAAAACATCAAGCACGTTAGATACTCGCCTCAATGTCTCGTGAGACGTAAACCGCACTGAAGGCGAGCGCGTCAGCTTTCGCTTTGCCTTCTCCTCCTCTGGTTCGCTCTCAATACAATAATGAACAGTCAAATCACAACCTCTCGAATTAGAAAACTTGTATATATATTGCAAATGCAATAAATCGTTCAGCCCTATAGTTGTATCTAGCTAGTCATATCTAAGGGCCATGGCTGCTGTTTACTTGGGTGCGTAACACGCCTTTGGAACAAGCTATACTGTCCTGTTTTGGTACAGCATACAGTTGTTGTTTTTGTCAAGCCTTTCTCTATGGCAGGCTTTCTCTCAACTTTTTCCTCTGTGTCTGCATACAGAGAAATTGGAAGAATGCAAGGGTCACTTTGGCATTCCTCAACTTTATTAATCATGGATCAAGCAATCATATTTATTCCACGAAACTGCTATATTGGATCTTTCTGTTAAAGATGTTAAGGCATATAGATTGGATTTTGGAGTGGCTCGCGGTCCTTTATGCCACTAGACTAGATCGGCCCCTGCTCTGAGCTTCATTGTCAGAACCAAAACAAGAGCATTCTGAAATAAGATGACAGCCTTTAAAGCAGTTTTTATTTCAGGATCAAAATCAATCATAAATGTACTTTGTTCCCAAATTCGACCTTGACGGGGAGTAGAAAGTGGAGGAAAACATTTTTGCTGCTGAAACGGAATTGGCTTTGTTCAAAAGGCATTATAAAGACAAATTTGATTACTATTTTAATTAGAGTTGTCAGTTTAGCGCGTTTTTATTGGCATTAATTTAAATTAATTTTAACGGGATTAAATTTTTTTCTCGTGAGATTAACGCGGCACACGTCGCAGCGGATGTTACATTGCTCTATAAATAAACAAGAAACAAAACAACAAGCGCGCTGCATAGGTCCACGCACGTTTGTTTTGCCAGCTACGGCAGCGCGAGACACCAAAAACGGATACTTAAAAGAGTTTATGAATGGAAAGTTTACTTGTAAAAAGTTACCAGATTGTTCCACTGACAAGACCAAAGTTACCTGTTTGTTTTGCAGTCGTAAACTGAGCTATCATCATAGCACGTCGAGTCTGAAATACCACTTAATGGCCAAGCACACAGCTGATGGAAGTACTCCGCCCCCTCGTCTCAGACAGACAGCTATGGATCATTTCAAAGCGAAGAAAATGGATGACACGACGAAGAACAAATTTGCTGAAGCCATAGCTAAATGTATGGATACTGCATGCAAGCCTGTCAACATTGTCCACAGCTCGACTCAAGCTGAAATCATTCGCATTGCGTCTAACGACTCCACGACAGATTGCCAGCGAGAGCCTCCATTACAAGCTGTGTAGAGATTGTACGTTGCGGAGAAGGCTAAAGTATACCAAGCGGGAGAAGACATTGTTTCGGGAGAGAAATAAGAGAGAAATGAGAGAGAGAAATAAGAGCCTCTGGTGAATAAAGAGCAGGCAGCCTGTCGAATACAATGTATGCCACTGACGCGATTGTTACTTGTTTGGAACTATTTTGTGTGGAAGGTTACGGTGTTCGGTGTCCATATAAATAAAGCGGGTGGAGCTTCTCTGTGTTCGTCTGACAGTGACAGTGCGCAGAGGCGGTGACATGACAACGAAAGTTCAGCGGTGCAGTCGTAGCGACCTAGCGAAAATAAAACGTATCCGGTGTTGTCATCGAACCAAGTGTAGTAATCCGAAATGATGTCTCCACAAAACCGTAGAGAGACTTCCGCGCAAGAAGGACCAACAGAATCAACATAGCCTGACTGCTGTGTTCAAAGCAAACTTGAGAAAAACGAAGTATGCAACCATGGCTTAAATCCACTATAGGCTGAGTACTAGTTTACCTTAGATGTGCACTTTATAATGTTATATTGCTCTGTTTTGATTCCATAAAAAGAGCTGTTAAAGGAGCTGTTGTGTGACAAAATATTTTTTTCCACTGTTGTTGATGGACAGTAATATTGTGTGAGAGATTATGTGTGAATAACTGCTCCAAGTGAAAAATGTTCATGTAAAATTGAAAATCGAAATTGTTATTTCAGTAAATATTTGCATTTTGCACATAGAAAACGGATTCATGATTCCACGTTGATGAGAGCATTAAAATGGGGAAAAATAGGACAAAAAAATATAAAAGGAAATTCAGAAACTCAAACACAAAAATGCGTGAGTAATCACGATGAATTTTTAGTGAATTTGAGTTAATTATGACAGTTGCATTTTTAATTAAATATTTTAATCGTTTGACAGCTCTAATTTTAATATTTTCTTTGCATATCTACACAAGTGCTTTGTATTATTCGAAGTAGAAGTAGTAGCATTTTTTAAGCATTTTTTTTTAAAGTAACATGAACAACTTTTAAAGTAACAAAAACAATCTGATCGGTATGAAATTGGTCTCAATAATCCTTGATGCTGCCGTATTGGTATCGGATATGAAAAAGGGGTATCGCACCATCCCAACTCCCAATGCTATTTTTTCTAATATGCCGTGGGCCATTAAAAAAAGGGACAGCTGGCCGCAAATGGCCCTCGGGCTGTAATTTGGACACCACCGGTAATAGAGGTGGTGGAAAAAAATTAACATGAAATTAACCAGCTGCATGCTATTATCACCCACCCAAGCACCACAACTAGTGACAGCCCAAGCTGTGTGCATGTATGCATGCCATACGTAGCAAGATAACAGCGAAACAGGCAACACTGCCATGACATAAACAAGCAACGTCATGGCTAACTACTCTCGAATGTGGCTCTGACATTTTTATACTGTTCACCCACAGTGGCTAAAACATTTCATGACCCAGTGCCTCTATCAGTCATGAGCAACAATTAACAATAAAAACTTGTGTGTCAGAGAAAGAAACATATTTTCAGAGGCTTCTCCGGAGAGAAACTGGGGGCTGTCCGAGGGAGACTGGGACCAGGCCGGCCTGTGAAAATTCTTAAATAGGTGGAGATTTATTTATTTCTAATCTGAGATTAGGTTAATTTGCAGGTACCAAACAGTGAATATGTGGGCTTTACTGTACTTTCAAAGCAGAGGTGGATAAGTGGCAAGGATTACACAGAGAAGCTAACCTCAATTGCATTCAATATAGATTCATTATCTTTATATAGTGCAGTATATTATATTGTTATCATAACTGCTACATGTACAGGTGTGATATATGTACCGTATTTTCACGACTATAAGGCGCCATTAAAAGTCTAAAATTTTCTCCAAAATGGACAGGACGCCTTATGATGCGGAGCGTCTTGTCTATGCGCTGAGTTCCAAAACCTGACTGACAGCCGACACGCTGTTTATATAGAGAAAAGGCGGAAGTGACTGTGGACAGGCATGCGGCAAAGAAGTCGGCCAATCAGTGAAGGGTGGGCGTGTATATATACATATATGGAGAGAAAGAGAGAGAAAAGGCAGACGTGAGTGACAGGCATGCGGGGAAGCAGTCCGCCAATGAGTGAAGGGTGGGCGTGTAAGTGGACGCTAAAGGGACGCTACAAGCAGGTACCAACACCTGTATGGAGTGTGGCTATGTGCATTGTTGCAAAACAACTTCGGCTTTGGTTTCTAAGAACCCCCGAAAATAAATTCTACAAAGAGACACGCCTACGAAGCTCAGTTCAAACTTCAAGCCATCGGTTATGCTTTTGGCATGCGTGCCCATCTCACAGCAGCGGTGAAAAACCAAGTCAAGCAAATGAACTCTGAGCTTGCCGTTATTCCCGGAGGCTTGACTAAAGAACTCCAACCGCTGGACATCGGCATCAACCGGGCGTTCAAAGTAAAGTTGCGAGCGGCATGGGAACAATGAATGATCGATGGCAAACACAACTTTACAAAGAGTGAGAGGCAGCGCCGGGCGAGTTACGCCACAATTTGCGAATGGATTGTGGCTGCTTGGACGAACGTGTCTGCTTGCACTGTTGTTCGAGTTTTTGGCAAAGCCGGCATCATTTTTGCGGAGCCACATGGCAATGAGAGTGACTGACAACGAGAGGGAACACGGCGTTTTTGATGTAATACCGGTCGGTACTTGCACAATTGTTCAATTCTGATACAGAGGATGAGGACTTTGATGGATTTCTGGGTGATGATTGATCGAAAAACGTGAGTACATTGTACGATGGCTAAATAAAATACAACGGAACTCCGTTTTGATTCGTTGCCTTTTTAAAAACGTGTTTTTAGCTTGTATCTGTATGTCTTGGCACGCTACCGTATGCTACAAGCTAACGTGTATTTAGCGTGCGCGCATGCATGCCGTATGTTTAAGCTGGCGTATGTTTTACCACTTTAAAATTGCGCCCAATAATACAGTGCGTTTTGTCTATGTGTAAAATACAGAAATAGCACCCATTAATGAGACTGCGCCCAACCATACGGTGCGTCGAATGGTCGTGAAAATACGGTAGTTCCAATTAGGAAACAAAAATAAATCCTTATTAAGATTACATTATACTTTATATGGCACTCTTAAATCATTATTATGACAAATCCCACTTTTCTATTCACCCGGCAGGAGATTAGAATTTTGCTAACATTAAATAAATCATTGCTTTCAGACACACACAAACACAAAACAACCTTAGAATTCATACCTTTGGTGAGGCGCACAGATGCTTTCAAAATAAAAGTATCCGTTTCAATTTTTTATTTATTTATCACTGTTAGAGACTTTATAATGCCGCGGTCTGTTCTAATCTGATAAAACTCAACCCACCAATTTTGCGAGCCGACTATAAGGTTAGGGTGAAAATATCTGAAAAATGCAATTTGCTGAAGGTTTTTTTAGTGCAGCTCACAAAGTTATTTTTTTGCTATGAAATAAATTTAAAATGTTTTCCCACACCATCATTATTGCATCATCAATCACCAAAATGCTCTTGAGAGCCTCCACACGAATGAAAATATGAATGATGAGTGGCAGTGTAATACTGTATAGGAATTCGTACTCACCTGGCCTTGCCCTTGCCTCTCTAGGTCTACCACACACATATCCACAATAGGCCCCAGATTAGTGAACGTCTCCATGACAGCCACATATGAGCCCTGGTCATTGCTGTCCACATTGAGCTGTTGATGAAAAACAGCGTATTTGTAAGATTAAAGAGAATGAAATGGAAAAGGGAGAGGACCGAAACACATTTGGCATATTTTTAAGGAACATAGATATGGCAGTATTATTTGTTCATTATTTTAGGGTTTTAAGAATAACAACAGGTTAAGTGTTCCTTGGAACAGAGGTAACCAGTTGCGTACCTTTACCAGTTGGGAGTCACCCAGTCTCGATCCCACAAAGACCACACCATTATCCAAGTAGGTCAAACACTCAGCAATGGATGTCTGTCAGTGCAGAGAAACACAACACAAAACATAATAATGTCTACGTGAATAGGAAATACTGGCACTATTAGAAACCAGGGTGGTATGAAAATAAATATTGAATTCAGCATCACCCCTTAATTCCAATTCACTTATTGAATTTGAATCAAGGTAGCAAACAAAAAGCAATTTGCAATTGAAATTCGAATTACAGGAAGTAGAATTTAAATTCCCTGAAATTCATGATGCATGTGTATTTAACAATGAAATTTTATCGCATATAAGCCTATTTACAACATGAATTTCATACAAATATTATTGTAAGGACTTTAAGCCCACAATTACCTGTAATTATAGTAACTAGTAAAGTGTCGTAATTATTTTTAACATTAAAAGCATACTCAGATCAAACCGATCATTAATATCGTATGAATGTTGTTTCATTGTATTACTTTAAAATTAAGAAATATTGCTAAACTGTACAACATTATGGAAATGCAGATTTAATATGAGTCTCTGTACTTCTATTTGGAAGAAAAATGTGTGTCGAAAGTCCCCTTCTCCATGATATGTGATGAGAATGACTTTGAATTGCACTGAATTCATTTCCACTTTCTACAATTCAAATACAAATTCCTACATTGAATTAACCTGTATTCTACACAGCCCTGTTAGAAACACTGCAAAATGTTAGTTACCAGTATTTGAACAGAACTCCAGAATTGTCAAAAAAAATCGATCAGATCCTTTTAGTTTACCAAATTGTGGGATCAATAAAAGAAAGAACATGAAGTTTGTTTGGAAAAAATCCTTGATAAAGTATATATATATATGATGTGGAAAGTGCTTGAAATGGAGCTGTTTAGGTGCAAAAATAGCTATACACTGTCGAGTGAGATATTTCTCTTGCATGACAATGCAGTGATACTGCTGTCTGTTGGCTGAGCAGACTGGTCCCAACAATAAAGCCAACGATTTAAAAAGCAATCTGTTTCGAGCTCAGTAGTTGCACTTCTCTTGATGGCTTCTAGCGCCAGCACCACTCAGAGGACAAGCAAAACAGCATTTACTATTCGCCGTCTATGGCAGATCATGAGAAAAAGGTGTCGCAAGCCAGATCTGTCTACCTTTCACACGAGATTTGGCTTTAAGGCTTGATATTGGCATGCAGCCAGTGTTTAAATCACTTAAAAATGAGAAGTGACACCCAACAAGCAGCAAAGAGAGAATGATTTGTCACATCCTCTGTGTGTGGAAAGCTCCAATAGATCCTGTAATGGTTATAAAACAGTAAAAACGCTATAGTAGTCCTGAGAGGATGGGAAAGCTGGAGAAAAACCAACAAGCTAAAGAAATAGTGGCCATGCAATTTAAAAGGGATGGGAGAAATTCCAGGGAAGAGGCAGGTTGGCTAACATAGTGAAGTCGCATATCGACAAAATAAGAGCAGTACTATGACCCACTGCTACATCATGGTTACAATATCACATATATTTACACTGGTTTTGTATTGAGTTTTTCACAATACAATGGTACTTCTACTTACGAACGTCTCTTCATACAAAATTTTCAAGTTACGAAACGTCAGGAGGAACAGGAAAATATTGCCTTTTGTTTCAAAAGAAATTTCAAGATACGAAAGGTAAGAATGCAGCATGGCGTGCTACTCGCAGCTCAGAGTTTCCTGAACGCAACAATCTTATAGCTGCTCTGCCATTGGCTATTACCAAGCATCATCCTGGCATCCCATTGGCTAAGAGAGACTTCTAGTGGATGTGACTGTGTGTCGATCAATAAGTGTCTATGCCAGTCTTCCTCAACTGGCGGACCGCGATCCACAACCGGACCGCCGACCTCCTCTGTCCAGACCTCCTCTGTCCGGACCCTCGGCAGATTGTATAAAATAATAAATTATAAAGTGATTTTTACGTTATACATTTTATATTTTTGGACTATAATCTGCGCATTACCGCGATCGCTTGTTAAAATTATCCGTTGTATTCTTTGCGTGCACTAACAGATGTATTGCAGAGGACCGCAGCAGCGCGACTGGGTGTGTATAACGTTTGACTAACTGGAGACCCTGGCTGAGCAGGGCATGTCGGCGATAACGATGCGCTGATTGGCTCCTCTGAACTTAAGGTGTGCCCATACATAAGCGTCAGCACGCGTCTATCCCAATACACACGCATTCAAAATGGATGATTGTGTCAGGAAACAGACGCATGCGCGACGCCACAGTGTGCTCACAGCTTCAGCCCAGGAGAGCCGCACACAGACAATTAGACAAGACGAATCGCGGGAGGTTTCGATTGTGTGCAGTTTTGCTCCCATCTACCCGGGGATCTTTGCAGCTGTTTAACAGCAGAACACCGCAACATGGTAAATGAACATCACAATGGCGTCCTCAAATAATATTTGCATGCCTCAGACATTGCATTCACCTTCAATGGAAGAACAGCACTGCACATTCCTGTGCTCCCTTGTGTCAGTATTTAAAATGGTTCTTAACTCCTCTTCTGATATATTTTTCAGTGATTTCAGAGGGGATGTGAAAAGGGGAATTGTACAAATGAAAAGGATATTTTTGTTTTCATGTTTAGTATTTATTTTGGTAAAATGTGTATTTTGTTTTGTTTTTGTTAAATTAAGGGAAAAAAAGACAACTACTGTTTAACAAAGTTAAAGTAAAAATGACTTATTTCCCTAAAAGGGCTATTTCTATTATTAAGCAGGCACAATTTAACAAAATAAAAGAGTTCCTGTGCCTCAACACAATACCTCTCATTATTTGCTGTGTACTGGCAAAGTGAATAATTGTTATTTTCATGCACCCCATTATTGGTTGGTTGTGAGGAGTGTTCATTTGTATAAGCTTGGCTTGACCATACTAAATGGGCATATAGCCCTGATCCCCATGACCGCCGTGCATGGGACCGGACCTTGGACTTATTAAAAAAAAAAAAAAAAGTGGACCGACAGCATTTCTAGTTGAGGACCACTGGTCTATGCAGTGTCCTCGTCATTCGCCTCTCGAGCCATGAGGTGTTCGGATGGTTTCACGTAAATGTAAATCACCCAGAAAAAAGTGTTCACCAGTCGGCCAATCGCTCACTATGCTGATGTTTGCCTTAGACATTTTCAAAGGATTGTCAAAAGCAGACAAAAGCCTCGAATCAGTTCTTTACAAAACGCCAGGCAAAAAACACTTCTGAGAGAGAACATGGACTAGAGGGCAAAAAACGGCGAGGACGCAGTTAAAAGTTAAATGACCATCATTTTTGTTCTTTACTCTATTCTTTGGTTTTTACATTATGCACAACTCTCATTTATTGTGCAATAATCTAATTTTAACATGTATTTGTTACATATTTTGGTGCATTTTTATGCCTTAGGAAACATGCGTCTGAATTTGGGGAGGGGTTGAGGGGGGGTGGAACGAATTAGGACATTTACATGGAAAACGCATCTCTGCTTACAAAATTTTTGAGTTAAGAATTTTCTTCCAGAATCAATTAATTTCGTAAGTAGAGGTACCACTGTACTGAATCCTGTACATGCAAGTTGTTGCGCCACACGCACCATGCCAGACAGCACAGAGGTCTATTTGAGGGCATTCAGCGTATAGAAGAGGAAGAGGAGAGAAGGTCCCCAACTAAACTCCAGTAGGTTCTCCCCAGAGCAAAAAATATACTGTATGCACGTAAGTAATGTATCCAGTTTGAATATGTTGCTGCTTAGTGTGCTACAGTAGCAAACACAACTGTTTTGAAAGGTTGATATTTGTGGCAATATCAATGCTAATTTCTTATAGCCTCTTTATGGCATTTGTATTTTTATTGGATTATTAAAAGTTAGCAATAAATTAGCGAGATAACTGTTTGGTTGAACATTTGATTCTATTTTTTATGTGCCAGTTGTAAAGTAAACTTTAACTGAGAGTGACAAATAAAGCAAACATGCTTAGCCTTGTGCTGTATTTGGAAATCTATGCGAGTGAGAATCTAATTTCAGTTTGTTCAAAGTGATATTATGTGTCAATTCTTGACAGTAAGCATGAGAATAGCTGCTAAGGAATATTTTAAAAAGTGTGTTTTAACAAGCGATTGGGAATGTTTCCCCCTTGATAAACGGGAGATCACTGTAACAATGAAATAGAGCACCTCTCCGAGCAACTCCACATGCAAGTCTTTGAGGGCAACTGTTCCATCCATTAGCTCCTCTTTCTCCAGCAGCAACATGAAAAGGCGCCCTTCCATATCTCCCAGTAGGTAACGTGATCCATTCGGGTCCACTCGGTTGTGACAGACTATAGTGCTTTGCTGCAGTCAAACACAAACATGATTTGTCAATGAAGCTACAGGCAAGATGGTTCTGGTAAAATATTCAACAGGTCAAACTTATGTAAAGAGCGAAAATAATGGGCTCCACGATGCATCGGTATGAGGAAGAATTATACTCTACATGTTGATTTCTAAAATAATCCTTCATACAGTGGCATTTCAAGTCGTCAAAGGGTTACAGCTCATTCAAGCTACCCTCATTTTTGTGGAGGCTTGTATCAGGAATTTGTATTCAAAAATAATTGTGATGAACCACAATTCAAAAGCAATGACTAATTTTCATGACATTTTTATTTTTACTTTTGTCAGATTCAAGATATTTATGCGACCATTGTGTTATTCTTTCAGCAAGAGAAGTTATCGATTTTTTTTCCCCACACGTACTGTACATTTACTGTTTCAGACTAACTGCAGATTTTATCAAATCAAAGATGTCTAAAAATGTCCTACCAGGTTTGACAACATTTTAGTTGTTTTTAAGCATTCACACTTTTAGTAGTCACAATTCATAATAACCTTGAGTGACAAATTTTGATTTGCCAAGGTTTCACAACTGAAATTCAGTATTAATGAAAAAGTGTCACACATGTAGTTCAAATCTTTATGCTAGCTGACAGGTTGACCGTTTTGTTGATTTCTTCTAAACCCCAACAACTATGCCATCTAACCGAGAAGACATAACTGTAATTCTTGTATTTCCCAAGATGCACAGAAAATACATTTACATAAAACACAATCATGAAACAGTTTATACAATTACCTTGATAGTGGGAGGTGCAATGGCCAAATATTTGTCTCCATTATGGTAAGAAATGGACTCCTGTCCTATGATTATAGCACCACCAAAAGGTTCTGGCACTACAATGCAAGCACAGCAAAGTTATACAGTACATGTAGCCAACCACAATGAAGACTCTTTTACAGACATTTGTTGAAAGATTGCTTTGTAAAATTCTTAAATGTGATAACTAACTGAAAGTACAATATTTGAATATAACTATGAAAGGCCTTTTCACACTGTACTATGTGAACGTGTACACTGTACACTTTCGCCCAGCCCATTCATTGTGTACGTGCTGTTGTGGTGTAACAGCATAGCACATACCATTTTTTTCCCTTATAAATCCAGCAGCAGGAGTTGTCACAACATTTCGACTCATCCAATACAAGAGACGGTGGCGGAATGATTACAAAGTCAAAATAGTAACAAATATTGTTCTGCGGTGCACAGGGTATAAGAAAAGAAAGAAGGATAAAACTGAGCTACCAGTTAGAATAATTAATGCAGTGTGCTAGGGTCCTGATCTATGGAAAACAAAACATGACGTTCGTATCGTGATGTGCTAAAAATAGTATGGAGATGGAGGGACAGCTCCACTTTGCTGACTGTACTTGGTCGGTTGAAAATACTAGAAATGTGCGATTTTAGCATTTTTTAACAATAGGAATGTTAAATTAAAATAGCCACATATATTTTACACCGTCAGGGAGTGGGAACCAATCCACGCTGCCCGAACAGAAGTCAGGTGATTCTAACACTGCACCATCAGCGACGGTAACTGAAAAATACATTCCACAATTTCTCATGAACAACACAAATTTTGGAGGGCGTCTTTCAAAATTGGGGGGACCATTATACAAAATTATGACAAAAAATTATTGCAGTGTATGGAGATTTACCACTCCCTGGTGGTTGTGAAAAAGGAGTACTTTCATTCCAATATGACGTTTAATGTCTAATGTTGCAAATTTATACAGTGGCTTGCAAAATTATTTGGCCTTTGGACTTTTTGACCTTTTACTTTTTGGACTTTTTGACCTTTTACCACATTTCAGGCCTCAAACATAAAAAGATATCAAATTAGATTTTGTGGGGAAACAACACCAAGTGGGACGCAACAGTGAATTGGAATGAAATTAATACGATATTTCAAACTTTGGTAAGAAATAAAATACGATATTTGGCCCCTTAACTGTCAGTGCAGACAACTCACTCCAGAAGTTCCCTGAGGATTTCTGAATGATCCAATGTTGACAAAAATGACTGATCCACCTGTGTTTAATCAACCTCAGTATAAATGCACCTGATCTGTGATTGTCTCAAAGGTCTGTTTAGAGTGCACGAAGCATCATGGAGACCAAGTGACAGACCAGTAATGTCTGAGGTACTGTGTGGAGAAGTTTAAAGCCGGATTGGGATTTAAAACGATTCCACAAGTTTTCAACATCTCGCGGAGGACTGTTCAAGCAGCCATATTGAAATGGAGAGAGTGTGAGACCATTGCAAACTGACCAAGACCCTAAAGATCCATCCCAACTAGGGAGAACACTGATTAGAGATGCAGCCAAGAGGCCCATGATCACTCTAAATAAAATGGAGAAATCAACAGCTGAGGTGGGGGAATCTGTCCATAGCACAACTATTGGTCGCATACTGCACAAATCTGGCCTTGCTGGCGTGTCCAGAAAGCCATGTTGCAAAGAAATCCATAAAAAGTCCCATTTTTGCCAGAAGCCACCCTGGGGCTCTGGTCAGATGAGACCAAAATTGAGACCAAAATTGAACTTTTTGGGCTAAATGCAAAACATTATGTTTGGCATAAAATGAAGACTGCACGAACCTGGTATGACCATAGATGCTTCAGCTTCAACGTTCTCCTGTTTCCAGGGGCCCGAATTGAACTCCTTTTCCCTCAAAGAGACCTCGTAGGTCTTGACATGGCGCCCCTGGGGGTCCTGCATTATATCACAGGCCAACAGAAGACAGAGGTTAAGAGGCATCTTCAGACAAATCCACCAAATTTTACGCTTTAACTTAGATTTAGACCTCGGCAACTGCAACTACAAAAGCATAATTTGGTCGACAACCAGTCATTTCATTAGTTCCCTAAATGATCCACAATCCGCAATCTTTTAGCCGATGTAGTAAAGTGAAAATTATTGTAAAATACGCAAAAATTAGAGACTGCAAAACAAAAATTGTTTTTATTTTATTTCCGATATTTTAAATCAATATGGCATTTACTGCACTGTATAAGACAACAGCACTTTGCAAAAGAATACCTGATAGATGAGGCACACAGTGGGGGCCTGGCAGCCATACAGGAAGTGAACATCAATCACTTGCAGCTCCTCCAGTCGGATGTTAAAGGCCTTAAGCTCACGATTGTCTCGATCCAAAGGGATCACCTTGAACAACCCATCATACAACCGCAGGCCAATCATACGGCATTCTGGGTCAACAATTCCAATAATACCGGTCTCTGAGGGCCGCCCAATGCGATCCTGTAATAAAAAAAGTCCATTTGCAGGGCTTTATGTGAGTAGGATAAAAAAAAAACATTTGAAGAATTACAAGAATATTACAAGACGACACTATTAGTACGTTTATGCAGCCGAGTATCTCTAAAACCCTACAGGCTAACCTAGGACCTCTGGGATTTAATTACATGACATGGCATGAATTAAATCCCAGAGGTTGTGGGTATAAAATTTTTTTTAAAAAGTCCTTTGATTTTTTTTTTGTATCCTTGAATTTTGTGGAAAGGAAAAATTCCTTAAGGGGCGGCACGTTGGTAGACTGGTTAGCATGTCCGCCTCATCGTGCAGAGGTCATGAGTTTGAATCTCGCCCCGGACTTCCTGTGTGGAGTTTGTATGTTCTCCCCTTATCTGCGTGTTTTCCCCAGGTACTCCGGTTTCCTCCCACATTCCAAAAACATGCACGATAGGTTGATTGAACACTTTAAATTGTCCCTACGTGTGACCACAAGAGGTTGCTTGTTTATGTGTGCAGTACAATTGGTTGTTTTCGGTATACAACAAAAATAAAGGAATTGATGTTGCTGTTTAAATACTTTTTGAGGGCACTATCAGTCAAGTTTGACTTTATAGGGACTGGTGCTATCACAATTCTGTCAGAGTACATGTTATCCATGTGACTGAATCAAGACGACCTTTTTTTGTTTCAACGATCACCCACCTGGACATTCCCATGGGCACGAGTGATGATGTCAATGCTTTCGCCATTCTGTTTGTATTCAAGGATGCAGGCGTTGTACTTCGATGTGAGAATAAATAGCAGATCCTTGTTTTCACCCTACAGAGCATAAAAAGGTGATGAACCATAAACTACTCTGGGACTTTGTAATTCAAGTTTAATTACCTATAACTGATCCAACATTGAAAAACATGTTTAGTCTTGGCCGTTTGATTTCCTCCAATGCTTTGCTTGTGAAACATTTTCACAAAATGAAAATACGTGTATCTGATATCTAAATATTACACATGGCATCTTAACACAAGAGAAGTGCATATGAATGAATACTTGATTGCCAGGTAAAATGCATTTTGACAATGACACAACTTACTGGGGTGTACAGTAAAAAGAGGTGAAACAAATCTGTACCTTTGGCCTAAACAGCTCCATGACAGCAATCTTGCCATACATCCCCACTTCCTTAACGGGTCTGAGTCCTTCAGCTGTGACAACATAGATCTCCAATCTTGTGTTTTTCGCAATTAGCAAATTGAGGTCCTCTGCAGAGGTGAAGTGGCCTGTAAAATCATCAAGACATAACATGCTGTTTACACTCTCATTTATGTTTGTATGAGCAGACAAAAGTAAGACTGAAATGTTTTATTTTGACAATGGATCATTTCTGGATGAATATCCGCCATTATTTTGTTGCTTGTTGTCAAATGAAATTATATGAGAAATATTTAATAAATTGATATTGCCATCAACACAAGTTTACACAAAACAAAATATGAAACAACGGATTGCCAAACATGTGAGAAATGTGATGCTTTTCCTTTTGGGGCAGCTATTAGATGTAAGAACATGAATAAAAATTATTCATATGTTTGACTGCTATTGTTATTTGCAGACTATACAATCAAATGAGACAACAAATTCTAGATTAATACAAAATCTATTTGCAGACGCAAACCTTAAGGCATTATTGCAACATTCCTTAAACGTCACGATAAAGCTGCATATTTCATATTCATTCATAGCTCAGATTCTGGCTACCTTCTGTTTAGAGGGTGACACTAAAGCCAAAACAGAGAAGGGTCGAATTCTTTAAAATAGCAGACTGATTTAATAGTCAGTTGGTACTCGTGAAAGGCTGTCAATCAAACGGTCATTCCATGCGACGATAATAGGGCTCTACCTTTAAATTAATACTTGGCTATAAACAGCATTTTTTTCAAAGAAGATGAAAAGTGCCTGTGAAGCGATATAGTAATGGCTAGGTTTGTTTATTTAGTTGCAAGTAGGTTACGTTAAACAACAAGTGCTCCAATCAACAGTTTCCCCGGTTCCCATGTAAGCTACCAAACAATGCAAATACATTGCACGATGAGTATGAAACGTATATCCAAGACAAAGTTGTCAAGTAAAGAGATCTTAGCTCCCCCTGAGCTATCAGCTACTACAGGCCTGTGTGGAGCTTTTTGGACGTGCAGCGCGGGAGTTCAGCGAACATGCAAGCTTATTGCTGCGATAAACAGCAACACGGGATATTTACCTGTGATACAAGCATTGACCGCCGTGGGTTTTTGAGCTGTAACCACGTAGTTGTATGACATCTTGACAACAGTGGCAGATAAACACCAAAGTAGTGTTATATCGCTCACGCGAGTGACAAAATCGTTGAACTACAACTCCCGGAAGTACTTTGTTACCAGAGCCGTGCGTCCATCTAGCATTGCGAGCTAAGAGCAACTACAGCCTACAGCGTCCCCTTCCTTACGGAGGCTACATGGAGGAAATTAAGTGCGCCTGCAATTTACAGCTCCCTACAAAACTAGTGGAATGGCAAGCTCAATTTCTTTGTTTCTGTTGTGTACTGAAAATATTTGGGTTTCGGATCAAAAGAGGAATATCAGACGCAAGTTCAGAATTCCAGATTTTATTTCATGGTGTTTACATCAGGATAGAGCACATTTTGTTTGAAGCTCTGCACTTTTCAAGTGAGCAAAAATATTTGCAACTTACATTATTAAGGTGAATAACATTATAATATTCAGAGGTGGGCATCAACAGTACGGTGAGTCCGTCAGTGAGCCGTGTCATTGCCGACAGCCAAACGGCGTCGATAACGGATTTGGGTGTTCTATGATGAAAGTTTCTCCTGATTAGTTGTTATGCTTTTTTTTTTTTTGTAAATTGATAGACAGAATGTTTTTGTTGACTTCAGAATTCATTCTGCTGTGACCATCCAAAAACATTAGGGTGATTTTTTTTCAACCAAAAGAATTATTTTAAAAACCTAATAAACATTCAAAATATGTTGTCCACGAAAGATGGGGGTAGTAAGGGGGTGACACTGGGGCTTAAAATGCCCTATACTAATATTTTTGCGGACTTGGAATGATACGCAGGACAAATATAGAACATCAAGAATATTTTTTGTGAAAAAAATTACAAAATTAGTTTTTGCACTTAATGTTGGTTTCTTGTTCACTAGTTTTGTGCCACCCTTTTAATGCAAGAGTGCCTATTACACAAGAAGAAAACTACAGCATGTTGTTATTTTGTCCTTTGCTTCAAACCCTTTGTTGTTGGGGTCGGGGGAGGATAGTGAATCTTTTTAGATGCAATGTCTTACCAAAAATAGCACGTACTTCAAATGTATGAAGACATTTTGAAACAGCATTTTTGTCATACATCTGGTTGTCCATCACAAATCAATCAGAGAGAAATTGCAGAGAATATTTTTTTTCCATTATGCAATGGGTAGTGAATATACTTGACGGCTCATTTTTAGTTGTCTTTGTGTCCATTTTTGAATATGTACTTTTTACCTCTACTAAAGTAATTGAATCAATACTTTTTACCGTTTTGTTGTGTTTCACAAGTCAGCTTACTTGTGAGTACAGTACCTTTATACCGCCTCTGCCATTATAGCACAAGTGGATTTGTTGAAGTGTTTGCCTTTTGTGGGGGAAATAACATGACATATAACCTCTCTCTCCTGTGGTTGAGAGGAAAGAAATGTCATCTGTGCTGTGTGTTGCACATAGAGCACATTTGACAATAAAGTTGACTTGACCTTGAACTTGATATAGAAGGAAAAAGAAAAGTTCAGCACTACAGCGGAAGCTGTCACCATAGTTACCACTTTGCGGAATGTATCTTTGTGACGTCAGAGTACATTTGGGGAGTGGCGTCACGAGTTAGATTAGTGTGCAAGATTGTGGAGAGGAAACAAAGTGCGAGAGAGGTGTCCTTTAAGGTGCACCAGGCACCCCATAGAGCGAGGCTTTCTTTTTTTGTTTGTTGGGTGAGTTTTTTCTCTACTTTGCGTGGCATTCACAAAAAGTTACGTTTGACGGCATGCCATTTGTTTGGTGAGTTATGATCTTCGTGAATGTTGTTTAATGCCAAGCGCGAGACACTGTAGAAAACATGTAAGAGAGTTTTTATGATAACTTGTGGAAAATACATCCTTCATCCCAACAAAAGCAAGCTGCAACTTCGCCTTGTACGTGAAGCGATGCGGCAATTGCAATGGACAGAAAACATTTGTTGCTATAGGCAACGGCTTCAGGAACGTAAATAAAACGCAGAACCGAAAATGCTGTCCCTTCGTGGTTCGTGGCAAAGAACGAACTAGGACTCTGTAGATGAGGCAGTATACTTTTAGTAAAATTTCGGGAAACTTTCTTCAGCTTTGCTATGTTTATGCATCTGACGTTCTCTAACACTTAGTTTGCGTATTTATGTGTTTCAATTCTTCTTATTATTATGCCGATTGACTAAAACGTGCAATAGTTTGTCTTTGGAACAGGTTAAATAAATAAAAAAACACCTATTTCTTTTGAAAAATGCTCTAAATATTAAATATCGAATGGTATTATGTTAACAACTGTATAGTAGTAGCTTCACATATGATTAAAATCAGGACATCATGAAATACAAAATAATTAAATGAACACTGGGCAGCTCAGTAGACAACTGTTTAGCATATGCGCCTCACAGTCAAGCGGTCCAGGGTTAAAATCTGGGCTCCGGCCTCTCAGTGTAGAGTTTGCATGTTCTCCCTATTCCTGCCTGGGTTTTCTCCCACGTTCCAAAAACACGCAGTGCAGGTTAATTGAACCCTCTAAATTGTCCTTAAGTGTAATTGTGAGCGTGTATGTGTGACTTGCGATTGGCTGGCAACCAGTTTCGGGTGTCTCCTGCCTGCTGCCCAAAGACAGCTGGGATAGGCTCCTGCACGTGAGGATAAGTGGAGTAAATAATGAATGGATGGATCAATGGACACTAACAGTCACACTAATTTCTATAACTGTCATTCTCAGTTCGTTTCACAGTTTGACTTGAATGATGGAGTCTGGTATGGAGTCAGAAAATGTATTTGACATCAAAATAACTATCACTCGTGCAACTAACATGGTGAGTAAAGACGGCTTCACGTTGTCATCAGATCCTGCTTTCTTTAAACAATTAGCCGAGAGGCCATTATTCATGCAATTTTCCATTGATTTGTATCATTTTGAGATTTGTTTCATCATTGTTTCACTAACACTCTACTGACTATCGTGCTATGCATTGTGTCAGCACCCTTGATTTCAGGACAACATTATTACATTTTGTTTTTACAATAACGTTAATTAAGTCTTATTAAATTGGTACTTCCACTCCTAATTCAAAATTACTTCTTTTTGTAAGCATGGAAAAAAGGTTGGAAATATCCAAAGTTTTCTTCGGATGGAGATCAATGGTACGATGTTGGCAGAGTCTGAAAAGCGTACAGTTGATCCTGCAGCCCAATACATTGAGTATGACTTCACCCACAGTTTTCCCTGCTGCAATGCAGTTCTGGCTCTCAGTGACATACCTCATAAACCAGTCGTAGGTACTGTATATTGCTTCATTCCGTTTGTTTTTTTTTACTGAACCAGTGCATGACACACTTAATTAGCTCAAATATTTCTGTTCTGTTCCACTATTACTGTACTTCCCTTCGAGAGTATTGGAGCCAAGTAATTTATTTTTGCTGTGGACTGAAAAGATTTGGATTTAACATAAAAAGATGATGACATAAGAGATCAACATTTTCAATTTTATTTCCAGGTACCCATATTGGCATTTTGATTTGGACACACAATGTAGACAGCCTTATTTAGAAAGGGGCCTAGCAGCCATACAGGAAGGCATTTTTCCGGTTAAAGTATTTTAACAGATGGACTTAAAATTGCCCGAAATGGCTTTCTTGTCATTCATTTTTCCTGCTATAACAGTATTAAGTTTGTGGCCGTCCAACATAACCAAACTTTAGTAATTTTCTTTTGTGATGTTTTTTCCGTGCTTTCACTGAAGCCTCTTTCAGATGTTTTAAGGAATGGCTCCATCCAGTCTACAAAAAAAGTTTGATTGGTTTTAAATCTTGAGACTAATTTGTCCAGTCCAAAACCTTTCACTTCCTGCCCCTGATGAACTCCTTGGTTGGCAGTGTTTTGGGTAATTATCTTACACCAACAAATATCAATGACCGTGCCCCAGAAGAAGACATGCAGGCCCAAGCAACGAAACTACCTGCACTTTTTTCAATGAGCCCATTCATCACTTTGATAAAGCTTCGTCTTTGTTTTGTGTGGTGATTGGGTTTAAACAACGGCTGTTACCTTCTAAGTCAGGGATGTCAAACTCATTTGTGTCGCGGGCCACATTGTAGTTACCGTTATGGGTGTGAAACCATATACCGTAACCCCGGCGGGCCTTGAGTTTGACAACTGTTCTAAGGTTTAAGTATTGTGTAATAAAAGCTAAAATGTTCTTCTCTTCATCATTTGATGATAAACCCAAATGTATACAGCAATAACAGCAAAAAAAAAAAAAAAAAAGAAGCAACACCCCCTCCCCACAACCCCCCCAAAAGAGGAAAATACAACTCTTACTTAATTTTGGAATGGATGGAACAGTTACCATTGTCCTTGGGTTTCTTGAAAGGCGCTTATAAATAAAATGCATTATTATTATTATTATTAGAATTATTCCCATTCAAGTAGTTTTTACAAGAACAATTCAAGTTTGATTGTGAGCAAAATAGTATGTTTGTGTGAATAATTTTGTTACTGTCAGTGACGTTGATAGAGGTTGTTCCAGAGAAGAAAAAAGTGGAGGCAAAGTCAATAGTCCTGGCCCAGGCAGTGATTGATCTGCTGCCTTTGCTGCAAGGTAAATGGATGCTTTTAATATGCTTGTTCATTTTACTGATGATTTTTTTTTAATTGATTCGTGAACTTGATAACAGCCAACATTGATAAGTATGACATTTTGATCTTTTAATTCAAATGGCATCGGGAGATGCTGTACAACTTTCTGAGATACTAAAAGAATGGTATATCAACTAAGTAATATACACAAAGAGTAAAGAGTCTCTTGATTCCTGGAGAATCCTAGGCTGTGTACTAACAACTTTCTGCGGACAGGTCAATGCAGCTTCTCATGCACAGTGGCACTGCATGCAACGAACGCTGCCCCAGAGAAGGGATCCGTCCCACCCCTCATTGCCAAGGTCAGTTAGCTTTGCTAAGAACTGCACTGATCATGGCGAAAAGTGTTTCATTCATTTTGACACGCTGTTGCAGCTAAATAATTTAACCAAAATGATGAGTGTCTATAAACTTAAAACTCCATAAACTTTCCACAACTGTGTTATAATTAATTATAGTTAAATATTATGGTTATTTTATTTCAATTTGTAGTGTGTGTGAGTAAAAATTGAATAGAGTGTGTGGCATGAGTCGATAATTACATTCTTTTTAGTATTAAAAAGGTGCTTCTCAAATGACAAAGTTATGAACCATCAGTGATTTCAGTTCGTTTCCTTTCAGTAACAGAGACTTGTTTTCGCAATTGATGTTTAAAGATCGGATTGCCTATTCCCCACCTGGGGCTGAGTGAAGAAATTATTATTATGATTATTATTGTCATTAGACATAACCCAATGCTGTATTCAGACACAGTGTTTGCTTTGTATTTCATAACACATTGAGATGCCTTCTGTTGCATATCCTAAGAAGAAGTTTGCTGCTTCCTTAATCATCAACTTAAATTTTTACAATGCCATACCACACTACAGCCTGTTTGACATTGATTGGATTTAGTAAAACACAAATTATTGCAAGGAACCCAATGCATATCACCCCCCCCCCCCCCCCCCACACACACACACTACGTTGGTTAAATTCACACCCATCAGACTCTCATCAATTACAAAATGACCTCCTCCGTTTTGGAAGGAAATCACTTTTGCTATTTTTACATTCTAGTGTTGTTTTCACACAATAATCCAAGACATTTTACCCATGCAGCACCCCATTTTGGACGTATGTGTAAGTGCGTCAGCTCCATTACTGACTGAAGAGCAACTTGCAACTTCCAACCTGATGAAGGTGTCTTTGGAGACAGCCTATTCGCTCCCTGACACATTTAATCAAGGTTTTGGGCCAACCGCCCCTCCGTATATATGCACTGCTATAATGGAGGTCCCATATACCGCAGAGGTGAGTGTGACCCTTTGCTTTTTATGTACCCTCTTATCTTACAGTACAGAATAGCCTGGTATGAACCAGAATGACACCCAACAGTGCGCACACCTTCACCGAGGCTCAACACTTAACAGCCCCCCCTCCAAAAAAAAGTGTCTCTCATGACTTGTATCTGTTTGACTAACTCTTCGGTAGCTGGCAGGCTACTTCTTGTATATAGAGGACGATTGAAGCCTTTTTGCTCAGGGAATTGTGAATGGTTTTCTTTAACGGCATAGGGAATCAACCAAAAATAAATAATTCATTGAGAAAAGTATTTGTGCCTACATTTCACAGGTTGTTCCTTGGCTTATGCATTACCTTTGTGCAAAGTTTTGTGAAGTTATGAAATAAACATTTTATTTGAATAACAACAGAACCCTTTGCCTGCGCTTTGTACTTGGCGAAGGTAACAATTCGAATTCTGCTGTTGTATTGCAGTATTAATATTGTCATGAAAAACGGTTCGCAATTTTTCCTGCAACTTACAAAAGTAACTGCTTTGGTGTTCAATTGCTCCTCTGCCTCCCAGAAAGACCAGCTCTTGTTGTTTAGCGAAGGACAGCTGAAGGCCGGGGGCCACAGAGAAGACAATGGCCGACAGAGGAAGAGACCTCATCATGCCCCGCTCGCTCCAGGGAACCACTTCTTGCCTGGGGCCTTTTTCCACACCCAACCCATTGATCAAGAAGATGGCGAGCTTACTGGTTTAGAGGTAATCTACCCCCAAATTCAGGCAATACCGAATATAGTAGATAGTACTATTCACCAGGCTATGCATTCAGTACAGTGGAACCTCTGAAGTCAAACTCCCCACAGTTGCAAGTTTAACCAAGTATGCATCACAGTCAAGACTTAGCCAATCATCATCATGTGTGACATTTCACAATATAATAATAATAATAATACATTTTATTTATAAGCGCCTTTCAAAACACTCAAGGACACAAAACTCCAACAAATCTTGTGAGACTTCAGCTTTCTTAGCAAGTGATTTTTTTTAAATTTGTGTTTTTTGTGGGTAGGGGCCGAAAAATAGAAGGGTGATGATGACCGTTGAACTACAATTAGAATTTACTGTGAAATATGGAAGGGCCTGGCCGACCAGGGCAATAAAAAACAACAACAACAGCAACAACAAAACAGTTGATTAAATAAAGCAAGGCTTTAATTCCAAAAGTGCCTTTGAAACCAACAATGCCAGGCTTCTTCAAAGATTGAATTATGTTTAAATTATACAATGGCTCACTTCTGTTTATGATAGGAATGTTAAAATGCTGCAGGCATATCCACTCAATGCGACAAAAACATGCCAAGCTCAACTGTCAATCAAAAACCGCTACTACGAATGGATGCTATAGACTAGAGCATCATTCTTATGCCTACACACATGGTATATGTCAAAAGATATCAATGATTCATTTGATTATTGACTTAGAATTTAGAGGAGACATTTCAAAGTATAGAGGAGAAGATAATGACTTAAAATAAACCACAAGGCTGAAGGTGTGAATGTCCACTACAGGACCGTGAGTTCCGTAATGAAGCAGAGACCTTACTCAACAGAGTGAGCTGGGACACAGAAATGACCTGTTTTCTGAATGCCGAAGGAGTTACCAGGTCAGCTTCACACAGAACTTTATTTCCCCATCTGAGGGATGATGTGTATAGGTATTGCCAAATTCATTTCTCATTCAATATCTCCCTGTGAATTGTTGAAACTCTCAAAAGTCGCTTATTGAAATTGTTTTACTTTATGCGCTTACTTCACAAGCATCACATTACAAATAACACATTGAAGCAGATAGATGCAAGCATAGGAGACTTATCTTTTGGCTGATCGTTAACCACAGGCAGCAAAATCCAAATGCAAGACTAGTTTGATGAAATGGGCTGTCCCATTATTCTGCGTGTGCCTATGCCATTCAAATCGTATTATATGACATGATGTGTGTGCAAATCGTATTATATGACACGATGTGTGTGCAGTAATAAGGTTGGCATTAAGATGCGAGATGATGTATTGCAATGCTGCCTGTGATTTCAGGCTGCGTCAGAAAATCACAGAGAGCAGATTCTGGCCACTTGAGATCATGAAGTCAACTATTGCCAATGAAAAGTCGGGAGCAGCTTCCAAGGTGGTGAGACTAGGATGGGAACATTTTATGTGTTGTGTGGCTTTAACCAGCTAATGCAGCACCTTGATCGAAGCATAGACCAGCATGGGTGCTCACCAACATAACCTCCTTATGATGGTTTTGTTTTCATGATCAGCAAAACCAGCACGGAAACACAATAAAACCAGCTGATGACACCAAACCAGCATGTTGGTCTTGCTCATGTCACCAGCAAGACCAGCATGCTGGTAGCTGATGACACCAGCATGAAAACAAGCGAGGACTGAAAAGGTTAAACCTTCGGTCACTGATCAACCCGCTCTACCACCTGAGCCACAGTCGGCCAGTAAAACTTTCATGCTTTGTTGCTCTGGTGGGAGCTGGTGATATCAGCAAGACCGGCATGAAAACACAACAAAGCCAGCAGTGAACGCTTGCACCAGTGTGTGCCAGCATTAACCACTGCGTGGCTCTTTTCTGATAATGAATGATACTTTTTTTTCTGTGTAGCAAGCTGAAGAGGACCCACATATCCCCTGCCATGGTGTGGCCTTTATTGATATGGGCCGCTTATTGTATCCAGGAGTTACCCATATCCGAGGAGCATACAGTATTCAACCTTACTCGAGCACTTTATTACTTAACAAGGTACGAGAAGCACACTTTAAAATGTTTCATGAATTAAAATTTTGAATTGAGCTTCCTCTATTCGTGATTCAAGATGTCTTGAATAATATTTCCAGTTCGGCAAACTTTTATTGACATCATTTTTCATTCAATATCTGGTTCTCATTTTTAGTTATTTTTGTTGTTAGTCAATCCAGTTAATGAAATCCCAAGAAAAGAAATATTTACCGGTACTCTCACCCAGAGGAGCATTCAAGCCAGATACACAGTACTCACAGACTTATGACAGTTATGATCAGCTGACTCACCACTCATCACTGTGAACCATTTCTCAACACTAATGTGACCCAATCTGATACTTACCCCCTTCCTGTGTAAATGTTGCATGAGGATATTCTCTCACATCATAAACCAAGGCAGCCTGGTGGTCCAGTGGTTAGCGCATCAACCTCACAGTGCAGAGGTACCGGGTTCAATTCCAGCTCCGGCCGTCCTGTGTGGAGTTTGCATGTTCTCCCCGGGCCTGCGTGGGTTTTCTCCGGGTACTCTGGTTTTCCTCCCACGTTCCAAAAACATGCATGGCAGGCTGATTGAACACTCAAAATTGTCCCTCGGTGTGAGTGTGAGTCTGGATGGTTGTTTGTGTCTGTGTGCCCTGCGATTGGCTGGCAACCGGTTCAGGGTGTCACCCGCCTACTGCCCGAAGACGGCTGGGACAGGCTCCAGCACCCCTCGCAAACCTTGTGAGGATAAAGCAAATCGGAAAATGGATGGATGGATCATAAACCAAAGTACACAGTACTTAAAATACACCTCATATTCTAATGATGTGTTATAAACTTTTTTTCTGTGTTCTGTAGACCAGGCGAAATGTCAGTTTGTTGAAAGAGCAGTTAAAGCCTGGAGGCAACAAAGAACGTTCTGGTACAGCAACAGCTACAAGCTCTGTAAAGACAAACACGGGAAAGGCCAAGGACACCAAGGCACATGTTAAGGTTAGTATGTTTAGGAATTTCATAATTTATTCACATGGTGGGAAGTGATGCCATCTTCCGTGTTTTGTTCTACATAGTAATAGGTACAAAATATACAGTAGTGGCCTACAATAACTATGTGAAAACATAAGGCCTTAGCCTATGATAAAGTATTAGCTCTTTAGATATCATGAGCAGTTGGTTGTGTCCCTCCTCTTTGTTTGATATCTATTAATCTCCATTAGAAGCAACAGGTACATTTTGTGTAGTTTACCGCCAATTTATTTTAATTGGTGTGGTCGATATTGTGCCAGGCGACTGGCAATCAGAGTGGAGTGGCAAGCGTGACTGATTTGAATGGAGCTGATCACATCCCTCCAGACAGGAAAGTAAGCTTGTGCATCTTTTCCAAAAGATGACTCTTGAAATGAACCCTCAACATGACACAATCTCTTATTCATTAATGGCAGGCGTACATAGACTTCAGGACATATGTTATGATTGAAATTACACTGACGAATGCACTAATCCCCAAAACATCTTCCGAAGAGTTGGCAAGAAGGTACTGTAATACACTCCAGATTACAAATCCAGAGTTCTTACCTCAACCATATAATATTTTGCAAAGTTGTTGCAGAATATGAGCAGTAAAATAATTTTGATAGAATACTCTGTATGCTAGATTTTTGCAAGTTAGATACATGATGTTGGGAGAGTGAGTAAAAACATGCATATTTCTGTATCTCCTGCAGAGTGAGAGCACTGATCCCTCCGAGACCTCCATCTTCTGGAGGACCTAACAAAGCTGAACGAGTAAATAACAGACACCATTTATCTGGTCATACGCGATATGGACAAAAAGTATTGGGGAACACCTTTTAAACTGAATTGATACTGAATTTGCAGGTACACTGGGATACAAAGGGGTACACTGATGGATCATCAAGTACAGAAGTCTTGGCTTTTTAACTGCACTGTGCCAACTGAAACGTTTGATAGAGGAGGGTTTATGGCTTTGTTTTGTCATTTCTTGATAAAGGCGCTTACTTCCAGGGATTTTGAATGGACATTTTCAGCTTACCAATACTTTTTGCACAATAGGAAGTGAATGACTTGTTAGGCATGTTAGTCCTGAAACAGTTAATCTTACGGATGGATTTGATCCACACTTCAACGAACCCAACACACTGTACATGTTTTTGGACTGTTTGAGAATGTCTGTACGCAAACACTATTAGTCATCACTCATATCTTCTTTACCTACTAAACTACGGTAGGGCGGGGCAACCTTTGTGCTAAAGAGCCAGCCACATTTCATATTTTAAAATGGACAGATTGTCCACACCATTTGGTGATGGGATCGAAAGTGTATGTAAAATTGTTTAGTCTGATGATAAAAGATTATTATTCTATTTTCACATTTATATTATTTAATTTAATCATAACTAACCAATTAGTTAAGAAAAAGTAAAATATTTGACTCATACCTTTTTCTGTTATTGTTTCCAGTATAGCAATATAATAATTATTTAATGATAAAATGTATATAATTATTTAATGATAAAATAAATAATAATAATATCGATGATGATGGGCGGTTGACTGGTTAGCACGTCGGCCTAACAGTGCAGAGGTGCAGGGTTCAATTCTGGCTCCTGCCATCCTGTGTGGAGTTTGCATGTTCTCCCCGGGCCCGTGTGGGTTTTCTCCGGGTACTCCGGTTTCCTACCACGTTCCAAAAACATGCATGGCAGGTTAATGGAACACTCTAAATTGTCCCTTGGTGTGAGGTTGAGTGCAAATGTTTGTCTATTTGTGCTCTGCGATTGGCTGGCAACCAGTTCAGGGTGCCCCCCGCCTACTGCCCGAAGACAGCTGGGATAGGCTCTAGCATGCCTGCAAACCTCCTGATGATAAGCTGATCAGATAATGGATGGATATTGATGATGATGATGGTAAAGGCATTTTAACTAGACAGTTTCTTTGGGGGTAAAAAACGGCTACATTAATGCAAAAAATATTGCCGTATTCTTGATAATGTACAGCATGTGTTTGGTAGGCAGGAATAGAGTGAGCTATATGTGGCGTGGGGGGCCATACTTTGCCCCAACCCTGTACTAAAGTATTTACACATTTGCTTTCATACAGGCAGTGCTGAATTTTCACAAGCAGGTGGGCAATGTGGTAAAACATATTTTGGAGCAGTATGAGGAGTTGTTTGGAACGCGACTCAAACTGCCCAATGATTGCAATCGAGAGCAAATGATGGCTCAGCTCATGGGAGCTCTTAATGTGTCCGGGAGATATTTTGCCTTCAAAGAGCAAATAAAGGTCCGAATAACTCCATATGTCACCATTTTACTTTCAAAACATAGATGTGTCAGCCAGGTGTGCTGGCGTCTGCACGTTTTATGCAGTGATTGACTGTGTACGTGTGCTTGTTGTGTGCAGCCCACTGTGGTGAGGTTTGTGCGTGACAAGATGCAGCAGACTGACACATTTACTGAGCAACAGGATCTGCATGAATTCGTCAGCAAGCTCTACGTGGACCTGGTGGATGAGATGCATGTTGCTCTCAACAAAGTACATACAAAAACACTTTCCCAACCACATGAACACACCAGGGTTATAATAGTTTGGAATCATTAGAATTAGTTTTTATTTTGTTTTGACTTGGGAAAAATATCAGTTTGAATTAGTTTTTAGAGTAGGCTTGTTTGTTTTAATTAGTTTTTATTTTCTAAAATGCTTCATTTCAGTTTAGTTTGTATTCAGTGTTTGTCGAGTGCGAGAATAATAAGAAAAAAGGTCACTCAGTATCATGTGACATAGTAAACTACAATTCCCAAACGACTGTGCAACCTTCCTTCTTTTGTACAGTCATACAGCAATACTAAAATAAATACGGTACATCTAAATTAACTCTGAAGGCTCATAGATGACATTCATTGACAAAGAAGCAAACTAAAACTTGCTTTGATTATAGTCTTCCAAATGTAAGATGTAGTTTTTGTTTTCATTTTTTGAAAAATAATTTTCATTTTTTATTTAGTTTACAACAGTGGTAACGCAATTTTAGTTGTAATTTTTTTTCCCGTTAGTTTTCGTTAAGTATAATAACGTTGGCACATGCAACACACATGCATTTGCACACATACACAGATGATTTTATAACTACTTTAATCCTTTCCCTACTAGATTTATTCAAATGGAAATGAGGACGACTCTCCTGAGGAGATCCATTTGAGTACCTCTCATCTGAGTCACTTTGCCCGAGAGGCTCAGCTCATTGGGGATTATCAACAAGCTGTTCGCTACTACCAAGAGGTGCAACTACACTTTAAATAAAACTCAACTCTAATTTAGAACCTCTTGCTCAAATGCATGGTCACTTCAGATTCCAAAGTATTTTGCCCTTCTGAACAATAGTGCTGATGACTGAAGCAAGCCAAAAATGTCTATAAATGGTGTTTCTAATTTTCTGCAGCTCGTTGTTAGGCATCCCCGTGATCCCTCTTACAAGTTTGAGTGGGGAAACCTCTACATGCAGACCGGAGATTACATGAAGGCGAAAATGTGTTTCCATGATGCTGTTGCCGTCCAGCAATCCCACCAGCCCAGGTCAGAGCGAGGCCGTCATGGTTTCATGTTGAATGCAGGTATTCAAATGTGTGTGCTAAAGATAGGACCGCTAACTCAGAACCTGTTTGTTTATGTCATTTAGTCTGATGATGTGTGGTGTGCTGGCAGCCTTGTTTAATGATTTTGAGCAGGCTGAGACTTTCTTGGAACGAGCAACCAGCATAGAGCCTCTAAGTTTGATAGCCTGGACTTTGCTGGGTAGGTCTAAGCCCTGAAACTGGGGAGATGCATGCAGAAGGAAGTCTCATTCTGTTCTCATTTGCTTTCCAGGTTTGGTCCAGGACACCCAGAATAAATCCATCCTCGCTGAGAGGGCTTTCCTAGAGGCCAAAAGCCTCCTGAAAGCAAAAGAAGCAAGCAATCAGATACAAAAGACGGAAGAGTCGGATGTAGATGAGGAAAGTGAAAAGCAGAAGGGCCAGGAAGAAGACAAGACCATTCCACCGACAAGCCACTCTCCTAATATGAAGCATAGTGGTAGGAATCTAATGGCACATGGACGGTTTCTATTTTAACACTTTCAGGAACAGTGGTTACTACAGTGGACAGCCTATCAGATTACCAGGTTATCAGTTATCATTGTTGGTGTATGAAAGGGTGAATAGTTTCCCGATATTCGTGCTTTTGTAATTTCTGATGTACGGCACTTTCATACAACACAGTATTGTATTATATTTACATTTAGGTTGCTTTAGAAAGCGGCCAAAATAAAAAAGCAGTGCATTACTTAAAAATAAAATATACACCCTGAGCAGATGTACATTTTGAAAAAAAAAAGCCCCTATTAAGTTACACTTAATTGAGTACCGGTAAATAATTTTCAAGATACAGTACTTGAAACTCCAATTAAAAAAAATAGAAAGATAGATAGATAGATAGATAGATAGATAGATAGATAGATAGATAGATAGATAGATAGATAGATAGATAGATAGATAGATAGATAGATAGATAAACATAAGACATTAATATCGGGTTGCTTACTATTCATCTGTCTTTTAACTTTTCTGTAAACCTGAAAAGATTTGAGCGGTAGCGAGGCACCATTCTCTCTACAATGGCCGTTTTCTTTCTCCCAGACACTGAGAATGGTGACACCGTGCAGAGTGAGCTGAAAGAAAAAGTCATCTCCAAATCCATTTACACCGAGACCCTTGAATTTCTGTTGCACAATTATGCCCTGGAGGTAAAGAAGCACACAGCAGTTCTTTTGTCAAGACTCACACTGATCAAATATAGATGAAAACAAATTGAAGAATTGACTTTTATTGTAATGTTGTAACCCCGTGGGCAAAATGTTAAGTGATCTCTCTTCAACATATGAACACAAAAACCTGGGGAAAGTCACAGATCCATTTGTAACATCTACAGTTAGTCTGGCACCTTCTCTCTATTCTCAGATGGCAGAGCGGGCCCTTTCCAAGGAACTGTCTTCAAAGGGCAATCACAATTTTCATCTGGCTTGTGTCCAGTTGCTCAGAGCTGAGTATTGCAATGCCATTGTCACCCTCAGAGAGGCGCTGCTTGGGGTAGAGCAGGTAGGGACCCCTGCTGGTGTCATTCAAACACACCTTTTGGAATTATAATCGCTCGTGATTTATTCAGACTATGTCACATTTTCCCACGTACGTTTGTGACATTGTGTTGGCTGAAGCATGTTTTTTTTTTTCACTCTGCGAGCAGGTTGCAGATATGTGGGCTCTGGATGGTCACTGTCACTACCTCTGTGGTTCATTTGCCGAGGCCCAGGGGAGTTATGAACGGAGCCTCGACTTCCCAGAGCAGCCATTAGACACACACCTTGTGCTTCTACGCCTGGGATCCATCTATCTACAGGAGAGAAAGGTTAGGCATAATACCGGTATATGCCAGGCATTGCATGGCTCATTGCTGAAAGATTGTGACAGTTGGTTTGATGTCACGGATTCAAATCGTCATTGCCCTTTTTTGTTGCTCTCTTTAGTTTGAGCAAGCTAAAATGACTTACCTGCAAGCCTGTGAGAAATCTCCCTCCTGCCTCACCTGGTTGGGCCTGGGTATCTCCTGTTACCGGGTAAAAAGCCATCTCCAGTCTTACTAATATTTAGTGACGCTAAAAATTACGTATGGTATTACAAACTATATTATTTTCTCTCTGATTATTATCTGTCAGGGAAAACTAACCACGTCCTCAAATTTTGCAATATTGCGTGCTGTTGGGAGAATTGTGTACACCATTTTGCAAAAAGTTATTGTTGTACAAAATCCGCACTGCAATTAATTTCTAAGCTTGTGTGCTTCTATGCATAAGATCAAATTGCTCTCATAAGAGTTCGTGATTAGAAAGATAAATACAGATGCAGAGAATGGATGGAAGAAAATCACTTGCTTTCCTGTCTGACAAATGTTTCTTTGGTATACAAAAAAAAAAAATATATATATATATATATATATATTCTAAACTTTGATTTACAAAAATGAATTAATTTAAAACAGTAATCCTCATTTTTCGCGGTTAATTGGTACTGAACACCACCGCGAAAAATGGAAAACCGTGAAAGAGGATTTGAATGCCTCGGAGTTTTCGTGTATGTGGATGTAATGTTTGCAAACAGTTAAATGTGAACCAGGATTTCACGGTTCCACAGTATGTTAGCACTATGTTAGCACTCTCTGTTGGTGAAGGTCTGAGACTACAAGCAGTTGACCACAGACCAGTTATGTCCTTGTCTGTTTGATTATTGATGTTGTTGCAAGCAACAAATATCACAGTCACAGATACCAGCATGTATAAAATATGTAAAGCGTATTTATGCTTAACATATTTGAGACAAAAATTACAACAGCACACGTATTTACTTAAATCTTTAATTATAAAACCTTATACAGTAATTAACATTGATCAACATTGCCTTCTTAGAGAGGCGAAAAGGATTGTGTTGGTGGCATGGAAGGCGCCTCTCACTTGACATTTTGCTGGAGGCACTGACGCAACTCCTCGCCGCCGCCGTTGAACCAACGTGACCCTATTGATGCTGTCATCTCCAACGAGCGGGTTTACGCATTCGGTGGAGGCAAGCGCTTGGAGCGCATCTTAACTAATCAAAAAAAGTTATCGCTTAAACAAAAAAAGTTATCGAGGACACAATATATACATTATATTAGACACAATATATACAGGACACATACAGTATGCGAGGCAGTCAATAGACTGTTGATGATGCGTGGCCAGTCAGCACACAGGATAAATCCACTTGTGCTGTCATTCGTCGATGTTGCGCCCGGACAAATTCACGCCCCTTGTTTGAATGGGCATGTTCAAAGCTTCTGAGTCACATCTTCTCATTGTTTGGCATGCATGCTTCTCTCTCACCGCATCACCGCGAAACGTTACGCCTTTCTGCAATATGGTTGCCGATATGGCTGCATTTTAAAATAAAAATATGATTGGAAAAAAAAACGTGAAACACTGAAGCCGCAAAACTTGAAGCGCGAGGTGGCGAGGGATCACTGTTGTCCAGATTTTCATTGTGAAGCTGTATAGAATTGTATTTATTTATTTATTTTCCTTTGATGTTCATGAGGAAAAAGGAAGACTGTGTTAAAAGTGTCTTGACGTGTCTTGAGTCTATAGCTGGATGAACTTTGGATAGCTGAAGAGGCTTTGACAGAGGCCAACCATTTGAACAACCAGAACGCCGAGGTGTGGGCCTACTTGGCGCTGATTTGCCTCAGGGTGAGTGGAAATGATGCTATGTCTGGTGTTGGTTTCCTGTGACATTTGTTTTTTCAAGTTAAAAGACCTCAGGTTTACCCTCAGATCAGAGAACATATGCACTTCTATCACCTCTCTGAACTTGGGAAATTTCCTTTTCACGGCCACAATACTCGTGTGATGTTGTAATTTCAGTTTGACAGACAAGAGGAAGCGACACTGTTCTACAAATACGCTATCAGGGTGAGTTAGACTCCTCTGTGTCTCTTCTTGAAAGATGTGTTTGTGCATTTCTTTTTACAGCCCAAATCTGACTATTTTCTTGGTGATCTTTATATTTTCTCGGTTAACAGTTCAACTTGGAGAACACGTCACTTCACAAGGAGGTGAAAGAGCTGCAGGATCAGGCCCAAACTCGTCCCCTGGCGTCATGCTTTGAACCAGACTCTTAACACAGAGGTTTCAATCTTGGGAGCAAACACAAAAAAACCCCAGTGTCCATGATATGGAAGTTACCGTACATTTTTTTCGGCTACAGTGAACTGTTGTAAAACTATGTACTGTTTATCTAAGTGGAATTATCAGATTTTTGTTGTTAAAATAGACTCTTTTCTACTCGAAGATGTCCTTAGCATCTGAGATGGTGAAAAAAAAGGATGGAAAGCAGACGAAATGTGACCCCTTAAATTTTAATCACCAGCGCCATAAAACAGAGATTCTCCCTCACATACAACAGGCGATCCCTGACAGTTTTTTCAGATCCTCTTAAATGATGGAAGGCTTAAACGACTTGGCATTGATTTAAGGGTGACAGTTCATAAATCTGCAGGAGTTGAACGTCTTATTTCACTGCAACCGAATAACATTCTCTGCAGTGTTTATCGAGCGGGTCCCATTTACTGGCCACATTCTTCTCATAGAAGCCACATAAAGAGGAATACTTGAATTGTTAGCCATGAGAACAAACATTTTGCGCACAACGCTCAGTGATGTATGTCATTACAGTGTGTTGTGAAGATGATTTAATAAGATAAGCAAATGGTAATTAGTTGAGAGCTGACAAAAATATTTTCAATGATAGAAATTCTAAATAATGATAGAATGGTTGTGTCAAGGCTTGCAGTTATGTTGGAGAGCATCACTGTGGGAGTTCACACACAATTTTAAAAAGGGCTATGGAACTCATATTGCTCAAAACAATCCAGGTTGAAGCCAAACCTTAACTCCGATGAGTGTTCAATAAGCGACCGACATCAAAATAAAACAGTTTAATATCGTATAACAAACACAACAACATACATGTTATGATTTGTATGTTTATAAAACCAATGGAAATACATGCAGTCTTTAAAAGTATGCGACAAAAAAAAAAAGACATGAGACTAAACTTGTTGAGAAGTCCCAACGTGGCATTCAAATTTTAAAACAAAATAAGACTTAAAATATATGGACACATTTTGGCACATTGAAATAACATTTTTCACTCTCATAATTCCTGTGGTGTGTGGCAAGTTCAGTCCGGCTCAGTATGGCAGAGGATATGCTATTCTTGCAAAATAAAATGCAGCAGCTTTTGAGGAACAAAGCCCATTTACCACATGCTACTGATCTTACGGATTTTGAGAGAGTCTTGTGTCTTTTGTGTTTGGAGGTAGGGGTGGGGGTCACTGCCTGACCTGTGCAAAGACCTCTCGCAGCCACGCTGAATCCTCATACAGGCGAGGGTCACCCAAACACTCCGAGGTCCTCTTGTAGAAGTAGTAGTACAACACAGATGCTGTCAAGACATTTGAAAACATAACAATCGGGGAAATACATTTCTTAAACACACTATGATGTAAAGTATCTCTGGTGGGGGGGGGATAAATTGACAATAAAGTTGTATCCAATCCAATCCAAAACAAAATCTCATTTTGTCATCAACGCGAATACTGAGAGTTACTGTTTTTTGTATATCAGCTTTTCACTCCAATGCTTTGCCACAAATTAGGTGGCACTTTTTACCATGACCGCTAGAGACACATTACAAATATTTTGAAATATTGTTTTTATACTTTTATCATTAAAATTCATGGCCCTTCCAGAGAGTTGATGTACAGTTTTGATTTGGAAAAGAACGTTTTCAAAACATGAGTTGGGTTTTACTCATTTATGTGGGCAGTAAATAACCTGACGTTAAAGCGCTCGGCCCACAGAACAGAGTGCAGATAAAACCAAGATGCAAGGGTATGATATGTTTTGGGCAGGATCAAATGGAAAGAACAATGACTGCATTAGTTCATTTACTGATCCACGTATTACATTACTTGCACGTGTAAATCCAAATTACATGAAAAGGGTCACTGCATGAACCTGTTCATATCAAGAAAAACTGCACACAACGTTGGTGATGCCCAAGTTTGCTATCTCTGGCCTTCAGTGAACATGAATACAAGATGAATCATGCGGAGAAAGACACGACGTCTTAAAATTGGCTTAGTAACCTTGGAATACCAGCCGTATATTTGTTTCACGTTAATGCTTAGAATCAGCTATACGTGCTGAACAAACAGCATTGAAAGGTGTCGTTACGTGATGAGGTGTCTCACTTTGGTTGAAATATGAGGGACATTGGCATTCTTACCAGCTCTTTGGAACACAAATAACACTTGAAGGCCATCTGTCCAAATAAACCGTTTGGTGTTTAGCCATCGCAGATTCTGAAAATATGGAGAAAACATCACTCTTGACTTTGCTCTCAAGCATTGCTTTTAATCACACAATACAAAGACCAGATGTGGAATGAGCAGATAGTCGGAGTCACTGAAACATTTTGAATGCTAACGTTGTTTTGCATTCAAACGCAAGGCTTGATGAATACAACAAAGTGGTTGAAACCAATTTATAGTTTGGCAGATGCTGATCAGATTGAATGCCGATGCAAGGTTTGGACTAAATTACATGTGAATACATGATTGCTGTTGTGGCCAAACAACTTGCATTTTTCTGGTTTTGAGGTTTACAGACAACATTCATAGGTGGCTTAGTCTCAAGCCTGTTCAAGAAAAAAACACATTGTCTGGTCTCCAATGGTAACCGATGCAATACAGCAAAGTTGATGAACTCATATTAACCCAAACCCTGTGTCACAAACTGTGCCTTCCCTTAGGTACAATCTTTTCACTGCACTTTTAGAATAGAGCGCGAAAGCATTTTTTAATTGGTAGGCCTACTGGTTTGAAAGTTCATGTTAGCAGTATCATATTTTTGCAAAATACCTGCTCCCACTCACCATGAGCCAGGAATGGAGTATTACACTGAAGGTCAAATAGAGTGCAGAAAGCATTAGCAAAGCTCTAAATCTCTCCAACAATATGGCTACCAGGCCGACCTGGAACACGTAGGTGTTAAACAGCATCAAGAGAATGATGATGAGGTTGAACAAGATGGCAATGTCCTGAATTCTATAAATGAAAGACAAGGAAAGAAGGGAGTAGATATTTTATAACATGGAAGGGCTTTGTCATTATCAGATGGGTACAACAATTTTCGTTCTGGAATCATCTCTAGCGTGTTTCACTGCACTGTTGGACTTACACAAAAAGTACCAGTTGGACAGCTTGTACATCTCGAAGTAGCTCACTGAATGAGTTGACAAACAGGTCGAAGGAGAGCAGGCTGAGCTGAATAAGCAACACCAATGAGTAGTTGCTGGGTTGGAGCTTCTCCGTTCCACAGGCTGGGCGCCCGGGCGGATTCTGATTCCACAATGGATCCAAGGCTGCACTGATCTCTATGTACAAACAACAATCTGTAATCGGACCTCGTGGTGGTTTGAGAGGCGCATTGAGACCTTCCCTTGGTTGGTAATGGGGTCACTTTGTTGGATGAACTGTCTGGAATAGACTGCTGACATGTCAAGGATGACACTGGGAGTATCGCATCAGTTCAGGCGGTGTGGTGGTGGTGGTGAAGCCTCCAGTAATGGCAAACTTCTACTAGTTTTCATTTTTTATTTGTATTTTTTTAATAATTCTTCATATAGAACGTGGAGAGACATCTGCAGCCAAATGCGGGTCCTGTGCAAAATGACACATGGGAGACACATTTGTATTCTACTTGTGAGTGTCATGCTGCAAATCATATTTACTGCATAGTGCAAATGTCATTCTCTTACAGATTTGCATTTATTCATGAGCTGTCCTGAATTTGATTGGAAAATTCACACGCGGACACGCACGCACAGATTGAGTCTGTGTCCTTCCAAACTGTCACACAGGAAAGAGGGAGAGAGAAAGATGACTGTTTCTGGCTACATTAGTCGATAATCAAGACTTTTTTTTTCTTTTCTGATTGATATAAAAATGATTTATTAGATATAAACACATAACGGGGTAGGACTAGATACGTTTTTTACTTCTTCCTACTCCCTTGAACATAATAACTGTTGAATGAAGATTGATTTCTTTCTTTTTACTTTTTTTATCTACCTTATTTTCTGTCAAATTATTACTGTATATATGTTTTATGTTCAATAAACAAACAAACAAACAAACTTTCAATAAAGGACCCAGTACTGGGTGAAAAATGTGTCTGTGTGGGGGGTTTGATGACATTTCATGACGTCTGTCAATACAATCTGAATACATCAACTGCTAAGTCAGATGCGGTTGACGGCGATAAATTAGAGGCCGAAATACAACTTTCTAATCATGTCGTGTGAAGGACCCAACATTTCTTTGAAAGATATCTGCTGATTTATGTTCTGTCAGCTTCTTTGCAAAACGAACAGCAACATTAATAAACTGTTTAGTATGATCTTGCGTGACCTTACATCTGGACCTAATCTTGACCAGAACACATTTACAGCAGTTTATAAACAAGAATAATAAAAGGTCTTTAACTAAAGCATCACGCAAATGTGCAAAGCAATTTCAAAGAAAAGTGAGCTTTAAATTTTGAAGACATTTCAAAAGACCTATTTTGTTTGAACATATTCCATGCAGTCTTGCGATTGCGCTTTCCTTTTGTTGACAGCTGATGTTTGTAAAAATGTGATTGCTTTAATGTCTGATAGATCCAACCGAAATAAAATACCTCTAATACACATAGCTACATATGAGTCATATTCCACTAAAAGCCCCACTGACAATTAAACTGAAAGACACGAGCAGATGGATGAATGAAAATTGTTTATCTGAATGCATTCGTCGAACGCTCCCTTGTACGAAGATTTTAAATATTCCATAAAGAAAAGATAACACATGAGTATAGATGTACTTACATCCGTTAAAAGAATAACAGTCCCAATTCATCACCATCTGCCATCTGAAAAAACAGGTCCACTTTTCACTGTAGTTGCTGCCTCTGGGATCATATGTGAGGTCTTATGCATACGTTTCTCAGACCTCTCTGTATCCTCTGAGCCAGGATGAATGCATGACAGTCTCCCAACCGACACCTGGTGTATCCTCTTTTCGACCTATGAGGCCCATCCAGGAAATGTATTAATAGCTTGGCACAGCCATAACAGGTGTGCGGGAGATTAGGCCTCCTCTTCAACACAGAACAACAACCTAGAGACCAAATAGTGACTAATGGAGAAGAACAGAGGTTAGCGGTATGCATGTCCATAAACAATTTGATGAAAAATATGACTACAGGAAGTGAGGAAGGGCCCTGCAGATAAAAGGGGTAGAAATGCTCAATTTTAAATGTGACAACACTTAAATTTATTCATAACGTCATCCAGTTTATCCTTAATCTCATCATTTTTTTCTAACTGGTGTGTGTGTGTGTGTGTGTGTCAGCACATAAGTATTCTTGTGATTACTATTTAAAAAATCTGTGGTCTCTGTGATGGAGCATGTAGCTGTGGTTGAGCTGACAATTTAGTACTTTCCCAACTAATGTTTTAGAATTCCCAGATATTTTGCCGTTATTGAGATTATATTCTTTATGACGATCCTCTAAATCTAAATGGCAACACTAACACAAATGTGTATGTTTACCTGTGATATAACATGCCCTGCTCCAAAACACAGGGCATACTAAGTGATAAGATCAGATGGATGTTTTAGCAAATGTTTTATTTGTTCCGTTTTGCACTAAGTGGATAAAATGCAAACAATTTTGAAGGTCACCACTTTAAATACAGATTCACCTCAGTAATGACTAAATAATGTAGATGGAATGGTAAAATGATTTTTAAATGTGTTTATTTTATTGTGAAATGTTTATTTTTAAATTTTCAATGTGATTTTTTAAGTGGTATGTACCCGCCCTTTGTATTACATTTAAAGTGCATAACATGGACAGATTTATGACCGCTCACAATAATAATACTGGATACTGTCTAATGGGGTCACCAACCTTTTCGAAATGGAGTGCTATTGCATGAGGTACTGATGTGAAGAGCTACCAGACAGTTTATATCCATCTATTTTCTCTGTGAAGAATCTTCACATACATGAATATAGCTATAGATGAATATAAGCTGTCTTCACTGAATACACCGTTGATGTCCATTATGTCACACAGAAATTAGTCATGACAGTCGTGAAACTGATAAGTATTCAAAGCTTTATTGCATTTTGTACTGTACCTTTATTAAAATCTCAGCAAAAGTGTTTACATTTTCAAACGATCACTGAACTTTTACAAGAGCAACTTCAAGGAAATCACAAAGTGCCACTACTGACGAGCTACATTAGAAAAGGCCAAGGGCTAGTCAAGTGGTCCTTGACCTTCTACTACTATTTGGTGACCAAATTCAAAATGCCACATGGAAGTGGATGAGGCGAGCAGCTTGAAGAAAAACATTGCCATCCAGTGGTGAGTAAGGTTGACTACAGTATACAATTCTGCATGGACCGTTCAAGTTTGCTCCTGCTTCAGTTGTCACAATAGTTTGTCATAATTAGTACACTCTCATGCACTTCTACACAACTCAAAACTACGATCACAAAATTAAATACTGCTAAATAAGACCGAACAACCATTATGCACAGTATTGAGACATCCTTACAGGCTCCTTTTGGAAATTCTTCGAGGTTCAAGTAAAAATTTAAGTGAAGTTGCTATGTAACTTCTGCTTATCGTGCATTTTGGGGGTAGTCTTCTTATTTCGTGAACATGTTCTGAGCAGTTTGTTTACATTTTAATGTTACAAAAAAGGAACATAATGCTGATTGCTGAGTTTGAAATCCGTGGGCCTGAGCTAGCCTAATGACGTAGCCCCGGGGCAGGAAAAAGACGCACTCTGTCCGGGAAGGTTTCCTGGGGTGGAGCTTGTGTGCTTCGAGTTTTTGTTCACTGAACAGACTTGTGAAACAAAAGGGCCAAGTAGGGGACAAAAAAAAAAAAAAAAAAAAACGAAACCGGAAACATTTCGAATTCGTGTGTACATTTCAAACTTTTGTCTGGACTGCAGTCATAGATAACAGGTGAGTGAACGCGAATCTTACTCGTTTTACCTCAAACGGGATATGACTATTCTCGATTCTCAACCTTTGCAGAAATGCCGTCCTTTCGCCCTCTAATGACACATATAATGTCTGTAACAATTTATAGTTAACATACTTATATTTGCCCCGCAGGCGATGTATACTTGAAAAATGAACATATATTGTTTAGCTCTAAATACCGTAACACCACTGGCACTAGCTCCGTGATGTGCGCCCGTTAGGGGTTTAGCTAAGATTTCTTGTCGTTTATAGTTTAAAACCCAACTGCAGTCAATATTCATTCGAAAGACAAAATAATAATACAACATAATATCATCTCACACTATTTTAAAGTCTAGAGGAGACGTCAGGACTGTACCATTCAACAAGTGGGACGTTCAGGTGAGGCTCAAACCATATTAAGTGTGAGTTGAAATAAATCATTGTTAACAACCTAGTAAGTAATCCTCAGAACAGGGAATGACCCAGATGCTCCCCGAGGACTATTATTGGGTAGAAATAAGAGCAATTTCTACGATACACACATCTCCGGTCATCACACAATGTCAATGAGGATACAAGACATCGATGAAAACATTGTGCATTTATAAAGGTGTGGATGTTCAATAGGATGCAGTGCAGTTCTACACCACTGCAAATTCAAAACACACCAATAAACATTTTTAGATTAATACCTACAGTATATGACAGTGTTTTATCAAAATTTTGAGCATTATCTTTGCTTATTTTGAGGTACTGTACTTATCGAATCATATATTGTTCATGTGTACTTAATTCTGTATGATGAACTGATACTCGAAAACTGATGACTTTTGATTGTATGTTGTCATGTGGGATCAACCTAGTTTTTTTTTCTAACCAAAAGTGTGTGGAGTCTGTCGACAGGAAATATTCATTAAGATGGATACAAGGATGTCAGGTGGACAAAATGTAACTGCCCAACAAGAACCATAACCTATGTACTGAGTGTGTATAAAACTCAAAGCGGTGACAAGACTCTTTTTAACTGGTTCCTTATTTTAGACATAGGGTAATGGTTTTGTCAGGGCTGACACTGATTATTAGTAGTTGAGAGACTGATAACTGATATTTGGAGCCAATGTCAGTTTTCACAAAAATATTACAATATGTAATTTTTAATAATACAAACTCCATCACTTAACTTTGTCGACATATTTTTAAGCATGTTTCTTAAACAACTTTTCAGATTATTATTTGTCTTCTTTTTATTTGGGGCAATAGCCATCTTTGTTTTAAAATTCTAACAAAAAGTACTGGGATATCCTACATCCTTTAAAAAAAGCCAATAAGACTTTAAAAACATGAATACTCCCAGTATTTGGGTTCTAAAAGGGTTATTGACTGCATGTAAAATGTAAAAGTCACTGTTAGTACAGTATTAGAGTTCAAGATTTGCAATACAAATCACCTGCTTTTTTCCACAATAAAGATTTTACAGGACCTGTGAGAAACAAACGAAATACATTGCTTTCTTTACCCGACTGTATTGTCTTTGAAGTAATTGCAAACCCCCCCCCAAATCAATAAAGAAAACATTAGCGCTTGTTTGAATTTAATTTCCAGGCACATGCAAACAGATGGTCGACAGATTCACTATTGTGCTCTATGTGAATTGATAAGCACCATTTGTAGGAAGAGGGAGGGGAAGAGAGACAATAAGAGGCAGTTAGGCAAGTCTGAGCTTGACTAGGGAATCAGCAAATACAAGGTGCAGTGAGGTTAAAAATGGTGTTAGCCAACAGGGTTCTTCCGTAATGGGCTTCACCATTCAGGTCCTGCCGTTCCAAAGGCCTCCTGTATTTTAGGTTTGGCAATGTCATAGAGTCATGACACGCTCAAGACATGAATTGTGAGCTGGTATTATTCAAACTAAGGTGGTAAACACCATGGAAAAGCCCCATGACCTTGTACCGAATGCTTACTCATGAATCTCTGTGTACACATAGAATAAAGCAATCGGTATAACTGAGTCACTACAGATCTCCTATTCCTCCATGCAAACGGCAGCAGCTGTGCAACCGCTCATTATGCTAAGTGTACTTGCATTCTCTTTTGTTCCCTTTTTTCAAACAATATAATATTGAAAAATTTATCATATATTTTCAGACGATGCATGCTGTGCTGTATATAAAATGTAAATGGCAATGAAATGCTAGTAGTGTTGTTCGTCGTTCGCTGCCACAGCGAGCATTTCAAATGTTTTTATTCATGAAAGAAGCCTCAAATGCTTAACATCCTCATTTATTATGTGTTTTGTTTATTGTTCAGCATGGGTGCACGTGAAGAGAAGAAAGAAACATGTGGAACCATCTGCCTGAAATACCTTCTGATCACATTCAATGTCCTCTTTTGGGTAAGTCTCCATTCAATAAGAGTTATGCAATATATTTCTGCACAGTTACATTTTTCAGGTTTAAATACCCAACTTTGATAGTCCAATCATTTTATTTTACCCAATTATTTGACAATTTTGTGGCAAACTTTCCATGTGTTGACCTACTTAATACACATATTAATCATACCATATTGGAGCCTTTCATAGTGTATTTTAAGAAAATCATTGCCAGTTCCATCTTAGAAAATCAATGCAAACAGCCCATTCGTGTGGCAGAAAAAAAGGATCATTCAAAGCCAAATTTGAGGTTTTGTGTTCAAGCTTTCCTAGGAAACATATCTTGGAATCATATCTGAATTAAAAATGGTGCATCAGTTGGCAAGTTATACTTTGTAATACTACTACGACTACAGTACTACAACTACTACTACTACTACTACTACTGCTACTACTTCTACTACTAATAATAATAATAATGATAATAGTACTAATAATAATAATTTGGTCATCTATATCAATATTTGTCACTACACTCTGTGAAAGTGTCTCATCCGGCATGCCAGAACATTCAAAAATATTTCATTTGTTCTCCATGTCATCACAAATGGTGTATAAATTGTTGCTAAAGAACAGTATATGCCCTTTAAGGATTGGATAAATGAAAGTTTAACTGTACATTGTTTATGTGACAAAGTACTGTACAATAACTGTACATTTACTGAAATCTCTTGACAAACGACCAGTGTCAGAGCTACGACAGTACCTCGTGTCACCACGTGGGGGTGCTGGCCACTTAATTTCAAGGCTCTCAAAGGTATTTGTGTGTTGTTGTGGTTTGTTTTTTTTAAAAAACAAGTAAATCAAAATTAATAATGACCGATTGGTTAGAATAAGAATAATATAGATCTCAGGATATGGATCTTTTATTTATTTATTCATTTATTTTAGTAGATCTTAATTTGTGGTTGAACGTTTTTTCAGGATGAGATTGCGTTGTTGACATCAGTAACAACCATTTGTGATAGCAATATAAATGTAAAAAAACCCAAACACAATCTGGAAGACAGTCAAGTCAGCCATTGCTCCGCGATATGCTGCCGGGAACAACTGCAGAGTAAAAGCTTACCAAGTCCATCCATCCATCCATCATCTACCGCTTATCCGGGGCCGGGTCGCGGGGGCAACAGCTTTAGCAGGGAAGCCCAGACTTCCCTCTCCCTAGCTACTTCTTCCAGCTCTCCCCGGGGGATCCCGAGACGTTCCCAGGCCAGCTGGGTGACATAGTCTCTCCAGCGTGTCCTGGGTCTCCTCCCGGTGGGACATGCCCGGAACACCTCACCAGGGAGGCGCTCAGGAGGCATCCGAATCAGATGCCCAAGCCACCTCATCTGGCTCCTCTCGATGTGGAGGAGAAGCGGCTCGACTCTGAGCCCCTCCCGGATGACCGAGCTTCTCACCTTATCTCTAAGGGAGAGCCCGGACACCCTGCGGAGAAAACTCATTTCGGCCGCTTGTAACCGGGATCTCGTTCTTTCGGTCACGACCCATAGCTCGTGACCATAGATGAGGGTTGGAACGTAGATCGACCGGTAAATTGAGAGCTTCGCCCTTTGGCTCAGCTCCTTCTTCACCACGACAGACCGATACAACGTCCGCATCACAGCAGACGCTGCACCGATCCGCCTGTCGATCTCTCGCTCCCTCCTGCCCCCACTCGTGAACAAGACCCCAAGATACTTGAACTCCTCCACTTGGGGCAAGATCTCCTCCCCGACCCGGAGGGGGCACTCCACCCTTTTCCGACTGAGGACCATGGTTTCAGATTTGGAGGTGCTGATCTTCATCCCAGCCGCTTCACACTCGGCTGCGAAACGCTCCAGTGAGAGTTGGAGAGCCCTGTTTGAAGGAGCCAACAGCACCACATCATCTGCAAAAAGCAGGGATGCAATACTGAGGCCCCCAAAACGGACCCCCTCAACGCTTCGGCTGCGCCTAGAAATTCTGTCCATAAAAGTTATGAACAGAATCGGCGACAAAGGGCAGCCTTGGCGGAGTCCTACCCCCACTGGAAACGATTCCGACTTACTGCCGGCAATGCGGACCAAACTCTGACATCGGTGGTATAGTGACCGAACCGCCCGTATCGGGGGGCTCGGTACCCCATACCCACGAAGCACCCCCCACAGAACTCCCCGAGGGACACGGTCAAACGCCTTCTCCAAGTCCACAAAACACATGTAGACTGGTTGGGCGAATTCCCACATACCCTCGAGGACCCTGCTAAGGGTGTTGAGCTGGTCCACTGTTCCACGGCCGGGACGAAAACCACACTGCTCCTCCTCAAGTCATTGATGTATATATATCAATTAGTAAGGTAAAGTTTATTTAAAAGTTGGCCTTCTCACCGCATTGGCGGCGTGTTACCGTCATGCTTTGCATGAACAAGTTGCTGCTGTTAACTTGACTTGTTCTTCCTGACAGTGTACACATAAATAAAGGGGTACTTGAAGCAAAATTAAATACTTAAGAGTATCTATCTATTTATTTATTTAAAAAATTGGGGGGGGGGGTAAATTCTTGTTTTTTGTTTTTTTTTTTAACGTGGGGGTGGGGGGTAAAAAGGTACCCAAATTACTTGGACTTGTTTCAGCCCTAAAATGAAAATAAATCTTTCACAGTGGCAGTGACTGTCTATCGTTTCTGTCACCCTAATTCCACAGCATGAGTGTTGACATGAATCCTGAGTATCTCAGTTCACACTCATTCATTTGTTGACTTTCAGAAGTGTCAGACGCCTCCTCCTCTCGAGATCTGACTCATGTTGTGTTCTTCTCTCAGCTTGCTGGGGGTGTTGTGATGGCTGTGGGTGTTTGGACTTTGGTTGAAAAGAGCGACTACATCAGCCTTCTCCCCTCTATGACATATGCTGCCTCTGCCTACATACTGGTCCTCGCTGGAGCTATTGTCATGGTAACAGGCGTTCTGGGATGCTGTGCCACCTTCAAGGAGCAGAGAAGGCTACTGCGAGTGGTAAGAGACTGCACACTGTGCACTTGTATTGAACATCCACACGACAACCAACATGACAGCAGTCTGCATATGAACCACCAAATGGAAAATGGTGTTTAGGACAAGGCAATCATTTGGTATCACTATAAATCGCAAAAAAACCCTTGAGCTATCGCAGTAGAAAGTACACTCAATATAACATCAATTAAAATATAATCAGGACTCAGACCCCTGGCATTCTGCATGCTTAAGGCAGGGACATTAGATTTGCGCCACAATTACAAGCACCTAAGAGGAAATTTGGGGCACCAAAGTGTGCTTTGAATGCGCAAGAATAATTTGTATGAATCACGTGCACCAAGGCAGCAAAGAAGTGTTGCTGAACCACAGAAAAATAAGTGTGGGCTTGCATATGTGAGCGTGTCTGTAGCATCTGTTCGCTAGAGGTTGACAGGAGTCCCACGGGATTCTCACTGGATGGGTGTGAACTTTATCTTTCATCACAGGATTGGGGACGGTATGGGACAAAAAGTTCACAGACGCAGGATTACCCAGTCGAAAAAAAAGCTTGGACAGATGCGCAGCCATTTTTAATGTAGCTGACCTCTAAAATGGGAGTGATACGGGAATGGGAGTCATTCTGAACGGGAGCAGGATGGGAGTAGCAGTTGTTGCTTACCAAGGAGGCTGAGGAGAGTGATCCCTCTGTAGTTGAAATACACCCCCTGGTCCCCCTTCTTAAAAAGAGGGATCACCATCCCAGTCTGCCAGTCAAGAGGCACTCTCCCTGATGATCACGCTATGTTGCAGAGGCGTGTCAACCAGGACAGCCCCACAACATCCAAAGCGTTGAGGAACCTCTGGTGGATCTCATCCACCTCCAGGGCTTTTCCACCGAGGAGCTTTTTAACCACCTCTGTGACTTCAAGCCCAGAGATAGGAGAGTCCACCTCAGAGTCCCCAGACTCTGCTTCCTCTAAGGAAGGCATGATGGTGGAGTTGAGGAGGTCTTCGGAAGTATTTTGCCCACCAACTCACAATGTCCCGAGTCGAGGTCAGCAGTGCCCCATCCCCACTATACACAGTGTTAATGGTGCACTGCTACCCCCTCCTGAAACGTCGGATGGTGGACCAGAATTTGGTCGAAGCCGATCGGAAGTCAGCTTCCATGGCCTCATCGAACTCTTCCACACTTTTGCCTCGGCGACCCCGGAAGCTGCGTTCCGCTTGGCTAGCCGATACCCATTAGATGCCTCTTGAGTCCCACAAGCCATAAAGGCCCGATAGGACTCCTCCTTCAGCTTGATGGCATCCCTTACTGCCGGTGTCCATCAGTGAGTTTGGGGGTTGCCGCCACGACAGGCACCGACCACCATACGGCCACAACTCCGCTCAATGCCTCAAAAATAGAGGCATGGAACATGGTCCACTTGGACTCAATGTCCGCCGCCTTCACAGAACGTAGGAAAAGCTCTTCCAGAGGTGGGAGTTGAAACTCCTTCTGAATAGAGGATTCTGCCAGACGCTCCCAAAAAACCCTCACAATATGCTTGGGTCTGCCAGGTCGGTTCGACATCTTCTCCCACCATCGGAGCCAACTCGCCACCAGGTGGTGATCGATTGACAGCTCTGCCCCTCTCTTCACCAGTCTCTTTCCCTGCAAGAGAGGATACATTCTTTGTCCCTAGCGCTCGCTTCTGTAGCCAGGGATCGGGCCGCCAATGTCCCCACCGCCCAGCTCGCTTTGCACTCAACCCCTTTGGCCCCTCCCATAGGTGGTGAGCACATAGGAAGGGGAGATCCACGTTGACTCTTGGAGCTGAGCCCAGTCGGGCCCCATGAGTGTAGGCCGGGCCACCAGACGCTCGCTCACGAGACCCACCTCCAGGCCACGTGCGGGCAACGGAAAATGCCATCCAATTTTTTCATCCATTACAAAGGGTCTATGAGACGTGCTTCGTCTGATCCCTCGCCTCAGATCTGTTTGCCAGGGGTGACCCTGCCAAGGGCATAATGCCCCATACAACTTAGCTCCTAGGATCACTGGGACACACAAACCCCTCCACCACGGTAAGGTGATGGCTCATGGAGGGGAATATTTGTCCCCCCCAAAAAAAGAAAAAACAAAAGCGTGTCCATCATTTTGAAAATAAATATCTTGTCTTAGTAGTGAATTGTATTGTTGGCATCAGACCAAGAAAAGTGATGGAATTTTCCCTAACATCGGTCTGATACTTGTCTTTCTGATGCTTTTCATGCATCCCTTAAGTCAGGGGTGTCAAACTCAGGTCCTGGAGGGCCGCTGTCCTGCATGTTTTCCATCTCTCCCTATTGCAACGCACTTGATTCAAATGAACAGGTTCAATGTCAGGCTTCTGCAGAGCTTGCTGATGATCTGATCATAATAATAATAAATAATAATTAAAAAAAATTATTTTTTAAAGTGTTTAGTCTTTATCAACTTTGCTGAGCCGACCACAGTGTTAATATCTGTCATGACCGAATAGATTGACTATGAACACAATACTTTTTGCATGTTGCCTTGCCAAGGGACCTATGTGTCTAACACGAAATGATTTTGTTGTTGTTGTTTTTTTTTTAATGGTTTTGCACAACTTAAAATTGATTTCTAAGTGGTATACTAATTCCGCATTATCTCTGGCCTTATGCTTTTTTTAAACCAGCCAAAACAAACAGGGAATCCCTGTTGGCTGACAAATTTAAATGGCTACCTGAAATGGAATTTGGTTTAGAGGAAAACATCACTAAAGGGACTTTGTTGTGTAAACAGTAGCATAAGTCCCCTAAGCTGTTCTGATGATGTGATTTCTTACAACTGTTGGGTTGTGTCAGTGGTTATCTTGTGTATTTTCAAATGCCCCTAGCTTCCTGAAGACCAAAGATTAGGCCGATGAATCACAGTGACGGAATGAACTTGTTGCCAAGGAGAGATGCTGTTGAGATCTTTAAAGAGGGCAAAAAAAAAAAAGCAGGAAAGAGGCTGATTCATGAGGCTCCTTCCTGTATTTGCTGGGGGTATGCACTCTGCCTTTCCTAGGACTACATAAGCAGCAGCAGTCATTGTTGATATGCGCTTCTGTTATCAACATGTCACAGGTTTGAAACGTAACAAGCTGACTCTTGTCACTTTACTGCTGTGAGGCTATGAAAAGATAGTTTCTTTCAAATGAAAGAGGAAGAACAAAGGCTAATTTATCCCCTTGACCCACAGAAAGAAGGATGTGCTATGTGTCAGCAGATTCACAAATCATTCAGTGTAATCATTAGGGGAGAGGAGGAACTATTGTTGTCTACATTTGCTTCTTGCAAAGACTGCAAACTCTTGTTAGAGCTCTGTTGTTAATTTGAGGTTACTCAATAGGTACCATGTATCATAATTAGTTGTCTTGATTGTTCGGGCTGTTTTCCTACAGCTCTCCTGGGGGAAGGAAGCAATACCTCATCTGTAAGGACTTTTGGAAACTCAGCTGGCAAAACATTGCTACAATGTGTTGGTGAAATGCTAAACTGTATGCTGACTGCATCATGACGCCTCTCGTTGTGTGGTCTGCTCCTGTGTGTGCAGTGTGTAACATATTTCTGTCATATAGCAGAGTATAAATTGAATTTCCTCAAGTGATTATCATCACTATAATACATTTTAAAAAGTAAGGCCTTCGATTGATAGAGCTGCATGCTGAAGAAAAGGTGAATGGGAGCTCAGATTCATAGTTCACAATTCAGCATGTATTGTATTGTATTGTATTATTGTTAGGTTGCTTAGTTTACAGCCCTATTTGCGCTGCAGACTGATTCATGACTTGTTTTCAAAGATGACGCTCAGAAGACTGACATATTTTATACGTATCACATTTCTCTCAAAAAATCACGTGCCATGAAGCAATACAGGTGTGTGCATCAGATAGTGCCTGTCCGTAGAAGCATGAGGTGAGCATGCTGCCTCTCCAGATTAGGCTCAAAAGGTGAAAACATCCATTCAGTTTCTATTCTGCTTGTTTTCATTAGGGGAATGGATCAATGATCTATCACATAAATCCATGATGTGCGACGTTCATATGCTGTGTGGTCTTCTTTTCAACCTATGGGATTTGCGTGCCAAACAATAATTGTATGTTTCCTCCGCCAATTCACCAATGCGTTTGAAGTGTGGTGAAACAGCTTTAGTCAATGCTTTAAAACACACAAAAAAAGGTAGACAAAACAAACCTAATGTCCAGATGTATCTGCTTCAGCCTCAGGAAAAGTCAGACCCACAAGGTAAGGAAGTTGAAATGCAGTCCTGTGAATCAGCCTGCTGAGTCATGTTGGCAGTAATTACACTGTAACCTTAAAATGCCTGCAAGATGATCATGACCAGTTCTCTGGAGTAGGACGCCTCTGCAGCCAACAAATTCTCTTACTCACTCGGTTGCATTTGTTGAGCTTGTTCTACAGTCTATGAGCAGTATCTTTCATTTTAATTTTTTTTCATGCTGTGCTTATTATTCCACACGCACCCATGCTCATCATGCACACGCATACATTCGCATTTCGCGCGCGCGCGCGCACACACACACACACACACACACACACACACACACACACACACACACACACACACACACACACTTATTCCCTGAATATGCATTGCTATATTACGTACCTTTTTTTTTTATCTGTTTCCAGTATTTTGTCCTGCTGCTGTTCATTTTCCTGTTGGAGATCCTGGCTGGTGTCCTGGCTTATATCTACTATCGACAGGTAATTGAAAACTGTAAAATCTCGTTTCATGATTTGACAATACACCTTCTTAAATTAAAAGTGGTTTGTTTTCATCCTTTGGGCTTTGCAATAGGGCTGTCACTAACAAATCGAATCGTTTACCCTATTAATTTGTATTTATTATTATTATTATTTTACTTTTTAGGCCTAGTTTGTAGTCATTCCTCATTTTTGATTAAAAATCTACATGTTGAAACTAATTATGTTGTCATGTTCATATGGCGATTTAGGCCAGATAAACACATAAAGGCGATTGGGCTTGCCCCAATTTGTCCAAAACTAGTCAGGCCCAACAATCTTAAATAATGAATGTGTTCAATATTTCTGACCAAAAATCGTCATGTGTGTGAGGGAAGCCGAGTTTTCCTGAGCTAGCTGACTCCGCAGACTGTGATGTGACAGAATGTAGCCAATCGAAGAAGCTCTCTGACTGATAAACAAGGAAACACTAAATCAAACAAAATTAATATCCTACCCGATGTTCATCCATACATTTTCTGAACTGCATACCACCCACTGTCCACTCGGCACGAGGCGGCCTTACCGATGTTGTTTTTTTTTTTTTGTAAAAGCGGGTTCCCCAGACAGCAGGAAGTATTTTCAAAAAGAAGTATTTTTTCCAACATTGTAACAACATTAGGATGTACTCGGAAGAGCTCAAGTTTCCAGTCCTCGTCACAACAACTTAGTTGAGGGCAGACATCGTGCTTACATCAGTATCTTCAAGGCAGGTGCTATTGATAGAACTGACAGTTCCTTGGGAGGATTGGATGGAGGAGGCGAATGAGCGGAAGCGGTCAAAGTACCAGGAGCCAGTTGAGCAATGGCAAAGAGGAGGCTGGAAGGCACGCTTGTGAGCCCACTGAAGTGTGCAAGGTGCTCACTTGGCAACACAGATGTAGAGAAAAGGAAGGCCATCAAGGCCACCTTGGAGGCATCAGAGAAATCCTCGAAATGACTCTGGATCAGGAAGAGCTATCTGTTGGACAATGCTACTGGTACACAAGCTGGGGTCTGATCTACCCTGGCTGGGTCACCCGAGGGAGGGGGTATGATGTTGGAAGACCCGGAACTCCGAAGAGCTCAGGCACATCACTGATGATGTGTCCCAGTGCATCCTCGGATATATCTCACACCAAGATTGAGAGAAGCCAAAATCGAAATCCTGATTGCATTTCGATTAATTGTCCACCCCGAGTACTTAGTGCCTTCGTTAAGCACTGTTTGCTTGAGCAACAGTTCCCCATGTTAATCTTGACATGCAGTCAGTAGTGCTGTCAGCGGAGCAGCTGCTGTATTATTTTAAAACGAGTCCATTGCGGGAAGGAAATGCCAGGCTTTTAAAAGACATAATTCAATTTTTTAAAAATGCATTCAATTGATGATACTGAAAAGGTAATCGTGTTGAAATTGTATTCACTGCTCCTTAAAAACAAACTAAAAAAAAAGACCTAAAGAGAACATGGTAATACTTCGCCCACTTGATGTTGAACAAACTGCTGTGCTTATTTGCTGTATTAAATGTGAAACAGAACTAAAGCTGACAGCTTTCGTCAGCACAGTTTGACATCAGGGTTCCTGGACATTTTTTTTCCCCCCATTGCATTCATGTTGCATTAAGTTGCACGATATTATTTTCCACCGGTATCACAGTGTGACGAGTCTGAAGGCCTCACTGTTTTTGTCGGTCTAGAAATGTGCTGCTCATTCTAAATTCCTTGTTTACAATACACACATTGGCTGCACACAATCAATCACTGAACTCTGCCAAGAGCGCCGTCTTCTTTATTCACTTTTTATGACTCTGACACGAAAAAAGTCAATTCTCATCTATGAAAACTAGTGAGGGCGGTAAAACATCTAAATCACTCACAGAAGTCTGTATGGCTCATTTGGCAAGCTACAGAGCATTGTTGAGTCATATTGCCGTCCTCTTTTCTGCTCAATTTATTTTTATGAGTGTTTGTAGAAAATAACAAAGGAGGATTTTATTGAATAAAAAAGGGAATATAATTAACCATCACAGCAACAAAAGTAGTGGTGCATGAATTAAACTCACAATATTACCTTCCAAAAACACTGCTTAGCTTTCCGTCAGTACAATGTACAGTATTCTGAAAGTAAATAACTGAGTACCTCCTAAAATTATTATTCATGTTTTTGGATCCTTTTCAATTAAATTGTAAATGAGGTCTGCTCTGCGATGCTGCTTGAAGAAGAAGCTTTGTCCTGTTCGTTATTTGGCTTTCTACAGACACGTAATGTCTTTTAGCGCTTCGTCCTATTGGAAGTATTGCTGCTTTGCATAAACCACACATGCCTGCACAAAGGCATTGTTTTACTCACCACCATCCATCATTGTCGAAGGTAATAGTACTGCAGCCGTAGCGATCCTATACAGGAGAGAGAAACAACGTGGGTGCATGTGGGTGACATTTCTAGCTTTATTTCTCTTCTCTTTTGCAACTGATAGCTGCACTCAGCACTTGATCTTATACTGGTGAAGATGCTTTCAGTTCTTTACCTCTCACTTAGAACAAAGTCTGAAAACAAACAAACAAATACAAGGTCAAATACGTGCCTCTCAAGCAGTCATCAGAAATGAAGTGATTCGTGCACATGTTGAGACATCTTTGACAAAAGAAAATCTGTATATGATGCACACGCAGAAGCAATTTGTTGCTCTGTGTTGCAGTACACGGCATAGAACACCAGAGGTCAGCACCTACTATTGGAACAAACTATGAGAATGACCGCACATGCTGGAGGAAAAGTTATTTGGGAGTATTCGGGTGATGCCATCGAGCAAGGACAAGGTTGATTTTTAGAAGGGGCACATGTAAACCCTTTGGTAATGCCTTGAAGTCCTCTTACTTTTAGATTGAATAGTGGGCCACAGGTGTTAGGTGAGGCTTGTGTAATGTCTCCGGTTTTCTTCTATGTCCTCCTTTCACTCGTTGACACATTGTTACGGAGGTAATCAATGTCTGGTCAGTTGCTCTGAGAAAGAGAAGGGAGAGATAGATAGAGAGAGAGAGAGAGAGCTTTATAAGTCAGGAGGATACATGTTTTAAAGAACTTGTTCCCCTGGACTTTGCAAAAGGCACACTTTCTGTGTTATTTTGTCCATTGTGAATCAGAACTAAATCAAGTCATTGTTAATATTGTGGCAGCCACCAAAAAAAAAGAGTCTGCGTTTCAATGACCTGCTTGCTGCACTGTAGGGGAAATAGCGCAAATAAATGTGAGTGTGCCACTTTTTATCTGCTCCTTGTTTCAGTTTTACTATTTATTATTGGACAAGTCCAATAAGCTTGAATTACACGCTGGTAAAATGCCAACACGACAGAGATAACCAATCACGGCAAGTCAAATGAGGTGTGTCGACTCTTTAATTGTTGTTTATACTTCACTTCCTCAAGCGTGAACAGGTGCTGAACCGCAAGCCGCTTCCTTTTTGCTGCTCTCTCTCCCGTCCCTCTAATCTCACTGTCCTCTATATTTCCTCCCCTCATTCATTGCCTTGATATTGCTGTCATGCTTTGATTTACAGTGGTTTCCCCACTGGCTTGTTGCCATAGAAACTGAGTCCCTCCAGACCTCCCTGCTCTGCCACTGAGCATTCTTGAGAACAAAACATACATACTGCCCCCGCCCCCCACACACACAGAGACAGACACACACACGCACACAGACCGTTACTACATCTCCATGTATTAGATCCTTTGTTCACAACATGTATCACAAATACAGCATATTAATCTCATCTGCACCAAAATTAAAAGTTGCAACTCATTTATTACCAGCTGTGGTCTGTGCTGGACTGTGATGAATCGTGTGGCTCAATTGTGAGTTGTGTGTACATTTATCTGTGTCTGTGGCTAGTTAAATGAGGAGCTGAAACAGAACCTGAGGGAGACCATGATCCAGAAGTATGAACAGAAGACTCATGAGCACGTTACCAGTGCTGTGGATAAACTGCAACAAGAGGTAACTATTTGCCTACCGGGGCCCTGAGCGCGAGCACAAACTTTAAGATCATTTTACAACCGGGGCTGGGGATAAAATTATCAATTAGTCAAATCAAATTGATTTTCCTTTTCACGTCCATTCATAAAACCATAAATCGATCCTTTTTCCCATGAAATCATTTGGTTTCTCGTATCATGCGAGATCTCGTCACAATGCGAGAGAAGTGTATTAAAACAGCACGGCAGAAGTATTGGTCATGATGGCCACTCTATTTACATAGCCTGCCCTGTGGTTGGACTTGATTTAAATGATTATTTATTGTTTTGATCAAGACATGTTCAATGAAACATGCATGATTAATGGAACTGCACTGGGTTCAATTCCTAAGATCAATACTCTTCTTTTTTCTACTGCACCAAGTTAGAGCCAGAAGTTTCTACTATTTGCAGCTTTGCTTTTTCTGAGAATGTCTTCCGTATGAAAGTAAAATTGGTACTGTGTAAAATCCTTCACCGAATTGCAAATCAATCGACCTGAATTGTGAATTGTAAACTGTATTGAATCGGGCCCTTGTGAATCAAATCAAATCGATTTTGGAAATCTGAATTGTTACCCTGCCCTATTTTACACCACAGTCGCAAGTAAAATCAACCTTTTAGTTTTATTGCCGGTATTGTATTTGGATTTATGCGTAAATTGGTGATAACATTTGTACTGAACTGGCATAAAAATGAAAAATAGTACTTTAGAATGTCTTCTTTGATTTCTTAGAATCAATCATTACCATTTGAGTGATGACAACCAATAATACGAAAACCGTATTTTTCCCACTCGCTCACTTGTCATGTGACGCGGTTATGTATGCATTTTTACTGCCAAGCTTCAACCCACCAATAGAGCTACCCATAGTCCCATCGCATTGGTGAATGACAACATCGCCTGTTCGTGTTTTTTATTGCTACATATAGCTGTTGCGGCTTGTAATTACTGTGAGCGTGTTCTGTCCGGAAATTACAGTACTCGTTTCTGTAAAATGTATTGAATTTTTCAAAGTAAATTCAGGGGCGCATGTCTTTCCCGTTATTAATCAAACTATATGAAAATGCCCCATATACAATGAATGGATGTATGGATGGATGCATGCGATTAATGGATTATTGGCCATGGGGGTTTTTGAGAGAAAATGGTCATATATCATTTGAAGATTTTGATTGTAGCAGCTCACTTTTTTTCGGTGGGTTTTGGAACATAATTGCTATCAGAAGTCAAGGTTTTTTTTCTTCCCCTTCATTTTCTCTCCTAATGTGCGATTATGTATTCTGTGTACGTCTCCCCATCAGTTCAAGTGCTGTGGGAGCAACAATTCATCCGACTGGGCGAAGAGTGTCTGGATCCGCTCCAGCGATGGAAATGGCCGGGTGGTTCCCGACAGCTGCTGTAAGACTCCATCTGAGCTGTGTGGACGTGGGGGGCACCCCTCCAACATCTACAAGGTTGAGGTGAGTCTTCGCCAGGTGCTGGTGTTCACAGTGCCATTAATAATCAAATAATCGTAAACATAACATGCGTTTGCACTCGCACTTTACTGTTTACAGCATGAGGACTTTTTCATTTGTCATGTAGGGTGGCTGTATCTCAAAACTGGAGAAATTTATCCAGGACCACCTCAAGATCATCGGAGCGGTGGGTGTTGGAATTGCATGTGTACAGGTATGCAAAAGCGTCACTTTTCCAAACACAAAATGAATGACTACATGGATTTACTTATTTATTTCCATCTCTGCGCATCGTTCAGATAATAGGGATGGTGTTTACGTGCTGCCTGTACTGCCGTCTCAAGTCTGAGCCATACTAAAGAAGCAGAGGAGACGGAGGAAGTCACCTCGTTGACATACTCAAATATCTCATCGCTTCTTTTCTTGCGGAGGGAGGTGAGGGATTAAATGATGCATCTGAGTTTGTCATAGCGGTCGGGTGGAAAAACAATTAAGGTTACAAGAAGTAATTAGACATTCAAATTAGAGTCTCAAAATTACAGCACTAAGAAAAAAACTGGAAGAGACAAAAAAAAGACCCCAACAACTGGTGGGATTATTGCCTCTGAATATTTAATTTGGTGAGGGATACCCTGTGTGGAAATTCAAGGTACGATACAATGATGTGAATGTTTTATAATGTTAGTGTGGTGGCTGGACTTGCCCGTTGAGAGAAATTCTTTTTGCCAGGAGCACCAGCTCCACGTTTTAACAAGCCCACTTGTCCAGTTGGAGCATCCCATTTCCATGTTAGCTGACCACTCATGCATTTGAAACGTGTTCCATGGTGACCTTTTCCTTTGTCAACACTAAGTTGTATCACTGTTTTTGACTTTGTAAATGTCTATTTTCTGGAGCACTCTTACCTGTGAGCTGTGACTGTAATTGAGCCCTTAGTGGTCAATGTGTCTTCATATAGCAACGTGCCACGGTTAGACCAGTCTTTTACCCCCACAGCGTGTTGGCAAGGACACTTTATCTGCCAGACTGACGGTACACTGACTGCACCTTCCTCACCAGCAAAACTGCACCATCATTGTAATAACACAATAGTGCCAGCATTTTAACACTTTATGTCTAGTCTAATGTGCAAGGCTGATGCGATACAATGAGTATTGCCTTCCAACATTCCTGAAGGGAAAGCGCAGATTTTATATTTTACTGTTTTTTTTTTGTCTACCACTGATACCAAAAATGACCTCTGTGCGCATCTACTGTGGCTTTGCCAAGCACCCTGACAAATCAATGATGTATGCAGATTGTCTTTTTAAGATTGATTTTAAGATATGATCAATATTATGGTTTTATACTATTTCAGAATCCAGTTTTGACATTCTTTTGCATCAATAACCTTGTTCCTCAAAAATTTCTGATCACAAATATGTCGTCTGTCTTAGCCAAGAATACATATCCATTTCATAAATATCCATCTGTTTCTTCAGTTTTTGTTGTCGTTGTTGTTTTTCCCCAAGTCGGAAGCTAGAAGCAGTTTATCCGGACAGAAGGGTCAATATCCTCCATCTAAAAAAACCCCAAAACAAAACAAAACCAAAATATGTCAATAATGTGCAGTGTAACAGTGACTTTTAAGTGTCCTTCACCTGTCAGTGGCAAAGTCGGACCACTCCCTTAACAAAACAAACTCGAAAATGTCTTTTGACCAGCTTGCCTGGAAGCAGTGGCCCCTACATGATTGTCACAGGCTTACAGGTACATTAGTGTATTAAACAATTCCCTAATGTCACTGTTCTGCGGGTCTGTCGGTTCATATTGTGAGTCATTCCCGTGAAGGCTGCCGCCCTACCGCAATACCTATATTCCACGACGGCCAATACTATGGCTTTATATTCGTATTGTGTTGTTGTGACCTCTTGTCATGCTAACAATGTTACTGCGGCTGCAGCAGTGCTTGGGTGCAAACACAGGGAGGCGGCAGCCTCCACACTTCCATCAACTCAACAGCTGGTGAGTGTGTGTTAAAAATGCCCGGCGGCTATTCAGGATTACCTCCCTTCCAATAGTTCCATTTCCTAGTAGAATCAGGAAATAAAATGGACCCTTACACATTCAAAATGATGTGAAAAGGGGCACATACATATTTGTGTGAAGAATTTGTTTGTCTGAAATTCAGCTTGTCTGAGTGCTTTATTACTCCCCTGTCGGAAATCAAATTACACCCTGTGCCTACAGTGGAAAAATTGGTTTCAACTGTGAAGTTTGAAAACTAAAACAAGGAAAATCTCGGTTGCTGTGCTCCGCAACAGTGGGGGAACACAACACACACAGCAAAATCCCAATTGTCCTTGCAGTTGACAAAACGAGCAGGCGTGTTTGTATTTCATGGCGGGAGGTCGCAGTTAATGTGCTCATCGTAGTGAACGTACTTCCACGCATGGCAATTTTATCAGGGCCCATCCAACAAGAAGACAGCCGTGGCACACAGGTTATCTGCCCTCCCTTTGACTTCATTTGTCATCTAATCGTGATGGCTTCGAATCAACATCGGAAGCCTTTGAACAACAAGTGTTCCCAAAGTAATGCTCCATGCTGATGAAAGCCATTGATCTCCCCCGTCTTCCTCACTGGGCAGGTGTGCACGACGCTGTCTGTTTACAGGCTGTCTTCTTTTCTGTGACAGCTAACACACTAGCTAACACAAGTGCTATGTTAATAATGCCGGCCTATGACGTTTCTAAAGTATCTTTCCAGTGCTGCCCATGCAGTTGTCTGTTGGCTGCACGTCATCTCCGGTATAAGAGGTATGCTATTTTCAGACAGGAGAGCCTTTTGCACCCTTTGCCTCCCCTTCGCTCTTTATTTTCCTGGAAGCTGATTAGATTTCTGCATCCCTGCACGACAAATAGCCAGCGGGAATCTTTGTGCGTCGCTCTTTGTGTATCGCTGGTGACAGGCTAAGCGAAGTCTAGATATTTGTTCCTCATCTGACCTATTGTCAAGGATAACACAACATACCTTTGCCTTTGATGTTGACATGAGGTTGAGTTTTAAAAACCTGACTGAGATCATGGACATTGGGTCTGATCGACTTCATAGCAGTTCCATTTCCATTTATTGCGAGACAGAACATTTGTTATATACAAGTGTGTCTTGAAAACAAAAGCTTAGACCTTATTTGTTGATAAATTCTCTCATCCTATTAGAAGTCATGTTTATAAAATAACTTGGTTGATCGATGAATTGACCGTGAATTCCCTTTCCACGACCTGATATACTGTATACTGTATCTCATTGGGATACATTCTAGTCGTCTGTGACCATGCAAATGTAATCAGTATACTCAGCTAAACATTTTGGGTGCTTCCAACTCTGTGGCTTGTTTGCATTCTGTACACATTGCAAGGTCAAAGAGATCCAGGACCTCAAGCCTATCAACATCAATGCAAAATTAATGACCTGTGACCTCACATTGTGAACAATTCCTATAAATAAACTGCAACGTCTTGTGGAAAGTTGAGTTGTTTTAACTATACACTTGCAATGGGGAGGCTACCGAGGTGGCCTGGGAGCACCTCGAAATTCCACTTTGGAAGAGCTGGACGAAGTGGCTGAAGTGATTGAACCTAAGTTAGCCGAGGACAATGGATGGATGAATGGACGGATGCATACATGAGAATATCCACTATCAGACGTTGATTTTGGTACATTTGTAATTCGGCTTAAGTATTGACATAATTAACAGCATGCTTGAGTTGCGTTCCTCAACTATTTTTCATTTGGCTGATGAGTGAATTACCCAGATATATAAACTGCTGTATTTAAGATTAGGGAGTCTTTCTTAACACAGTCTTGGTATTACAGCAGACCCCTCAGCTTGGAGAAGAGACGGAGACTCATGATTGATTGTCAATCAACATATGGTTGTGTGGGTTGTGCCGTGTTGGACTTATCGGGTACATCGGACACAACAATCATAAGCATGCTGATTTTCGTCATGTGTGGGTTTTCTCACATTAACTACTCACATACTCATTGGTCGGGTTGCTGTGGTTTTCATTCTGTAAACTCAGTGGCAATATTGCAGTTGAAAGCAAGATGAAGACAACTCATCGTGTGCATGCGCCACCTTATTCTACGTATGAACTGTTCTCTTAGTGCAGACGTCTCATTTTGATTCGCTGCCCTGGCCGTGTGACTGGATGACCTGTATAGTTGAGCAGAGAGCCAATAAATGTCATCGTGTGTCTGTAGATGGCAGCAAGACTCTTGGGCTATCTGTCTCAATAACATGGGGGGGGGGGGGGCTCTTCTGTTTTAGCTGTCAAGGGCCACCGATAGAATTGAAATTAATCTGATAATCCTCACGAAGAAAGACAACAATCCTGAAATAATTCTTTCATCATTGAAGAGCTTCTTACCATGTGCGAAGCACCTGTGCACAAATTCAAGCTTATATGATGTCTAAATGCGCATTTTGTATATCGGAATGGCCATAGCAGGCAGATATGAATTAATAGAGTGTGATTAACGCAGCCTCGAACACGTCTTCCATGACGGATTGAGCAGCAGAAGCTTGCTAAAAAAAAAATCTGCTCTCTCGCTTTATCCGCAAAGTATATTTCTGACTAATTCCACCGTATTTTACTTTTGAAGTAGTGACTTCATATTTGAATGTGCACTCCTCTCGACGTGTGAGCCAGTTGCTGAGGGAAATAAGAAAATGTTCGAGATGTGTATTAAAACCTGTCCCCGAGCTGCCTCTTGGCTTCAAGCCTTGCTTGTCAGTGGTATCTGCATATGTGCTGAAGAGGAGCCACTTTATTGCTGTATACGGCTCCGGTGTGCTGACAGGAGACTCTTATCCTCCCGCATGCAGATCCACACCACATCGCTCAGTTTGTCACTCACTTGTTCAGTCAGACTCACTTCAGCGCTCGCCGGCTCCCTGAAGCGTAGCGCTCAACATCTGGCCCTCCGTCGCCTTTCGGGTCATATCCGATTCAGGAGGATGCACGGGATTCTGGGTCCAGAGGTGTCTCGGACTTTCTAAAGATGGCCTGAGCAGATGGTCCTTCTTCAGGGTGAAGGTGTAGATCATGTTTGGTAAACCCACTTTTGGAATAAGCATGGACAAATGTATAAATAGGATGATAGTGGTGCAGAACACGGTAAGTGAGGAGTTAGCTCATCTGCCTCGGAGTTATGTCCGACCGATGCTTTTGCGGGTTTTCTGCCGGTACGCCATTGTTACAAAAACATTACTTTCAGTTCATTGGCAACCCCAAACTGTGCTTAGGTGAGAATGTCAATTGTTTTTTTATCTACTGAATACATTCCTGGACAGGTGACTGCGGGTGTTCCAGGCATGCTGCCGATTCTGATTATCCATTCTGATTATCCATCGCATCTGGTAACATCTAGATTGTTGATTGAGCAAAGGGACACCAGTGAAAAATGTATTTATATTCTGTTGAATGTCTCTTCTTCCATTTAGCAGATTATTGAGTTTATTGTGTTTATGACATCTAAGTTCCCCCTATTTGATAAGCCATAGCTGATTTTTACAAGTTCTTCATTTCTCTACATTCTAGCTCGGATGTGTCAAGTCGATGTTTATTGCAGGTCTCTTCGTAGTTATGGTTACCCTCCGTAGGCCTTTATGACTGAACCTGTAGTTGTATCATCAGCTTATCATTTTATGTTTCTCTTGGACTGTATTTCCTGTTTATTATATACCTGTGCAGTTTGACAACAAATTATTATTATTTTTGTTGTTGTTGTTTTTAGAAACATTGGCCAATATACATAAAAGGACTTGGTGGTTGAAAAATAAATAAATATTGTGTTATAAGTTAAAAACTGTGAAGAAAACTAGCAATTTTGGGACGTTTTTTTCTGATCCGATTTTTTTTTCTGCCAACATAATAGAAACGATGTTAAGCTAAGAATACAAAATAGACAAACTTTATTTCCTTAGCTGGGCCACAACATTTCAACAAATGAATGGACAAAAATAAAAAATAACCAGTTTTCAGAAACACAACACTACAAGAGGGTTTCCTTATACAGTGGACCATTCTTCTTATTAGTGTGAATCCTTGTTAGGGTTGAGCATGAGCTGGAGTTTATCCGAAGCTGATTTTGGGAGTGAGGTGGTCTACACCCTGTACTTATCTCACGATGGGTTTCCCTTCTGTTAAGTTATTTTATGTTATCATGTCCAAACAGTGACAAACAAAGTAACATAATTAAATACAGTTACTGTTCTGCAAATGCAAAATGTTTCTTTGCAGAAAACAGCGGCCAATTTGCATACTCCATCAGCTGGTCTAATTACGCCTGTGGGTTGTTTAAATCATAAATAATGATAGTGGCAGGGCTTTACTGAAACTGCTTCTTTGTGCCTTTACTCGATAGCTTTTGAAAGCCTTAATTACTGCAAGTGCACGTGATTTAGCCGATCGAAAAAACCGTGAAGGTCAATATTTCTGACACATTTGATCAGAGCTCCCTGTGGTGATTAACTCTGCATTAAAAGATTATAGAATGCGAACAATTAAAAGTTTAGGGCCGGCATTAGATTCAGCAAAAAGTGAAGAATTATCGCACACCTGATAATCAACTGCATTTACTGTCATGTATTAGTATTGTAACACCGGAGGAAACGGATTTATGATGTACTCTACATTTAATACCACCACCAAGCACAATTTATGTTTAATATAAAGATCCAGTGACAGCCTGCTGTCGTGTGTGTGTGTGTGTGTGTGTGTGTGTGTGTGTGTGTGTGTTTGTATTCATGACATCTCAGGACAATTTTATGATAACACACCTTCACAATGAGGACCTGTGGAAAAATGAGGACATTTTTCGCGTCCTCATATTTCCACGCAGTCTACACTACTCTAGAGCTCACGAGGATACTCCCACACCAAAAATAAGTGATGTCCTGAAAGAGCACAATTTTCAGAAATTGTGTGTTTAAGTGTGTTTAACTTTCGACTCACTTTTCATTTGGAAAACTAGTGGCCAACTTCGGTACCTTAACACACTTTTAACACACTTTCAGTGACGTCATTGTGCAGGACCTCATATGTCATCTTTTTCGGACTGACTCACACATTTTCCCCGCCCTCGTCCTGGTAAGTCACTTCAATTAGCAGTCACACAAAACCCAACATGTGAAGCAGCCAGACAATCCTACAGCCAGATATCTATTAAACTCTCTGAAACAAACACGACCACGCGTGGATGACCACCTGGTAAGCAATTCCTTTTCGTTTATCTTACTGTAACATAGACTTTGTTCAATATAACCGTGTTTAACAGTGCCCACCAAAGGTAATGTCATTCAATTAGACAGCTAGCTAGCTAGCTAGCTAGATCGTTAGCATGCTAATAAGCTTCCAGTAAAAGTAATGTGGACATGTCCTGCAGGCAAGGTTCTAGAAAACCTTTCTAAATCTTTGACAACACAGTCTGTGGAACTTGATTTTGGTGCCAAATGTTTATTTCAGTGCAGTATTTGTTTTATTTGATTGCAGTTAATTGAAATTAGTTAGTACAGGTAGCCTAATGAAAGTGGGCCATGCACTTCTAGCCTTTATGCTAAGTCTGGTGTATTTACACTGTTTATTCTTGTGTTGATTCAATTGTACACCGTTTCAATGAAAAAACAAACAAACGTTTGCAATGAAATTATAGCAGAATTCAGCTTTGTTGGTACATTTGGTCAAGACAATATTGTGTTACTCTATTTTAATTTTACATTGTTATCTGCCTGACAAATGATTTGCCCGAATCTATTAATCTGACCAGCAAATGTTTGATGAAATCAATTTTTGTATATTTGAGGAAGAAAATAATATTCCTTTGGCTCAGTACTTTCTGAGCCAAAATAAGTGCTGCCATTGTATTGTGCTTGCTTGTCTGGCTGACTTCTTCTCACTTTCCATTGTAGATGTTTACTGGTGGTGATAATGTCACAAAGAAGAGCCAGACTGAGCCCTGAATCTGAGGCTGCTCATTTTATTTTATCTGGAGTCGACAAGCCTTGTTTGAAAGCCCAGTGGATCAATGATTATAAAGGTATGCTATCAATCTACCTGCTATCTAATTCTTATGGCTACCACACGCACATGACAAGAGCTGCAACCAAAGCCTGTCACAGTGACAGATGTTATTCGCACATTGTATTTACCCCAAAAATATCACAATAAACAACAGCATGTTTTTTTTATGCCATTGATCATATTGGAGCAAAAATAATTGAAGTACTTTTTAAGAGAATGTTTAGCAGCCATTATCATTCAATTCTTGAGAATATTGTATTGCCATGTAGAACTAGGAATATCTTGAAATGAAAAAATAGAAATAGAAATTATTCGGCTTCTGTTAAAATATTGTGCTTCAACAAATATCACAATTCATAAAAAACGCATACTATCTGTAATAGTCGAGGAAAATTAGATGCCTTCAAACTTCCTTCACAATGCCTATTTCACCTGATTGAAGAAGGCTGTGGTAGCTGTTTGACAAATCCACATTTTTATCAGCAATTTGTACTGCCCATCAAAGGTCTCTACTTAGTTTAAAACTGAAAGAATGGTCACAGGAATTATGTATGTCATTATCATTATGACTATTATTGTTGATTGCTTAATTTTTATTTTAGTCATAATGTATCTTTTCTATGTGCAGTGGTGTATATTGCTCAGTGGGATTTCTGATTGGAGATCGGAGGTGTGAAACGCCAGGACAGCTTACAGAGAAATTAGATGAATCCTTTCCCTCCCACAATTGTTAGAGTTGCATTTGTATTTACAAAGAGAAAATAACAAAAATAGAAACGCACAGTTAATCAGATTAAAAAAAACATCCCATCCAACCATTTTCAAACCCATTTATACTAATACGGGCCTGGCTGTGCTGCAGCCGATCCCAGCTGTCTTCGGACAGTAGGCAGGGTACAACTTGAACTGGGTGCCAGCCAATCACAGGACACACAGACAAACCACCATTCACCCTCACAATCACACGAGGGACAATTTAGTGAGTTCAGTGAACCTACTACGTTGCATGTTTTTGGAATGTGGGAGGAAACCAAAGTAGTCGGAGAAAAGCCATGCAGCCATGGGGAGAACTCCACACAAGAAGGCACTGTGAGGCGGACGTGCCAACCAGTCGCACACTGTGCAGCCGCATTAGGTTGCCTGTGACCAAAATAAAAACTATGGTGGTAATGCATTACCAACATTGCTGCCCATACTTTTTTTGACCTTATTGCTCTTCTCTTTCTCTCCCTCAACCATATAATGCAGTTTGGAGTGGAATAGTATAGGAACTGAAATTAGGTTTCGAATGTTATCCATTGAGGAAAAATGGTACTTCACTTGACTTATGATGATCACTTTAGTCAAACTGTCGGTCAAACCGCTGGTATTTTTCTTTGCTATTCCATACATTCTGTTCAATTGAAGGCAAGCAATGTAAACAACTCTGATGTAAGGAGCCACATTATTTTGTGCTGATACAAATTGCTAAAGAAAATTATCAGCGATTCTGATAATTGTTTTTAGTTTTACATGGAATTATTTTGTTATCGTACCACTAAACATGTTTTTTCCCCTCTTTAAATTTTTATTTTTTGGTCTGCATGTATTTGTGAATATCTGATTAACTGCATTGTGTAAGCCTGATTTGGATTGTATTAATCAACATTTAAGTGTCAACTTTTCGTGTCCTAGGACGTGGTGTATTTACAAGTGAACCAATCGAAAAGGGGTTATTTGTGGTTGAGTACCGTGGAGAGTTAATCTCAAGTTATGAACGAGACAAGAGACAGAAAAAGTACACAGAGAAGCAAAATTGTTTCCTGTTTGATTTTGAATGGAAAGGAAGCACATGGTGGTAAGTCAAGATCTAGAAAAACATCATGTGGTTCTGTACAACATTGTAGTTTTACTGGAAAAACATTTCATGTTTCATTGTTCAATTTCAGCATTGATTCCTCCCATGAAGATGGTTCATTAGGTCGACTTGTCAATGATGCTCACAAAGGCCCAAACTGTAGAATGAAAAAGCTGACAATCCAGGATAAACCTCATCTTTGCTTGTTTGCAATTGAAAATATCGAAGCAGGGAATGAAATAACCTATGACTATGGAGATTCTCAGTGGGCATGGAGAGCACTGGTAAGTAATGCCTGAATATACACCTGTAGACAACCAGATCTAATAAGTAAATCATTATATTTCATAGGTGAGTGAAATATCATTTTCATCAACAGTTTATTACCTTTTAAAAGTTAACACAAGTGTCTGTTTTAGAGGATTATTTGACGTCAACAGAAATTCAAAGACAGGAACATGGACTCCACATTTTTCAGTCATTACATTGATTTAGTCTGAAAGAGTATGTTTCGGGTGTTGTCTTTATTATTTGAACTCAGTCGTGTCTGATGTCCTGAAATTGTTAGCTATCAGAGCTGTACAGTGGTAAGTACCATAAAGAGTACTGTACTACACAGTACTTGTGCTGTGAATGTGGTCACTGAAAAAAGTAGTTCAATTTATTCAAAAGTCATATAACTACGACATATTTCTGACACTCTATGGTTGGTATAATGTTGCTTTTCATGATTTCAGTCATGCCCTCATACTTCTTCAGTTACTGAAGAATACTTTTTAGAATATTTCTGATACTGTAATATTGCTATGTTGCAGACACCAGATGTTGGTATCCTGACTGAACCTTCTGGAGACCAAGAAGGGAGTGAGAGATCCACTTCATCCTTACAACAGGTGACTACGTCTTATCATTATATACCAGTTTTGAGTTTACAGCTTTCTTTGACAAACACAGGAGAAGTTATAAATCAGAAACGTGGCCTCTCCATGATTTCAGTCGTCATGTCCTCATATTTCTTTAGACCTGAAAAACCTGAGTGTGTTTCAGGTGACATGACTTTTGTCTTAACCTAACTCTGGAGAGCCTGTGTTCGAATGTCCCCATATTGCTGTTCCACAGAACTGAACAGTGTTAACTTTCTACAGTGTGGTATATTAATCCCAAACTCTCCTGTGAGCTATGTTCAATGAGAGATAATGTTTATTCATTTCTTAACTGGTCAGAATGAAGAATGCTGAATATTTTGACACCGTAATGTTGTTATGTTGCAGACACCAAGTGACAGGTACCTGACTGAACCCTCTGGAGACCAAGAATGGAATGAGAGATCCACTTCTTCCTTACAACAGGTTACTACTTCTTATCATGATATACTAGGTTTGAGTTTTCAGCTTTCTTTGACAAACACAGGAGAAGTTATAAATCAGAAACATGGACTCGCCATGATTTCAGTCGTCATGTCCTCATATTTCTTTAGACCTGAAAAACCTGAGTGTGTTTCAGGTGACATGACTTTTGTCTTAACCTAACTCTGGAGAGCCTGTGTTCGAATGTCCCCATATTGCTGTTCCACAGAACTGAACAGTGTTAACTTTCTACAGTGTGGTATATTAATCCCAAACTCTCCTGTGAGCTATGTTCAATGAGAAATAATGTTTATTCATTTCTTAATTGGTCAGAATGAAGAATGCTGAATATTTTGACACCGTAATGTTGTTATGTTGCAGATACCAAGTGACGGGATCCTGACTGAACCTTCTGGAGACCAAGAAGGGAGTGAGAGATCCGCTTCATCCTTACAACAGGTTACTACGTCTTATCATTATATACCAGTTTTGAGTTTACAGCTTTCTTTGACAAACGCAGGAGAAGTTATAAATCAGAAACGTGGACTCTCCATGATTTCAGTCGTCATGTCCTCATATTTCTTTAGACCTGAAAAACCTGAGTGTGTTTCAGGTGACATGACTTGTCTTAACCTAACTCTGGAGAGGTTGTGTCTGAATGTCCCCATATTGCTGTTCCACAGAGCTGAACAGTGTTAACTTTCTATAGTGTGGTACATTGATCCCAAACTCTCCTGTGAGCAATGTTCAATGAGAAATAATGTTTATTCATTTCTTAACTGGTCAGAATGAAGAATGCTGAATATTTTGACACCGTAATGTTGTTATGTTGCAGATACCAAGTGACGGGATCCTGACTGAACCTTCTGGAGACCAAGAAGGAAGTGAGAGATCCACTTCATCCTTACAACAGGTTACTACGTTTTATCATTACATACCAGTTTTGAGTTTACAGCTTTTTTTTGATAAACGCAGGAGAAGTTATAAATCAGAAACGTGGACTCTCCATGATTTCAGTCGTCATGTCCTCATATTTCTTTAGACCTGAAAAACCTGAGTGTGTTTCAGGTGACATGACTTTTGTCTTAATCTAACTCTGGAGAGCCTGTGTTCGAATGTCCCCATATTGCTGTTCCACAGAACTGAACAGTGTTAACTTTCTATAGTGTGGTATATTAATCCCAAACCCTCCTGTGAGCGATGTTCAATGAAAAACAATGTTTATTCATTTATTAACTAATCAGGATGAATAAATTAGAATATTTCTGACACTGCACTGTTGCTATGTTGCAGACACCAGGTGTTCGGATCCCGATGAAACCTTCTGAAGATCAAGAAAGGATTGGGAGATCCACTTCATCCTTACAACAGGTCATTGCATTTTATCATTATATACCAGTTTTGAGTTTACAGCTTTCTTTGACAAACAAAGGAGAAGTTATAAATCAGAAACATGGACTCTCCATGATTTCAGTCGTCATGTCCTCACATTTCTTTAGACCTGAAAAACCTCAGTGTGTTTCGGGTGACATGACTTTTGTCTGGACCTAACTCTGGAGAACCTGTGTTCAAATGTCCCCATATTGCTGTTCCACAGAGCTGAACAGTGTTAGTTTTCTATAGTGTGGTATATTAATCCCAAACCCTCCTGTGAGCGATGTTCAATGAAAAACAATGTTTATTAATTTATTAACTAATTAGGATGAATAAATTTGAATATTTCTGACACTGCAATGTTGCTTTGTTGCAGACACCAGGTGTTCGGATCCTGATGAAACCTTCTGAAGATCAAGAAAAGAGTGGAAGATTCACTTCATCCTTACAACAGGTCATTGCATTTTATCAGTGTATACCAGTTTTGAGTTTACAGCTTTCTTTGACAAACACAGGAGAAGTTATAAATCAGAAACATGGACTCTCCATGATTTCAGTCGTCATGTCCTCATATTTCTTTAGACCTGAAAAACCTGAGTGTGTTTCAGGTGACATGACTTTTGTCTTAACCTAACTCTGGAGAGCCTGTTTTAGAATGTCCCCATATTGCTGTTCCACGGAACTGAACAGTGTTAACTTTCTATAGTGTGGTATATTAATCCCAAACTCTCCTGTGAGCAATGTTCAATGAGAAATAATGTTTATTCATTTCTTAACTGGTCAGAATGAAGAATGCTGAATATTTTGACACCGTAATGTTATGTTGCAGACGCCAAGTGACAGGTACCTGACTGAACCCTCTGGAGACCAAGAATGGAATGAGAGATCCACTTCTTCCTTACAACAGGTTACTACTTCTTATCATGATATACTAGGTTTGAGTTTTCAGCTTTCTTTGACAAACACAGGAGAAGTTATAAATCAGAAACATGGACTCGCCATGATTTCAGTCGTCATGTCCTCATATTTCTTTAGACCTGAAAAACCTGAGTGTGTTTCAGGTGACATGACTTTTGTCTTAACCTAACTCTGGAGAGCCTGTTTTAGAATGTCCCCATATTGCTGTTCCGCGGAACTGAACAGTGTTAACTTTCTATAGTGTGGTATATTAATCCCAAACTCTCCTGTGAGCAATGTTCAATGAGAAATAATGTTTATTCATTTCTTAACTGGTCAGAATGAAGAATGCTGAATATTTTGACACCGTAATGTTGTTATGTTGCAGACACCAAGTGACAGGTACCTGACTGAACCCTCTGGAGACCAAGAATGGAATGAGAGATCCACTTCATCCTTACAACAGGTTACTACTTCTTATCATGATATACTAGGTTTGAGTTTTCAGCTTTCTTTGACAAACACAGCAGAAGTTATAAATCAGAAACATGGACTCTCCATGATTTCAGTCGTCATGTCCTCATATTTCTTTAGACCTGAAAAACCTGAGTGTGTTTCAGGTGACATGACTTTTGTCTTAACCTAACTCTGGAGAGCCTGTGTTTGAATGTCCCCATATTGCTGTTCCACAGAACTGAACAGTGTTAACTTTCTACAGTGTGGTATATTAATCCCAAACTCTCCTGTGAGCAATGTTCAATGAGAAATAATGTTTATTCATTTCTTAACTGGTCAGAATGAAGAATGCTGAATATTTTGACACCGTAATGTTATGTTGCAGACGCCAAGTGACAGGTACCTGACTGAACCCTCTGGAGACCAAGAATGGAATGAGAGATCCACTTCTTCCTTACAACAGGTTACTACTTCTTATCATGATATACTAGGTTTGAGTTTTCAGCTTTCTTTGACAAACACAGGAGAAGTTATAAATCAGAAACATGGACTCTCCATGATTTCAGTCGTCATGTCCTCATATTTCTTTAGACCTGAAAAACCTGAGTGTGTTTCAGGTGACATGACTTTTGTCTTAACCTAACTCTGGAGAGCCTGTTTTAGAATGTCCCCATATTGCTGTTCCACGGAACTGAACAGTGTTAACTTTCTATAGTGTGGTATATTAATCCCAAACTCTCCTGTGAGCAATGTTCAATGAGAAATAATGTTTATTCATTTCTTAACTGGTCAGAATGAAGAATGCTGAATATTTTGACACCGTAATGTTATGTTGCAGACGCCAAGTGACAGGTACCTGACTGAACCCTCTGGAGACCAAGAATGGAATGAGAGATCCACTTCTTCCTTACAACAGGTTACTACTTCTTATCATGATATACTAGGTTTGAGTTTTCAGCTTTCTTTGACAAACACAGGAGAAGTTATAAATCAGAAACATGGACTCGCCATGATTTCAGTCGTCATGTCCTCATATTTCTTTAGACCTGAAAAACCTGAGTGTGTTTCAGGTGACATGACTTTTGTCTTAACCTAACTCTGGAGAGCCTGTTTTAGAATGTCCCCATATTGCTGTTCCGCGGAACTGAACAGTGTTAACTTTCTATAGTGTGGTATATTAATCCCAAACTCTCCTGTGAGCAATGTTCAATGAGAAATAATGTTTATTCATTTCTTAACTGGTCAGAATGAAGAATGCTGAATATTTTGACACCGTAATGTTGTTATGTTGCAGACACCAAGTGACAGGTACCTGACTGAACCCTCTGGAGACCAAGAATGGAATGAGAGATCCACTTCATCCTTACAACAGGTTACTACTTCTTATCATGATATACTAGGTTTGAGTTTTCAGCTTTCTTTGACAAACACAGCAGAAGTTATAAATCAGAAACATGGACTCTCCATGATTTCAGTCGTCATGTCCTCATATTTCTTTAGACCTGAAAAACCTGAGTGTGTTTCAGGTGACATGACTTTTGTCTTAACCTAACTCTGGAGAGCCTGTGTTTGAATGTCCCCATATTGCTGTTCCACAGAACTGAACAGTGTTAACTTTCTACAGTGTGGTATATTAATCCCAAACTCTCCTGTGAGCAATGTTCAATGAGAAATAATGTTTATTCATTTCTTAACTGGTCAGAATGAAGAATGCTGAATATTTTGACACCGTAATGTTATGTTGCAGACGCCAAGTGACAGGTACCTGACTGAACCCTCTGGAGACCAAGAATGGAATGAGAGATCCACTTCTTCCTTACAACAGGTTACTACTTCTTATCATGATATACTAGGTTTGAGTTTTCAGCTTTCTTTGACAAACACAGGAGAAGTTATAAATCAGAAACATGGACTCGCCATGATTTCAGTCGTCATGTCCTCATATTTCTTTAGACCTGAAAAACCTGAGTGTGTTTCAGGTGACATGACTTTTGTCTTAACCTAACTCTGGAGAGCCTGTTTTAGAATGTCCCCATATTGCTGTTCCGCGGAACTGAACAGTGTTAACTTTCTATAGTGTGGTATATTAATCCCAAACTCTCCTGTGAGCAATGTTCAATGAGAAATAATGTTTATTCATTTCTTAACTGGTCAGAATGAAGAATGCTGAATATTTTGACACCGTAATGTTATGTTGCAGACGCCAAGTGACAGGTACCTGACTGAACCCTCTGGAGACCAAGAATGGAATGAGAGATCCACTTCTTCCTTACAACAGGTTACTACTTCTTATCATGATATACTAGGTTTGAGTTTTCAGCTTTCTTTGACAAACACAGGAGAAGTTATAAATCAGAAACATGGACTCGCCATGATTTCAGTCGTCATGTCCTCATATTTCTTTAGACCTGAAAAACCTGAGTGTGTTTCAGGTGACATGACTTTTGTCTTAACCTAACTCTGAAGAGCCTGTGTTTGAATGTCCCCATATTGCTGTTCCACAGAACTGAACAGTGTTAACTTTCTACAGTGTGGTATATTAATCCCAAACTCTCCTGTGAGCTATGTTCAATGAGAGATAATGTTTATTCATTTCTTAACTGGTCAGAATGAAGAATGCTGAATATTTTGACACCGTAATGTTGTTATGTTGCAGACACCAAGTGACAGGTACCTGACTGAACCCTCTGGAGACCAAGAATGGAATGAGAGATCCACTTCATCCTTACAACAGGTTACTACTTCTTATCATGATATACTAGGTTTGAGTTTTCAGCTTTCTTTGACAAACACAGCAGAAGTTATAAATCAGAAACATGGACTCTCCATGATTTCAGTCGTCATGTCCTCATATTTCTTTAGACCTGAAAAACCTGAGTGTGTTTCAGGTGACATGACTTTTGTCTTAACCTAACTCTGGAGAGCCTGTGTTTGAATGTCCCCATATTGCTGTTCCACAGAACTGAACAGTGTTAACTTTCTACAGTGTGGTATATTAATCCCAAACTCTCCTGTGAGCAATGTTCAATGAGAAATAATGTTTATTCATTTCTTAACTGGTCAGAATGAAGAATGCTGAATATTTTGACACCGTAATGTTATGTTGCAGACGCCAAGTGACAGGTACCTGACTGAACCCTCTGGAGACCAAGAATGGAATGAGAGATCCACTTCTTCCTTACAACAGGTTACTACTTCTTATCATGATATACTAGGTTTGAGTTTTCAGCTTTCTTTGACAAACACAGGAGAAGTTATAAATCAGAAACATGGACTCGCCATGATTTCAGTCGTCATGTCCTCATATTTCTTTAGACCTGAAAAACCTGAGTGTGTTTCAGGTGACATGACTTTTGTCTTAACCTAACTCTGGAGAGCCTGTTTTAGAATGTCCCCATATTGCTGTTCCGCGGAACTGAACAGTGTTAACTTTCTATAGTGTGGTATATTAATCCCAAACTCTCCTGTGAGCAATGTTCAATGAGAAATAATGTTTATTCATTTCTTAACTGGTCAGAATGAAGAATGCTGAATATTTTGACACCGTAATGTTATGTTGCAGACGCCAAGTGACAGGTACCTGACTGAACCCTCTGGAGACCAAGAATGGAATGAGAGATCCACTTCTTCCTTACAACAGGTTACTACTTCTTATCATGATATACTAGGTTTGAGTTTTCAGCTTTCTTTGACAAACACAGGAGAAGTTATAAATCAGAAACATGGACTCGCCATGATTTCAGTCGTCATGTCCTCATATTTCTTTAGACCTGAAAAACCTGAGTGTGTTTCAGGTGACATGACTTTTGTCTTAACCTAACTCTGAAGAGCCTGTGTTTGAATGTCCCCATATTGCTGTTCCACAGAACTGAACAGTGTTAACTTTCTACAGTGTGGTATATTAATCCCAAACTCTCCTGTGAGCTATGTTCAATGAGAGATAATGTTTATTCATTTCTTAACTGGTCAGAATGAAGAATGCTGAATATTTTGACACCGTAATGTTGTTATGTTGCAGACACCAAGTGACAGGTACCTGACTGAACCCTCTGGAGACCAAGAATGGAATGAGAGATCCACTTCATCCTTACAACAGGTTACTACTTCTTATCATGATATACTAGGTTTGAGTTTTCAGCTTTCTTTGACAAACACAGCAGAAGTTATAAATCAGAAACATGGACTCTCCATGATTTCAGTCGTCATGTCCTCATATTTCTTTAGACCTGAAAAACCTGAGTGTGTTTCAGGTGACATGACTTTTGTCTTAACCTAACTCTGGAGAGGTTGTGTCTGAATGTCCCCATATTGCTGTTCCACAGAGCTGAACAGTGTTAACTTTCTACAGTGTGGTATATTAATCCCAAACTCTCCTGTGAGCTATGTTCAATGAGAAATAATGTTTATTCATTTCTTAATTGGTCAGAATGAAGAATGCTGAATATTTTGACACCGTAATGTTGTTATGTTGCAGATACCAAGTGACGGGATCCTGACTGAACCTTCTGGAGACCAAGAAGGGAGTGAGAGATCCGCTTCATCCTTACAACAGGTTACTACGTCTTATCATTATATACCAGTTTTGAGTTTACAGCTTTCTTTGACAAACGCAGGAGAAGTTATAAATCAGAAACGTGGCCTCTCCATGATTTCAGTCGTCATGTCCTCATATTTCTTTAGACCTGAAAAACCTGAGTGTGTTTCAGGTGACATGACTTTTGTCTTAACCTAACTCTGGAGAGGTTGTGTCTGAATGTCCCCGTATTGCTGTTCCACAGAGCTGAACAGTGTTAACTTTCTATAGTGTGGTACATTAATCCCAAACTCTCCTGTGAGCAATGTTCAATGAGAAATAATGTTTATTCATTTCTTAACTGGTCAGAATGAAGAATGCTGAATATTTTGACACCGTAATGTTGTTATGTTGCAGATACCAAGTGACGGGATCCTGACTGAACCTTCTGGACACCAAGAAGGGAGTGAGAGATCCACTTCATCCTTACAACAGGTTACTACGTTTTATCATTATATACGAGTTTTGAGTTTACAGCTTTCTTTGACAAACGCAGGAGAAGTTATAAATCAGAAACATGGCCTCTCCATGATTTCAGTCGTCATATCCTCATATTTCTTTAGACCTGAAAAACCTGAGTGTGTTTCAGGTGACATGACTTTTGTCTTAACCTAACTCTGGAGAGCCTGTGTTCGAATGTCCCCATATTGCTGTTCCACAGAACTGAACGGTGTTAACTTTCTACAGTGTGGTATATTAATCCCAAAACCTCCTCTGAGCGATGTTCAATGAGAAATAATGTTTATTCATTTATTAACTGGTCAGAACGAAGAATGCTGAATATTTTGATGTTGTTTAAATATCATTTTTAAAACATCTAACATTCTGTGTTTACCCTGAAACAAAAGCATTTTGTCCTGTCTGTTTTTTTTTAACCCAACCAGATGAAGTAACCACGAGCGATGACGATTTGAGCAAAGAAACCAATGCTGACCGTAATCAAGAAAAAGCGATTCTCACTTACACAGAAAATGGTAATGTCCTCAAGTTATGACATAAAACAGAGTAAATTGGTGCCTGATAATCTCAGTCTTTATGCACAACTATGTATGAATTAGAAACAATTTACTACAGTATTTGAAAATGGTGTTGAAAGATGCAAAATGTGCAGGTTGAAAACACATTAGGCCTCGACAGCCGAAAGAAAATTGAGAAATTAGGAGACGATTTGGCACATATAAGAAAGCAATGGTGAAAAGCCACATTCAACTATTTTTGTATAATTTTTCAAAGGCTCAAGCTCTGACACTTCTGGGAACCCAAGCCATGCATATGCGCCATCTACATCGGACAACATGGAAGGCACTTCTGCTTCAACCACCTTTGACAACACTGACGACAGTTTTGTCGCAACCCTGGAAAACATTTCTGCTCCAACCCAGTTAGAGAACGTGGACGACACTTCCTTCTCAATCACACGGGACAACAAAAACACCAGTTAAAGTTAAACAAAAATGGCAAAAATTAACATATCTTAATTGAAGTTGAAGTACTTTTGATGAACAAAAAGTCAAAGTGCTCCAATGACAAGCAAGGTTAAAGAGCATTTTTTTCAAAATTCTCATTATTTCCTGGAATATCTTATTTTGCATTTTTAACATTTGCAATGCCATTTTTAATAAATAATGCCTTCTTTTACAGGTGGGAATAAGAGACGTACGTGGACAGATGATGAAGTGAAGGCTGTTGAGAGACATATGTTTGATTTCATAACAAGCCATAACGTTCCAGGTAAAACGAGCTGTGAGTCCTGTCTCCACGCAGAGCTAGTAGCTCTGAAAGACAGAGACTGGGTGTCCATCAAAAACTACATCCACAACAGGATAACTGCATTAAAAAGGGAAATGAATAGATAGTCCATTGAAATGCGAGCACGCCTGGGTACATTTCAGTTCAAGTTAACTATAGCAATAGCAATGGTGCATTTAGGGTGGGATGGTCAATTACGGATTTCATATTTGTTGTTGAATACTGTATTTCACATTTATTGTTTCATGAGCTTCAAGAGCAAATTGGAAAATCCTTGGAGATGTACGAACATGTAAAGTATACTGTATATCAGGCATGTCCCGATCTGGGCCGGGAGGGCAACTGTCGTGCCTGTTTTCCAGCTCTCGCGGCTGCATCACACCTGATTCAGATGATCAGTTCAACAGTCAGCTCTGATGCAGCATTAGAACATCCTGGGAGAGCTGGAAAACAAAAAGACAGCGGCCCTCGAGGACCGACTTTGGACACCCCTGCTGTATATAAACGTACGTACAATATACAAACTTCTCACAAAAGATAGGCTTATTAGGTTTGAGGTGATATTTCAGAAAAACCCTCAAACATTTGAATTCATCCTATTTCAAGAATTTCAATACTTTTTGAAAAGTTGCTTTTGTCTAACAGGTAGCTAAAGAAGAAGTTGCTACACACATGGCACAATATATGGCCACATTTATTAAAAATTCTTCATCACAGTATTCACATTTTGACATAATCTTCTTCAGTTCAAACAACCCTCATCTATTGCACTGCCTTGTGTCATGGAGAGGAGGTGGCATGTTTTCTGTGTTCATAATTTCATATTTGTCAGCAATTAAAAAATAAGAAAGTGGACTGACCACATATTTAACTGTCTCTTCTTCTTCACAGCTTAGTTTTACTGTCTTGTATTATTACCATGAATATCAACGACTGTTTGGCACATTCGCCTCATAGTTCAGCAATTGATAGTTTGAATCTGGGCTTCCTTCCTTTGTAGAGTTCTCCCCGTGCCCGAGCATGACAATTGGACACATGTGCCTAACATATACTGTTGGTATGTAACAGGAGTCAATCTAAAAATTACACACTTTACTCTTAGCTGGTCTTCATAAGTCATATATACTTGAAAATGATGTGTATCTAGGGGGCTCAAAATTCACAAAAACATGAAATGGCAGTGTGTTTGAGGTGACTGTCTCCATAATACACAAAAACCAGTCAATGTCCTCATATGTAGTAGTTTTGTCATAAATCAAAAAAAAATTACGTCCTAGCCAAAATCTGAATAGATGGGTGTCTTCCTGATTTTTTTTCATGGTTACCATATTTTTTTGGAGCCTGTAGGACCACGGGAAAGGCATGTACCCATATGTCGGGTGAACAAACGGACGTCCTGAAAATGCACCAAAACACGTATGTGTGTGTGTGTGTGTGTGTGTGTGTGTGTGTGTGTGTGTGTGTGTGTGTGTACTGTACACATTCGGAAAGAGTGCAGATGTTTACTTACCTAACGGACTTGAAACTGAGTAGCAATAACACCAAGAAGCCCCTTGGGGCGTCTGAATGGAGCACAATATTGGCACGATAATAATGCCTTTCTTTTCTATTTTTAAGGCTATAATTGCATTGCGATTATGACATTTATCTGCACAACGCTGGGCAAAACCCTAAGGCATAAATATGTCTAATTCCCACTCATTCACACTGTCTGATTCAATTGCACTAATTACCAGTCATTCAAATCTACAAATGAAGTAACTGTCATGTATTGAAAATGTTTTGGATAATTTGGAGATGCTATTAATGCCCCACTTCCTTTTGGGTTTCCTTCAGTTGAACAGCCAGAACTGCTAAGGGGTTGTATTTATTGGCCGTGTGTGTGTGTGCGCGCGCGCGTGTGTGTGTGTGTGTGTGTGTGTGTGCGCGCGCGTGTGTGTGTGTGTGTGTGTGTGTGTGTGAGGCGGGCAATCTAAAGAGGATTTCTGGATGTCAAAGGTCTGCGCGCATCAGCGACATGGTTGGTGTAAGTTAGTAGCGTGCAAGCCAACTGCTGTTTGTCATGTGGGCTTCAATTTGCTGTCATTGGCACCCGTAATTTGAATGCATTTTGAAGCAATGGCCTCTGGAAGCCTAACTGTCCTATAGCGTGCATCTCGTGAGCCTGTTTTCTCATTCATTTGACACTGGGAGGGTCAACACGCTTCAAAGCCAACCACTTGGGTCAGTGAAATGCACCCAAACGCACTATACCATTGCACGCATGCTTTCGCATTAGAAGAAATCTGGAGGGAAGATGTAATTGGATGAGGGAATCCTTCTATTTGGATGAACATGTTTGAACAAAGTAGCGACATGTCCTTTCAATGTGACTTTAACGCCATGCAATATTCTCCTCCAAGCGTATTGTCGCTGCTTGCTGCTCCATAATCTTTTTTGGTGGGCGTGGCGAAGGGCAAGCAGCAATGATAACATTTTTACTTATAATCACAGCAAGCAACACATTTGACCTATTTTGGTTTCAGTGGACACTTTTGGAGATGTTTACGCTTCCTTCCTGATTTAATCCAACAAAAGCCTACCGGTACTTTTTGACACGACTATATACAGTATACACGCTTCCATGTCGTCTGGCTCCCAACTCCGGCCGTTGCTTGACAATGGCAGATCCAGCAGTTTAGCTGTCCAGTCATGGAACGAGAAACTCTCTGCATATCGCAATCACTGTGTTACATAAATTCACACCAATGTTACATAACGGGGGGTTGGAAGTGCAGACTGACTACATTTTCCGGAAAAGGCAGATCAGTAAATATTTACTTCACTGACTGATTTCATACTTGATGGGCGAGAAGGGATGCCAACAATTAAAGTTCAAAGTTAGTCCATTTTCACAAAATGTCCTCTTTAAAACAATCTGTTTTTGGACAGTGATGGCTATTGAAAGACAGATTTACATTGCAGGGATTTACATGTATGGTTGCGTTGTGTGCTCTAAATACTTAGGAGTCATGAACTGGAACAAAAATAAAAGGACAAATGAGGTTTTCATTGGACTGTGAATTTATCTATCACTGCTTTCATTTTTAATGTGTATGCTGTCCTTTTCCACCAGAAATCAAAGATATTGTGGTGTGTAGTGCACATTTTTTGTGATATATTGATGAACCCATAGTTATATGATATTGTTTTGGTGACAAGATGTTGCAAGAAATACTTGTATTGCTCCCACCTGTAGCCCACATGCAAATTGTAGCTTCTTCCCCGTACGAGCGCTTCCTTCATTCATGATTCATCTCTTGACACAAAGTTGACCAGCTCAACATGCTAATGAATGAATGAACTCACCGGCATGCTGAAGTAAGCTAGCATCACAATATGTGCCAAAGATGCCTTAGTCAAGCTGCCACTTGCATTTCATTTGTAGAAGTGACAGTGCGCGTGTTTTGAATTCCTTTCATTCACAACTGCATTCTGACTTTGCTCTTTTGATGACGCAGCTGGAGGGGACATGTAGCGTTATCCGTCCATCCTTGTGCTCACATTTTCAAAGGTCAATATGAGCTTGTCTTATTTGTTCTCCGGGAGAAAATAAACCCATCCCAAGTCAAGTCAAGTCAAGTATTTATAGAGCACTTTCAAACAGCCATCGCTGCATACAAAGTGCTGTACATGGAGCAATTTAACATGCACAATAAACAGTAAGACAAATCGGTAATAAAGGCGGTAGAAATCCCATAACGTATTGAACTTACAAATGTGGACACCATTTGTTTTAGGAGTGCTGAAGTACAAGCCACGATGCTTCTGGGACAATATTCTTTTGACAACTCTTGCTGTTACTCCAACAAAAGGGTACCGGCACTTTTACCTGTGCCGTGTATACAAAGAAAAAACCCCACTGACCCTACTCTGGAACTTGGCTTACGGTTATGTTTTGGCGCTGCTCAGCGAAATCTGGCACAGGGTGTCTTGAACCTGTGCTGGGTACAAAGAAATCTCATGACTGTCAGGGCATTCCGGAGCAAAATGTGCTCCCCAGTTTCAGAGTGGGCCTACCAACATGATCCAGACACAAACACACAGCCGAGTAAAAAACATTAATAGCTAAGGACAACATATCTGACTATTCCAAAATAGTCCTGAACAGATAAAATGACACATACAATCTTGAGGAGAGAGCCTTCAGAATTGAGAAGGTCGGAACACATTGCTCATGGATAGTGGGCCATCATACTTATCAAGACATGCTAAAAGTCTCATTGAGAGTTACAGAAATAATTTCATTGTGATGATTCCCGCAAAAGGTTGTGCAATAAAGTTCAGTGTTCCCTCTGGACTTTGCCGTTCGGTTATTGCAGCTTCACTCTATCATGGGCTCTAATTTGTCACCATAACTTCATCTGTTGTAGCTTTACCTTGCTATGTTGTGGGTTTTCTTGCTATTTTCTTCCTTATAAGTCAGACCAATCAAGAATTTTGTTGTTGTTGTTGTTTTTACAAAAAGTGAGACCACGAACATTAGGGGTGCGTTTGGAAATTCACCGATGCCCGTGCACTATTCAGAGAGTGTTTGTGTTGGGAGAGGCGTAGCGCGCTCCCCTCTCATTAATTTCCAAACGCAGCCAATGTTCTACAGTAATTAGCTTGAACTGTTTCCATTTGGATTCCTGACTCACTGGCGCAGTTGGCTAGTTGGAGCGCCTAGAGCAGGGGTCTCAAACTCAGTTCCTGGAGGGCCGTTGTCCTGTATGTTTTCCAAGTCTCCCTGCTGCAACACAGCTGATTCAAATGATCAGATCATCAGCAAGCTCTGCGGAAGCCTGACATTGAACCTGTTCATTTGAATCAGGTGTGTTGCAACAGGGAGACTTGGAAAACATGCAGGACAGCGGCCCTCCAGGACCTGAGTTTGAGACCCCTGGCCAAGAGCATGGGGACAACACTCCAATTTTGGTGCACTGAATAACCGAACCACATAGTTGGACAATGCTCTGGGTTTCTGAACGGTTGGAGTGAAGCAGAGCATGCTCGGAGAGTATTTCCAAAAGCACACCACCCAAATCCCCATTCCGTCATTGTGGGTGCATTCTAAAATACACTTCGAGCGCACTGCTTCACTGAGACCAACTCAGCACGTTGTTAAAATGTGTTGTTTGGTTATTCACAGTTCCCCCCTAGAAGGGAGTACGGTACAGATAGAACAAGGCTGTAAAAAGGAAAGACAGCAACTGCGATCAGAAATTAATGTGAGCTGAGTGTGTGCTCTGCACCCCAGCAGCGCATGAAGATGACAAAACGTCCACTAATAATTGCATTATTCTTTTTATCTGGAAAACCGCATACCATTATTAGAATCTCGCATTACATTGTAGCCATGGGTACGTACAATTTGGGTGGATTAATAAACACGCCTTTTAAATGTTTTTTGTTCAGAGCGATAGTTAGTTTCCATTACTTTGTCTTTGTCGTCTTTAAAAGAAGAAGAAGAAAATGAAGAAGACGACAAAGACCACGGGGGATGAGGGGTGATCGTACAAGCTTAGTAGTGCCATTCATTTGCCACTGCCATCCATCCATTTTCTAATCCACTTATCCTCACCAGGGTTGTGGGTGTGCTGGAGCCTATGCCAGCTGTCTTCGGGCAGTTGGCTAAACTGCTTTGGCAGCCAATCGCAGAAATAAAGAAAAAAAAACAAATAAAACTCTACTGTACGGAGTGCACCTATTCCACGTCATGCCTGCGATAAACGAGTTCATTCATTTGTTGATGTTACTGCAAGCAAGAAACATCACAGTTTAAAATATGTAAACAGTATTCCCACATTATATATTTGAGACAAAGAGGACCACAGTATACGTATTTACTTAAATCTTTAATGAGAAAGCCTTACACAGTAATTGACATTCATCAAAATTGCCTTCTGAAAGAGGTGAGGAAGCTTATGTTGGTGGCGTTGAAGGCGACTCATACTTGACCTGTATGCTTTTGGTTCACTCAAGAGACTCTTCTGCTGGAGGCGCTGCCGGTGTAGCTGAGGTTCTTAAATTGGAGAAAAACACGATGATGGATTGCGCTATGACATTCATCTTGTCTTATTATTGTTGAAATAGGTTTGAGGTTTCTTTTTTTTTGTCAGACAAAGGGCTTTTTTTTTTACAGAAGATATAAAAGGTTTCGGCAGTCACTTCAGCCTTTGTCTGAGCTGTCACTGCTTCCTTGTGACGTGTCTAAAAAAACAGGTGAAGCTTTGGGAAGCCTTCAAAATAAGGCTCCCCAACCTTGTCAAGGCTGCAAACCAGCCCCCTACGCTGCCGCCGTTGAAGCAATTTGTCCCTACTGATGATGCCATCTCTAACAAGCGGGCTTAAACGGCCCTACCCAGCCGGTACACATTGCTTTGCTGGCAGCAAGGGATTTGAGCGCAGTTTAACTAATCCAAAAAAAGTTAGCGCTGAAACAAAAAGAATTATCGCGAAGACAACACTAAGATACAGTATGCAATACAGTATGCAAGATGATGCGCAGCCAATCAGCTCACAGGATGAATCCACTCATGCTTTCTATTGGTCAGTGGCGCATTGGGAACCATATCACATTCATTTTTGAAATGAAAAAAGCTAAACACTGAAGCCCCAAAATTTGAATCGCGAAGTGGCGAGGGATGACTGTATCTTGTCTTTGTAGTGTGTCACATTGAATGTACAGTCATACCTCGGTTTTCGACCATAATCCGTTCCAGAAGGCTGTTCGAAAACCGAAACTACGCTCTTTTTTGAAAAAAAAAATCTTTATTCAACACGCTCGCTCACAATGGAACGCTACACGAGGAGGCGTCACTTCCTCGTGTAAGGAAGGCGAGAGAAGTCAAGTGTCGCATTCAAGTGCGCTCAGTTTGTTTGAGAACCGATTTTCGGTCGTAATCCGAGGCACAAAAAACTCTAAATTTTTGGTCGAAAACCAATTTGGTCGAGAACAGAGACGTTCGAAAACCGAGGTTTGACTGTAGTTTGAAATTTTTACAAATCATTCAATTTTTAGTTATGTTTTACACAGCATCCCATCTTCATTGGAATTGGGCTTTGTACTTTATGCTACTGTTGAGTACAGCCTCCTCCACTACATTGAGCCAGAAAATAACTTTCTAGGAGTGCACATTATGAAGGACCATTCAGTCAGCGGTAATTTGGACTCACACAAAGACGTGCAGTGTGTGTGTGTACACCGCGCCTGGGGGTAGTTTGCTTCAGCATGTTTGACATACATACACATCAATAACCACAGTCGGCTCATTATGATAATTCATTGGTCCTGAAATGGGAACGTGCTGCTCAGATCCTGCGGGTGAAGTTCAGCGTGCCTTCCTCAATGGTCTAAGATGGAAAACAATGTGAACTGACAACCAACAAGTCAAGTGATTTCAATTATTTATTTATTTATTTATTTTTTCCAGCCAACTTGTTCTCTTGATGCGTTAAAATCTGCTTATAAACAGCAATTATGTCGTGTATGTTGCGCTTGATTTATTTGATATTTGGGTTCAAACTGTTTTTGCAGGCCAACATGAATAACTATGAATTCACACCAATATCCTATTTAGCCTGCGATTTTCTGGCAACCTGTCTAGGGTGTCTGAACTACGCTCCAGCTCAAACGTGACACCTGCAGGGATAAACTGCATAGTAAATGGGGGGATTTTAGTTAGCTTCAAATATCAAAATTAACTAAAATGCATTTAGTGTCAAATTAAATGTAATGTAATTTCATTTGTGTTCCCTGCCTTTTGATGGTGAATTGTAACATTTGGGTTGATTAGATTACAGAACGGCAGCACGATGGACAACTGGTTGGCACATCTGACTCACGGTGCAGAGGTCATTGGTTCGAATCCGGGCTCTGGCCTTCCTCTGTGGAGTGTTCATGTTCTCTCCGTGTCTCCGTGGGTTTTTTCCGGGTTCTCCAGTTTCCTCCCACTTTCCAAAAAACATGCATGGTGGGTTGACCGAACGCTCAAAACTCTCCCTAGGTGTGAATGTGAGTTTGAATAGTTGTTTGTCTAAGTGTGCACTGCAATTAGCTGGAGACCAGTTCTGGCTGTGCCCTGTTGACCGCCAGACAGCTGGGATAGGCTCCAACATATCCGCGACCCTCATAGGGTTAAGAGGTTTCGGAAAATGGAGTGGGATTGGGGCAGCCATAATGTCTAGGAGTGGCTGTTTCTGAAAAATTAGCATATTTTCCCAAAATTCCCGGTGGCCAACCCACCTGTGTCCACCCATTGAGCCTTGAAACCTCCGTTGAACCGAGGGTACAGATGATCAATGGTATTATTTTTCTTGACACACATCGTGTTGACTGTCTGAGCTCTGTGCAAAAACAAAGCGCACAAGTTACGCTGTCTTGAAAGATTTATATAAGCTTTCCTCTATGTCAGAACTATTCTTTTCCCTCAAGAATAGAAGGATCGACGTACGGGCAGATGAACAGTCAGACCAACAGATGCACAAATGGACGGCGAGATAAAACTCGAGGGTTCAGGTCCAGCACTGAGCAATAAATTATAGAAGGAGATGGCAGAGAAATAAAAGATATCCATCTGATTTCACTGTTCCAGGTCACTAAGATGTAGGTCACTGGGTGATTCATTGCACCATCATCATTGTAAAAAACAAATGACAACATAGAGTAAAGCAAATCCATCTCCGTTTCTCTTTGTAAATCCCCCTCTGTCTCTCTGGGTCATTTTCATTCTGTTTGCGGCTCAGCACCCTCACTATTTGTCCCCTCGACTGTGCAGCCGTCCTATCTGCCTTGACAAGGAGGGTCTTGCCAGACGTTCATTTGGAAATGGGTTAGGGTCGCATCAGGGGATTCATCAATTGGCATGCATCTGAAGATGTTAGTGTGATCTGCCCGCTGCAGTCATCACTGATTTGGATATAGCTTCGATCAGATCATGGTGATCTACTTGCCCGGGCGGGCTCCTTCATGTCAACCTAACGTGACAGTGAGGACCATTTGCGGTGCTCTTTTTCTTTTTTTCTTCATTGTGCTGAACGGTCAGAATTCTGTTGGTATAAAAAGTATATTTCCAGTCAAACCTTTGCCAAACTGTAATATGTGTTGAGTGTTGTGAGCACAAAGGTGGATGGATGAATGGTGGTATAAAGTAAGAATATTCACATAGATGTCTCAAAATGTATGCGATGGAATGCTGCCTTGAAGTGTAAAATGTATCTTTGTGTGTCGTCACATGATATCAAATGTATGCACATTCCCAGTCAACTGGACCAATTTCCTCCCGGGGCAAATTTATCAGGTTGAGTGCCATGCAGTGATGTAACTGGGTGCTGACCTCATTAACTTCTAGTGGCAGCGCCCCCAGCCTCCACACAAAGTCACGATGCTGCATGGGCCTCGACTTTGTTGAATGAACAAGTCAAAATACCCCCTGTCACCAAAAAGATGCAATATTTTTGACCAAATCCATCGTAATTAGGCTACCCAATATCAAAGTGAGACAGAATTGTTTCAATGAGATTTTCTGCTAAGGGTCTGTTTCCTGCTTTCAACGTGTTGAGAAATTCTGCCTTTTAAAGTAGCTGTCATGTTCTGCAGCGTATTCAGAATTCACTCCTCATGGATTCACCCATTCACAGAATTTTGGGGGGGAACCTATCGACTTATTCTCTGAAAGTGTCCAAGCCAGGGTCCTGTCTGTGATCAAAGTACTGCTTTGCCGCCATCTTGACGCCAATGAACTATGTTGGTTGACGGCGGATTATTCTATTATACACCCCAAATCTCTGTGGAGAGTGATTCAGCAATTCATTTTTGCACAATTAAGGGATTAAGATTGGCCGCAGTCTTCTTTTAATCTAATAACAGAATCATCATCATCTTTACGTAAATTTAGCTCCAAGCCCCACCCAATTTTATTTAAAAAAGGGGACATTTATGCAGTCTTTATCTCTTGAAGGTTGCCACATTAATTTGACTTCATTTACTGTATAAACAGAAGCCACATTATTTCAACACACACAAAATATGTAATCAGGGTCGTTTTTTTAAAATACAAGCAGGATTTATGAAATTAATCATCGATAACTACAAGGATAAATGAGTGGTTATGACCAAGTGACAATAATGAACGCAGAGCCTGGTTGGAACCAACCAAATGGCCAAGATCAAGATTGAGGGTTAAAATATGCTAATTGTGAATTTATTCCATACTAGCGAATGCATTAATCTGTTATTCTGACAAAACAGAGTCAGACTTATTCTGAAACAGGAACAAAATATTCGGTCTGGGAGGAATGATGAGGGGGATGAGATTGGGAGAAGGTGTTCGTTAGTGATACGAGATATGACTTGTCGGTTTGAAGCACTCGCAATGTTTCTTACTGATGAAGGAAGAGCTTGGCTTGGTGACGGGGGATTCTCCTCATGTGCCACTCATCGATGCTGAGACGCAGCAGGTCTTTATATTGGCAAATGAGAACCTGTTGTGATTGGCGCAAGGTTGTGGCAACTGAAGATGCGTTACCTATGCTCAGTCAAGGAGAACAACGGCTGGGTGAGTAGAGGGTCTATCAATTTATTTTCCTGTTCTTTCGTATGTCCCCCCAGTGCAGAACAGGCCATCACTTTTTTTTCTTTTTATTTTGGTGGTAATCTCTCTTTATCTTCATTCTCTTTTTGGTGCCAAATTTGCAATTTCATTCCAAAATGTTTATTATCTTCTCAATGATATCAAATTTATTGCCCCTGTGGGCTCTGCCTTCGGGAAACTCCAACACCAAATAATTTTCAACACACAGACCGGATTGACAATGAATTACGCAGTACTGTGTGAGCAATTGTATGTGTGTGGTTATTACACTTTGGGCTCACACCCAAAATCTCTATTCCCATTAATGTCAGCAAATAATGAAAACAAATGAAAAATCCAACGTTATCAAACATGGTATGTATAATAATCACGATGTTTTATATATATATATATATATATATATATATATATATAAAACATCGCGATTATTATATATATATATATATATGTGTATATAAAATAAAATAAAAATCCTCGTCTCACCCCTCGGGTGGTGTCCGTCCCTCATTCAGCTCGGGTTCTCTACCAGAGGCCAGGAACCTTGAGGGTTCTGCGCAGTATCCTTGCTGTTCCCAGCACTGCACATTTCTGGACTGAGATGTCCGATGTTGTTCCCGGGATCTGTTGCAACCACTCATTTAGTTTGGGGGTCACTGCCCCGAGTGCTCCGACCACCACAGGCACGAGTCACCTTTACCTTCCAGGCTCTCTCCAGCTCCTCTCTGAGCCCTTGGTATTTCTCGAGTTTCTCGTGTTCCTTCTTTCTGATGTTTCCATCACTTGGGACCGCTACATCCACTACAACGGCTTTCCTCTGCCCTTTATCTATGATCACGATATCTGGTTGGTTCGCCATTACCATCTTGTCAGTCTGGATCTGGAAGTCCCACAGGATCTTCGCTCTGTCATTCTCCACCACCTTCGGAGGTGTTTCCCATTTTGACCTTGGGGTTTCCAGTTCATACTCCGCACAGATGTTTCGGTAGACTATGCCAGCCACCTGGTTATGGCGTTCCATGTAGGCTTTCCCTGCCAGCATCTTACACCCTGCAGTTATGTGTTGGATCGTCTCAGGTGCCTCTTTGCACAACCTACACCTTGGGTCTTGTCTGGTGTGGTATATCTGGGCCTCAATGGCTCTGGTGCTCAGGGCCTGCTCCTGAGCAGCCAGGATGAGTGCCTCTGTGCTGTCCTTCAGGCCAGCCCTCTCTAGCCACTGATAGGACTTCTTGAGATCGGCCACTTCAGTTATGGTCCGGTGGTACATCCCGTGTAGGGGCTTGTCCTCCCATGATGGTCCCTCTTCCATCGCCTCATCTTCTGTTCCCCATTGTCTGAGACATTCTCTGAGTACGTCATCCATTGGAGCCTTCTCCTTGATGTATTCATGGAGCTTGGATGTTTCATCCTGGACAGTGGCTCTCACACTCACTAGTCCACGGCCTCCTTCCTTTCGGCTTGCGTACAGTCTCAGGGTGCTGGATTTGGGATGGAACCCTCCGTGCATGGTTAGGAGCTTTCGGGTCTTAACGTCCGTGGTCTGAATCTCTTCCTTTGGCCACCTTATTATTCCTGCAGGGTATCTGATCACTGGCAGGGCATAGCTGTTTATTGCCCGGGTCTTATTCTTGCCATTGAGCTGGCTTCTTAGGACTTGCCTCACTCGCTGGAGGTATTTGGCCGTAGCCGCTTTCCTTGTTGCCAGTTCGAGGTTGCCATTGGCTTGTGGTATACCGAGGTACTTGTAGCTGTCCTCAATGTCTGCCATTGTTCCTTCAGGGAGTGAGACCCCTTCAGTGCGGACTACCTTTCCTCTCTTAGTCACCATCCGACTACATTTCTCAAGCCCGAATGACATCCCGATGTCACTGCTGTAGATCCTGGTTGTGTGGATCAGGGAGTCTATGTCCCTTTCGCTCTTAGCATACAGCTTTATGTCATCCATGTAGAGGAGGTGACTGATCGTAGCTCCATTTCTGAGGCGGTATCCATAGCCTGTCTTGGTGATTACTTGGCTTAGGGGGTTCAGTCCTATGCAGAACAGCAGTGGGGAGAGTGCATCACCTTGGTATATGCCACATTTGATGGACACTTGGGTAAGTGGCTTGCCATTGGCTTCAAGTGTGGTTTTCCACATCCTCATCGAGTTCGCAACGAAGGCTCTTAGGGTCCTGTTCACCTTATACAACTCCAAGCATTCAGTGATCCATGTATGTGGCATCGAGTCATAGGCTTTCTTGTAATCAATCCAGGCTGTGCACAGGTTGGTACGTCGGGACCTGCAGTCTTGTGCGACTGTTCTGTCAACCAGGAGCTGATGTTTGGCTCCTCTGGTATCTCTACCAATGCCCTTCTGTGCTTCGCTCATGTATTGATCCATGTGTCCACTTATCTTAGCCGCAATGATGCCTGACATGAGCTTACATGTTGTGGAGAGACAGGTTATTGGCCGGTAGTTGGATGGGACTGCACCCTTTGAGGGATCCTTCATGATCAGGATCGTTCGCCCTTCGGTTAGCCATCCTGGGTGAGTCCCATCCCTCAGCAGCTGGTTCATTTGTGCTGCTAGGCGCTCATGGAGTGCTGTGAGTTTCTTTAGCCAGTAGGTGTGGACCATGTCCGGGCCTGGTGCTGTCCAGTTCTTCATATCTGAGACTCTTTCCTGTATGTCTGCCACTGTTATGGTAATTGGGTTCTGTTCAGGGAGGTTGCTGTGCTCCTCTCTCAGGGTCACCAGCCATTGTGCACTGCTGTTATGTGCAACCTCCTTCTCCCATATGACTTTCCAGTACCTTTCAGTTTCCAGTCTTGGTGGGTCAGCTCTGTTGTTAGGACCCTGCCACTGAGCGTACACTTTCGCAGGTTGTGTTGCGAACAGCCTGTTTATTCGTCTGGCCTCATTCTCTTTCGTGTACCGCTTTAGGCGGCTGGACAAGGCTTGGAGCCTTTGTTTGGCAGTTTCGAGTGCTTCAGGTATGGTCATCTGGATGTACCTCTCGGGTATCGGCCTTTTCATCACACCTCTCTGGGCCTCCGTCAATTGACTCACATCTTTCCGAGCCGCCTTGATCTTAGCCTCCAACCGTCTTTTCCATGGTGGGTAACATATCTCATGGCTTCCATGGTTGCTCTTATAGCCAAGCATCTCAAGGATCACTGATGCTGAAGCGTATATCAGCTCATTGGTTTCCGTGATCGTTACGGTAGGGATCGCCCTCAGTGCTGCATTCACACTTTCCATGAGACTTTCAGGTGGTACTTCACATAGCCGTTGTAATCGGTTTCTAGGTTGCCCAGCTTTCATTCTCGCCATGATCTTAGCTTTCAGGGCAGTTGCTGCCTCGCTCAGCATTTCATTCATTGGGGCTGGCCTCCCAATCTCATCATCTGCATTCATTGGGGCTTGCATCCCAATCTCTGGTATGACCTCCTCCTCTGATCTGGCAGCCTGGGGCCTTTCACCATGGAACCTGCGTTGTACCTCGTCAATCTCAAGTTGTGACAGCAGTTGCCGTTTGTGGATGTTGTTACACTGAGCTACTAGTTGTTTCGTGGTCAACCGTGACTGTGGGTTTCGAAGTAACCATTTAGCCCACATTCTCTGCATGTAACCCCTCTGACTAGGGTTGCTTGAGTAGTAGCATTCCAACAGAGCCATGTTATCGCATCTCGCCCATCTCCGCTTTGTTCCAGTAGCCCATTTTCCATATATATATATATATATATATATATATATATACACACACACACACACAATTACACATGCGCACACATTTTTATGTCATCCATTTATCCATTTAAAAAGCAATATTAGTCACTTATAATTTACTTCAATCTCCTAGCACGGAATTCATCCCTCAGGTCATTAAACTTTACAGCCTACTTTGGTTTGATGCTTGGACGGCCAAAAGCAAGGCGCTGATACACTTCCTATCTGATCTTTATTGACTCACTGTTTAACCGTTGAATATAATCTCATATGATGACCAAATATTTCCATGCACCACGGCATCTGGAACATAGCGCGTATGTAGCTTTCACGCATGTGCATTCCACACGTAGGTACATCACACATATGGAGACTTGAGGGCCGTCCAGACACTCTCTGATGACAATATGCTCTGACCCGATCTGACTTAAATCCAAAAATTTTGTCTCATTCGTTTTCAACAGCCTTTTAAATCGAGTCACAATCGATTCGTGCACAGCCACAGTGGTTATACAGTACATCTGTGTTGCGGTTCAGGTAGCTACACAGTTTTTAAAATTCCTCGTCTCACCCCCCCTCGGGTGGTGTCCGTCCCTCATTCAGCTCCGGTCCTCTACCAGAGGCCAGGAAGCTTGAGGGTTCTGCGCAGTATCCTTGCTGTTCCCAGCACTGCACATTTCTGGACTGAGATGTCCGATGTTGTTCCCGGGATCTGTTGCAACCACTCATCTAGTTTGGGGGTCACTGCCCCGAGTGCTCCGACCACCACAGGCACGACTGTCACCTTTACCTTCCAGGCTCTCTCCAGCTCCTCTCTGAGCCCTTGGTATTTCTCGAGTTTCTCGTGTTCCTTCTTTCTGATGTTTCCATCACTTGGGACCGCTACATCCACTACAACGGCTTTCCTCTGCCCTTTATCTATGATCACGATATCTGGTTGGTTCGCCATTACCATCTTGTCAGTCTGGATCTGGAAGTCCCACAGGATCTTCGCTCTGTCATTCTCCACCACCTTCGGAGGTGTTTCCCATTTTGACCTTGGGGTTTCCAGTCCATACTCCGCACAGATGTTTCGGTAGACTATGCCAGCCACCTGGTGATAGCGTTCCATGTAGGCTTTCCCTGCCAGCATCTTACACCCTGCAGTTATGTGTTGGATCGTCTCAGGTGCCTCTTTGCACAACCTACACCTTGGGTCTTGTCTGGTGTGGTATATCTGGGCCTCAATGGCTCTGGTGCTCAGGGCCTGCTCTTGAGCAGCCAGGATGAGTGCCTCTGTGCTGTCCTTCAGGCCAGCCCTCTCTAGCCACTGATAGGACTTCTTGAGATCGGCCACTTCAGTTGTGGTCCGGTGGTACATCCCGTGTAGGGGCTTGTCCTCCCATGAGGTCCCTCTTCCAGCGCCTCATCTTCTGTTCCCCATTGTCTGAGGCATTCTCTGAGTACGTCATCCGTTGGAGCCTTCTCCTTGATGTATTCATGGAGCTTGGATGTTTCATCCTGGACAGTGGCTCTCACACTCACTAGTCCCCGGCCTCCTTCCTTTCGGCTTGCGTACAGTCTCAGGGTGCTGGATTTGGGATGGAACCCTCCGTGCATGGTTAGGAGCTTTCGGGTCTTAACGTCCGTGGTCTGAATCTCTTCCTTTGGCCACCTTATTATTCCTGCAGGGTATCTGATCACTGGCAGGGCATAGCTGTTTATTGCCCGGGTCTTATTCTTGCCATTGAGCTGGCTTCTTAGGACTTGCCTCACTCGCTGGAGGTATTTGGCCGTAGCCGCTTTCCTTGTTGCCAGTTCGAGGTTGCCATTGGCTTGTGGTATACCGAGGTACTTGTAGCTGTCCTCAATGTCTGCTATTGTTCCTTCAGGGAGTGAGACCCCTTCAGTGCGGACTACCTTTCCTCTCTTAGTCACCATCCGACTACATTTCTCAAGCCCGAATGACATCCCGATGTCGCTGCTGTAGATCCTGGTTGTGTGGATCAGGGAGTCTATGTCCCTTTCGCTCTTAGCATACAGCTTTATGTCATCCATGTAGAGGAGGTGACTGATCGTAGCTCCATTTCTGAGGCGGTATCCATAGCCTGTCTTGGTGATTACTTGGCTTAGGGGGTTCAGTCCTATGCAGAACAGCAGTGGGGAGAGTGCATCACCTTGGTATATGCCACATTTGATGGACACTTGGGTAAGTGGCTTGCCATTGGCTTCAAGTGTGGTTTTCCACATCCTCATCGAGTTCGCAACGAAGGCTCTTAGGGTCCTGTTCACCTTATACAACTCCAAGCATTCAGTGATCCATGTATGTGGCATCGAGTCATAGGCTTTCTTGTAATCAATCCAGGCTGAGCACAGGTTGGTACGTCGGGACCTGCAGTCTTGTGCGACTGTTCTGTCAACCAGGAGCTGATGTTTGGCTCCTCTGGTATCTCTACCAATGCCCTTCTGTGCTTCGCTCATGTATTGATCCATGTGTCCACTTATCTTAGCCGCAATGATGCCTGACATGAGCTTACATGTTGTGGAGAGACAGGTTATTGGCCGGTAGTTGGATGGGACTGCACCCTTTGAGGGATCCTTCATGATCAGGATCGTTCGCCCTTCAGTTAGCCATCCTGGGTGAGTCCCATCCCTCAGCAGCTGGTTCATTTGTGCTGCTAGGCGCTCATGGAGTGCTGTGAGTTTCTTTAGCCAGTAGGTGTGGACCATGTCCGGGCCTGGTGCTGTCCAGTTCTTCATATCTGAGACTCTTTCCTGTATGTCTGCCACTGTTATGGTAATTGGGTTCTGTTCAGGGAGGTTGCTGTGCTCCTCTCTCAGGGTCACCAGCCATTGTGCACTGCTGTTATGTGCAACCTCCTTCTCCCATATGACTTTCCAGTACCTTTCAGTTTCCAGTCTTGGTGGGTCAGCTCTGTTGTTAGGACCCTGCCACTGAGCGTACACCTTCGCAGGTTGTGTTGCGAACAGCCTGCTTATTCGTCTGGCCTCATTCTCTTTCGTGTATCGCTTTAGGCGGCTGGACAAGGCTTGGAGCCTTTGTTTGGCAGTTTCGAGTGCTTCAGGTATGGTCATCTGGATGTACCTCTCGGGTATCGGCCTTTTCATCACACCTCTCTGGGCCTCCGTCAATTGACTCACATCTTTCCGAGCCGCCTTGATCTTAGCCTCCAACCGTCTTTTCCATGGTGGGTAACATATCTCATGGCTTCCATGGTTGCTCTTATAGCCAAGCATCTCAAGGATCACTGATGCTGAAGCGTATATCAGCTCATTGGTTTCCGTGATCGTTACGGTAGGGATCGCCCTCAGTGCTGCATTCACACTTTCCATGAGACTTTCAGGTGGTACTTCACATAGCCGTTGTAATCGGTTTCTAGGTTGCCCAGCTTTCATTCTCGCCATGATCTTAGCTTTCAGGTTAGTAGCTGCCTCGCTCAGCATTTCATTCATTGGGGCTGGCCTCCCAATCTCATCATCTGCATTCATTGGAGCTTGCCTCCCAATCTCTGGTATGACCTCCTCCTCTGATCTGGCAGCCTGGGGCCCTTCACCATGGAACCTGCGTTGTACCGCATCAATCTCTAGTTGTGACAGCAGTTGCCGTTTGTGGATGTTGGAACACTGAGCTACTAGTTGTTTCGTGGTCAACCGTGACTGTGGGTTTCGAAGTAACCATTTAGCCCACATTCTCTGCATGTAACCCCTCTGACTAGGGTTGCTTGAGTAGTAGCATTCCAACAGAGCCATGTTATCGCATCTCGCCCATCTCCGCTTTGTTCCAGTAGCCCATTTTTCATCAAGGTGCTCTGGTTCCCCAGCACCTGACGCAGACCTTGTTTGGCCGGGCGACGTCTGACCCGGCATGTCATTCATTTTATTGTCTCTCATCATTGTATGAGGTAGGCATTAGCGTGAAGGATCTTGCCCAAGGACCCACACTGGATGGTGTTATCTGCTCATTTTTTGCCCCAAGCGGGAGTCGAACCACCGTCTCCCGTATGCCACACCGATGCCCTACCAACTGAGCTATCCAGACGTTTATATATATATATATATATATATATATATATATATATATATATATATATATATACGCACACACGCACACACACACACACATATATATGTACGTACAGACATGCATGCGTGCATACGTATGTGTATATATATATATATATATATACGCACACACGCACACACACACACACATATATATGTACGTACAGACATGCATACGTACATACGTATGTATATATATATATATATATATATATATAGAGAGAGAGAGAGAGAGAGAGAAGTGTCTCCATATGTGTGATGTACCTATGTGTGGAATGCACATGCGTGAAAGCTACATACGCGCTACGTTCCAGATGCCGTTGTGTATGGAAATATTTGGTCATCTACATACGTACGTATGTATGTATGTATGTATGTATATACATAACGAACAGACATATACATATGTCTGTGACGTCCCGTGTCATCGTCACCTCCATCAGCACCAGTCCGGGTTATTTTTTGGCCCTTTCGGAGCCACAACAGCATTTATGGGTTCCACTGTATTCAATCAATGACCGTGTAAAACACTCGTTTCAACATTTCTATTCCCGCTTTGTCTACATTCTTCACCCTCTACATTCTTTTTTCTGCCACACACTCGACTCTTGAGACCGCCTCGTGAGGGACAGATGGGTCGTGCGTACCACGTACTGCACACTCGGTAACGTGGTAAAGCCATAGGAGTATGAATATAACAAAGCCCAAGAGAGACATATATTCAGAGAGAGTACTGTGGGCTTATGTCAAATCCCGGTACGCTCCAGGCTAAAATTGAGAAGCACTGCTACTCATGCGTACCGGCCAACTTAAATCACGATGTTTGCCTTGCAGGCAAACTGGTCGCAAACTGGGTAGCAGACCCCCGATCTTGTTATTATTCTTGTAGACTATTTTTTATGTGCCATATATATAATTACATTAATTCTGGGGAGGGGGCCGGGGGGTTCCAGCACTTGTGGTTTTGCTATACATGCTTCTCTTTTATGGCAGAGTCACCCACAATCAAGTTAGAGGCTTACGTATGAGCTTTCCCTATGGCCTCCTATCCTGTGATTTACTTTCAGACCTTACCAGGTCTGCACCCTACCTAAACCAGGAAGCTCAGGTTGTACCCCACTTCTAGCCCAAAGTCAGCTAGGATATAGCAAACCTACGATTGCAATAAGGGTAAGTGAAATAGAAAATGGTTGGATGGATGGATGGATGGAACATAATATGACCTATGGCGAGCAAATGTATATGCAATTTTGACATAGCCCACAACTAGAAAGAGTTTTTCCTTTTGCAAAATATTTATCAGGACTTCAGAGTGGACTACTTGTATGCTAATTTAGATTTCATTAAACATTGAGCTGCACTTTGGGCTCTCACATAAGTTTTTTCCTCATTCATTGCAGTTAATGGACCGTGTGGAGATTAGCTGTCAGCTCCCCGATGGTTATTTCATTTGTCACCACTCGCTTTAAATGTTTAAACCAAAGGGTTGCTTTTTAAAATGCGTGACCGTACTCGAGTGCCAAACCGAGAAAACCTCTGAGCTCTGTCAAATGACATGCATTCTTAGCCACTGCTTGATCAAGAGCCATGATGCAGAATTGAATTCAGCTTTAATTTACAAAAACTACACAATGACCACACCTTTATTTGAAACCTTATTTTCTCCAACAATGTGATTACCAATTGTAAATATTTTTCTTGTGTTCATGGGAATAACTAATAAATTAGCATACCCTGCAATTGGCTGACAACCAGTTCACGGTGTACCCCGCCTCCTGCCAGAAGACAGCTGGGATAAGCTCCAGCACGCCCTGCGACCCTTGTGAGGATAAACGGATCAGAAAATGGATGTATGTATGGATAATAAATGAACATTTACACAAAAGCATTGATCCTTGTTATATTATCAATGTCTAAACAAACAAAAAAAATGAATTGGGTAATTGTGCCTAAATTGGACATCCAACGGAAGAAGAGAATACATTCAAAACAATGTTTCCATTTGTAAGGCAAATCCTCATGTGACAGAGATTCTGTCAACACACATCTTCGGGATGCTTACGAGCATCGTCAGTGGCAATTGTTATTTTAAGGACATCAGCTCGCTGTGTCACACACGTGGTCCTGGAGCCATGAAAACAAAAACAAACATTATACATAAGGACACCCACCCAAAGGTGATCCACAGTGTCGCTGTCATATACGCAGTGTGCACTGTCTCCTATCCTTGTTCACAACGTGCTGTTATTAAAGCACTGTAGAATTCGGACTGCTTGTTTAAAAAAAGGAAAAGTATGAAAAAAATGACGGTTGTTTCCTGTCCTTCCGCATCTTAACACAAACACAAAATCTGCTGCAACAAATGATGTCGATTTGTTTGTTTATAAAACAATCCATGAGGTAGGGTTTTTTTTTTCAATCTGTACTGTAGAACTTGTTTGTAAAGTGAATATGTCTGTGGGGATTGTATTCGGGAAAGGAGTCCAGCCAGCATCCTACTGAGCGAGAAGGGCTGCTCCATTCATCAGTGACTGTTCACAGCAGATGATACATTGGTAGCTGACGCGCGTGTGCCACTTTAATGAGCCACAATGACAATCACTGAATACAATATTGCAGGAAGATGTTTTGTTTCGTATGTGTGTGTGCTTGAAATAGGAAGCTGTGACCCATCCCATTGATTAAAAACAAAACAAAACAAAAAAAAATGTGTCAATTCTCTATTGGGGCTTATTTATTCTCTCTGTGGGTTTTCTCTCTCAGAAAGAGAAAATGTGAGCACAATGTTGACAGCAAACAATTACAGGAAGATTCTTATGTGGAATTGGATTGTGCCGATGGGGGATTTACTATTAGATTGAAATGTATTTTCCTTAAGAGATGCAAAGTTCTGTCGAGAGGGAAAAACCCAAGCGCAAGAATGAAAGAAGCAAACAAAATGAGAACGTATCAGTGAATCAAGCCGATTCGACTTGAGATTTGTCATGACTCTATCTTCACGCTGTATTCTCTTTGGAGCAAACCGGTAAGTGAACTGTGCAAACTTTTTGGGTCACCAAACACCATATTCGGCTCAGTCTCTGTACTTGGATTGAACGAGCTCAACCAGCTCAACAGTTTAAAACCGTTCTAAGTATTCTTGTCAGGGAAAGCCAACATGTTTTGTTTAGTTTGAAGAGAGTTTATCTGGATGTAAGGTTTTTCATGGTAAGATACTCCACCCAGGCCGCATGGTGGTCGACTGGTTCGCACGTCGGCCTAACAGTGCAGAGGTGCAGGGTTCGATTCCGGCTCCGGCCTTCCAATGTGGATGTTCTCCCCGTGCCTATGTGGTTTTTCTCTGGTTATTCCACTTTCCTCCCACATTCCAAAAATATGCAAGGCAGGTTCATGGAACACTCCAAATTGTCCCTAGGTGTGATTGTGAGCGTGAATGCTTGTTCATCTTTGTGTGTCCTGTGATTGGCTGGCAAACAGTTTGGGGTGTTCCCGCCTACTGCCCAAAGACGGCTTCAGCTTGCCTGCGAACCTTATGAGGATTTGACGATTAGAAAATGGACAGATGGATGAATAATCCACCCCCCTGTCCAAAAACAGAAAAAAGACCATAGAATGATGATCCCTACAATAATCAAACACCTCCGCTCAATGGGGTTGGTTCCATGCCAGCAAGAATGAAGAAATCAATTCAACTATTGGATGAAACAATATCAGTAGAGGCAAAGCCAGCCAGCGGTGAGAAAATATTAACTTCCAACGCAAACTCAAAGCCTTCATGCCCTCAAATGGATCTTGTTGAATGATGCGATAAACGATATTTTCCATGAATGATTTACTGTACTTGGACAGGCTGATTTGTTTGTCTTTTATTTAGGTACTGGACATATTAAGTTGTTGTTATTTTGTTGGGGCAGGAGGTCTAGCAAAAGCACAGAATGTACCGGTAGTTATGAAAGAACTTTTTATTTCTACAGTGTTTGGACGCATGCCACTATATGTGGAGGCCACAGCTGTGTTCACATTTTTATTATTGTGGATACACTTTTCAGAATTCCGTGACAGCAGTCTCTTCAGCATAATCATAATTTGGGAAAACATGATTTAAATTCAACTCAGCTAACACTAGAAATCATTAGACTTCTCACTGCATGCAACAGCAGAGACAGACGTCCCTGTGCAGAGCCAGTCAGGCCCACCAATCTGTCTCTTCTACTAATCAATAGCCGTAAAACAGAAGACAGCTGGAAATTGTCGTCCTCAGACTACGGCAGTGTGCCAGCTCTTTTTGGTTTCTGATGCTGTCCTGCTCTTTTGTGCTTCTGGTCTTTGCTAAATCCTATTCATCACTACTCAAATGAACTGTTAGCGAACAATCCCGAGCCAGCAAAGACAAAATTGAAGACATTTTGGATTCAGACACTTCATGGTGAGAAGCCATTAATCATTCTTTAAGTATGGCGAAAAATCATTGTTGTTAACCTGGATTTTAAAGCATGTACACTTGGAGCTGACCTGACTTGACTTGCAGCGTAACAGCTAAATGCAGCTTCACCATATTTACTTTGACCTCTGGCCTCCACTAATTGACCCGAGGCTGCAGCCAAGCATTGTAGAAAATGGATTCATGGTGCTCTTTCCCCTTTTTGGGTGTCCCATGTCGTTACATTTGAAAAACATGTACTTAGTAGTTCAAACTGCTTTGTGATCATTGGGAAACTCTATGTGGCATGTGAAACGTTTATGGTGCATCTGCCTTGCACATTGATACTGACGAGATAATGGTGGAAGTCAAACGCAACAAGCACCTAGTTAGAGCGTCAACAAAGAATTCAAAAGACTTTGCAGTGGTTGTTGTCACTGTTTCTTTGTTCCACACTGCACAGTCGCTGCCCTTTAAGTTACTCATCGGTTCGCCCTTGTGCACAGATTCATAAAAGATAATATGAAATTTTATTGATCCCTGTGGGGATGTTCTCTCACAGCGGTATTAAAGAGATTGGTTTCAGTGGGGGGAAAAAATAAATGAAAACAACAAACAAAATATAGAATACCAAGAGTGCAAATACAGTAGTATGGAAAACCTCAAACATGTTGGCCAAACATTATGAGGGGCTGCATCGCACTTGACAAAATGGAGCAGCACACAACTTTTTAATTACAGTTCCAGCTTTTAAGTCGCAACCATCTTGGATATTAAAACCGCATCGGTTTGACAGCGCAGAACGCATCTCATAGATCTTGTTGAGATGAATCATAATTCGGATCCTCTTTTGCAAATGAATATTATTTCACATTGGCGCCTGATGAACTGATGGAGCGGTTGCATAGCTTACTTCATACTGGCGTTTCTATTTATCAAACCACCAACTCAACACAACTTTATCAATTCATTTTTTATTTAATTTCCATTCATTTTCTAATCCGCTTTATCCTCACAAGGGTCGCGGGGCATGCTGGAGCCTATCCTAGCTGTGTTCGGGCAGTAGGAGGGGGACACCCTGAACCGGTTGCCAGCCAATCACAGGGCACACGGAGACGAACAACCATCTGCGCTCACACTCACGCCTAGGGACAATTTTGAGTGTTCAATCAGCCTGCCATGCATGTTTTTGGAATGTGGGAGGAAACCCGCGCAGGCCCAGGGAGAACATTCAAACTCCACACAAGAAGGCCAGAGCCGGGATCAAACCCACGACCTATGCCCTGTGAGGTCGACACGCTAACTACTGGACCACCGGGCCACCTTGATTTAATATGATGATGCTAATTAAAGAGCATGATGGCTAGTCTTGTGGACAGGTCACAAAAAGAAGTGTTGTCTGTCATGATCTGTCTATTTGCTTTTTGTTTTCGTCTCCAACTGGCGAGTGGGCGTTTCCTCACGAGTCACACCTGTCTCGAATCGGGCCTCGTTATCTGTCTGCTTTATAAACCAGGCCACATCACCAACAAACAAACTGACAGATTGTTAGCCTTGCTCATGTCTTTGTCTCCAAGTACCATTTGTTCCAAATGTTCTTCACGTTCTTTTGACTCATAGCCTTGCCTTGCTCATAGTATTTTTTGTTCTAGTATTTTTCTTATGTATTTTCTGTTTTTGTTTGTGCATTGGATTGGCTAGTCTTTTAAGTTGACAAGCAACTTTCATTTATATCGTTCCTTACCTTTTGCAAGCGCTTTTTGTTTGTTTTGCAGGTTCTTTGTTACTAGCGTCCTTTGTTGTATTTTGTCGATCATGTGTTTTTTGTTAATATGTTTGTAACCAAAATCTCTTATTTGTGTCTACGCTTTTGGAATCTTCATTCTGTCTGAACTTTGTCCGTACACTTGACATTGTCAGACAAAAAATGTGGAGCAATTTTACATATTTGAATTGAAATACCGGTAACTTAGTGGGTTTTTTTTCTGTGTGTTGCATCCTACTATATGTGTGTGGTGAAGATGAATGACATGAGTGAAAGCAGGTGCCGGTTTAGTTTAATCTCATGAAACTGTGTGATCTGGCTCCATTTATGAAATCCATACTACTAAATACAAGTGACATTTTTTTGCTCCGTTCAACATGTTTCCCAGCGCACCCTTTTTTTTTTCTTCCCCCCCCCCCCCCCAAAAAAAGAGGCACTAATAGATTCATGTTCAAAAATGATTTTCCTTGTACTGGATTGATAATGCAGAGATTGTTCATCTGAATTATGTGAATTCTCACAAGGTTTTGAGAGTAAAAGTCAAGTACAGTAAATATTCTCTAGTACGGACTCGTGTTTGCGCTGTCCAATTTGTCCTGATAACAGAAATTCCTCATTTTGGGAAATGAGCATGGTACATGTCCTTTATGAACCTGCAAGTATGTTGACAAAATGCACGTGTAACAACACAATCAATAAAATACAAAAATATACTGTCCAAAAACTGTTTATATAACAAAAACTGCAATACAGGTGTATCCAAAGAAAAATCACAACAGTAAAATAGGTACAGTATTTTAATGTTTATTTTTTTTCTGTCTTGGGAAAAAAAATATGTATTGTGGATTGTTTTGTTGGATGCATTCTTTGGTTTGCCTACGTGTCATACAGTTTTCTTGCTAGTTGCAAGTAACTGTCCCGTTGATCACCGATGTCTGGTAATTCTTGTGCATACTGAAGGATTTTTGTTGCCATTTGCATTGCTTCCTTGCTGGATGGTGGCTTGTCATCAGGAGTTGAATCGATGCCTTGTTGTTTAAAGTTTTGTAGATTTGCGTCTTTCCGACTCCAAGTGTCTGCTGGATCTTTTTAACTTTGTGTCCAGCCTCGCTCAAACGGATGCATTTCACTCGCTCCGCTCCAGTCGTTACAGTTATTCTACGTTTCGATGCGATGATCTACACGACGTAAGTGAATAAAGTTAAAATCTTTCGCAATTACAGTAAAACGCACGCCAATAAAAAGTCGCTTACACGTCTTCGTTTCGAATCTGATGAATGAAAACGGCGAAGCGAACACGTTTCTTCGGTCGTGTCGAGTGGGTGCTGCTTTTAAGCTAGTGCCGCGTTCTACAGGACGTAAGTGAATAAAGTTAAAATCATTCACAATTACAGTAAAACGCACGGCAATAAAAACTCACTTGCACGTCGTCGTTTAGAATCTGATGATCGAAAAACGCGAAGTGAAAACTTGTTTCAGCGTTGTCTTTTCCGTCGCATCGGGTGGGCGTTGCGTGTATTTAAGCTCCCGCGGCATTACACCTCCCTCCGGGTTACGGGTAGTGGAATTTCCGCTTACGCAAATTCCGGTAACATGTAATATCGTAGTCAAAATGTTAATGCATAGGTTTTTATTCCGGGTGAAGGATATTCCTTTCCATAGAATTCCGGGGATGGGAATATTTACTGTACATGTAATTAGAAGTAGCAATCATTTAATAGCACATTTCATAGATCCAAAATAATTGTTCATTTGTATTTAGTTTTGACAGTGCAAGGTAACAAGGCCAGGGGTTACCTCAAAAGTCGATAAGCCTTTCTGTGACCTTTTTTATTTATTTTTTTGGTCCACATTTAGAACAAGGTTGTTATAAATGAGGTGAATTATATTTTCAGGAATTGGCTCCAGAGTCCAAACTGTCAACATCACAAAATCTTTACTGTGTGACAATAATGTACTGTCAGTAATATTTTAACCACACTATAGTTGACTAATTATCATGCCAGTAGTGGCAAAATCTGTCTTTTATTGTAGAAAAATCAGGCAAGTGAAACATTACACAAACATTTGTGTACCACCCTAAGCAAACATCCATCCATCCATCCATTTTCCGATCCGCTTTATCCTCACAAGGGTCGCAGGGGGTGCTGGAGCCTATCCTAGCCGTCTTCGGGCACTAGGCGGGGGACACCCTGAACCGGTTGCCAGCCAATCGCAGGGCACACAGAGACGAACAACCATCCACGCTCACACTCACACCTAGGGACAATTTCGAGTGTTCAATCAGCCTGCCATGCATGTTTTTGGAATGTGGGAGGAAACCGGAGTACCCGGAGAAAACACAGTCATCTTTTAATCCAATAAAAACAACTATCTTCACTTTGATGATGAAGCGGTCAACATCAATCAGTGCTTCTCTTTGTCAAGCATCCAATCAACAGTCAGTTGTTCACAAAAAGCTGGTTGGTACCATCTGGTACAAAACAGGAATATCAAAATAAAGCCATCAACAGCATTACACAGAAAATCTGCACATAATTCCACATGGCTATTGGCCATCATGCAAGTTCTCTGAGACCCCTTTTTTTTCTTTTCTGCCTAGAATATGAGTCGACTTACTCTTACTACTGGGTATTAACATAGTTGTTCAAAATATCTGAATGTCTCCACCAGGATGTAGCTGGGGGGTGTGCAGTGTTTCCCTGCAGCAAGAAAAGTCGTTTTTGTCATTTGTCCTCACAATCTCAAAGTCACTGTCCACTCTCCATTATTGGAAGTGTTCACCCAGCATCACCAGTGTAGCATAATGGCAACTGTTCCCCTGAATCAGTCCACTATCATACAGGGACTGCATAAAAGCAGAAGGTCACTTTTTTTTGTTTGGAAACAGCATCTGGGGAAGCCAGAAGTCACGAGTCTTATGTAGCCAAGCATGTGGTGAAAAACAGCCATGGGCTTAGTTTCTAATATCACATATCATTAGAGTTTAATTAGTAAAGTGGGCTTCAGGGACAGCGCTTTCCATCTGCCTTAGTTTGACATACCTCGTCCTTCACATTTCATCCAGAAGGAAGTTTGGGTGAAAGCCTGTGTTGCAACATCACCTGGAGAAAACGTTCGGGGATAAATATAATCCGAGGGGGGTTATAAAACAAAACAAAAGAAAACAAGCAGACGTTGCTGGTTTCCAGATCGGAAAAAGGGCGTTATCATATAATGAAGGATCACCCTCAAATTTTACACCTTCGTATTCACTTTCAAAAGTGAGAAAAAACGTCATTCCTATCCACCCGAATTTATAGGGTTGAATAGTTTCTTGCTCCATCTAAGCGAAGTCCACTTTCAACTGTTCATACGAGACCACAGTGACTTTGACAAACTGCAGTGGAAATGTGTGATGGCGGCCTAAATGCAATGCTAAAGTACCGGGAGTAGCAACAAAGCGACTGTTCGTTCTTGTCCTGCTTTGCTCCTTCACTGTGTATACAAGCGGTGGCGTTGGCCGACGTGGTTTCTTCCGACCTGCTGATGCCTCCGGCATCTGATATCGAGCTATCACTAATCCCAGATTAACACATACCTGCCTTCCGTCAAGATTTATGCCTTCGTCATATCCACTGAAGATTGCATCAACTGATTGTTGTCTCGTGCTTTTGCCTCACTAAAACTCGAGGATTTCATTCCATGATTGTATAAAGTTTATCATGTTTTTATCTTGCCCCCCAGGGTTCCTGCACTCCCAAACGCCTGCACGTGCTGACTTGAGCAGCTGTTTTAAAAAAGGCCATTTCACCCCCTAATCACCTCTTTTCTGAACTCAATAATCATCGACTTATCCATTACCCTCCAGCCCTCGATAGAAATACGTTACCCCTTTCATGCGCCCTGTAACCTGACAATATAATAAGCTCTCCACTGTAGTAACCACTGTCACAGAAAGGGTTAAAGGTGACTGACAATATTATTCAAAACTGAACCCTATCGTTTTGTTGAAAGCGGATGGGTGAATGGTAACACTACTTTCAACACCGCTTATCCTGAACAGGCGTTGCGGATGGTGCTGGAACCTATCTCAGCTAAATTCAGTCGAAAGCTGGACTACACCCTGAACCGGTCGCTAGTCAGTCGCAGCGCACACATACAGATAAACAACCATTCACACCCACATCCACACCATCACTCAGTGGAAACGGAACCCACGCTGCCCACACACAAGTCAGGCGTGTTTACCACAACACCAACAGTGACTTGTCGATTGAGTGACCTTGTGGATGAAATGTGCTATATAACTGCCTTAAAGTAGTCTTAAATATCTCCACTTTCTGTCATTATGCTCCTTTTTTAAAGTTTCATTTTAACCGATGCACCTTGACTGCAATATTCATAACATTAATTCCATATTGAGTTATGATATGATTTTTTGACAAATCGAGGATATAACGGATGGATGGCTGATTTTTTTTTTCCACTATGAAATGAACTCCTTTAGAATGACATTTCCAGGTGTCACTCCCGTCCGTGTTGCTCTCTCGACTCATTCGCCCTGTTTCCTGCAGTTTAACATGGGTGGAGGAGTTATTTGTTAGCATTATTCTCATACGCTGATGACAACCTGAATTGAATGATTTCTGATCATTCCATAGGTAATGCTTTACAATCCCCCACACACACACATTATTTTCCTCATGCTACTTTTAATCGGCAGACTCGGCACTCTTTGCTAACCAGACGAGAACAGTGGCACGTACCACTGCAAGCGTGGTCGAAGTGAAAACATAGTGGGGGTTTTTTTACAAATAAGAATGTTTTGTATCGGATTTAGTGGAATGCCTTGACTCATGACACACGTGTTGACATTACACTGGGAAGTAAAGGGAAACTCTGAGGTTTCTGAATATATTTAGGTGCATAATGATAGGTTGGGACGGTGAATATCTATTTAATTGCATTTTCTGGATACTTTCTATTGATTTTTTTTAGCTGTTTTGTAAAAAAAAAAAAAAAAAAAAAAGTATCACACACGCTCGCAGACACACACCACGAAAATCGCTCGGAAAGCCATCCCGCAGGCCCTGTGACGAGTGAGTTACTCCATCCTCTCATTGGTTCAGCTTCAATCGCTTCTGAATGTTTGACGTGCACATTCGGTAAGCCTTGATTGACTTTCGCTAAGGGAGCAAGATAACCTTTTATTTGTCCCACACTGGGGACATTTCTGGTCGACAGCAGCAAAATTGGGGGGGGGGGGGCAGAAAAGAAAACAAAAACAAGTGTTGCATGCACAAAATATGTAAATGTTTCAGAAAAAGAATCCAAAAATGTGATTGAGTGTGTAGCCCCTCAACCAACACTCCATCCTATCCCCTTGTTTCTGGATGTTTGTGTTGAGCACAGAAGAAGCTCAACACCAACCAACAGAGGTCATTACTCCCTGGTTGTAAGATGAATAGACACTCACTATTGGTTTTCCTCGTTTGCATCAAGAGTGCGATGAATGCATCACCTCTGGCTTGGAATAACTCAGCAAAGTAGATTGTGGCTTTGAAATGTCTGCATCGTAAAATAAGTTTGTTTTTTTTTTGGTCTTGCCAAAACACTTTTTGACGGGGATTTCAAACATTCTGCTTCAGTGAGCATGACTTGCCTCCAGATGCAGCGGGGGGACAAAATGATTGAAAATCAAGCAAAAGTGAAAGGTTATTCTTTATTCTTATTCTTTTTTTAATGACATAGCTATCTGAAAAACAAATGCATTCCAGTGACATGCTGATGAATTTGGTCTCCCCTTTTTCTTTTCGTCATATTTGTTTCCTCATTTAGTCTTCAATTAGTGACTAGAGGCTCATTTATGCTCTATGTTGGATACACACTCATATCTTCCATTCATACGCTATGTCGACACGTCTGTATTTCTGTACGTCGCCTTGAAACATACAAAAACAAAACACTCTGCCACACCTGAAACGTGACCGGTGAAAATAAAAAGACATATTTTACCAGAAATGACGACTACTGATTATAAAGAACGTGACTTGGCTTTGAGGCGTGTTGCCTCTGTCCCTGTCTTTTGGAAGCTTATTGCGGGCATCATATTCAAAATAAGAGAAAATCTGAAGAAAAAAAAACATTCATCGGTTTGAACACGATTTTGACTGAAGAGGATTTTCTTGAATATCTTTAGATTGCCGCATTTTGTTGCGGCTTTTGAGATCTTTTGATCGCCAGACAAGTTCGATGTGAATGATTTCTTGATTGAACAGATGTTGAGGTAATTGGGTTTGGGTGTAGTCAATGAAAATGAAATGTGCTTAGCCACAGTTAATTCGTTACTTAATCTTTCCCACAGGGCCAGGTAGCTTTTAAATAAAGTCAGCATTTAAAACTGCATTTTATGTTTCCTTGGGTTGTCTTTGTCTGAAATTTTGCATTTGTTTCATGACAAACACCGAAGTGGGGAAACGATGCAAAAAGGTAAGAATTTCAGAAAAGGGCAAATACTTTTTCAAGGCACTGTAAATGCATCCTCTCTTCTTCTATTTGGGGTTTAAATAGGGAAATGCTTGAAGGTTGGCGGTGCATGTGTGTGTCCTATGCTTAAACATAGTATACATTTGTCAGCCTCCCAGTGCCCGCCCACTAGCCTTGTCAAAGGCTGCAGCCCCCGCTGTTCATGTTTGCCGCTTTACTGCAAAAAAAAAAAAAAAATCATTAGAGGAGGGAGGCTGAAGGGAAATAAATGTCTCTGCCTCATCAGTAAGATTCAAACTGAGCGTGAGTTATGTAAGCGCTGCTAAATTTATCAATGCTCATTTTATGCAAAGCCAGAGCTCCTGGGCGCAGACTGTGTCATGTTCAGAGCAAGAGCGAGGCTGTTGTTTCCCTACAAGCCTTTTCTTGCTTGGTATTAATATATGGACGGTGAGACGAATTTTTGAACAACCTTTTCCTGAAGAAAAGGCAGATGTTTACGCTCAAGCATGCACAGACAATCAATGTGAACATAAGTCAGTCTACAGCTGCACTTACACAGGGGATTACAGTCAAGTGGGACTGGCAGCCATATGCTACATCAGCAATATGGTGCATTTCTTCAGTCACTCGTGTACTCTTCTTGTGAATGAAGCCCGGTAGACTCAATGAGGGATTTGTTGGAAGAAATAACAGAAAGCAAAATCTCTGCGTTGCAAGCCCTTACGGGCACACATTTGTCTCGGTGCACTTTGGACAACCTCCACGAACCAAATCCATTCCTGAACACATCACCTACTGCTCCTGTCTATTCCTAATTCCCCATTTTAATCCTCACCCGAAACTTAATCCTAATTCTGTCAATTGGCTGGTTGTTTAACATCAACTCTAAACCTCGAGATTTAATATACTGTATATCACTTGTTAATGGATTCATTTTTGTGTTTCTGTTAAACCCGTTCAGGGTCATCGTTCTATGCTGCATCCAAATTTCTGTTCAAACGATGACCAACATGTCCTTTTGGCATATGAAACCATTACCGGTACATATTCCACCTTACTTTAAAAAAAGTTTCATACTGTATACAACATGATGCATGACACCCTCAACCACCCTAGAATTCGTGACACAAATGAGATCTAATACAATGGTTGTTTTAATCACTGAATTGAAGTTGATACTACTATGGCAAAATATGTGCATTGGCACTGCGTGACATACTTTGGAATAGTGGTGTGCGAGATTCCATATTTTGGTATGGAATATACCAAGTAAATACAGGGCCAGTGTCGCCAATAGCGATATCGATACTTTTTAATAATTAAGGTGAATGCATCATCGCATTGCGAAATTGCAATTAGTTTTCATGACCTTGAAGAATTTTTGTGATGTTTCCTTTTTTCTTATTTAAAAGTTAAAAGCCAGGACATAATTAGGACAAAGTTTATTGGTGAATTGAAAATAACACTTTTATACAATGCGTTATTGATGTCTGGATTTTTTATTCTTAAATTAACAAAGTGCACAAGGTGATCAAAGGAAAAAAACAAAACACAAAATGTATTCCTTTGTTGCATTTCTTTTATCTTTTTTTTAATTAATAAGCAAGTTGCCCAAGATGATCACTTCACAATCAATACAAAACGTCTAAGAAACCATTTTATTTATTTATTTTTAAAGTACATGTGTTTAAGGAACCCATTACAAAATCAAAAATTTCTCTCTTTTATACTTCACATCTTTTCTCTTTCCAGAGAAAACAAACAAAGTGCAAACAATTACAGTAAATGTTTTTTTGCGCTGCAAAGTCACAAGGCAGACGGGAGACTGCACAACACAAGAGTGGATGGGTGCTGGAGGGGAGAAGAGGGGAATCCTGAGGTGGAGGGGTGCAAACTGTACCCGCTCTGTGCTGCGACAGAAGCGGCGCATCCAGCAACCGGGATGTCGCTTGTTTGAGCGGAGCATATAAGTGCAAGAGAGAAACTGAAACTACTAGATAAGTCTCTTGGCGTCAATATCAAACCAATATTGATCCTGAGTTGGATCGATCCGCTCAACCCTACTTTGGAGTCCAATATGAGTTGCCCTTCCCTCAACATATAAGAACTTGTGTGGTTTTGTTGGCAGTTATCTAGCATAACTGCGACATGCGGCTATCGAACTATTTATGCCTACACTCTGAAAATGCATCTTGCCTTTGGAGCAGCTCTCTGGTTGTGCACATCATTGATAGTTGCCAGAGGAGCGTGGAGGAAAGAAAACCAGTCCAACTTCACAGCCAGCGTGTGGTCCATAGCCTCGGGCAGGGTTGGCCGCTTTAGAGTGCCTTGTTGGGAACCCTTAGGGGATGCACATCATGGAAAGAAGGTGGAAGAGCGAGTGGGGTAAAAGTGCCAGAAGTGACAGCAAGTATAGTATATGGACAGGGGCTTCACGCTGGGGTGTCACCTTGTTGTCGCTGTGTGTGGAAAAGCCCAGCAAAGCCCCGATGCAATATAGTCCAACAGCCAAAAGCATTCAAGATGATATATTTTCATTGCTCCAACATGTGTAATGTACAAAAAAGATGCTGGATGAAGTAGCATTCATTTTCTCGGCTCTTAGCAGGGGTATTTGATTAACAGTAGACAGACTGATAGTTGCTTGTTGATGGGGGTGTAATTTCAGCACATTCGGTGGAATTGTTTATGAGAAAAAAGAAGCGTCATTTTTTTTACGCCTTGCAAGTGTTTTCAAGAATTTAAAATTTGGCACGGTTATCTTGTCTGTGGTGTGTCGAATTGAGAAGACTCAATCTTTTCACTTTACAATGACTTTAAGTACGGAAATTTTACCTTTGGTATGCACGCTAAATACTGATTATGTGATAGACCAGGGGTGCCCATTAGGTCGATCCTGATCTACCGGTAGATCTAAGACAGGTCCCAAGTAGATCCGAGGAGTGCCGAGGAGAAAAAAAACAAACAACCCTTTGTGTGTCTTTGTACATGTTAGTAATATATTTTTTTGTGTTAATGTACACTGCACCCGAATCATCTTATCAGTCTCATTTTCACCCAAAAAATATTGAAAAAATAAAATAAAGCAGGTAAATCTTGAATTTACGGTGGCGCGTGATTACATCACCGGAAGTTGTTAGCTCTCAGCAGTCAGCAATTGCAGCTTGTGATCAGAACTGTTGCGCTCTATCTTTTATCGTCAATTCTCATTCAGAGTTTGCTTCGTGTACAATTTACCGAGGGCACGGGCAAAGAATAGGAATCTAGGAGGGCCCAGGGAAGCACTTTAAAACGGTACGTGTGAGCTACGATAGTTAACAGGCTGCAAAAGTGCGTTGCATGCCTCAGTTTCAGGCTGTTTTTCATTATGGCGTGCGTGTGCGTGTGTGTGTGTGCGCGCGCGCCGGTAAGGGTAGATCCCGGGAGGTTAGTTGATCGAAAAGTACCAAACTCAGGTCCTGGAGGGCCGCTGTCCTGCATGTTTTCCAAGTCTCCCTGTTGCAACACACCTGATTCAAATGAACAGGTTCAATGTCAGGCTTGCTGATAATCTGATCATTTCAATCAGGTGTGTTGAAACAGGAAGACTTGGAAAACATGCGGGACAGCGGCCCTCCAGGACCTGAGTTTGACACCCCTGTCATAGTGCAACATGGCTTCAAGCACATCTGACCATGAAGCTGGCAGAGCTGCTGCCTGCTGTTTTGGGTATGTATATGTCAAGTCAAGTCAAGCTTTATTGTCAAATATGCTCTATGTGCAACATACAGCACAGATGAAATGACCTTCCTCTCAACCACAGTGCGTGTGTGTGTGTTGTATTTCATATATATATCCATCCATCCATTTTCCGAACCGCTTGATCCTCACTAGGGTCGCGGGGGGTGCTGGAGCCTATCCCAGCCATCTCCGGGCAGTAGGCGGGGGACACCCTGAATCAGTTGCCAGCCAATCGCAGGGCACACAGAGACGAACAACCATCCACGCCCACACTCACACCTAGGGACAATTTAGAGCGTCCAATCAGCCTGACATGCATGTTTTTGGAATGTGGGAGGAAACCGGAGCACCCGGAGAAAACCCACGCAGGCCCGGGGAGAACATGCAAACTCCACACAGGGAGGCCGGAGCTGGAATCGAACCCGGTACCTCTGCACTGTGAAGCCGACGTGCTAACCACTGGACTACCGGGCCGCCCTTCATATATATATATATATATATATATATAATATGTACTGTATGTCTATTTGTTGGGGGTGGGGCGGTGGCTGAATAGAGGTAGGTTTGTTTCCATGTATTCACTACAAATGAAAACACTTTGTGCTTGTTGTACAGTAGGTGGCGGTATGCACCAAAGAGCTGTAATCCTCAGGAATCAGGAAGGAGGAGAAGAAGAAGAAGGCGAAGGAAAAAGAAGCAGACAATGAGCCTTTATTGACCGTCACAGGACTCATACATGGAGTATTGCTGTATATTTTACTGTAATAATAGAACCCATAAAGATACCAGGCCATGTGCAATATAGATTGAAATGTAACATAATGGTGTCATTTCATGCATTTGACAACATTTTTACCGTTTAATTTGGTCAGCCTTTTTACAACCTTATCTCAAAATCAACCTTATGAATAAACACACAATTTGCACAGATGGCATTCCTGTGTGTTTTCAGGCCATCATACTGATGTACGATAGAGAGGAGAAAACATTGAATGAAGCCCCATCGTACATAAGAAACCCGTTTGGGTTTTTTTACAGCCAATCTTGCTGCTGTTGACTCTTTATTCCTCTCTGAGCTTCACATTGAAATCCTAAAAGACAAAACAAAATCATCTTCCACACAATCACCACAATTTCAGCCGCGCTCCACACACTCCGTCCCTCTTCGGCTCCCTCGGCTGATCTGTGTGTGTTTTATGTAGTTGTGATCGTAACGCATCATTACACATTGGCACCACAACCAGTGTTCCCACGTTCGAAATGGAGGAGGGGAGCAATGGCGTGCCGATCAAGCCTCTTTGCAAGGGATGTGTTTTTGCCACAGCCCACACTGCCTGTTACCATGACAACAAACAGAAATTGCCCTTCTATACGATTTAGCCACGTGCTGTTCAACACCGAATCCATTCTCTCCCCTCCTCACTGTGTCAGGAGACTCCACGTCTTTGTGTTCCCAGCATCCTCGAGAGTTGGGGGAATACGCTCCAATTGATCTGCTGCAGACGAGTCGAGCGAGATGAATCACATGACTAATTTAGATGTCACTCCGATCACTGGCTTCTTTCGACTCGTCTTCGAGTGCTTTTCATTTGTGAAGAATGAACTGAGATGCTTTTCATACACGTGTCACCACCAAGGTTCTCATATCTGCATGGAATACATGACCCTCTGTCGCTCAAACGGACAGTCTGGCCCGCAGTGCGAGGAGGAGGAGTCTGGTGGAAAGGACACAGTCACCTGTTTGTTTGCAGCACATGATCAGAAAAGGCTTTTTTGTTTGGCCCCACCCACCCCCACAAACCAATATAGCCTGTTCTCCACTTGAGCGCGGAGACAGTGGTGTTGATTGACAGCAAGGATACACTTACAACGTGACAAGTGGCCATCAAAGTCCTCCTGAGTATACGCACACCAGGACAGACCGAAACTTGGTTGAGGACACCTCGACCCTTGACCTTTTATACCTATTCTTTGAAATGTCAAACACGTACAATGCGATGCTGATGACCATGTTGATAGAGTAAAATCTTTTTGTCGTGTGTGTAATGGTGTTGAATGGCATCTCCCTCATTGGAAAAAAAAATGAGGCTTGGAGGCAATCTCATTGTAGAGAGATATTGAGATGAGATTCTGCAAATAGATTTCTTCACATATCAACACAGTATGGGACCAAATGCTCTCCTCCCAGATCACAGCGGTGTTTAACATTGGTAGAGAAGATTTCGTAAATTCTGCTTGGACGCAACCCACATACTTGCTCTGCTTTTCATCCCACATATATCCTACACTTTGGTATAATGATGTCCCCATTTGTGAGGAAAGTGCAATTGTGTGAAGAGCAGGACAACTGACTGCAAGTGGTGCAAATAGTAGCCTAATAGTTTTGCATCACTAAAAGAAAAAGAATTTGTTCTGTCCATCCACTGTGAGATATACTGATTCTGAAGTAGAGGATCGGATACCCCCCCCCCCTCCCCCCAAAAAAAATCAGCAAACTGTGATTTCGTCTTGCTTTGTGTGCAGGATGATTTGGAAGCTAACGAGTTGCTTAAACCTCAGAAGTTGCCGCTATGGGGCTTTGAGATAAATCCGCTGGTTGTTTGATGTCATGTTGCTTTGATTGGTGATTCCTCCACTCTTCCTTGTGTCTCCCTTGCAGCTCAGAATTGATTGAACCCCGTCATGTGTGTCAAGAAGCTTTTACTGATTGCCCATTGCTGTAACACTCAGTACATTTTCGGGCTCTAAGAAAGCCAGACTATTGCATTAAATCGATTGAAGCCAGACTAAAATGCATGTTGACACTTTAATGTGACCTTGTTTGACTATTTAAAAGTTGGATTAGCACACCCAGGCAACGATATTTGATTGGAAAACAAATTCCTCTGCAATGTTTGCATATAAATCGACTGAACGTCAAAGCTGCCTTTCTTCACGTGCTCTATCCTGTCAACAACAATTAAGAGAAGAGGAGGAAACCAGGTGAACGGCACGTTTGTACACACAATTCGTGCTCAATCATCTTAAAGAAGTCAATATTTTAAAGCGCAGTATGTCGATGGAAGGAAATGTCTGTTTAAAAAGCGAGAGAACGTCAATAAAATGTTACTTTTGAAACTGACGTTGCCATCTCCATGACAGGCAGCAGCGCGGATCCCTCCGTTTTTTTATACTGCTTGTCCTCATCAGCATTGTGGGCAAGTTGGAGCAAGTCGCAGCACACTTTATTATGGTGACTGGTCAATTGCTGTCACGTAGCGAGGTGGTGGTGGACCCCAAAAAGCAGGCAGGAGGGAGGAGCAGGGTGAACTTGACGAACTATATTTAATAAAACAGAGAAAACTGAATCCAAAACAAAGTGCTAACAACCAAAACGAATCCAAAGTAGCCAAACAAAACCATGACTGTGGTAAAAAACTAACAGGAACAGAACCATGACCTCGCCGGGGAACAGTAACTAAAAGCGACGGCAATCCTTGCCTCGTCGCAAAACGGGAACAAACGCGACGGCGACCTTCGCCTCGCCGAAATACAGGAACTATAAGCGACGGTGACCTTCACCTCGCCAGGGAACAGGAGCAAAAGCGACGGCAATCCTTTTGGCTGGGCGTGGCCTGACGTGGACGGACCTCGACGTAACGGGGGACAAGGAACAGCCAGACGTGAACAGGGGCTCGGCCTGACGTGGGCGTGGACGTGGCACGGCTCGTCGTCGACGTGAATGTGACTCAACTCCAACAGACACGTGACGAGCCTCGGCTCAACGTAGACGCGGACAGGGCTCGGCCCACCGTAGACGCGGCTTGACGGGACGAAACAGGACAGCCGCATCACCAGCGCTGCCTGAAAGGGGAAAGGGTGTCGGCCGCAGACGCGCTCCGCCAGGCACATGGTGGAATAGGGAACAGTCCTTAGTACCTGCGGGGTCCAGGTGGTCGGGTCATTCTGTCACATTGCGAGGTGGTGGTGGACCCCAAAAAGCAGGCAGGAGGGAGGAGCAGGGTGTATTTGAGGAATTGTATTTAAAACGCAGAAAACTAAATCCAAAACAAACAAAGTCCAAAGTATCAAACAAAACCCATGACTAAAGCTAAAACATAATGAACTAAACATAACAGAAGCCAAGAGCAGACAGCAACACACATGACAGTAGCAAGAAGCAACAATGACCCGACACCGAGTGTTCGGGCAGGAGTCCTTTTATACAACTAATTACCAAATGACCAACAGGTGTGCAGCTGCCGGGGGAGCCCTACAGTGCCACCTGTTGGTCCCTAAACCGAATCATGACAATTGCAGGGCACAATCAAACCCTTCGTGCTCACACTCACACCTATGGACAATTTCAAAGTCTCCAGTTAAGCTAACATGCAAGTAGAACATCGAGCCAAGATTTGAACCTGTATCAGAATCACAAATTTGACTGTGAGGGCAATCGTAGCATAACCAGTGCTCCACATATTCAATTTCATTTAATAGAATTAGATGTTGACTTCTTTCCTTTAGGCTTCACCTTATTCAGGGGCCTCCACAGGGAATCATCGTCTTCCATCACTCCGTCCTCTACATCTTCTGTTGTAACTCTAGCTATCGGCAGGTCTTTCCTCACCACATCCACAAATATTTTTGGTCTCCCCCTCTTCTATTTGGCATGTCCATTTCCAGTATCCATCTACACATGTCCAAACAATCTCCATCTAGCCTTTCTAACTTGGTCGCCAAACCTTGCAGTCTTTGCTATTCCTCTGATGAGCTCATTAGGCTTCTCGTCCATCTTGGTCACTTCCAGAGAATCTTGGCCCCTTTAACACTGCACCACAAGTTCTGTCTGTTGTCAACATACAACACTGATGGTCACACAGATCTTTCTCTCCCCTTATAGGGGTGTTCACACGGCAAGATTTGGTCCGGTGCTACGCCGGGGCTGCCCCAGTAGAGCGTTCACACGTGCAAATTAGCTCCGGCGTAGCCCCGGAAAAAGGCTTACACCGGACCAAATTTGATCCACCTCAGGGAGGTGGTTTAAAAATTTGCTCCGGAGCAAATGCTCGTTTGCGAAGCAGCACCGATGTAAATTTGCACGTGTGTACGCAACTGGGTTAAATTTGCTCCAGAGCAAATGCTTGTGAAGCGTACGTACGGCGAAAATGTGTTGCCTTCGTGCTCTGTCGGACTTCCGTCATGTGTTTGTTTAATAATGACACAAGACTTGGCTGGTAACATCTTTCCTTTTGTAGGAGACTGGACTGTCTCGGAGTTGTTGGTGTAGTCTGTTCCTTTGTTGTGTGTTCACAACCCCCCGCCCCCCATATAATTTATTTAGTGATTTCCTCTCTTGATTTTCTGTTTGGCGCATGATGTGTTTGCTTTTCTGAGTGTCATTGAAGTCATCGTTGATTTACGTTTTTGGGGGCGGTCACTCTCGAGCAGAAGGCACGGAGACCGAGAAGGAGAAGGACGTGCCTGTCCAGTAGTCGCTTGAGTTGTGTATACGTTTTAAAAAGAACCAACACGACAGCTCATTTGTTTTCTGTCGTTTTGCTCCGCTGCAGAAACTGCCGTGTGAACGCAAGTGGGGCTGCACCGACGCTGTGCCGTTGCAGACACGCTCAGCGGCTTTGTACGTGTGAACGCTCCACACAATTTGCTGCGGTGCAAAATATATTGCAACAAAATACATCGGTGCAGCGCCGGAGCAAATGTGTGCCGTGTGAACACCCCTTATGTTTCATCCATGCAGCCATTTTCAACACCGCTTTGTCATGATTCTGTTTGTGACCAACAGGTGGCACTATAGGGTTCTCCCTGCAGCTGCACAACTGTTGGTCGTTACGTCGTTAGCCATTTAAAAGGACTCCCGGCACGACCATTCAGTGTCGGGTCATTGTGTTTGTTGCTATGTTTGTTCTGGTCGTGTTTCTGTTGTTGATAGTTTTTTGCTTCAGTCATGGTTTTGTTTGATACTTTGGATTTGTTTTGTTTTCAGGACTTTGTTTGTTTCAGATTTAGTTTTCTCTGTTTAAGTACAATTCATCAAGTACAACCTGTTCCTCTCTCGTGCCTGCTTTTTGGGGTCCACCACCACCGCCACGCAAACGTGACACGTTTGGAGCTTATCCAAGCTGACTTCAGGTGAAAGGCGAACTACACGCTGAACTGGTCGCCACTCAGTCACAGGGCACATGTCGAGACAAACGACCATTCACATCCACATCCGCACCTACTTATACTTCCTGGTTTTTAATGCATCATTACAAAAACTGGAATTTGCCTTCCAGGCCCACTACGCTATTTAAATGACAAACTAGCCGTGGAAAGGCTGTGCCCCCTGGTTAGTGGTCATGCAGTAACAGGAAGTCAGACACAGTTGAGAAACAAGTACTGGAACTGTAAATATTATCGAGATCACTGCTGTGTTAAATATAAAATAAGTAAAGTGATACCTTGACTTCTGAATGTATTTTGTCAAATGACAAAGCTCACAACTCAATTTATTCTGTTAAAATCAATATTCCCCCCCTTTAAAATGAATTGACAGCTTTCAATCATTTCCATCCCCCTCCCAACAACACAATTTTTGTTGTTTTTAATGAACACGTGCTTTTAAAAGGATGTGCTTTCATGAGTGACATCACAAACTTTGGCAATTAGCCTGCGTGTGGGCATTTGGGATTTGAGTTTTGGCCTAATGTAGCTCTTATCGAGTGTTATCATTTTATATTTGTGACCCAGGAGAGCAAATGAGTCACATAAGTGAGTAACCCATAGTTCAGAAATGAAGTTTTGGTATCATCACAAAGACAAGGATCTCAGCTTTCCAATGATATATCAACCATTGTGCTACGCTTCTCATAACATTATTACTCATGACATCATTAGCACAGATATGAAGACATAGACACTGTACGACATGCCACCTTGGAGCTACATGCCTACAACAGGCAAGGCTCCAGGATTCTTTTCTCTCCCAGAGCTACAGGGGGGATTGACTGATATATGGGTGCTGAACATTTTTTTTAGAACATCAAGTAAAATGCTGGAGGGACTTCATTGGATTTCCGATGGTAATTTAGCGATGACGGAAACGTGGTTAAAATAACAACCGCCGATTTGGTCGGCTTGAGATAATGACGGATGGGTGGCCGAGCTGCTGCCGGAATGACGAATGACAGACCGGCACAATTTACTGACGCACCCACATCTGATACTTACAGACTTCTTTGTTGAGTACCTTTTACAAAATGTGATTTTAAAAAACGTCACAATGTTTCTATCATGAAAATGAAACTTAATTGATGAAAGAGGTAAAAGTTTGACCCACTAAATTGGTCACAGTGAGTGTCTATTCCTGCCCCAATGCGCACCTCCACTGATATACACAGGCTGCAATCCGTCATTGTCGTTGTCGTGAACGTATTACATTGGAATTTATTCTGTATGGACCATGAGTCTCAGACAACAATAAATATTAGAGCAACGATAAGAGGTGATGAATTGTCTTGTGAAATCATCTATCCGGTGTCACTGATTATCCCGTCAGTTAATCGAGTGTAAACGGAGTCGTCCAATCCAAGGCCGTCCTGGCTCGTAAATGTCTCCCCTGGGGGAGATCATGGGCTGCATTTATATGACGGAAGGCCAACTGACGTTTCTCTGAATGTAAAAGAAGAGTTTACTGTATGTGGAGCAGCAGACACAGTTGATGAAGACGATGCGTGTATTCAGCATTTGTCTGCCGGGTTGAGCGGGTTTACCTTTTGGGGTTTGGCTGATCAGGTTTCAGTGGCTGGCATTGTGCTGTTACTTCGGTATTGGGTTTCCACAAAGGAAAATGGTGAACACCAAGTTCACTGGCATGGCTTAATCCATGTGACAAGATATTGTTCCATGTCAGGTGTCATTTTACACTTGTGAGTGATGTACTTCTTTTCTCGAAGGCCGAAGCAGATGCTGACTGCGGTAACTGGAGATGACAACTCACCATCTTGTTATCTCCTGTTTTAGTGTTTATTTTCAAGGCTGATATTGCTACCAGTTTTTCATTGTGAATCCAAATATATTTGAAATTAGAATTGCAATTACGACATGAACAGTTCAAATATAGCAGTGCAATGAATTTGATGTGTTCCCTTCTAATTCATGTGTCATTATTTCAGTGAAGGGGGTCACTCTCAATACTTATAAATATTGATAAATGATCAAAGGGTGTCCTTTGTTGGATTATTGCAAAAGCAAATTTAAACGCTCAGCAACTAAATAAAACTAATCATGTAGGAACACATGAAATGTTCATGAATCGGTCAAAGTGGTGCATGATGGGAGGTCTGTCTCACAAGTATAACATCATTTTTATCATAACCAGACCATCACAAGTTCTTTCACTTGAACCGGATGAAAAATAGGTGTCATATTCAACCAAGAATGAAATGATTTTAGAAATATTTTTCTCAAGCAAAAGAGATACTCACTGGTAGTTACTTTTATTATTCTCATGTCAAACATGATTGATGATTTATTTGTACTTCATATACGAACATGTCTTTCCCATGGCCTTTGGGTGAAGGTAAGAAGATGACACCCTCATGGGAACAGCTCCATGATGTCTGTCAACTGGCTTGATGAATGAACTGGTGTTTGTCCAAGAGTCAAGTAATTGTACCATGCAAGACCCATTTAAAATATTTAAATGGGATTCAGCATGTACACTCGGGCCTCGGGTTTCAGAAACAAGTGCCGTCAAAGGCCACGGTAGAGGAACACGTTTGCTAACTGAGGCAGACATACTCATAAACATGAATATGCAATTCAACCAGAGAAGACAAAACTGATTTGCGGGAGAAAGTTGGATTTCTCCTAATGATTTTTTTTTTCTCCCCAACTTGGAATATTTGTCATGGCTCATGATCTTTTCTGACCATATTGCCAACCGTATGGGGACTCTATTTGTGTGTGTTTGACCTGTGTGGGATGGTGCTTTGCCGAGAATGCCCAACTGGTCCTCCCTGATTGGTGGCACTCGTCCATGACTTGAAGCACCAATCTGTGCCAACGAAGGAGGCCCGATCATCAATTGGATCCCAGGAACACCGCCAGCTGCAGTAATTATCATCATTGTCTTTAATAGGGACTTTTTTTTCTTCTTTCTTGAGTTGGCTGGCTGTGATTTTATGGCAGCAGTCACACCTCTTGTATGAATAGTATTTTACCGCTGTCTTTTGGCCTTAAACCACTTGAGTATTTAATTTATTTGCCAACTAGCTTAAAGACAAACTTGAATTGTACTTATTTTGTTGTACAAATTATATGGGAGGATATTTTGGTCAAATATACAATTTTGTTTGTTTTCGGATGTGACTGTATTTTCCACACTAAAAGGCGCACCTAAAATCCTTCCATTTTCTTAAAAGCTCACAGCGCACCATAAAATCTGTGTGTATGGTCATTAGGGTAATATTTCAACCCCAAAATGGCTCCTTGCTTGAGACAAGCTGACAACGCAGAGTTTAAACTTAAGGCGATCGGTTACGCCGTTGAACGCAGAAATAGAGCAGCGACAAGGGAGTTCACCGGTAACGAGTCAATGTTATAACTTGCTGTTGGTTAAGTGAACGGTGTCGCTGCTTTATTATACGTTTTACTGACATCTGATCGTTCTGTGGGTGTTTCCTTGAGCGTACCTCCATCTAGTGGATGCATTGTAGATTGCGTCTTATTACGCGGTGCACCCAATGTATGAAAAAAATTACAAAATAGGCCACATTCATTTGAAGGTGCACCTCATAATCCAGTGCACATTTTAGTGTGGAAAATATGGTCCAATTGTTTTTATCAAAACAACTTTTCCTTCAACGTGCGAACCGCCGACATCTGCTGCAAACCGGACGTGCTAACCAGTCGAACACTAATGGTTATTTTTCATGATTGTTTTAATAAATGAGTGACAGTTATGTTGTTTCTTATTCGCCCCTTATACACCCCTAAATTTCTGCTCCTCGAACCGCCTCTAATTCACCAGTCAACCTTGGGAGAAAAAAAATGTACACACAAAAAAAAATGTTTTAAGAATTTTTATTGAATATATTATATTTTTCTTTATTCAACATTGCACATAGTCCATTTTCGATCACATCTCATATTGCTGCCTATAAAATGTTGTGAATGTAGAAAATTCAGAAGTCAGCGGTCTTAACCATAACAAAAAAAGGATAATTCAAGACACCAACTCCAAAGATACAGAGAGAGTGAGAGAGAGTGTGTGATAGAGAAGAAGAATAAAAAAATAAAAACATACTTGGTTTAAGGATGCATTATTCTTAAAACAAAGCTTCATGCAGTTTAAAAGCAAGGCTGGCCCAAACTCCCATGGATATTTCCTACACCTCAACTGTAGAAATATTTTACATGTTCATTAATAGCCAGTCGTTCCTTCTTGGAGAGTGACAAGACAATGGAATGGATGCGAGAGTATGTGAAGCGGTCACATCAGAGCAGCTACAGCTCCAAACGCCACCTTTTGACCTAAACAAAGCACCGTAATTGGACAACTTAACACTGCCGCTGCAAAGCCGCGGAATCTTTGTAGCAGCATGCACACAAAGAGCATCTTAGCTGACTGCGTCTGCAGATGGTTTGGCAGTGACGGATGGGGATGAAAACCAAGTCGTAACCTTAAAAAACATCAACAGCAGCCTTGGACGTCCAAACTGTACCAACTTGCGTTGACAAGCAAGAACTGTCGTTTAACTGTCTAACCTGTCAGATTTATATGTGAATTTATGTCCAATTTTCATCTTTGTATTCTATTTTGAACACAGTGAACATCTTTCTGATTGCTGACAAAGTACACCCAGGCAGAGGAGAGCAATTTTCACATGGTTAAAATGGTGTTGAGGTGGAAATTCTATTCCCGTCCCGTGTCTTTAATTTCTCCTTCAGCATCGAGTTGAATGTGTCACTGCTTGATGAGTGATGGCTGGTGCCAAGCGTGTTTGCACACAGCTTCAGTGAGCGACGCCCGCGTTGCTTTGCTCAGGGGCACTCTGACAGCCATGCATTCATTTGCTCCTCGCTCTTATCTAACACAGAACGATGCATGAATGAACATAATCACTCTGACAACCTGCCGGGTGATGCGTTTGTGTGTGTTTTCGAACTGCCACACATTATTCATGCTGAGTTATGTTTCCAACATCGCCTTCACCTTTTTGATTACCATAACAATGTCCTGAAACAAAAAGGCCAATGCGGTTACTTCCATCATCCACTCTTCCTCTTTGCAAGTAACTCTTGATGTGGTATGCATTTTGTCATCTACAATTTCCATACTAAATTTTACATGCAGTTCATCACCGGCCAGCAGCAAAAGTACTTTTTTGGGCAGAGACTACCTTTCAGATTGTATCCTACCTTTCACTTATTATTTATGGTTCTGAATGACACTTTTGTATCTATTGTGCTAAACAACCAGGAATGATTTGATCCCTTGTTTGCTCACAAAGAAATAAGCAGTCTCACATTTCTATATTTGTGTATTGATTATGCGAATAGATATGTGGCAATGCTTCATTTGAGACTACCGGGATGTTGGAAATTGTACTTTTAGTATAACCATTACAAATAGGGTTACGGTCAGCGTATTTTATGTCCTGGCATTTCTGCATGGTCGTGGGGTAAGAGTGCCCTACGGTGGAAGAGTGACTTCGTGTCATGGCCAAGTCTTAGGCCACCATTAGATGGGCACAAAATGTAACCGGTTCCTACTTGTCTCATGCTACATCCCTTTAAAAATTGTTGCTGAAATAGTTTTTTAGGGGTGGGAGGGTGTAATCCTGATGGGTATAAGTCCTAATATTTAATGTTTTAAACGTCAGCATGAGTCTTGTGATTAAGCATCATAAAAACAACACTAGTGGAAGACCAAGACTGCACTACATGCAGATGCATCTCAATAAATTAGAATATCAACATGTTGATGTTGTTCAATTCCAAAAGTGAATGCATGAAACAATACTTTTCAAAAGACCACTTCTGAGCTGTTTCCTGATTTTACCCTTTCAGGGACAGCAGTGACTACAGGGGACAGCTTACCATTTTATCAGTCTACAGCAGCGGTCGGGAACCTATGGCTCGCGAGCCAGGTGTGGCTCTTTTGATGATTGCATCTGGCTCGCAGATAAAACAAAATATTCTCTCTTGATTAATCCATCCATCGATTTTTCACTGCTCATGTCCTGTTCAGGGCTGCAGTTGGCGGCAGGAGCAATTTTAATTGGTACTGACTGATACTGGCTTACGTTATCCGTTGCTGGGTAAACAGGTAAACGCCCCCTTTTGAATCAGCCCCCTCGGTCATTAGCTCAAAGCTAATCCTTCGACGAATAAGATGGCGAAAAAACAAAAAAGATGTATGGTACACTTTTTTTTTTTGCTTTTTTTGCTTTCATAGCTCTCTTAGTCAAAAAGTTTCCCGACCCCTGGTCTACAGGGTGCATGAAAGGGTTAAAAAAAAAAACATTTTGAATTTTCTCTATTTAATTAAATTTTTACAGTGCTGAATTTTTTATTTTCATTTGCCACGAGTTACATAACGTATGAGTTTGACTTTTGGAATTGAACAACTGAAATAAATTACGTTTTCCACAGATCGGGTTATTCAAATTTAGTGACGTGCCCCTGTATAGACAGTATATATAATAGACTTGAACTTGATTCGTTCTGGGAAATAGACACCACAGAGAGTCAGAATAACTAAAATATCTGTTGGGGAATAATAATTTTTTTTTAATTGTTCATTGATAAATGTGGCGTCATCCTATGAAACATTGACCAGACCATTCATGGAAATGTGATAGCTTGTGACCTATTCTGCAGCCGGAGAAGTATGCCTGTGAAGCGATGGACTCAGATGGATTCATACACGGCAGCAGCCATAACAGGTCTTGCCACCGGGCTCACCCGTATAGTCATTGTAGAAGTCATGGCTCAGAATAACTGTAAACTGTGTGTGATGAGCATGGCCTGATTGTGCTCTGTGGGCCAATGGCTATGACACCTCTGTTCTATGTGAACATAGCCTCCGTGTGTTTTCTTGCTGGCGGCTGGCCTCATTAGAATTTCGCTTTTCTCCTCTCACCTTGTTGCGAGTGTTGTCTGATGGCCCCGCCAGCATTAGCGTTAACGTGAGAGCCAGCGGATACCATGGTCGCGCGTGAGGTAGTCATGCATCTGCAGGCGTCGCTAAAAATTCCCTGCTATTTCAGTAAGCGGTGCAATGAGGAATTTGCATTCATGAGATGAATCCACAATGAGAGGACAAGCTCCTGAAAACAACGCCTCATGGTGATTCAATGCAGGTACTGTTTTGGAATTTACCACTGTCTTGGCCACATCTCAGTAAAACTGCACTCTTAACGAATACAATCTACTAAAGCAATGGTCCCCAACATTTTTTCTGCTGTAGACCGGTTTATGCAAGTCCATTCCCTGTACCGATACCGCGTCCCAATCGTTGGGGACCATTGGACTAAGCCACTGAGACAATATTTCATCTTTGATCCATTTTCTGCACTGCTTATTGGGGTTGCAGGTGAGCTGGAACCTCTCCAAGGTGACTTTGGGTGAGAGGCGGGGTACACAATCATTCCAATGGACATATACACACTCAATGACAATATAGAGACTTCACTGAACCTGCCGCGCGTGCTTCTGGAAAGTTGGAGGAACCCAGGCTACCTGGAGAAAATCCACACAATCAATGGATTCAAAAGCATGGATTCAAACCCCCTAACCTCAGAACTGTGAGTCCGATATGCTAACCACCTCTTGCCCGTGACGCAGTTTTTTTTTTTTTTGGCTCACAGTGCAGAGGTGCAGGGTTCGATTCCGGTGTGGAGTCTGCATGTTCTCCCTGTGCTTGCGTGGGTTTTCTCTGGGTACTCCGGTTTCCTCCCACATCCCAAAACCATGCATGGCAGGTTAATGGAAGACTCTAAATTGTCCCGAGGTGTGAGTGTGAGCACGGATGGTTGTTCGTTTATGTGTGCCCTATGATTGGCTGACAACCGGTGCAGTAGGTGTAACCCGCCTACTGCCCGAAGACAAAACATGAAAACTCTCGTAATTTTGTGCAGCAATAGTATACCCTCTAGTATATGAACTCAGTGGTGCAGCCAGTTGTTAACCTGTGGGCTGTGTGAATTTATGGGCAAGGTCTTGCCACTTTTTTCCAGCAACCTCTGGACATCAGTGATGAAAGTCCTCCGGATTTTCCCTCAATTCCAGATTTTCGAATTTTCATTAAAATTCCTCTGGAAAATGGAGGAAAAATTGCCTAAAATTAATCCGGATAGTATTTGACAACATTGAACGAATACACATTTGAGTTTGTTGTTTTGCTTTCACGAGCGTAGCCACGTTGAGGCACGAACACTAGGAACAGTCACACCCCTCCCCTCGCATTCTCATGGCCTTGCCATATCTCAAAGATTTCGAAAATTTCGGCGAGACCGGAAGCCAAAAAGGGTGCATGTGTGCACACAAAAGGCAGATTACTCATTGAATGTCGAATATTTGAAGAGCGTTTTGTGTAACCTAATTCATGCGTTTTCGGCCAAGTACGGCCCCAGCGCAATGTTCAAACAGGTAGACAGGCAAGCTGACGTACGTGCAATCGACGGAACACGTTCAAGTGGTCATGGCTTCAGGAAAAGGACTTGAAGGGAGATTTTTTTGTCTGTCTATAATATAGACAGACAATATATATATATATATATATATATATATATATATATATATATATGTTTTTCAGGGCGGCCCGGTAGTCCAGTGGTTAGCACGTCGGCTTCACAGTGCAGAGGTACCGGGTTCGATTCCAGCTCCGGCCTCCCTGTGTGGAGTTTGCATGTTCTCCCCGGGCCTGCGTGGGTTTTCTCCGGGTGCTCCGGTTTCCTCCCACATTCCAAAAACATGCATGGCAGGTTGATTGGACGCTCTAAATTGTCCCTAGGTGTGAGTGTGGGCGTGGATGGTTGTTCGTCTCTGTGTGCCCTGCGATTGGCTGGCAACTGATTCAGGGTGTCCCCCGCCTACTGCCCGAAGACGGCTGGGATAGGCTCCAGCACCCCCCGCAACCCTAGTGAGGATCAAGCGGTTCGGAAAATGGATGGATGGATGGATATGTTTTTCAGGAATTTTCAGGAAAGTTCACTTTCATCTCTGGTACATGAGCGCAAAGCCCTGCAGTCAAATATGTATATATTCAGATATACAGTATATAAGACTGTACTGTACTATATTAGCCCTGAAAAATATGACTTTCAATATTTGGTTGAATATTCTACAGCTCAAAAGAACGATTTGAAGTTAAATTTGCCAGAGTAATTGTTAGAGGATAAATTATTCATTGTAATGTATTTAGTGTGCATGTTTGATGAAGTTGGAATATCCTTATGTGACAAAATCAAGGCAGGTATTGATCCTCGTGTGGAAAATATGACTCGACCTTGTGTTAATATGTCAGCATATCAACCGATCAACATATTGTCGCTGTGATCTTGCAGTGTGACGGGTGAAATTAGTCGTGTGTGGGTGCTTTTACTTGATTCAAGTCCTAACATGACCACATTTGCAATGTTTCCTGAAGCACTGCCTTTGAAACATCCACGGTTAGCACAAACTATGACCATTTTTCTCTGATCACTCTTTCACTCTTTTTCATTTTTTAATCTCAATGACATCTCAGCATGGATAATGTGCTGTAACTCTGGGTTAGGCCCTTTTCTAATTAGTTGCGTGAGTCTTTCAATCGGCTCTAAAATGTTGATTAATGTTGCACTACTCTGATGTGCCGACAAAAGCAGATTTCAGGGACCGTGTCACGGCTAGTTGACATAACTGCAGCCTCAAACCACGTTCATTATTTTAATTAATAGCCCGCTTGAGGAAGTGGGTCAGAGACGGTCCGGTTAAACGGTTTCCTTTCCTTCTCCTCTGATGCCGTTTGATGCGGGGTGACGGGAGGTGTTGACTTCAACGCCATCAAAGCTCCCTCTCATTTGCCAGAAAGACACAATCAAGTGGGTAAGAGTGAGTAAGATACAATGATGTCTCATCAGGAAACACTGTCCAGGTCAGGAAGACGTCACTATTTGATGCAAACGTTGGCCTTATGCTGACATGTTTCTAAATAAATATATAAAACGAAAACATTTTGTGCAAATGCTGTGTTCAAGACCGCTAGGATGTTGGAAATTTCTCCTCTTGGAAATGACAAGGTCCAACCTCAATTGTGGTGAATTCTTTCTGAGAGAATACGAAAGGATGATTGTAATTGGGCGTTCCTGCATTTCTTCCGATATAGGAACGACTTCAAGCAGTGTTCTAATTCACTTTGCATAATCGGAGGTCAGAAATGTCCAACTATGGGAAAGAAGCATATGCATATCAGTGTCCTAATAATTTACACAGTGCGTGATGCTCTTTTTTTTTTATCAGAGAGTAAATATTGTATGTACATATTTGCCAGAAATGTCACACTTTTTTCCTCACAATATGATCAAATAAAATGTCTGCTTAGTTGATTGATATTTTCAAATCATAAAGGGCTTACAGTGCACATGATTCAAGAGTTGATAAAGAAAAGACTGAATCTAATCTCATTGTCGTCGACGCTTCAGAGCTTCATCAACAGGATTTAAGTTCTTCTCACTTGTAGCATGACACCATTTGTTCACTTGATCGCTTAAATACTTTTCCTATGCTATTCTTGTTTTTGTTCCAAACAAGAAACGACTGTCAATTTTAATCCAGAGACTCTGCTGTTAAATCAACTGAAGTAACAAGATAAACAGTCACTCTATTTTCCAATAAAAAACATCCTCCTTGTAGGGTAATTTACAACAACAACCACTGACATCAATTTTAAAACTAGCGTGGCTATCCTGTATGGTTACAAGTTTTTATGACACTTTGGAAACACCAGGAACATTCAGTGAGTAGCCCCCCCAACTGAGATACAAGTACTGAGGTAATTACAGATAGAAATTGTTCAAATAAAGACCAGTAGTGTGTACTTTGGATTTTCCGTAAAGGTGAAAAGATATTGGGCTCCAAATCCAGTTTTTTTTAAGTGCCAGTATAATTAACACGGTATGTAAAAGAAAACCAAATAGAAGCAGTTCAGAATGCAAAACAGGCATGTGAGTGAATAACATCAGAGCGCTAAGAGGCAATTCAATTCCTCAGTGCCCAAACAACGTTAGTAATCTTGTGTTTTCAAATAATGACTTTTTGATGGGCGATGCTTAAAAAAAAAAAAAGACACAAACAAATTTTTAAAAAAGAAATTGGGCGTGTCAGAGCAGCATTCACAACAATATGAGCAACGTGATTGTATCATCGAGGGCAAAACAAACACAGATGATGATTGTGATCGATGGGTCGTATAACAGTCAAATAAAGTTTTGAAAGTCTCAAACGACTGCAACACTTCTCAGGGCGCACAAGTATAAACGTCGGCTATGTACATTGTCTCCTAGTCGGTGTGCATCTAGAACACAACATCTGAGCACAACATACAATAAATTCGGGGTTTCACCTTTGGTTATGTATTCAGCAAGGCTAGGTTTAAAAAAATAGAGAACACACGTTCATGTTACTTTGCATACACTTAAAAGTGGAAATAAGTCAACAAATCAGCTGGTCTGTTTGTTGTTTGCATCTGAGAGCAACCTAAGGTGTCGTGTCTTTTCAGAGAGGGAATCTTGGCTAGAGTACTGTCGAGTTCCATCCATCATCTGGGACGGCAGCTGTGCGACAGATATTTATGGTCGGGTTTATCTGCCTGACATCTTTGTTTTAGTGAAAGTGGATGTTAATGCGCTCGACGACGTGACGCCGATGTATCTTCCGGCCTTAGAAACAATTCATCAATGAGAGTTGGAACGTTAGGACACAACTTGGGCGAGGGGAAAACTTTGTTGCCAGCTTTTGAGCGACTCAAGTCAGCCTTGTTTGGATGACAGTACCAAAGAAGAGCAAGACAGTAAGTCGCACGGCCGGCTGCACGTAGGCAGAGCGAAGAACTGGCCATTTTCACATTGAAACCAAATACTATTCTCTCCCATGTTAAAATGTTCACACCTTTTGCTTACAAGACATTTTTTCCACGTGTTAAGAAAACATCGTAAACTAAGTCTCACATCGTCGCTTCGTACATCTGTAAATGTGTGGTAATTAAGGCAATCATTCTGGGCCACGGTTTATTCATTGACTCGACCCTGCAGGGGTTGTTTACCTATTTCAGAAAGTAGCGGTTCCACCCCCACATGCGCCCCTTGTTGTTGAGTCCCCTCCAGCTGTTGTTCTTCTTCAGTGTCCGCTCTTAGCCACCATCGCGGTCACAATGCTGTGTTGGTTCCCTGCCACTTCCAGAGATGCTGGGTTTACGCCCTGAAACTGGCAGAGCTGCAACACACACACACAAAGAGGAAATGACACAGACAAACAGGAAATGGGGTTTGAAATAGATTCAAAATACGAGCAGTCTTGCGACAATTATGCCGCAGGTTATGCCTTGGCTTTCAGCTTCACGTCACCATCGCTCTCATTCGCTGCCAGCTCTCACGTGAGCATTGAGGGAGCATGAAATTCAAATCATTGTTTGAGGGCTGAGAAAACGCGCCTTTAAAAACAGAGCGTATGACGCTTTCTAAAAGGGTGGGATAGTCTTGGTTTTTAATACACCCTAATACTTTTGAAATACCATTCATCCATCTATTTTCTAATCTGCTCATCCTCACAAGGGTCGCGGGTGTGCTGGAGCCTATCCCAGCTGTCTTTGGGCAGTAGGCGGGGGACACCCTGAAATGGTTGTCAGCCAATCGTGGGGCACACAGAGACTAACAACCATTCACACTCACAATCACATCTAAGGACAATTTAGGCTGCTCAGTTAACCTACAGTGCATGTTTTTGGAATGTGGGAGGAAACCGGATTACCCGGAGAAAACCCACGCAGGCACGGGGAGAACATGAAAACTCCACACAGGGAGGCCAGAGCCGGAATCAAACTCTGCACCTCAGCACTGCAAGTCTCACGTGCTAACGGTTAGCTGGTAGACTGGTTAGCAGCTAACCAGTCTACCAGCGTTCCGACCTTTTGTTTTATGTGGTGGATTAATAGGTGTTACTCCTACTTCCTCCATTCTTTGTCTTTTGTCAGAGTTCACAAATAATTTTTTGGGGCTGCACCAAAAGATGTCTGTCTCGCCTAATAGGATGTCTTAGTTTTGTTAGTTTGTTTGTTTGTTTTGTATTTTGTGTGTGTGTGTGTGTGTGTGTGTTTTAACAAAGGTACAAGTGATGACAGGCAAATAACAAAAAAGTAGTTGCAACCGTCAAAGGTAATTTTGTTCCACGTTAATGTTAATTGTCAGTATGTCCATTACCTATTATTAAACTTCTAAACGGTACACACTTCACACAGATGTGAACAAAAAAAAAAAAAAAAAAACCAAGAATACATCTTGACTTTGTATTTCAAAGTGAAGTGAATCGAATTGTTAGAGAGTTTCATTCAAGGAATGTTAACATTGACAGCTGCAGAAAATTAAACATTTGTTTGAATATACGTTTTATATCGAGTGACATCTCACTTTTGTCTGTGGAGAAGCTGCATGAACTTTATCACATCTTGCGCCAATGTAGAATGTGAAAGGTATAAGGAGTCAGGTAAGAGGCTGAAATAAAGTGCTGCAATTATTGACGCGGTCTACAGACATATAGTGATGTACAGGCAGGTCATTGTTTCACTCATTAACCTGCTGATGCCAAATTAAAGCCAAAAATACAGTAAATACTTGTATAAAAACCGTCCTATGCCATGGCTATAAAATAATCCAAAACAAAACGAGTGAAAAAATACAAGTTCTAGTGCCGTGTGCCGATTTTTTTTTTCTCGTGCCACTGCACAAACTAGTACGTCGCGCATGATGCGTAACACCCAAATCGAATGCCGGTACCATCACCTTGTACAGAAAAGTATCAGCTTGTAGTCCTGACATTTAATAAATGAGGACTTAAGCAGCAAATACAATCATAGCTATAAATAAAGATTTTGCGCTTTCTTGAGTTTTAGTAGAAACATAAAATATTGGACAGAGCTTAAAAAGCACAATGTTTGCTCCCAAAAATACTGAATCAGTTGGAAAAACAACAACAACAACAACAACAACAACAGAGACTTAATTGCCTCTCTGTAGTTGTCTTCATAAGATTGATTTTGCTCCAGTTATTTCCTTATCGAGCGTTTCTGTTCCTTGGACTTGCGTTTAGGATGACCGTATCGCAGAATCACTCCATTAAAGAGGTTTGTGCCTATTAAAATACAGACTATAAAGAGGATTATGCGGCCTCTAAATAGAGCAGCTGTACAATTCTCCACCTCAATAGTTTGAGGATTTCCACATAGTCTCAGAGGAGCTGGAAAACATTTTGGATGCAATCATAGCCGCAGTAGCAACAAGACAATTAGCACTACATAAGGAGCCTTTACCTAATTCCCCGAGTAGGATTTGACTGCAGAAGCAGTGTTTGTTCTGGTTGCTCTCTTTGTCCCTGCCACTTGGAAGATTTAACCGATGTTTTTATATTTGATCAATTCTAATCCAGTGCTATTACATGTCACACTGATTGCAAACAACATTCTTCACATTTTTTGGAAGAGATTCTTTCAGATTCTGATCGCAAACACCCCACAGATGTGAGTTTACAGTCTAATATCATGACGACACATTGTGCGTATTAGTTTTTCTAAAGCGTGCCCTTTAAAAATGAAAATGAGCTGTTTGTTGTTTCCTTTGGCGCACGGAAATGATTTGAAGGGGGCAGCATCTGGCACATTTCAAATGTCTACCAAATGTGACAGATTGCTAGCCAAAATGTTCTCATTAAAGATTTTGCACCTTATTTTAGTGTCATGTTCACAATCTGTTGGCGTTCTTTGTTGTGAAACACATCAGCTCTTCAGAAGCTTCATATTAGTTTGTTTCAGATCTCATTTCAATGTTCTCAATGCGTGGTGTGAATTTCGTCTGTGATTGCTTTCATTTACAGGGTGTGAAACAAATCCGATGTGTATCGTATACACGCCAATACGAGTGTAAACAGGCAGATTGTGTGTTATGTTTTATACATATGTATAAAAAGAAAATGTCTGCCCGAGTAACGAGCATAAACATATTAAAGAAAATACATAATATATAAATACAAACAATATCATGAGAAGACCATTAAATATGATGTAAAAATGGTACATCAGAAGAAAAGAAAATAAACAAAAATGCCAAAGAAATGCTAAAAGTGGCCACCGGATTAATGCCAAGGTAAAATTTCATAATGTCATTACTTGGTGATGCTTGTGGAGTTACTTACCCGCAATTCGGGCATCTGCACATGTAGGCTGCATTATGTAAATTTTACTTACCGGTAATTTAGACAGATATGTGTCACTTGAATTGTACATGGAACCAGATTGGGGGGGGATACGAGCATTCCATTTGAATTGGTTGTTTGGTTCTGCAGCTTAAAAGAAGTTATGTCACATTCCAAAAACCAGGGTGAGTGAAAACTCGAAATTGTCTCTATTTTCACTTCTAATTAAAATAAGAGTGTTAAGTCATAGTTTGACAAAGCCTTTAACATCTCCTCATGATGCTGGCCCCCTTTGTTGCAAATCAGCTACATTCTTAGTTAGATATATCATTCAATTCTACCCCTAATATGAAATTAATAATACAGTTAATAATAGTATTTGGTTCAGTTCTTTGTGGGGGGTTTTGGGGGGGCGTGAGGGGGGTGACTCCATGGAATGATTGTATTTGAAAGTTCAGTAAGTGTGTCTAGCTTTATAGTTGACCTGCAATTGACTAGCAAACCATCCAAGCTCTACCCTGCTTCTGGTCCAACTCAGCTGGGATTGTCTGCAGCTCATGCATTTGCATGTATTGTAGACTATACATACATGTTATTGCCTCCATACCGATAAAACGTTTTGGTGTAACCGATTCTGACACACAGCTTCAAGATTGTACCAGAGTGGGTTGTCTCATTAGTATTCTTTGCTGTTCATTTCTAGCTCCCTCCCGGAGGCTGTCAGGTTACCACGTTTCACTACACTTGCACTTGTTGCCATTCAGTAAGTTGTTGAACAGGGTTAGGGTCGGCCCACAGAATTGTAGCACCCAGTCTGCGAAGGTTAATTTTGGCTTGCCATGTGTGCGCTATGAGAGGCTTCTCCCCACAGACTCAGTCATCAAAAAGTAGTACACACAGAAGTCTAGCCCAATCTATTTTGAGTAAATTCTGCTGGCATATTATTAGTTTATTACTAAACAAGTCACTTATGGGTTGAGGTTCAAACCCACAACCTTCAACGTATGGCATGACAGAATTTTTGTTCGTCTTGCCACATATGTCCTACGTCGTCTTTTGATCTGTTCTTCGGTACTGACCAATAGGAAGACAGTGCCCTCCTACTCATGATGAGAGACAATATACACCACAATGTGGTGTAGAATATATAAAAAGCGACTTGACCAAAAGGGAAAATATTGGAAAGTATACCTTGCATTTCAATTTGCTAACTGCTATGTTTGGTAACTGCAAAGCTAGTAGCCGATTACCAAACGTGGTGTCCTTATACAAATGCGTTTCTTCAAGTTCTTGGAGATTACACAATCAGTCCATACAGCCCTGTGCCCACCATACAGGAACGGGTCCATAGTCGACCCCCCTTTTTTTCTTTATTAAACATCACATTTATTGTTCAAAATCCCTGACGGGACACACCGAAAATCACAAACACGGACCCATTCATCAAGACAGGAACAGCTGTGCTGGTAAGTCAGTTTTAGCAGTATCCCATATTGTTCCACATACCATGCTGATCCAACAGCATTCCATGCCGGTTCACCGACATTTCATGCTGGTCCACCAGCATCAAAACCAGCACAAACCAGCATGAACAGCAAAGCATCCATGCTGGTCAATGCTGGATTTTTTTTAGCAGGTGATCGAGTTGATTTAAAAACAAAAAAGGGATAAAGACCAATATGTTGAATTTCTTTCACGATGCACCCAATAAATGAAGGCCATGTTTCATCTCAGTGGGCAACTGACTGACATCGTGCAGCGAAGCAGTCATAATTCACCAGGTAATTGCCTGCTATTGCAGAACATTGACCTCTCTTTGAATTTCTCTGTGCTTGACTGTGTATTTTCTTTCCAAATGCGACTTTTATGTCATGCCGCAGAAATAGATGGATGAGATGAGTTAAGAGTAAACAAGATCCTTGTTGTTATAGAATTATGGGCTACATGTTCATTGACAGCACAAGTGCGCTCATGCATAAAAACTGGGGCATCTTGAGTTTCATTCCTCATCTAGCGTGTTTGGGAATTTGGTAGACTGGTGGGCATTGCCAGGCGTTCTGGCGTAACGAGGCTGTTTTCTTTTATACGCCCGTGGCGCACCTGACACTTTGGAGACGAGCTCAAAGGAGGTGTAAGTTGTGGAGCAGGTGGTGGAAGGCGATTTTGGTGAATTTGATCAAGGTACTGGATGTCATGATATTTCATTCATAAATATAACAACAGCGTGCAATGAACCTTCTGAATCAGTGTAGAAATCCATTCAGTGAATGCATTATTGTTATTAGAATCTTAATTCGATTTTTAAAATCACCCTCCTCGGGATGGTGGGACAAGGACACGGATTAGAAGAATCAGGTTGAAAGGCAGTCTCCAAGTGACCACTTCACAGGCAATCTGTGATCGCCCTGGCCAACTTTGCATCATCCGCCCGTGGAGGCCTGCTTGTAGGTCCTTATAAACGTACTTTGTATGCTTAGATGTTCTGCATGGACTCCAGCGAGTCAGTTTCTGCCCGTGCAACGTTTAAGATTGTGTGTGCCTCTTTTGCATTGAATTTAAAGTGGGTGGAGCTAATTCCGTTGGTCGGGAAGCAAGCTCACAACTGCGCAAATGGCCACTTCGAACTGTGCTCGTCTGCTCATAAGTTTACGGTATATAAACTTGTGAATACAAATGTACTTGGCAAATCTAGAAGTACAGTAATGAAGGATTTGTACTTTGTTACAACTTACCACCACTGATCATCAGTTATTAAACCCACACATAGGGCATTATTTTCGTGCCGAGCACAAGTCTTGCACCAACGCAGTTGTGGGCATGGGTTATTGGAGTGTTTCTAAATGGGTCTTCCAGTTGTTGGAATGATGTTAACATTTCAGGACTGGTTGTAGTTTCATGAGAAAGCAATCCTTTATTTTTTATTTTTTCCAATATAACCTTGAGTTTTCAATCTAAAACAGTCATTTGAGGCTGAGAGCCAGCAGATGCGAAGGACTTGATTCCGGTGCATGTTGCAAAATACTTTGTTCGTTCAATGATTATGTTCAATGAATTTTTCCAATTCAATGCTAAACATTTTCAGCGGCTGACTAAAATGTTCACTTTCCTGTAAATTTCCCCAGTGTGGGACAAATAAAGGATATCTTATCTTATCTTATCTTAAAAAAGGAGAACATATGTTGTAGCTCTGAGACAAAAAGAGCTGTAGTGTTGTTTTCTTTAAATCTACATTTTATTAGTCCACTCCCTGACCTCTGCAGCACATACAAAATACATGAAATACACAATATACCCATGAGACATTGCTCTTTTATCCGGTACACATTTTCTTTAAATATGATGTGAATACCAGATACTATTTCTTTTACATATAAATGACTACGTTATATACATGACACCTGTAAATGGTGTAAAATAAAATGGCGTTGGACTGGTTCAATCTGCTACAGGTAAACAGCGGTCACGTTAGTCTTTGAAAATATTATCTTAGAGCGGCCTGATTAAGACAGATTGCACTTGAGCTCACCTTCCCTGGAGAATCGCCTTTGAGACGCAAGCGCTCGTGTTAGTACTCCCCTCAACAATCATGTGATCTGGGGGCGCAGGAGCAGCTGAATCAACCTTCATCAAAGCTTTGAGAAGAGCTTCACAGTCATGTCACCTGTCGTAAAGCCTTAGTGCCAGTCTTAGGTGGTATTAGGACTGTGTATTAGAGGACTCAGATAGACCCGTGCTGGAACGGTGTTTGACAACTTAGCTAGTCAATTGTGGGAAGCAAATGTTGCTGTCTCGAAGTGTTTCAGGAAATTCAATAATCCCTTCAACCCACTTTACCACATGCGTTCATCATCAGGACATTCTAACCTTGAACAGGCATGTTATAAATCTTCCGCCGGAAGCAAATAACCGCACTTCACTTTAATCTACAGTACGTTTTAATCTGATCAAATGACTAACATCAACAGATGGACTTGTCAAAAAAATGAAAAAAGAATCTGTGGATTTCTGGGTAATCACCGGGGGGTTTTTTTTCCTAAAAATTTCCTACCAATGAAAGCTTTCCAAGACAGAAAAGCACACGACATAAATCAAATATTACAGCAGGGACCGACTGGAGCGTGCGCATGCACATGGTGCCTGGCTTCCCGCTCGCTGACACTAATCCAAAGGCGGTGGGGATTTTCTGCCTCTTGCTGCTTCTTGCCTCACACTCCTGCAGGGGTCTCAGATCCGCAGTGTGTTTCCCAGTCACTCACACATACGCCAAATTGGATGAACACACACTTCAGACTATAAATACTCTGACCCGCGTCTGCGTGGATGCAACGACACAAAAAAAATGTGCCACCAACTCGGTGTCAGCACTTTTAGCGACAAAACTTGCACATCTGCTGGACTGTTACTGTTGATTTAGGCAGAAGGGTGCATGACTGCGTGCCATACTCACATTAGCCCTGTTGCTGCGCTCATGTAGGCTGTCCTCATTAAGCATCGCATGTTGTGTGCATGAGTGGCTGTGTCAAAAGAAGGGAATGTTGTTTGGACGGCGCTGAATTTGGGAATGGTAAAAATAGTCCCATGAAATGCTGGTTTATAAGCAAAGTACCTGGGATACGGCAAAGGTACTGCTTGGCCTTACGTAAGCAGTGTACATTGCATGTTGCATGAAATCAGACAGCAGAAGCAGCTGAAAAGTAGGTTAGTACCAATTACTTCCATGCCATCAGCCAAATAATCTCAATATTTTTTGTTTTCACTATGACATTGATCAAATTGGTCAGCGGTTCTTCAATAATCTTTTGCGCTCATAACGTGCTGACAGAGCGAAGCGTTTTGAGAGGAAAATGTTAAACTGCTCTCTTGTTGATACATTTTGTCTACAAGGACGAACAAGAATATAAAATTGAATCATGTATACAGTAATCCCTCGTTTATCGCATTTAATGGGGACCAAAACCACCGGCGATAAACGAAAATCAGCAGGGTAGCGACCCCCCCCCCCCCCCCCCCGTATAGGTACATGTACATGTATATGAGTATAAAACATATTTATAAGGCCAAATTTAATGGTATACATGCATGTAGAAGTAAATTTTGTCATAATTAACATTACTTAATGCTATATACTAATAGATTTAAACATGTATAAGTTAGGTTAGGTTAGTGTATGAATAACAAAATACAGTAAACATACCTGTATACATGTAGTACTGTATACAGTATGTTGCTCTACTGTATGTGACTCGCTGTTGTTTTGCTGACTTTCACTGCTTCTCCCGGACCGTTTGCGGACTTTTTGCGGACTTAATTTATTATTATTATTATTTTTAATGAATATGTTTGGAAAAATCCGCAATGCACTGAAGCCGCGATAAACGAACCGCGAAATAGCGAGGGACCACTGTAGTATAATATAGCATAACAAAGGGACTGCAAAAACAAAATATTGTTTTGATGCAGAATCACTTAAAGGATACCGATTGTCGCTTTTGTATGTATTGACTTGCACTGATGGTACGTTCATGACATATTTTCAAAATTGAAAAGAAACAAGGCGGTAGAAAAAAGGTCCATGTCAAAAATCACAGATCTGAGATCAGCATAATAACTGTTTTATATTCATTCATTCAATTCTTTATTTATGTATTTATTTCAGATATTCTTGTTTTGGGGCAGCACGGAGGTCCACTTGTCAGCACGTCGGCCTCACAATGCAGAGCTACCTGGTTCGATTCTGGCTCTGGCCTCCCTGGAGTTTGCATGTTCTCGCCGTGCCTGAGTGTTTTTTCTCTGGGTACTCCGGTTTCTTCCCTCATTTCAAAAACATGCATGGCAGTTTAATGGAAATCTCTAAATTGTCCCCAGGTGTGAGTGTGAGCACGGATAGTTGCTCATCTCTATGTGCCCTGCGATCGGCTGGCAACCGGTTCAGGGTGTGCCCCCGCTTACTGCCCGAAGACAGCTCCAGCAACCCCCGCATCCCTTGTGAGGATAAAGCGGATCAGAAAACAGATGAATGGATGGACGAGACATTATTAAAAGAATGTCTCTGGATCCAGATGATTCCATGGCGTGCAGCCACTTAACCAAATGAGATTGAGTACATTCAACACTGTTTTTTCCTGTGTATATGATGAGGTATAAATTTGGATTAATCAGTATTATCAGCCAAGTGTATCACATTTACCCAAGCAAAGGGAGAAACACTATACACTATTGTCCACCGTAGCTAGTAAAAAAAAATCTATCTGTATTAGCCAAGTCACTGCACTGGCAGAATTGTTTGTAAATGTTATTTTTATGTACACCAAAATGCAGATTTTGCCCTAAAACATCCGACATTGGGAAGGGATGACCAATGTGCATTCACAATGCTCATTTTTAAGGTAAGCACTGCTTGACTTTGCCAAAACATGATTTCATTTGTTACCGAGGTCATATCCGACTGCACTGTTCCCTTTTCAGCAATGTGTTTTGGCATGTGTCAGGAATGTGACTTTACGAGACAGGACGTGCGGTTATTGGCCATTCAACCTCTTTTTTTTCAGAGTCATGCACCGGCGGATGGGGGGGGGGGGGGGGGTTCAACAACAACAAAAAAATAAAATCATGCCAAGGACTCCCATATATGCATATAACCAGGGACTCTTACCATGATCATTGCATACATCTTATTTTCGACAGATGACCTGCCCTCATTGCCCACGCCTAAATGTCAAAAGCATCATTTTAACAACAGCAGTAAGCTATATAAAGTTGGTCTCCCTGGTCAACACTAACTCATCTTCCACTAAATCAGGCCACTAAAGATGCAGTGGAGAAACAATAAAATGGTTGTAAAATGATGTGTTACTGTAATGTAAGGTGGATAAGGTGGCTTGAAACAAAGCCCAAGAAGGGTAAAAGCAAGGAATAAGGCACTGTCTCAAGGGTCTCAATCAGCATTTTTGTTGTTGTTGTTTCCACTATTGGTCCTTCCCAATGTATATTCTTTTTACCTCAGTTGTAAATATTTCCAAGCATAAAAACTCCTTCTTATTGTAAGCATGACACTGAGCAACAGGGTAATTCCGTGTTCACTTGTGGTCTTGTATTTCCCAATTTTGGAATAAAATAGATTTTCCGATCACAACAGCGTGTCATTGGACCACGGACAGGTAAGTGACAAGGAAATACCCTGACTTAGTTTTGCACTTCTATTGCACACTCCGGCATCACCCGATTGCTCAATGTTGAGATGTGTTAAACAGCAGAATTAATTTGTCCCCAAAAATCCCAGCAGCATCTCCTCCCTGTCCAATCACACCTTTATTTACATCCACTTACCAGGAATGGAAGAAAACATAATGAGTAAAAACACCCAAGGCTGTTAGTAAACACGTTTGCCTATTTATTCGCTGCTAATGGAAAATGCAGGCTGAGAATAACCACAAATCTAATTCTCAAAAGCAATCTGACTTGATGAAAGCTTTTTTTGAAAAAGCAACTACGTTCTTGTCCGGATCCCTTCTCTGGATCGAAGCTGTCTGGCCTATTTCAAATGACATCCTTGACCAGTTTTGTTGCAGCGCTTAACGCATAACAGTTAGTATTATGAAGTCAACAATAACAATAAAACATGATCAACACAATGGTCTCTGTCAGCTGTCAGAAAAGAAAGATTTGCAACAAGCACACACTTGTGATATTCAAATGACCGTTACGAGGATATGGAAAATCTTTATGGATCAAATGAATTGGGTTCCATCCATCCATTTTCACGTCCCCTTATCCTCACAAGGGTCACGGGTGTGCTGGAGCCTTTCCCAGCAGTCTTTAGGCAGCAGGCGGGGTACATCCTAAATTGGTTGCCAGCCAACGGAAGTAGCACATGCAAATTAACGGTGTTAATTGGTTCCCTGTGATTGGTTGGCGACCAGTCCAGGGTGTACCTCGCGTGTCTCGCCTGAAGTCAGATGGGATAGGCATCCAGGCGGCATCAATGAGGAAAATGGATGGCTGCATGTTAATGCTCTCATGTTAATTCCTCCTGTGCCTCGAGATCCCCGCTTGAGTTAGCCCAAGGACACAAAACTCATTGAGAGCTATTTTATTTTGTTTGTGTATATCACGCACACCTGTTGCAAATGGGCTGGAGAATGGCTTCCAAACAATTAAAGCCAGCAGGGTGACACAGGCAACTGAGCATAAAATAAATTCACTACGCTGTTTTGTTACGACCAACACGCTGACTCTGAAAATCATCATGCAGGAAACACGCACAGCATCCTCATTAGTGTCTTGTAATTGTATTTATGTATTTTCTCAATATACGACAACCATTATTATCGGTTTTGTAGTCGTAAATGAGCACAATCAGTGGATTAAATAATTACTCATTTAAAATTGGACTTTCCACTGAATTTTTGTAATTTAGTTTTTGTCATGATTCTGTTGGTGACCAACAGGTGGCACTGGAGGGCTCTCCCTGCAGCTGCACACCTGTTGGTTGTTATCTAATTATTGCTTTAAAAGGACTCAGCACAACCACTCAGTGTTGGGTCATTGTTTCTTTGTTGCTGTTGGCTACTGTCATGTTTGTGTTTGTTGCTGTTCCTTTGCTGCTATCATGTTTGTTCTGGTAGTGTTTTGGTTATTGATAGTTTTTGTTTCAATCATGGTTTTTGTTTGTTACTTTGGACGTTGTTTGTTTTGGATTTAGTTTTCTCTGTTTTAAATAAAACTCGTCAAGTTCACCCTGCTCCTCCCTTCTGCCTGCTTTTTGGGGTCCATCACCACCTCGCAACGTGACAGTTTTTGGTTAAAGCACCTATCAGTCATGTCAAACTTCAAACCAAGGCTGGTTGAAAAATGAATAGACCAATCATCCTCTGGGGACATTTTTTTTTCTAAAGCCTCTTTTCCAATGATCCTGCAAAATAGCCAACTTAGAACCATAACAGAAGACCCGGCAGTGATCCATCTTTGCTTTATACCACTGATGAGCATACAGCCGAACAACGTACCTCGGGGGACATAACGAATCTGTACTTTATAACGGTACTTCGTTTCCAATAAAATGGCTGCCAACTACAATGTATAATACAGTATGAACATTTATAGGTGTAAAACATGCCATCCCTTTCGAAAGTGAGAGACAATTTAAGCCTTCACAAACAGGGAGATTTGCTTCAGTTTATCACACAGCTTTTCAGACCACGCGCTCAGGAGCACGCCGTGCCTCCGAAAATAAAACAATGTACGAGTCGATCAGAAGCGCTGGGGAATCCTGCGCTGTACATTTTGTTCATAAGCAAGGTCACGGCGGCAGTTACCGTCCCACGGTTCGTTGTAACGAAGACCTTTTCACTATTTTGTGGGAAAAATCTGGTCCTTATAATGAAGTTTACATTATAAATGTGTTGGTTGTAAGCAAAATCGGCAAATGGAAAATGAATTACCGTATGTGAAATGGGGATTTATCTCGGTGAAAACGTAAAAGGGGTATGTTCAAACAAGGTTCGACTGTACAAAGTCTGGGCAAAGTCACTAACAAATCTACAAATTTTGTACTGTACCAATTTTACCTTTACAAGGCAACGTCATTTATACGTCATAATGAGAGAGAGAGAGAGAGAGAGAGAGAGAGAGGGACAGGAGCCAATTTTGCAGTGTCTGTGTCTGCCTCCTGGCACAACAATGAATCTAGAGTACAGGTGTCAAAGTCAAGGCCCGGGGGCCAGATCTGTCTCCCCCCCCAACATCATTTTATGTGGCCCGCGGGAGCAAATCATGTGTGTCGACTATCATGATTCTTGCTGAAATCTGTACTGAAATGTCAAATTGTCATGGGTAATAAATAACGTTGAGATTTTGCACGGGCCCTCCAAGGGAAGCCGTAACTCCGAAATGGCCTGCGACAAAAAATAAGTTTGACCCCCCTGATCTAAAGGATCACGCTATACAACTATCAAGCAGAGCTTTTATAATGCAAAATATTTTCATTTAACTGTTAGTCCTCAGGCAGCACTGTTATACTGTATATTGGTTAATGTTGCTGTCTCACAGCAAGAGTGTGTTGGGTTTGAATCTGGGCTGAAATTTTTCTGTGTTGGAGTTTTGCATGTTCTACAGTGTGCTTCTGTGGGCTCTCTTTGGGCACTCCAGTTTCCTCCCACACCCTGAATTCATGCACGTTAGGTTCAGTGAAGACCAAAAAATGTGGGAGCAATGGAAAGCTGTTGAAGATGTATTCAATACTCTTGCTGTGCAGCTGCAGGTCCACACTGGTGCAATCTTTGTTTTCACTTGTAAGACAAGTCAACGGACTAGTACAGTGACTCGGGCATACTAATAAAGTAACTATGTCTTACCCATATTGGTAAGACATAGAAGAACAATTTTGGCATTCTAGTACGACAAATACATGTTCACTATTTGACATTTGTTTGCTAATTGTGCTACTGGTGACCAATGTTCCCTCTAATTTTCCATGCATCCGAGCTTTTCTTGAACCACGGCGAGCAACATCATACATGCACATGGCAGCCAAACAGGTAACATATAACACCTGTCCAACGCCTGAGAACATAACAAGTTACATCACGGGTAACCAACATGGTGATTGCGGCACATAGACGAACAACCATTGGCGCTCACAATCACACCGAGGGACAATTTTGAGTGTTCCGTTAACCTGTCATGCATGTTTTATTTTTTGGAATAAGAGAGGAAATCGGAGTATATGGAGAAAACCTACGCGGGCCTGGGGAGAACATGCAAACTCCATATTGGAAGGCTGGACTTGTTTAAGACTTGAATGTTACGACTTGAGACTTGTGACACACATTTATGTGACATACTCCCACTGGTCTCTAACCTTAACTCAGCTGGGGTGACCAACAATATTGTAAGGGGTGAAAAAGATGGATGTTGCTACTCAGGAACTGTTTCTCTTTATTTCATTTTTCATGAAGCATTTCTTAGAAGAGTTTCCTTTCTCCAGCCGTATTGTGTTTGCTGTAAACAAAACACATACTCTATTTAGAGAGCGCACTTGATTTTCTACAACCACTTCTATTTTTTTTCTGCAGAAAAGGATTCTCTCTGAAATCACCCAGACAGATTTTAGTCTGACAAGAATTTAATGGGACTGATCCATTGCAGGAATAAACAGCGATGTTTCCAGTGCCCTGTTGAAATGAATTGGTCGTCTATATCCGAGTAGAGGTCGTTGAAATATGTCATGGAAAAAGCTTTGTATCTTTACACAAATATCCCCAAATTTTCTTTGTCTGAGCAGTTGGCGTGTCGGTGTCTAGTTTGATTGACAGTAGCTGGCAGGCGGCCAGATTGCTGCACAGCACTGAACAGAGATGAGGTGAAACGTGAGGCGACAGTATGTCACCAGAAGGCGTTGTGAAGGGCCGCCCCTTCTAACAGAACCAAAGTTGCTCTGGCAAGCACATTTGCGTGCTTTTATGGTGCGTTGCCTAATTGCCGAAAAAAGCGACCTTGTGTTAGCAGTTCACTTACCTAATGCATCTCTGTATGGTAGTGAATTGTAAATATGTGTATTACAAGGGGTAATGTAATTTTCACAAGACAGTTTTGGAAATAGGGACAGATCGAATTGGTAGATGTTCATCTTTATTACAACATTTAGGGGAGGAAAAAAATGCTAACTTTAATACAGGGGTCTGTAGGTGGTCCGACTTCTTTTCCCAATAGAAAAGAAGGGAGGATGTTTCATTCACTCAGAAGAGGGACTATACTGTACAAGGGATTGTTTGCTTAGGAGTGCATGGCTAAAGGTAATGAGCTTAGAACTGCTTCTGTAGTGAACTGTACTTTTACTGATGATTACTATGACTGGTCAAATACCCAACCCCCTCACGAATGACTGACCGTAAACATTGTGAGAGACTAAACACAGCATGGCTCATGAGACCCCTGTGATGAATAAGACAATTGAATTATGTTTTCCCTTGCACATGTATTGGTCATGGGTGCCCCCCTCTGGAGCCAGGCCTGGAGGTGGGGCTCAAAAGGCAAGCATCCATGGGGCCAAGCCTGAACCCATGGGGCCTGGCCGGGCTTAACCCAAAAGGACAAAATGAGTCCTCCTTCCCATGTGCTCACTACCTCTGAGAAGGTCCATCGAGGTGCAATGTGAGCTGGACAGTGGCCAGAGACAGGAACAACCTCCGACTACAGAAGCTGGCTTTTGGGACCTCAAATGTCACCTCTCTGGCAGCAAAGGAGCCGCCTGAGTTGGTGTGTGAGGTCCAGTAGTTTCGAATAGTCATAGTAAGGCTAGCCTCGACACATAGCTCGCGCCCTGGCACCGGTCCTCTTAAGAGGAGTTGGACTCTCGTCCACACCGGAGTTTCCCACAGAGAGAGGCGCCAGCAGGGACTCGATCATTTTGCTGGGGGGACTTCAATGCTCACGTGGGCAATGACAGTGAGACCTGGAAGTGCGTGGGAGGAACGGTCCACCATATCAGAACCCGCGCAGTGTTCTGTTAGTTCACTTCTGTGCTCATCACGGATTGTCCATATCGAACACCATGTTCAAACACAATGGGTGTCCATTTGTGTACAGTAATCCCTCGTTTATCGCGGTTAATGGGGACCAACACCCCCCGACTAAAAAAACATTTTTTTAAAGTCCGCAAACGGTCCGCGAGAAGCTGCAAAACAACAGCGAGTCACATAGAGTAACATATACAGTACTGTATTCCATGTATATGTAAAAAAAAAAAATTATATGTTTGAAAAAATCCGCGATGCACTGAACCCGCGATAAACGAACCACGAAGTAGCGAGGGATCACTGTACTTGGCACCAGGACACCTGAGCCTGCAGTTTGCCAGGGGTGCATGAGATCCGCCCAGAGTTCCCAAACGCTATAGATATGGTGGGGCTGTCCTGGCCATGCCTCTGCAACATCACGTGGACATCGGGTATGGTGCCTCTGGATTGGCAGACGAAATAAACATGTCAAATTTTTAACGAGAGTCAATGGCTGTTGTTTGCTGTGCCCAAAGCAGAAGTACATCATTGTTTAAGACGCCAGAGCTCAATTATTTTGACTTATCAATAACTATACTATTTGTTCTGCTCATCGAAAAACAACTTTTGAAGTATTTTTCTATTATAATCTTTCATTTTAATTTTTGTCCCTTTCAAAGTGTCCCAGCTGGGCGAAAGGAAGGCGACCTACCACCCTCTATTGACGAGTCGCCACAATTCCATTTGCCGGTGCCAGAAAACAAGTTGGGGTGGTGGTTGGCATGTCGATCGAAATATGGTGCCACCAACATACAGCATTTTGGTGAATGATGCTCATCCCTCCAACAAATGATTTAATCAATACCATTGAACAGTTACGTAGCTAAGGTTATTTACAGCTTTTATTTCTTTGCTTTCACATTCCCAAGGCACTGTTATGTCTGCGATTTTCAGGTAGAAGGCCCCCAAATGGCGGAACACTTTGAATGAACAGGAGGAATTTGCGTGGTGGACTAATGCGCCGTTTCCACTAAGCCGTCTGCAGCCACGTTGGCACGAAATGTAGTGCAGTGAGGCATTTTGGCCTTTTTTTTTCTCCATATTCAATTCTTGCTCGGTATTCTTGCAGTTCATCACAGTGTATATGACAGGGAAAATGCCTGCTGAGTCCTGGAAGCTCTAAGGTGCACAAAGGTTCTTTCTGCACGCAGTCTACCAAGGATGCAGCAGCGGTCCCTCCTGGCCCATCACCTTCCGATGGGTCCTTCACGTTTCTCACATTGAAATCGAGGTCTGACACGCATTTCCACATTTTGTCAAGGCTCTCTGCAGATGAAACATAAACGCAGGGCAGCTTTGGAGCTTTTTTGCGGCCATGACAGACTTGAATGTAGGAGTCTTACCGGGCCTTACTTTACACCCGCTCCCTGATTACACGTGGCATATCATACTGTAGCATAACGTATCGTGCCATGCTGCGTCATGATTGAAGCAGCTCCTATACACTCTAGGTTGCCGTGAGAACATACATCAAACCCTGCAGAATATGACAAAACTTGTGACACCTGAAAAATATACTTGCTTCACATCCCCCAATGGACCACTTCCAAGTTGTGCTTTATTATGTCGTGTCATGTTGTGCTGCATCGACTCCATTTTACTTCAGCCAATTAGGTTTCTCATTCCCACCGTGACTGCCGTGGCCATCTTAGAAAATCTGGCCTCCACGGGAATCTCGGCTGTCATGTTTGAGTGATTAATTGAACATTCAAGATAAAAATACAATTTGAAAGAAAGAAAGAAAATGTTGTCCTTCAGTTTACATGTTTTAAGGCAGTAAAAAGTACAAAACTCGTACTTTGTTCTCCACTCATTTCTTATATCAAATTATTACACTAGTAGGTAATGTACATGCAAAAACGGATTCAAAGTAGAACAAAAAACAAGCAAACACAAAATACGGTTCTTGTAACACAAGAATAAGCATGGCTTGTGAACTCTCAAGTATACATGCTATATACCATATATGAAAACAAACAAAAGCCTTTATATACTGTACATCTATTGATTATCTTATCAATGGACTACAATATAAACAAAATAAATGTGTGTGTATATATATATATATATATATATATATATATATATATATCCAACCATTTTCTACCGCTTATCCGGGGTCAGGTCGGAGGGGCACAAGCATTAGCAGGGAAGCCCAGACTTCCCTCTCCCAGCCGCTTGTTCCAGCTCTTTCCGGGGGATCCCGAGGCATTCCCTGGCCAACTGGAAGACAGTCTCTCCAGCGCAGTGATTCTTGACCTGGGTTCGATCGAACCCCAGGGGTTTGGTGAATCGGTCTCAGGGGTTCCATGGAGCCTCTGCCATGGAGGTTAAGACACACCCGACTCAACATGTCAATTAGTTATGACACGCCCGCTTGGCAATCACTGGCTGCAGATGATCACATTACATTGCTTGTCCAATCAGTGCTGCGGGAAATTTAGTTTAATTTAATGTGTGACTGTCGTGATAGTATGTCATGCACGGTTCATTTTGTGCACAATTTAAAAAAACGTATACTTATATGTCTTGACATTTTATTTACTTTTTTCTGGTTTTAATAAAAGTGGGGTTTTTTGTCTTGAATTTGTAAAAAATCCAATTTTTATTTTTTACTAATGAAGGGTTCGGTGAGGGCGGCCCGGTAGTCCAGTGGTTAGCACGTCGGCTTCACAGTGCAGAGGTACCGGGTTCGATTCCAGCTCCGGCCTCCCTGTGTGGAGTTTGCATGTTCTCCCCGGGCCTGCGTGGGTTTTCTCCGGGTGCTCCGGTTTCCTCCCACATTCCAAAAACATGCATGTCAGGCTGATTGGACGCTCTAAATTGTCCCTAGGTGTGAGTGTGGGCGTGGATGGTTGTTCGTCTCTGTGTGCCCTGCGATTGGCTGGCAACTGATTCAGGGTGTCCCCCGCCTACTGCCCGGAGATGGCTGGGATAGGCTCCAGCACCCCCCGCGACCCTAGTGAGGATCAAGCGGTTCGGAAAATGGATGGATGGATGGATGGAGGGTTCAGTGAATATGCATTTGAACTGTTTGGGTTCAGTACCTCTAACAAGGTTAAGAACCATTGCTCCAGTGTGTCCTGGGTCGTCCCCGGGGCCTCCTGCCTGTGGGACATGCCCGGAACATCTCACCAGGGAGGCGTCCAGGAGGCATCCTAATCAGATGCCCGAGCCACCTCATCTAGCTCCTCTCAACATGGAGGAGAAGCGGCTTGACTCTGAGCTTCTCACCTTATCTCGAAGGGAGATCCCAGACACCCTGCAGAGAAAACTCATTCCGTCCGCTTGTATCCGGAATCTCGTTCTTTCGGTCACGACCCATAGCTCGTGACCATAGGCGAGGGTTAGAACATAGATCGGCTGGTAAACTGAGAGCTTCGCCTTTTGGCTCAGCTCCTTCTTCACCACGACAGACCGATACAAAGTGTGTGTGTATTATACATTTATACACACACACACACACACACACACACACACACACACATTCCATAAATCAACACCTTCAACAGAGACACCCATTTGCTTCATAATAGTTCTTATCTGTAACTTTTTAAGTCACCTGTGCCCCTTAAGTGAAAACAGCAACCGTCTCTTTGCCCATCCCATCCATCTGTGTTCTATCATGCCAATACGTTTTGTCTACGTTGGCCTGAAACATGATTTGCCCCAGGCCACTGGGAATATAATCTAAATGAGGCAGGGAGATGATTCCTTTTTTTGAATACTGCTGAAATTGTATTTTGAACTTGGGGCTTGGACTTTTTACTGTTCGGATGTGACTGGAAACTCTCCTGAAGTAACTGTGACATTGCAACTTCTAAAGCTGGAGGGGACAGGTTTCAAACCCTTCAATGACCAAAGAATTGAACTGTACTTGAAATGAAGTCATCTTCGACATTTGATTAACGCAGTTGAGACTTTGAACACCGTTAACATTAGATAGCAGTCAGGAAAGCAGGTGAAGCAAAGGTCTTTTTCTTTGTCCTTGGCCATTGCTTGATTAGACAGCTGAGGTTAATCACAATGTAAAACGTCAGCAGGAGTACTGATAATGGGCCAGCTTTACAGATTGTCATTTCAGTTAATTCTCGGCTCAAAAGTGATTCTTTCAACTGAGATAAGATTTATTGTTCTCCATATATGTTGGACCAAGTTAAAAGGACAGTTGAAAGTTGGAAGAAAGACCAGGGCCAAGCTGAATACGAAACATTGCGTCACTGTGCCACCATCTTTTGTTACTTGATACTTGCTGTGATTTATCATGATATCCGTATATTGTAAATACACGTACCATATAGTCAATGGTTAAAATACCAAAATCAGGATAATGGTGAATGTGACGAGAGACTTTATAGAACAACATCATCTAATTCAGTGGTCTTGAACCACCGATATTTGCTACTTTTCTTTGCAATGGGGAAAAAGGCACCGTGATGAGCCAATGACCAAGAAGAAAAAGAAAGGTGCATTTGACAGACAGACGCCAGAGACCAACTTGAAATATTGATTTACAGCAACAGGTGATTCCCATGAATGAACGAAGCCCATGCAATATGCAGCGAGCGGCCCTTGATTGAGCGTTATGGTGAAATATTCGTGACATTGGGGCACTTGAAAGTACACGTCCAAAAAAATCGGTCACTGCCATAAAAACAGAGCATTAAGACTTGCTGTGTCAAGGTATCACATTCAGGTGCTTGCTTGTGTTGCAAACTTTCAGATCATGCTTGACGTTTGCTGTGAAGCACTCAGAAATAAACTCGACTGGCTAATAATAACTGACAGTGTATAAGCCGCTCAGAGCTACAGTATTATCAGAATGCAAAGTGTGGACTCAAATGCATGACTCAAATCACAAGAGTTGAGTTCAGGATCGGTTCAGGACAGAGGTAACACTTGCTCAACTATCACAAGTGTTAACAGCAAATACAAACTCCAAAACATCATTGTCTGTTTTTCAAGAATATGTACATCTTTGAAAGGATCTTGAGCAACAGCTAAACTTATTCTGGCAAGGAACCACATTTTGTAACTTAGGAGAGGGTTCAAGACCCCCCACCCTAAGGAGCTGAACAGCTACAGACCGGTGGCGCTGACGTCTCACCTGATGAAGACTCTGGAGAGACTCGTCCTCGCCCACCTTCGACCGCTGGTGAGCTCGGCACTGGACCCGCTGCAGTTTGCCTATCAGCCTGGCATCGGCGTGGAAGACGCCATTATCTACCTCCTCCACTCAGTGCTGTCACACTTGGAGAAGGCTGGGAGCACTGTGAGAATCATGTTCTTTGATTTCTCCAGTGCCTTCAACACCATCCAGCCCAACTTACTGGGAGGCAAACTGCAGAACGCCGGAGTGGACCACCATCTCACAGCATGGATCATTGACTACCTCACAAACCGGCCGCAGTACGTGAGGTTGCAGAGCTGTGAGTCAGACAGGCTTCTCTGCAGCACTGGAGCGCCGCAGGGGACTGTTCTGGCTCCATTCCTGTTCATCCTCTACACCTTGGACTTCAGACACGCCACTCCAAACTGCCACCTTCAGAGGTTCTCCGATGACTCTGCGATTGTTGGCCTCATTACAGAGGGGGACGATCGGGAGTACAAGGGACTGATGAAGGACTTTGTGGACTGGTGCCAGCAGAATCTCCTCCAGATCAACCCTAGGAAAACTAAGGAGTTGGTTGTGGATTTCTGCAGGAAACAGTCCTCACCAGCACGATGAACATCCAGGGTATGGACATAGAGAGGGTGACCTCCTACAAGTACCTAGGTGTTCTTCTGAACAACAAACTGGAATGGTCTACAAACACGGACACCCTGATTAGGAAAGGACAGAGCCGACTCTTCCTACTCAGGAAACTGAGGTCTTTTGGGGTTCAGGGGTCGCTCCTTAAGACTTTCTATAACTCGGTGGTGGCCTCGGCCATCCATTATGGCATTGTCTGCTGGTCAGGCAGCATCTCGGCCCGGGACAGAAAGAGACTGGAGCGACTGGTCAGGAAGGCCAGTTCTGTCCTGGGCTGCTCCCTTGACACTCTGGAGGAGGTGGGCAACAGAAGGATGCTAACTAAGCTAAAAGCCATGATGGACAGTCCCTCCCACATCCTCCAGCCCGCCCTGACAGCACTAGGTAGCTCCTTCAGCCAGAGACTGTTACACCCGCGCTGCAAGAAGGAGAGATACCGACGCTCGTTCCTACCGACTGCTGTCAGGCTGCTGAATAACAATAATAATAATAATAATAATTAAATGATGTGAAAAACAATTGTAAATAGCACTGCGATTTATCCATTTTGTATTTATATTGCACTTAATTGAACGGTGTTTGTTTGTTTTTTCTTCTTTCTTCTTTCTACCCACATTCTTGCTGCTGTAGGCTGTAAATTTCTCCAGTGTGGGACAAATAAAGGATATCTTAATTAACAAGTAACCACAGGTACCACCCTGCCCCCAACCAATCAGCATAACAATAATGATGATTACTAATAAAAATGAGACAATGATGAAAAGTCACAAAAGTTTGAAACATTTCACTGAATAGCACTAAAAATGGACTATGAATGGTTGCAATCCCAAGTATTTTGATGGCCCTGTAAAGTGATATGAGCCATGGTTATGGCTGTGTAACTCATTTAATAAGAAGTTCCAATATAAAACAGAACCAAATATCCGCTATGAATTAAGAGTGATAAACAGGATCTGGATAAAACAAAGTACTCATACTACAGCAACCTACAACACACTAAAGCACGTAAGTCAACCAAAATATGGCCTTTGTTGCATTTAATAACACATTAAAAGGATGACAGGTACTGGAAGGAATCAGCATATTGAACTGTATTTTCTTCTCTCATATGTTTTTGTTTTCCTGTTTTACAGCAGAGGAGCTGCACAGAGCTGCATTTAAATGAAACAGACATGGTGTAAGATTCACAGCATAATGCATAATTCAGACCACCACTGTGCCTTAAATGCTACTCCCCAGCTGTTACATAGTCACACTGTGTAGTACAATAGCCAAGCTCCTGCTCAGCTACTCAAAGCACAATGTTATGGTGCTGCATAGCTGAGTAGATTTAGCCACAGAGGGAAACACTGTTATTATTTATCATCTCTGTCACCCCATTTGCTAAATTAGGGGGAAGACTGTTCCTTCTCAGCTAAGAAAGTCCCAAAGATGTTTTAGTTTACATCTTTTTTAATTTCAAGAATCTATTCACTGAGTCACTACTCATGGCAGAATTTTCCATTGGAAAATAGCTCACATCATAGATTCCAGTTTCTGTTGCCATGGTGACTTTTATGTTTACCTCAAACGGGATGCCAAATGGCATGGCCTCTCTTCACTCTGATTTTGGGAACATGACAAAGGGCAGTAATGAAGTCCCCTTCAGAAATTTGCAGGAAAAAATGTAATAGCCAAGATAAAAATTGAAGGTGAATGTGATTTAAAATGTATCTATGGCAATGTGTATAAGTTTTCAATTTAAAACAATATTACACTGAAAACGTCAACATACTGTGTATACTGTATTTCCTTGGACGGATTTCTTACCCATATTGGTCCGTTGGGATACGAGTTTAATTTGTTCTACACTCCTCATGCAAAACACTTGTATCTTAAGTCGTTTTTCCTAGAGGAAATGAATGAAAAGACCATAGAACAATTCCAGCCCCCTAAAAACACATTTTGAGGAATGAGTGTTACAATTAAAAAAAAATAGATTGTACATAATGAAAACATATGCAGTCATGACATAATTAAATAGCATGTAAAGAATTAGAAAAACACTTTTTGCGGCCACATTTTATGCTTCAATTGAATGGTGATTGTGCTGCTCCTTCTGGTGTGATTGCCTTGGCCACCTGGGGGCAGCGTAATGAAGACTTAGAGAAACACACCAAGAAGAGCTTCATAACTGACTCCCTGAGCTGCAGTAAAATTTGCCATTTTTCGCAAAGGATGACGGACATATGCCTGTCATTTTTGTCTGTCTAGATGTGTTGCTCCACTGTTCAAATGCCCTTTGTTATAATACCATGAGGCAGATTCTATTTGTGAGCACGTGTATAGCTTTTGGCATGAAGCTAAATGGACTTTATTCAGGCAGAGCTATGGGGTTGTTTCAAAGACCCAACATGACTGTAAACTGCAAGTGGCAGTGCAATAAACAGCTGGAAACCACTTTTTGAAAGAAATGTTCACAGTGCGTTGAGCTCACTGCCACCATAGCGTTCGTATCATTAATTTTTCCTCACAAGTCGAAATAAAAATAAAAAAATCAGCCAAAAGACAGCTGCACCTGGAAAACCCCCAAAGTCCAGTCACTCGTACCAGGCACCACTGTACTTACTCTTGGAGGGAAAAGATATCTGCTGCAGTGCTCTTTATGCCGCATGCAAACACTGTCACTGGCTGAAAGCAGCTTTTTTTCAACTACAGCAAGCAGTGCAATCCATGTATATATTAAAAATAATAATAATAAAAAAATCACGGCGGTCACATTGCTACATACAGTAAATCAGAATTTGCTTGACTTCAACTCGCTTGAATATATAAAGCTAGGCTGTCAGTGTTTTGTGGAATAGAATAGACAAGGTCATTACATTCTGATGGCATGTCTCTATAAATTTAAAAAAAATCAGCATCTATGCTGCCGCCGAAGAAAGAAGCACTTATTTCTCTCTATTTCCATCAATAAATATCAGTGCAGGAAAAACAGTATGTCAATGTTATTCAAGCATTACATTTCAGTATGCTGTATGCAGCCAGTAAGTAAGCACTGTTTGAGATTGCCCTCCCCATAAAAGGAAATAAAATATTCATCTTTGCTTGAGGACAGTTTCCAACATAATAGATGGGAACGTAACCCCCAAACAACATTAAATGGAAGCAATTGATCATGTGTGACAGGCAAGATAGAGGCAGGGGTGCACATGGAGCATAGTTTGACAGCCATAAATTACAACCAAAAAAAAAGGGCAATCTTGAGCAAAATTCAATCTTGACGTACCGTGGCTGTCACTGATTTAGCATCTCACCAAACATATACCGGTACTTTGAATGACTTTGCATATATCACTCACACGAATTTGGATTATTTATTTATTTATTTATTTTTTAAATTATCCTAAAGTTATTTAACCTAAGCTTTAAACCTGCAACATATTATAATTAACCAACCAGGAAGGTGCATAAATACTTAATGATCATATTAGTTACACCAGCAAAAGTACTTTTCTTTTCTTCTCGCATCTTCGTACACAATCGAGATAAACTCGGCCGACTCAGCATTTTTGAACGCTTTTGGTCTGCGCAACAGGATTAGACGTTAATTGCTTCATGCAATGCTTCCGAATTCATTGCTACAGCGCGCATTTATTCAAGACTTTTCCTTTGGTTCATCATTTGTTCAAGGACAACGGTAAAGAGGAGAAACCACATACTTTGCCTTTTTCATTTCACCTCATATGAAGCTTACTGAACTGACTGCTAGCGTTCTTAGTCATCGCCACATGATGTCATTTGAAATTGCAATGAATCAAGGGTGAAAGAATTTTTTTAAAAAGCTATAAACACATGTTGACAAACTGTAAGTTTCCAGGAGCTTTAACGCTTGTCGTGCTTTTTGGGGGGATTTTAAAAGTACAAAATTGTTATGATCAAAATGTCAGTTCCATAAAAGATGCAGCTATGAAATGCAGTAACCAGCGAGACAGTGCAGGAAATGCTGTACCTATTTTTAACCACAAACATGCACTTTTTCAGCTGGGACACATGGGAAGGTTCCAATTAGCTCACAGGAAACCCACGCAGGCAAAAAAAAAAAAAAGAGAGAGACAGAGAGGGAGAGAGAGAGATGGCGCATAGTAAGTCTTTCCTAACATGCTGACACACTGCACCAGAAGGAAGAGGGGATAAACAGTTTTAAATTCTCTCGAAAGATTTGGGGTTTTAGAGTAAATTTTTTATCAGATGAGTAGATCTTGATCTTTCGAACGCTACATGCACAAACCTGGATATGTTCATGAGGTACTGACTGCAGAGCGTTTCATCAAGTATTGAAACAACATTTTGACAAACCTGCCCGTTTGGTTTCTTTGTGTTAGTAGAATGGTTCTTCATTTCAAAAAAGTCATTCCTTGGGTAAACCTGAGGCTCATGTCTCAAATCCCTTGTGGTGTCATAAAGAAACAATTATGAAAATTGGGTCACTTATCTAAATGACTGTTCGCCTTTAGCAGTTTTGTGCATACAGCTTTAAAAAAGAAGGGTTAAAAATCAAGTGTACGAAACCTTTCTTAAGTCACTGTGCATGTTGACACATTTGTCAGAATCTTCAATATGTTCTTGAACTTGTTCCTTCTTGAATGCCAATTCATAAATTGTTGCTTTTTATTCTTGGACATAAACCGACTCCTCCATTCACTTTTCCACTCTAACATTTTTTTCAGGCTCGTTGTAAATACACTTTGCGGAATGTGGTTTGATGAACTCATAGCCAACTCCCTACTGTTTTCATAAAACTATAAAAGATTTAACGTGAAGTCAAGCGTGACATTCTTTTTCATAATTGGAAGTCTTCAAACCACCTGAGTGCTACTCTCTGCACCTGCACAATGAAAAACAATCTACAAAAATGATAATACACAAAATCCTCTCGATGAGGCTATTTTGCAGCTTGAATGAAGTTGTTGTCCATTCTCTGAACCGCTTATCCTCACGAGAGTCGCGGGCCTGCTGGAACCTATCCCAGCTGTCTTCGATAGAAGCTGGAGTAAACCCCCCAAACTATTTGCCAGCCAATCGCAGGGCACGCACAGACCAACAATCATTCACACACACACAATTCCATGAATTTACCATGCATGTGTTTGGAATGTGGGAGGAAACCGGAGCACCCGTAGAAAACCCACACAGGCCTGAGGAGAACATTTAGACTCCACCACCCAGGAAGGCCATAATCCAACCCATGACCTCTGTAGTCTGAAGCGGACGTGCAAACCATTCGACCACCATGCATGCTGCCCGTTGTCAGGCAATATTAATCTCAGAAATACATGAATGAAATAACGGGAGTGTGTTTGATTTATTTATTTTTGGATAAAATTTCCATGTATTCCAGATGAGTACTCTTTAACCAAAATTTATCAAAACACTGTCAGTGGCTAACTGGATTTGGCGTCTGCATATATGCAATCCTGAATGAACAATTTCACCAGTTGTATGGTTTCATCAGAAAATGTGATGTCTTCACTCTTTGTTTGATGATGCAATCACAGATGTGTGAATGTGTCACGTTGCCAAACTAGACCAGAATAATAATTTCGCTAACTGGTTAATTACTGATGGTGTCAGGGTCTAGTGTGGGTTCAATTTCCACTCAGTGTGGTGTGAATGTGAGTGTCATTGGTAGTCTGTGTATGCGCCCTGGGATTGGCTGGCATCCAATCCAAAATGTCGTCGTTTTATCTTCCAAAATAGGCTTCAGCTAGCTGTGACCCTGTTGCTACCCGCTAATTACATAATCATTAGTTTGATTTGGTGGTTGCACATATAGAGGTCAGTTTATAATGTGAGTGATCCAAATTTTAATTTGAATGACAGCTAATCTGCTTTCTCCTCCACAGCCAAATCGGCACCATTCCTTTAAACAGTGATGTCATGCTTTCGGGAAGGGGAAATTCCATGATGGAATTGATGATGTCAAAAAAGGTTTTGACATTAGGCCTATCTCCATTATGTCAGAGTAATAATTTAATTAAGCTATCTTTGGTGGGAAATTTAGAAGTGGCGAGTCATACTTCCATCCGTCCATTTTTTTTGAGCATGGGGCCTATCTCAGCTGATACCAAAACTGGCCAGCAGCCACTCGTCGGACTTGTGTACTTAATGGTAAAAGTGAATTGGCTCATTCAAAAATGATGAATCAGAAGGAAGTGTTGACAAGCCTTATGTATCATTAAAATAACAATTTCAGTATTCTGGTCTTCCACTTATTCTCTATCAATCCCGTCCCATGTCTTTTTTTGTGAGTGTGGAAGATTTACAGGTATGTTTCACACAAAGAGATACTGAGGCTGAGGGAAAATTTGACAAATGAGCCATTTGTTAGCCGTGTAAAATTATATGGAACTTTCCATCAGAGCTGAGGCACCGTCTTCAACCTGCCAAGTTTGTCTAACAAAGAGGCAAAAGAAAACATGATTGCATAAAGCCAGGAGTTGGCTGGACGGAGAATGGATTTACTGTTAGTGGCCTGAGAAGTAAAACCAAAATCCTAAAAGAGGATGGTGTGGTTTTTCTTTCCATAATCCAACAGACGTCAGTGAAAGTTTTCCAAAATAGCAGCGTGGGTTGGACCGCAGAAAAGGAAACTACAAAGTCCCTCGGACATAAAGACGTTATTCAGCCTCAGAGGTACAGTGTGAGAAAAGCCAAAACTGGTTACGGGTTTCTCCGATTTATTTCCACCTGGTGTTTAAATAAGCTGTTACTGCACTTGTAAGGTCAACCACGGAACATGAAAATGGACTCTTATGACAAACATGCCAGGTTTCTATTGGCAATGTGGGATATTGACCAAACTAAACAACATCATTTCTCCATTGGTTACTATGTCAGTGGAAGTTGTATCATTAACCATTCGCTGACAATTACACACACACAAAAAAAAAAAGCCTCACGTTTTGATACTTGGAAGCATAAATCCTTTTTAAAAGATGACACGTTTAAATGACAGGCCCACACGTGATAAAACATGCCCCATGTAAGATGGTGTAGTCACATAAGGTTGTTGATTTACATGACCAAAAAGGGCACACGAATAGAAGTTTATAGGATGGAATTGAAGAATTGGCAGAGGGAGACAAGGGGCAGAAGGGCAAGATAACAAACAATCTGAATGAGAGCTACTGGAGCATGAATAATTAAAAGCTTCCCGCTGCAGTCAAAGAAATAAAGTCAATTGTGGGAGCCATTGGGAGGATGTGAGTACAACTGCGGAGCGAGTCAGCAGCACATAGGGACACAGTCAGCCATCCCATTTATTTGCTGAATATGAGGATGTGCAAGCAAAGTTGGCGAGCAGAAGTGAGTGTCTACTGAAGGCCGCCGTCGCTACTCTTCATCCTGATTTTGCTCTACGTTTTCTTTGGCAAAGTGTCAAACTTAACTCGGAATGGCATATTGAGGCTTTTCCCACAAGCAGCAGTTCACGTTTGAATGTACAGTTACTAAAAGAACCTTATTTGGCAACTGCAGCAAAGCTCACGTTGAGGCAAGACACCACTGTGTTAAAAAAAAAAAAGAAGTCATATTTCTACACGGATTGTGTTGAGGTTCTCAAAGACCCTGGAGCCAATCCCAACCTGATCGAGCAAAGCTGTTATCAAATCATGTTTTTGTAGATCAGGTACCAGACTCTACAACCAGAGACTACCAAATAGCATGTAAGGGTACAAACAAGTGGTAGGCCTTTGTGAATGCCTTTCGAAAGAGCCCACTGTTGTATGGAATACACCTTAACCATTTCATGCACCCTGCAACCTGATAACATGATAAGCTGTCCACTGTAGTAACTGCTGTAGTATAAAGGGGTGAACAGTGAGAGTAGTCATCAAGAGCAGGGTTGGAAAAACGTATCGAACTTCGTGCATTTTATCCCAAATGACAATGGTTCTTGTGAAGAGAAAAAAAACATGTAGTTTGTGTACTTTTCTGACACTCTTCAATTCCCAGGATGCATTGCGGCATGCTGTCCTAAGATTATTCATCATTATGGTTTGTGTTTATGTTACTCATAGTTGCTAGATGTGCGTCTTAATTAACTGTCATGTTATATTTAAGTTGCAAATTGTGAACATGAAACCGTCTGTGAAACATTAAAATCCCTGTTCGTTCCATTGATGCACGGAATAAGTGCTCACAATATCGTGTGGTGCCTGCACATCTTGGTACATAGGTAGACCTTCTTTTGTATATTGGCAGGGTCGTCATTAGCTCGATTGCCTCCTCTAATGGAGATGAACGGGTGCAAGTGCTCCTAATTGATACGAATGTTGTCATTACATCTGAGAAATGATCAGGTGTGGTCAGGGACCGCCGACCTCCTCTGTCCGGACCTCCTCTGTCCGGACCCTCGGCAAATTGTATAAAATAATAAATTATAAAGTGATTTTTACGTTATACATTTTATATTTTTGGACTATAATCTGCGCATTACCGCGATCGCTTGTTAAAATTATCAGTTTTATTATTTGCGTGCACGAACAAATGTATTGCAGAGGACGCAGCAGCGCGACTGTGTGTGTATAATGTTTGACGAACTAGAGACCCTGGCTGAGCAGGGCATGTCGGCGATAACGATGCACTGATTGGCTCCTCTGAACTTAAGGTGTGCCCATACATAAGCGTCACGCATTCAAAATGGATGATTGTGTCAGGAAACAGACGCATGCGCGACGCCACAGTGTGCTCACAGCTTCAGCCCAGGAGAGCCGCACACAGACAATTAGACAAGACGAATCGCGGGAGGTTTCGATTGTGTGCAGTTTTGCTCCCGTCTACCCGGGGATCTTTGCAGCTGTTTAACAGCAGAACACCGCAACATGTTAAATGAACATCACAATGGCGTCCTCAAATAATATTTGCATGCCTCAGACATTGCATTCACCTTCAGTGGAAGAACAGCACTGCACATTCCTGTGCTCCCTTGTGTCAGTATTTAAAATGGTTCTTAACTCCTCTTCTGATATATTTTTCAGTGATTTCAGAGGGGATGTGAAAAGGGGAATTGTACAAATGAAAATAATATTTTTGTTTTCATGTTTAGTATTTATTTTGGTAAAATGTGTATTTTGTTTTGCTTTTGTTAAATTAAGGGAAAAAAAGACAACTACTGTTTAACAAAGTTAAAGTAAAAATGTCTTATTTCCCTAAAAGGGCTATTTCTATTATTAAGCAGGCACAACTTAACAAAATAAAAGAGTTCCTCTGCCTCAACACAATACCTCTCATTATTTGCTGTGTACTGGCAAAGTGAATCATTGTTATTTTCATGAACCCCATTATTGGTTGGTTGTGAGGAGTGTTGATTTGTATAAGCTTGGCTTGACCATACTAAATGGGCATATAGCCCTGCTCCCCATGACCGCCGTGCATGGGACCGGACCTTGGTCTTATAAAAAAAAAAAAAAAGTGGACCTACAGCCTTTCTAGTTGAGGACCACTGGTCTAAACAGTACGACTTTGTAAGCAAAGGGGAAAATCTGTGCCCTGAAGGTACAATGAACATGTACCTCAGGGTAGATATTTCCAAATCAATACTGTAGCATTACAAACAGTACAAATCGTAAGTGTCCCAATGTGTATCCTGTTAGGGTACAATAGTTATACCGGGTATTGCCCCAGTGACAAGACATTAGACCCTTAAACGTACAAATTTAGCACTTGTTTTTCCTGACACTTGTAGAGAAAACCCATGTAAGCACAGGGAGGAAACGCAAACTCCACACAGGACGGTCCGACCCAAGATTCGAACCCATCGGCTGTGAGGCAAACATGGTAAATGCTCAAAAACGCCCGTTTCTTGAAAGTGAATTTTAACACGGTCCAAAATCTTAATCAAATGAAAGACAGGAGCTTTTTTGCCTGAATTAGCTGTTCGACTGTTCCAACAAGAACGGGTACATTTGGAATGTTCAAACAATTGGTACTTTCTTGCTACTGAGCCGAGCGTTACAACCAAAGAGTACAGCAACGGGACGGTTTGCTGACTCAATATGCGCTGCATCCTTCTCCACTGTGTAAACAGTGGCAAGCAAGCATACAAAGAAACACATGAGGAATCTCTTTTACTCTCAACATTTCACTTGCCTATTTGTTTTTGGCAAACATAGATTTCATGTTTCTATACGCATGCGAAAGGTTTAGATTTACCGACACACCACTGTTGATGAGAAATGCACTAGAGTTCAGCCAAGTAAACCATAACAATCTGTAAATCTGATCCATGAGTGGAACCAAAATGAGCACATATCAAAACCGCATCTGTCAATGTGTAGCGTTTTATAAACATTCCATTTCCCAACAGACAAAGTTAAGAATTCCTAGCACGTCCACTGTTCTTCCTCCTGCTCATCATCGTAAGTGGGCAAAGGCCCAGTAATATATCTTGACCGTTGGAGTGTAAACCAGTCACAACAAATGTTATTGTTTATGGCAATGCTTCAGCATTAGTCTGACCTTTGACCTCCTGTTCTGGCTATCAGGCTCATACAGCGTCCGGTCCACACATGCACAGGATTTGGCACCACAGTGCAAAGAATCATGGTGACTCCTGTGCACGATTACAAATCAAAGCATTTGAATGGATCGAGATGAAGTGTGTGTGGGGGATCTCGGTCTTGGCCGCCCATGAAAGTGACTCATCATCAAGCTAGTCAAGCCTCGGCAAGCTGATTGGTCGAATACAGTGTCCTCGTGCACAAATAAATGCGCACACATGCACACACAGCGAGATGCACCCGAGGCCCTTTAGAGCAAGCATTAGTCACTCCACATAAAGGCATCTAGTCACTCCAAAGTAGGGGAGCAGAGAACAAGTGGGAGACAAGGTCTGTGGAGGTCTGGCCATGTCGGCCATTTTCCAACATGTAAAGAAAAAAAACAAGGAAGTCTTCACGTTAGAGAGTCAAGCTCAAATTTGCGTAACAGTGATCGATACAGGAGGTGACGCCCCTGATCCAGGCTCATGTTGGATTTGTGTCTCCCATGTCTCCACCGGCCGAGTCTTGAACATGGCCTGAAACCTGAGGCCATACTGTATGACTATAATAGATGTTGACTGCACACGTGACACTTACATAACCACATATTACCGTACCTATCAGCATTTAGCAGCAATGGTTGTCAAACTGTCCAGAGAAATCCGCTATATACTTTAATTTGTGGGCGTTCTCCACCTCTAAGACGCGGTGGAAAATTAGGATTTGTGAAAGTGTTCTTCCGCCATGACATTATGGACACATGTCTTCATCATACGGCTGCAGCTGAGACGGAAAGTTTGGAGGTTAAAGAGAACTTTTTACTGGTAGTCTTCATCACCTACTTTGGGTGATGATCAAGTCTATGTTTTGTGATTTTCATTAAACATTAGACACCTGTAAAAAACACACACATATATATCTATCGATCTATCTACCTATCTATCTATCTATAGAGAGAGAGAGGGGGAGAGAGAGATGGCTCATAGTAAGTCTTTCCTAACATGCTGACATGAGATAGATAGAGATAGATAGACAGACAGACAGACAGACAGACAGACAGACAGACAGACAGGCAGACACACACACACACACACACACACACATTTCTGAATGAAGAAAGAGCAGTGTACCCTCACCTTGGCGGTAAGTGTCAAACAAGACTTCTGTTCTTAGTTGTAATCAAATTTGGTGAGCACATGACAGAAGAGTGCTATAAAATGCTGCACAAAGATTCCGGTGCTGGAGCAAATATATAAATGAACAAAAAAAAATACCAACCCCCCCCCCCCCGAATAACTGCTTATACAGCTAAATTATCGTTATTCAATTTAATTCAATTCAAATGTATTTATAGAGCACTTTCGAACAGCCATCGCTGCATACAAAGTGCTGTACATGGAGCAATTTAACATATATAATAAACAGTAAAACAAATTGGTAACAAAGACGGTAGAAAGCCCCAAACAGTAAAACCAAGAACAAATCTAAGTCATGCTGAGTCGAATGCCAAAGAATACAAGTGAGTTTTGAGGAGGGATTTGAAGATGGGCAGCGAGGAGGCTTGCCGAATGTTCAGTGGGAGGTCATTCCAGAGAGAGGGACCAGCAACAGAAAAGGCTCGATCCCCTCTGAGCCTCCGTTTAGTTCTTGGTACTTCTAATAATGTCTGGTCCGCAGACCTGAGGCGGCGGGCAGGTGTGTAGGGGCGGATGAGCTCAGAGAGGTAAGGTGGCGCGAGGTCATTTAGAGATTTGAAAACAAATAAGAGGATCTTGAAAATAACTCTAAAATGTATGGGGAGCCAGTGAATGGATGCCAGAGTAGGAGTTATGTGCTCCCTCTTATGAGTACCAGTCAAGAGGCGGGCAGCGGCATTCTGGACCAGCTGAAGGCGCTTAATGGAGGACTGGCTGACTCCAAAGTAAAGGGAATTGCAGTAATCGAGCCGGGATGTGACAAAGGCATTAATTACTGTCTCAAAGTGTTCATGAGAGAGGAGAGGTTTTACTTTGGCCAGCTGTCTAAGGTGAAAGAAGCTGGATTTAACAACGGCACCAATTTGCCGGTCAAGTTTGAAATCACTGTCCAGTTTAAGATAAGATAAGATAAGAAACCCTTTATTAGTCTCGCAATGGAGAAATTCCCAATTCACAGCAGCAAAGTTATGAAAGGAAGAAGTAGAACAAAAAAATATAGGAGCTGCTGGAAAGGCAGCCACTCACGCGGCGCCATTTTGAAGTCAAAATAACAAAAATAACACAACACAACACATAGGACACAGACAGTCGTGCAATCTTCACCACTTTTCTGCATACACTTTGTTGTCTGAAGCAGTTATAGAAGAAAGAGGAGAGGATCAAAGTGTCCTTTCACCAGTGGATCAGAGACGTCGTGCTGAAAATCTGCACACGTCTGCTACAAGCTAAGTTTTGAAAGCAAACACGAAGCTGTAGCGTCCATTGACGAAAAGAGATTAGTTCACTTCTCCTGTCCCATGTAATCCGCTTCAAACTCCAAGCCGCGACTCCCAGTTCCAAATCCGCATCGGCGCTGCGCGCTAACGCTCCTTTCTTCTCATCGTCGGCTCCTCAAGCCTTACATCCATCCAGCCGCAGACCGTTCAACAGCACCGATCTCTCCGTTGAACAAAGCGGGGCTGTGAAAAATGCTGCCCATGACAGGCGCAAGACACAAGCGCCCCGAGACTGTCCAGCAACGACATTCCTCCCGGTCAAAAACAGTGCTTGTATACCCATGCTGCCGAGAAGGCGCAACCACCGAGCACAGAGTCTCCTCCTAGATGAATGTCGTGGCCAGAAAATGCTGAAAAAAGTCCACATCAGGTCCACACGACGTAACAACAAACACAAAGTGACAAAACAAACACAAAAACAAACAAAAAAGCAAGGCTCATGAGAGCACTTACCGACGGCTGCCTACTTGGGCGCCATCTTGACTTAAGGCCCAAGTTTGAGACTGTTGATTTCAGATAAGGAGACAGGGGGCCCAAGTCTATAGGATGGAATGTACAAGGGCCACTGGGACCAAACAGTATCACCTCTGTCTTATTTTCATTGAAATTCAAGAAATGTTGTGCCATCCAGGTTTTGATTTCTTCCAGGCAGGATAAAAGTGGCCTCAATGAGAAAGCGTCTTTTTTGCTCAGTGGGACATAGATCTGCAGTTATGAACATTCATTTCCTGTAACTCAACTCAACTCAACTCAACTGTATTTATAGAGCACTTTCAAAACAATGAATGACTTGCTGTCTGTGTATCGTTGGCTTGGAGACAAGCGCCGGGTTACACACATGCTGATGCAAACAAAACACAAATGTCACTCATTCATAAGCCAGTAGTCACAGTTGTCCTGTGTACCTGTTGCAAAAGATGGTCACAGCCAAGTGTGACCCAATGTCATACTTTTCCAACAAAACATAATCGTTTCCATTTCTCTTCAAACTTGGAGCTCTTCAAGTGTTATTGGAGGACAGGCAGTTTTTCTCAGACTGAAATTAATAATTATCTTCTCAACCATTGACCTAAATAGAAAAAGAACAAGAAACAGAGAGACGTTATCCAGAACAATGTATTCGATAAAGTGGCTAATAATAAGTTCGATCAGATACAAACTCCTCCGAAAACTTTGGGTTACATTTTTCAGTCCAAAACTTCAGCACTGTTATACTTGCTTTGGCAACGATTGGGTGCAAAACTGCTTAGTTTGGTAGGACTTTGTGTTTGTTTATATTCATGCAGCCATAACAAAGCTGTAATATTGAATTGGTCCGCAGTGTCTGTGTGCGACAGTGTAACCAATCCAGCTTTTAACTATGCGTACTGACATAAATGTATTATTAATGCATTGCGGCATTTGTCTTGGATATTCTCTTGACATTGATGAAAACATCTCAACAACAATTTATAATTCGAACCATAGGTTTTGGAACCCCGTGCATTGCACCATCGAAGCATTGAAGCAGGTGATCTCTCTGTGGATAAGGATTGGGCAATACGACACCCAGGCATATGTTTTGTTCGCAGCGCAATGTACAGGTCTGGGATGAAGTAAGGTAATAAAGCCGAGGATATTGTCAGATTAAAGCAGCCAATTGGAAAGAGGGGACACGGAAGAGGAGAAGTGACTCAGGTTGCTCGCCTTCAATAGAGTAACATTGCATAACCACTACTCAGTAGCTGCAAGATGGGTTAAATTTACACGGGGCTTGTAATCCCCAGCGTGCTTTAATAACTGCTCTTGTCACAATGAGCTGTGAGCATTGTGTTCACGTTGGTAATGGGAGGTGACAATTAATGATTATTAAAAAGTTACGCCGGCGCAGTCAAGGGGCATTTTATGATATTTTTGCCATTTACACTGGGAATTGATTTTGAGAGTCCAAATAAAACAAAGATATATCACTGCTCTTTTATTTTCCCCTTGCCGTATATAAAATCATTTAAATTCCTTTTGTCATAGAAGCAATTTACTGAGACAGCAAGTGCATTTCAAGACCGCACTAACCAGTTCATTATCGGCACATATGACAAAGGAAGAGTATGAAATTGTCTGCAGTAAACTTTCTGTTAAAATATATTGTCTGTCCTCAGTGGTCCACTGTGTGGCCCCTCCCTCTGCTGTGTTTTTGGTACCATAATGCAGTGTGGGCTGGGCGTCTCCCCAATCATTGCACCTGTCTCACCTAAACACCTGCCAGTCTTCACCTCGTCACCCAGCCTCACTCCTTGCAGCATAAAGGCCAGTCTGAAGAACCACCTGTTGCCAGTTTGTCTGTCAGCTAGCTTACCAGCCGTATTCACTACTGCCTAGCTCTTATGTTCAAGCCTTCCTGTACACCTCAATTTGGTTCCTTTGACTGCTTTTGGTTCCTAACCACTCAAGCTGTCCCTCTTCCTGGCATGAATCCAATTCTGAGTTCATTGTGTCTGTCTGTCGGTCCTGTGCTCATTTTAAGGTGAGCCTAACACTTTCCCTTCATTGTCCGTTCAATGTTGCGTTTCAATCGAAGGTGTTTGCGAGTCACTGTGGTGTCTGCTACTGAACGGCACCGGGTTAAATCCACATATACAAGAAGTGCTATGACAAAAAAAGAAAAAAATTGGACATTGGTCGCTGTCTCTCTTCAGTGATCAATGTACAAGCTGAGGACTAGATTCACTATAAGATGATTAAAGACGTAATATGCTGTTTTGTGTATGCAAAACGACTCACACTCAAACGTATCCACTACAGTCCATCACACTGAGGGCTGTTTTTTAATTAAAATGACACTCAGTACGATGCAGCAATTGTACACCATCGCAAACTACACCCATGGCAATAAGTACACTGCGCAGTATTATTAAATTCATTCTGCAGGGTCATTCACACCTGAGCGATATTCTTTTGGAAAGGCATGTTTGATACACCAAGTTGACATTTTTCCAAACTGTTTCAATTGCAAATCTGTCATTATTGAGATTTTCTTCTAATCTGGTTTTTACTGGTATTTAGACGAGATATTCACTATGCAGCAGAATCTAACATGGGGTTAAATTGAGTTAATCACATCATGAAAAGAGAAAGCTTTGAACAAGACTTATCACAAATACTTCCATGAGGATAACAGCTGGGAATGTCCACTGGCAAAGCTTAATCAGACCTGATTAATGTAGCAAGACACTCCAATGAAACTTTCCAACTTTGTGACATTTCTCTCTGTTTTTAGCTGTTTTCTATTCGGGTTGCTTTGGTTACCTCCGAGCAAAAGATTTGATCAGTGATCCATGTCAGCTCATCCTTGAGTAATTATGAAAACAATTCTACCATCTTCCCAGGCAATTTGAGGTTGCCAGGACTGTGTCCGATTGTTTGATTAGACTTTTCCACAAAATGGGAATCATTCATTCTTTTATGGCTCTGCAGCAGTGAAAATAAGAATACTGATCTTAACTATTATGGTCAGCGGGCCTTTTTCACAACAGATCTGCTCACTTATGCACTCATGCTCCCAATCACGAGCAATCAAAACGCATTTTGAAAGCAATCATTTGCTGGGATGATTATTTGCTCGTGGTCGTATTGCATCAGCCTCAGTGGCTATTTAGGGCAAATGAGACACAGTGCCAAGCACATTCAGCAAATGAGATTGTGGAAAAAAAAATCTTCAATTGAGATGCAAAATTAGTATGCCTAAAAGATAGTCACCGTGTTTTCTTGTTTCGGGGTTCATTTTGGTGTGCGTGTGTCTGCCTGGCTTTGTCGTCCGACGGACAGATCTCCTTCTAAATGTTCTATTTCCAGTTGTGCATTTTACATTTTCATTATTCTAATCAGCATTGAGCATATGGACCTCCGTACAGTATACAGTGTGCATCTTTGATATCACCATGCAGTACAAAGCATTTCACAAGCATTCACAACATGAAAGCCAGTCAGTGTGAAGTGCAAATGCATTCTATTTGCTTGACGATGAACCACTTAATTAGCTGCAGGAAGTTTAGGTAGGTTTTTTTTTCCGTTGTGCCATGAAGACAGCGACAGCTGGATGGGTGTTTGCCAGAAAAGGTACTTGAGCATGGAAACATACTCAGCCACATCAGAATTAAATTCATCTTGATTGGTCAAGCATGTCCAAAATGAGTAAGTCTGAGACCCATTGCTTGAGGTCATGAACCTCTGCATGACATCAGTGCTCCAATACTTCAAAATATACTTCAGTATGGGATTTCTGTTGTTTTTTCTTTTTAGATGTGGGCTTCAGCCAACGATCTGCTCATCATCACAGTTTTACTTCACTCCGAAGAATGTTTGATTAAGTAGAGGTCAAGTTTGTGCTTTGCTTTGTCCACACGGGTATGTTGGAACAGAAACCGTTTGTCCCCAAACGGTTTCAACAAAGTTTTGGTCAGCTGAAGAATTGAGATTCAAGGTAAATACGACCTCTAGTCCAACTCCTGATTAATTAATTGATTAAGAACTGTGTAATTGCTTCATTCACATACTGATCCCCGAGCATCAGGCACAACTGAGGATTCAATATCTCGCTAATGGAGCTTTCACTTTGGGTGAATGTGGAGTCGCAATCGTTATATGACTAAACAACAGCACCCATATGCGAGCAACAACATCACCAATGAAAAACAAACCAGGATTTAAGTTCCAAAAGTGACTTCCATGATAACAAAAGAAAATTGTATTTGAACCACTGTTTCTCCACATACGTCCAGGATGGTTTATTTTCATCCACCTTCCCTCACAGCCAATAGTCTCCTCCTTTCTCTCGATCTGTCCATGTTATCTTATTAAAAATCACATTTGTGTCATTGAAGGATGTCATGACTGTCGCCTGCATGCTAATGTTGTAGACCCTACGTGCCGGCAATTCTGAGTACAGCTCACCCCACCTTCAACCATCAAAAATTTTGTGTTGGAATGCCTCTAAAAAAAATCTCAGTGCAAATCAGAATAGAGTATAGAGGTCAATTTCACTACAAGGCTCGAAATAAGTGAGTCAAAATTCGCATTTTGAATCTCATTTAGACACATTGAAAAGCATAACTGAAAGCGGGCATATCAGGGGCATAATTCACTTAGGTCACATTTGCACGTGGCGCAGGAAGATGCATACCTGTCAACTCGTACGGTTTAGCCATAGTTCATCCGGATTTTGTGGTGAATCTTACGTATATGGCCGTATCGCACAAATCATACGGATTCTGAAAATTTCCATTTTGATTTGGAGTTGGTGAAAAAAGTAACGCAGGAATACAACTCTGAACACAGTAATGCCACTAAGTAGAATGATGATTAGACATTAACCAGACATTGTATTATGGAGATCTACAATAAATATCATTGAAAATTTCGTGGGTTTTTTTCTGCCGTTATTAAATGCTTTGGTATGTTATAAGGATTTTTTGCTCTTTATAAGGATTTTTTTGGTAGTTTATACAGGTTGGCGCTCCAAAAAGGTTGACAGGTATGAAGATGGGGAAAAGTATTTTCAGCCGAGTGTAAACCGCTTAGGACCCAAAACAAGGTAAAATGAATGCAGCACAAATCAGTGGAATTCACGTTAACGTATCTTACCAATGTATCATTAGCCCTGCGGAGGGCTCGGTCTCTGTCGCGCATGCTTCGAATTTACGTTCGGTCCATGATAGGGTGTTGCAGACTAGATTCTCATCAGTCAAACAAGATTACACCATTTTTCCCTTATATTTGTAGTGTCTGAGTGATAGAGAAATTCGACAGTGGCATTTCTTCACACAAAAACAATTGATATGATGAAAGAAGCAATACACATAATCATTTAAAAAAGGGTGTTTATTAGTTTTTCGAGATTCGTCCCTCAAGTGGGGCTGCACAAGCGACTTGGTCGTCAGGCAGGTCAGGCATGCAGGTCGCCTATGATGACGAGTTTGCGTACAGGATGACGTTTTGCGCACTCTAGGCATGGCCAGTGTAGTACTCCGAGTGGCTATATTTTGTAGGGTGTTGGTGAAGTCAAATGATGAAAATAATTGTCTCATCTTGAGGTGTCTTCATTTTGGTTTGAACACTTCCAAAACGTCTTGTGGCATAAAGAACACCGTTTTTGTCTTTGTCAGCTAGTCGAAGCTCACAATCGCATGGTCATGAACCTACTGTAAAAGCCTTGCTTTTTTGTTCTTTTTTTGTTGTTTTTGTCTTTTTGTTTTGTCACATGTTGTTTGTTGTTTCATCATGTGGACCTGATATGGACTGTTTTCAGCGTGTTTTGGCCACGACATTCGTCAAAGGAGAAGTATCTGTGCTTGGTGGTTGCTCCTTCTCGGCAGCACGCCTGTACCAGCACAGATTTTGATTGGGAGGAATGTCGGCGCCATTGACTGTCGGTGCTGGACAGACCTGGGGCGCTTGTGTTTTTTGCGCCTGTCATGGGCAGCATTTTTCACAACCCCGTTTTGTTCAGTGGAGATGTCGGCGCTGTTGGACAGTCGGCGTTGGTGCGGCCGGATGGATGGCTGCTGAAGTTGAGGATAGGGAGAGAGGAGCGTTGGCGCAGAGCGCCGATGTGTATTTGGAACCGAGAGTCGCCGCTTGGAATTGAAATGGATTTCCATGGGACAGGAGAAGTGAACCAATCTCTTTTTTCGTCAATGGATGCTACAGCTTCTTGTTGACTTTGAAACTTAGCTTGTAGCCGACGTGTGCACATTTTGAGCATGACGTCTCTGATCCACTGGTTAAAGGACACTTTGATTCTCTCCTCTTTCATCTCAAACTGCTTCAAACAACAAAGCGTGTGACGGAAAAGTGGTTAGGACTGCACGACTGTCCATGTTTTATGTTATGTGTTGTGTTTATTATTTTACTTTATGTTAACTGTTTTGTTAAGCGCTTTGTTACAGCTGCCGCTGTTGTGAAAGCGCGATATAAATCAGCATGTATTGTATGTATTTTATTGTATATGTCACAGGCTAAAATGTTTGCTACTTAAGTGAAGTTGTAGAAAGGCTGTAAATGTCGTTTTTTCATGAATGATTTATGTTTTTGATGCAATAAATGCTTTATTTTCTCCTTTGTGTTCATATTGGCTCTTTTAACCAAGCAAAAGTGTATTTTATCCCAATATTTGATTATTTGATAGAATATTCAGTAGGATTCTCAAATGCATAAATATTCAATAGCTGCAGCCCTACAACTATATATTCTCATATTTTTATTGTTATGAAAGCTAATTACTATGTTGTGTGTAATAAATGATCTTATTTTTTATGCCTCTGTGTATATATAGATACACAGAAAAACAAAACAAAAAAATCCATATGTTAGAGCACAAGTTACACGAGTGTTTTGTAATTTTCATCATACTATATGTTTGTACAATGTTGTCAAGTCTCACATGTCCAACCTGTCATAGTGAACTTCAAAAGACATTTGTTAAGGAGTACACTGTCAGCTTACAATGAATATGAAGTTTAATAGAAAACCCCAACTTGTAGTCGGGTGAAGTAGGCAAGTCTCAAAGGTGCCTTATGCTGATATTGTAAATGTGCTTGGATGTGCTGTGGTGACAGACTCAAGCCCCCAAGTGTCCCTGAGCAGGTAAATATGCATTGGCTGCAGGTATTTTTGCAGGAGTTTTTTTCTCAACAGCTAAATGGGCCATTTATCAGTGGGGTCAGTGAGGACTTTTAGCCCTGGTTGTCAGCACAATTTGGCATCTCTTTTGCAAAACAAGTCATTACAGCTTCAGAAAGTCAACTGTCTCACAACACCTGAAGTTTTGATCAATAAATATTATTTCTAAACTGTGATGGTGATGATAAAGGGTGGGACATATCATATCATCTCATTCTTTGTCGACACCACTTCTCTTCATTAAGGTCACAGATGAGATGGATCCTATCCCACCTGACTTCGGGTGGTGGGTGTTTCACACCCTTGACTGGGCGCCAGCCACACTGCTAAATGTGGAATGTCACATGAACAAACCCTGTAAACCGTGATCACTGACTTCTTATGTATGCTACAATAACTACTAGGACAATGGGTTCATAACATGACTGTTTGAGGCCAAATTTGCCCAAAAAATGCTTATGGCTGATGTCTTTGGACAAATGTGAAATACATGTATATCGACACCTAAACATGAAGTAATCCTTAATGTTGGCTATTGTCATCTCTGGTTGCTCATTGTGGAGGTTGAAAGTTCCCACGAGTGTTATGTCACGGTCCCCTTCATCACTCACCTGGGTGAGGAGGAAGTGCTTTTGTACTTTTTGCTGAATGCAAACTGGTAAGTAGGTTGCGCATTTACCAGATTGGAGAGCGCATTTCAACAAACAACCATTTGCACTCACATTCACAGCTATAGGCAATGAATCACATCACGCAAGCTGTTTACCCTTTGCCTGTGTTAGACGTGGTCTGTGCAGGCTGAAAGTTTAGATCGACTTTCTGCCATCAAATTGGCACTCCGCCTGACGCATCTCCAAGACACTCCTTCTGCTGCATTGGCCTGCGCATCTAGCCAAATTGGCAAGTGCGCAGCAACCCTTGCACCCATCCGAAAATCAAGATCCATCAACATTGGCACCATCGTGCAGGTCCTTTGTCAGTGGAAATAGAGCCCCAAGTACTCTAGTTTTGTAACTGCCATAAATTGGGCACAGCACATATTGTATTTCTGGGCAGGGGTGAGTTGGACCCATTATTGGCAATTTTACAGGTGAGCGTGGGCCAGCAGACGTGCGAGAGGGCGGGCTGCCCCGTTGTGAGAGTGGTCACAGCCGAATTTAATCATGGACAATGATAGGCAATCATTGCCTTTAAATGTGACGAGTCTTGACATGTGCGGTGAAGTGGGCACTTTGAGAGTGCCCGCCCACCCCAATCGTTGGTGTGCCACCCCCATAGCTCTGCCACCCAGTGTGATGATTTAAGAAATACAACACACTGATTCAGAGGATTTGATGCCTACTGTTCACATATTTACAAGAGCATTGCCTCGCTATACAGGAACACCCTGGTTGGTGGAGGCTGGTCTGCCAAATAGGCAAACATGTCAGGATCACAAACCTTGTGTTCATCCGTGAAAAAGAATACACCATAATTTGCATCATGGTGCAAGTGGAAGTGTTAAATCTAGTGACTGTAGTTTATTATAAGAAATATGGCTATGAGTAAGCACAACATCAAATCCACTGGCTGCGAAAACAGATATAAAGGCAGCGGTGACATAAATTGACATATTTCTGCTCTGGTTCTTATTTCAAATTGAGCCTTTGTTATTCGGTATGTTTAACAACTTTGTTGAACTATTGTATTGTGATAACTCTGTAAAAGATCATTTGACTGAACAGCTTCCAAACAGGCAGTCAAGAAAAAATCTTTCATTGTTTTGCAAGTCTTTGAAAGTCTTTATACTGAATGAATACCATTAATACATACGCCTATTAACCATTTAATATGGAGTTCAACAACTAACAGAGAATGTATTCATTGCTGATCATTTTGACTGGGAAAAACTATCAACTGAGTAATAGCGATGATCAACTCTTTTTTTTCAACATTACCTTGTATGGCATTAAAAGGGACACACAAACTTTCTGGCCGCATTGGATGTCCTTTGACGGCCATGGGAAAACTTCTGAGAAATAAGCATAAATAACTCGGTTTGCAACATGGCCGGGCCATATGGTCCAAATCTGCACTACAAACACTGTCCGTGCATGTGACACTATCAAACCCATTCAGCTTTGTTCTGTGGCTCGAGATGATACAGGCTCTTTTCACACTCGGCTCAGCAGCGCAGCACTAAGAATATGCCTGACCCACACAGTTTGCTTGAAAAATGTTTTGGATTGTGCCTCTTGCCATAAGCCACATTACGTAAGTCCGAGGTGTGAGGCACAAAGTGAAGATGGCCATGTGCCAGGCTGGGGCTGTCCCTGTGTTTGGTTCAGAGTGAAAATATCGTGTATTAATAGTTCCTGCGAGAATATATACACGCGGTGCAAAAAAGTAATTACATTCTGCTGCAGTGATTATGAGTTGATGAGAGCTGGCTGGGTGAGTGACAAGGTGCAGTGTTTGGGTGCTTGTGTTGCACTCGTAATCTTTTATGACTATAAATGCTGATGTGCTGCAGGGATCTGTCAAGATACAGATTGGGTTTGACTTTGGTTTTCAATTTTTTTACGGCAATCGTTTTCGACATTCAATGCAGATGCATGTGACATTAAAAAGTGGCTCATGTCTTCACTTATAAACTGGGCTACACAATTTTGCTTTAAGGTGGTTTAGTAGCATCCTGCATGTTTTGGATATTTCCCTCACACATCTGATTCAAATGATCAGGCTCTTTATGAGACTTTTTCTTAATTCGTATTCCACAGAAGCAATATTAATCAGAAGACTGTTTTTAGACCAGTGGGGGAGCATAGAACACAGTGTTAAAAAAAAATAGAAACAATTATTGGACTTCCCCTTTAAGCTCAGTGGTGCTTTGGGCTGGTCACAGTGAAAAGTCGCTCAAACGTGCAGTTTAAGATACACCCTGTGATGGTCAACCAAAGCTCCACATTTTTAATGATGTGTAAGCACCTACCCTTGCCTAGTATAATTTTACAATGCTCATCTTTGCATTTAAGTGGTCAAGTTACTGCGCCGACAGATTCTCCCTGATCTGTAATTATTATTATTTTTTAATGACCTTTTTAATAAATGAATGGGCGGCCCGGTAGTCCAGTGGTTAGCACGTCGGCTTCACAGTGCAGAGGTACCGGGTTCGATTCCAGCTCCGGCCTCCCTGTGTGGAGTTTGCATGTTCTCCCCGGGCCTGCGTGGGTTTTCTCCGGGTGCTCCGGTTTCCTCCCACATTCCAAAAACATGCATGTCAGGCTGATTGGACGCTCTAAATTGTCCCTAGGTGTGAGTGTGGGCGTGGATGGTTGTTCGTCTCTGTGTGCCCTGCGATTGGCTGGCAACTGATTCAGGGTGTCCCCCGCCTACTGCCCGGAGATGGCTGGGATAGGCTCCAGCACCCCCCGCGACCCTAGTGAGGATCAAGCGGTTCGGAAAATGGATGGATGGATAATAAATGAATTCTATGTTTCTGATTATCTATTTTTCTTGCATTGCTATTTTTTTTTCAAATTGATCATCACCTTTCTTCCTTGCTTGTCTGGGCGAAAACATGACGTGTGTGCCCATTCCAAATTCACTTTTATTCACGGAATGTGTTTCTTTTTTATAATTCTGTATTCTAGCCAATCCAAAACTTGTGCAATTATCATGTTCTTGACTAGGATCTTAACACAGAAATAAAACAGCCAATTAGATGGATTACTATCTTGCTTACATAGTGTGCACCAATACAGCTCGTCAACAATTATGAGAAACATAAGCCATGACTTTCAACATAGTTATGCATTGTTACATTGTTAAAACAAACATGAGCATGAACAAAATGGCTGTTTACTTTTGTATTGAATGTTACCATTTTGAGCATTGGAAGCTACGGTGTGCCTCACTCAAGTTCATCCATTTTGATGTAACAAAATATGTAATGAATATGCCAACAGAATTCAGAGGGCAACTTGTCATTTGTGTGTTAAAAACAAAAGTTTGTGAGAAAATGTATTTGGTATTTGCTTGCTTGTCATATTTTCTGTTCAAGGTTAACACGCTTCTACTGCATCTGATATGAAACATCAGCTGCTGGTCAGTCATGATTTTAGGAAATATTTCTGCAGGTCAGACACCAGAAAGGAGATGAAGCTGTTTCAACTCACTTTTAAAACACCTCATGACACTTGTCAGGTGATACACCAGTTATTTTAGAACTAAAATTTAGTTTAGTTTTTTTTAGTAATGAAATTTGTTTGAAATCGTATTAGATCTAAAAAAAAAAAAAAAACAGGAAAGAGAATCAAGAATGAGAGTGCACATTTAATTTTGCAAATACCTCGTATCTGTTTAGCAAATGTATTATTATATTTCATGTCATTCGAGCATTAAATTTGATGAAAAATATGTGTGTTGCAACTGGTACTCTTATAACTCTGTGTAAATATTTGGCTGTGCATCACCATCATCATCATTAATGTAGTGAACAGGGGAAACACTAGGCTACATACCTTGGAAGACGTCCACATCCAGATGAGATAGTAATAGTCCTCTTGAGAAAAAAAATGTGCACCAAGTCCAGCAAACATGGGGAAGTTGCTCACAACTCCCTCAGAAGGAGTTTCCTCTATGGAGTCTTTTTTTTTTTTTTTTTTTTGCTTCAATGTTCCATTTGTGTCCGCGTAAAGGGATATTATCATTTGGAGGTGACTTCCAGTAAATGTATTTGGGGAGACTGACGTCATGTGCTGAGGCCTGTTCATTAAAAACATGGAGGGACAAGTCCTTCCTCCTGCTGTGTTTAAATGTGGTGATTCCTGTGCTTAGCTCTCAGAGTGGGTGCACGTGTACAGCACAACATGATTTCTAGCCCTGGTTTATGTGAAGATTGCTAAATGTACTGCCATTTCATTGAGCTGCACGTCATACAAGTATTGGAGCTCGAAGAGAGTTAATCAACTTTTACGCTGAATTTTTATGACATTTCAATTAGGGTAGGATTTTCATTGGTGTGGATTAAGAATATTTTCACCTCGTTTTAAGCAGTCTATGTTAATGTTCTTAAATGGTAGAAGGATGTCTGCCAGCCTACACTTTTTTGCCCCTAAAATATGTCAATCCAGCACAAACTCCTCTTGAGTGCAAAACAAAAGACGGCTTTACTGCATAAGAGCAAATTGGCTATCAATACTCTTCCTGTTATTGACAGATGAAACTCATAAAGTGCGAGTGCAGAGCTTCTTTTCTATAATTACTGTATATGTGTAATTTGGAAGCCAGCTCAAGTTCCAAAAATGAATTTGGCATAAATTGGTCCAAATGTTATTTGGAAGATGTACATGGAACTATCGCGTCACCTGGTAACCATGGCGACCTCTCCGTGTCGGTCGAGGAGATGAGGAGGGGGGGGGGGGGGCCTTCATGGCCCGTGCGTAAAACCTGTTTGGGTGGCTAACAATATAGATGTCGGGTATATTTGTATTTTCTCCGGGATCAGGAAAAGAAAATTTTTAAAATATATATTTGTAATCACACGTCAGTTTGAATGGATTTTGAGTTCGTACTGTTCCTTCTGCTGATGTCTGTGCCGTTCCCCTTACTGGGGCTTTTGTCCAGGCCGCACAGAGACTCCGTCACCCCTTCTTCCATCTCCATATACTCCGCTTTGTCCCCCAGCGAGGAGCCGGACGGCGAGCCTTTAAATTTACGCAAAAAGTCCGGGAAGTAGGGGCACCCTGGCGGCATGCTCTCAACCACCGGTTGCGCCTGGTCCTCGTTGTTGTCGGTCTCTCGGTGGTAAAAATAGTTGAAGTTCGACACGATGACCGGCACCGGTAGCGCGATGGTTAACACGCCCGCGATTGCGCACAGGGAGCCTACTATCTTGCCACCCACGGTGATGGGCTTCATGTCCCCGTAGCCCACCGTGGTCATCGTCACCACGGCCCACCAGAAGGCGTCCGGGATGCTGGTGAACTGCGAAGTGGGCTCGTCCGCCTCGGCGAAGTAAACTGCGCTCGAGAAGAGGATGACGCCGATGACTAGGAAGAATATGAGCAGGGCCAGCTCCCTCATGCTGGCACGCAGAGTGTGGCCCAGGATCTGGAGCCCCTTCGAGTGTCTGGACAGCTTGAAGATGCGGAAGACCCTGACGAGGCGGATTATTCTCAGTATGGCGAAGCTCATCGCCTGTTGCCCGTTGCCTTGGTGCTGCGCCAAGTCAGTGCCCAGGGTTATGAAGTAAGGCAAAATGGAAACAATGTCGATTGAGTTCATGATGTTTTTAAAGAACGCCGTTTTGCTGGGACTCGCAAAGAAGCGGACTATAATCTCAAAGGAGAACCAAATAATACACACTGTCTCCACGATGAAAAACGGGTCGTTGAAGGGGGTAAATCCGTGGTCCGGCTGCGTGGAATTGTGTCTGGCCTGCAAATATTCTTTGTCATCCCTGAACTCGGGCAGCGTCTCGAGACAGAAAATGACGATGGAGATGACAATAACCAGCACGGACACCACCGCGATGCCCCTGGCCGGACTGGAGCTCTCCGGATATTCGAATAGCAACCAAATCTGCCGCTTGAACTCGTCCTCCGGGAGAGGCTTCTCCTCTTCCTTGACAAAACCCTCATCCTCTCGAAATTTGAGGATCGCCTCCTCTCCAAGTTCATAAAACTTGACCTCCTCGGAGAAGATGTCAAACGGGACGTTGGCGGGTCTTTTCAAGCGTCCCCCGGACTGGTAATAGTACAGAATAGCGTCAAAACTCGGCCGGTTCCGATCGAAGAAGTATTCGTTCCTCAGCGGGTCAAAGTAGCGGATGCGCTTGTCGGGATCCCCCAGGAGAGTTTCGGGGAACTGAGTGAGAGTCTTGAGCTGAGTTTCAAACTTGAGGCCCGACACGTTGATGACAACTCTCTCGCAGCAGCCCAACTCGTTGTAAACATTCGCATATCCGGACTGAGGGCGTCTGTCAGTGATCGAAACGGTTTCGTCGTCGTCGTCGTCATCATCATCATCATCCATGTTGCACAGAAAACTGGACCTCTTGATTCCGCGCTCCTCCTCCTGCTCGCGCTCGTCCTCCTCCTCTTCCTCGGCACCGTCTTCCTCTTCGATCATGATGTCCTCCTCGGAGCCGAGCAGCGCCAGTTCGGAGTGGCGCAGGTCCCCGCCGAGAGTGGCCCGGCTGCGTCTCCACCGTCCGACGCCGCGTTGCTTTTTGCGCTCTCTGAGGAGTCTTTGCTTCTCGGGATCCTGTGAGGAGGAGGAGGAGGAGGAGGGGCGCGAGGCGGTACCGCCGCTGTTGATGTTGGCGCTGCGAGACGGATGCTGGCGGTTGTTAAGGAGATGAGCGCACGAGGAAGCGGAGGTGGTTGTGGTTGTGGTGGTGGATGAGGAGGTGGACCCCCCAGAGCAGACGCCTCCCCCATCCGCTCCCGATCCGCTCTCGACTGCCACAGCCGCTGCGGCCGCTCTGGACTGGGCCGCCTGGCGCTCCCTTTCTCGCTCCCGCTCCCGGGCTCGGGCTTGGGCATATCCGTACGGCAGGTGGCTGTTGCACCCGCCGTCCGCACCCACCATTGCAAACTCCATTTTAACTCAGAAGGTTCCGTCCTTGAGCGGGGGGGAAATGCTGGAAGGAGGCCAGAGGATAGAAGAAGTTGGAGCTGGAATGAACCACTCAGCCTTGGATCGAAATAGTCCACTCGGTTAAACCCATACTGCGTGCGCGCTCATTAATGATAACTAATAATTTTTTGACACAGGCCCCCGGGATTTTATGGCATAATTTTCCCAGCAAAGGTGAAGGCCGTGGGGGGGCCCGGCCTGTTACGCACGCACATGCAGAATCCTTGATGTGGTCAGCATCGTGAGTCAGACGCAGTATCTTTGGTGGTCACCATCAGGTGGTTAATTCCACAACATGCGTCCTTCGATCCTGCTTGCCGTGGTTACTACCGGTTGCCATTTTATGAGCGACATTAAAAAAAATGGGATCCTTGCTGTTTGTTCTATTATGGTTCCGGTGACTTATATCCTCTGATGTTGTCTGCAGTTGCAAGAAAATAAGACACAACCAATCGTTAGTTGAACAGTTCAGTCCACTATATGCATAATGTGCAGTGGAGAAACTTCATTTTGTTGTACTGTATTATTATTATTATTATTATTATTATTATTATTATCAGGGTGAAGGTATTGCTCAATCAATGCTGCGCGCTTTTTTTTTCTCATTGTTGCTTATTTGTAGCTCGGAGCATGTATACTTACATGTTAAAATGGACCAAACGCCTCCCAGACGTATCAGCCGGCGGCGACGAGTGTGCTATAGGTGAAGATGCACTTCCAAATCTCCGCGTCAGTTTTAGATGCAAAATGACCAAAATGCCTTGTCGGAGCCAAGCCGCGACCACCTCATTCCCTACATCCATGCGATCTCTGACGCACTCTGAGAAGGGCACTTTTTGGCTGCGTGTCGACGTCTCAATTCAACAGGATCTGTTGCGACTTCAGCCCACTGTGTCGGCTCCATCGCCACAACCCCTCCTCAATCAATGCAGGCGGCGGTAAAGGTTTAAAAAGGTGTGCGAGCGGCGAGATGACATCGTTAACAGCCACGCGCGGCTGAGGCGAATGCATGCGAGGATGGGCAAAAGTTTACCTTCACCCCAGTGAATGCAAACGGTCCCCGCATGGCGGATTGTGAGCATCACACATCTGTCTGTCTGCAGCTGTAGCCTTACCTACCCTCCTGTATCCCTGCCGTGCGCGCGCGAATCTGAGAGCGTATGTGTGTGGTGGAGGCGCTCTTGTTGCAAAGCGTGCAGGCGGTGCTCGATCCTCCCCCAGTGGATGCACTCGCTCACTGCCACCGTGCTGCAGTCTCACATCTGTGAACACCCTTTGTGCTCCCTACCCAAAACCATCAATTAGACGTGTGCACCGCTTCATTAGGGATGAAGTGAAGTGGTAGGGAAGAGGAAGATCGTGAGGTCGACCTGGTATGTCACTTTATGACGTTTAATCCCGAGTGTGTATGTACGATAGCTGCACAACTGAGCGCTCAATTTCCCATGGGATCTATCGATCCATCTGTCTATCCATCTATTCATAGAATGTGGGTTTTCCGTTTTTTTTCAGCAACACGTGATTTTTCATGTTACTTGGTTTGCAAAACTATGACTCCCCCAAACAAACACACACACATATATAAGAGATGTAAAAAGATTACAAAGCAGATATTGAGCGTAAACGCTGAAAAATGCTGTCACTGATCTGAAATGTCTCAGAAGTGAGTTCAGTAATATTGTGCTGGTTAATTAATCAGTGATGGGCCACGCACGTTGTCCCCGGGCCTTCAGTGGATATACTTACTCAACTACGTGCTCATACCACCAAGATCCCATCGCAGGAATACTTGTAGAAACCATCAATACTACAACAAAATACAACAAAAGCAGTTCAGAAATATTTATCTAATAACATGACTGAAATAAAAATAAAAACGTGAAGTAAAACACACTCTACTCACCAGAACTGCTGATTATGAAGTGCATTAATATGTGCATCATGCTCCAGACATTCGAAACTGGCTGTAACAAGTTTTGTTCTGACCACCCAATCATTGGAAGGAAAAATGCTGATGTCACTGAGGGCCAGGCCCCAGCTGTCCCCGGGCAGATACATTTGAAATCAGACAAAGAAAGAGTTTGCCAGTTTATTAAGTTACATTGGCCAGCTTTCCTAATGCTGAAGGTCATGGGCAGTTTAGATTGACATTGCAGCACACAGAGGCTGAAATCTAACTGGACAAAAAAAAACACCAACAAAAAAATTCCCTCAATTTTCACATAGGCGCACTGGAAGCAATGCAGCCAAGAGAAATGCAATGAAATGAAAATGATACACTTAATCGTAAAACAAAAAGTAATTTCACAAATGTCAGTTTAATTTAATTGAAGACCTTAATTGTCCAATGTTGTGAATGGTCTATTCAGTATGTGCGCTGTGATTGGCTGGCGACCAGTCCAGGTTGTATCCCATCCGTCTCTCATAGCAGGGATAGGTTCTATCTTCTCTAAAAAGGACAAGTAGTATATTGAAAATGGACTGATGTCATAAAGAAAACGTCCCGTTTCAAGGTAAAAATCGTTATTTGGACACACAGAAACAATAGCAGGCTTGCCTTGATAAAAACAGTGGTTTGGGAAGAGACCATTGTTGTAAATCAAGGAAATTCAGAGAAGTATGAATACATCAACCTATATCTAATGGTGGAATTAGTCCAACAGTGAGAAATAAAGGTGTCAAAAAGAAATTAGGAATGCATTACCTTCTTTGTTGGATAAGTGGAGGCATTATAATGGCAACACTGAAAACATGTTTTTGATTTGACTCAAATGTATCTTGTCTAGTGGTTTCACGAAATCAAAACATCTAGATTCGGTTAATTTTTTTCAGTAGACTATGCTTGAACTTAAAAAAAAACATCTCACTATTTTCAGTTTATTGTAAGGATTCATCCTTAAAGGTTTGTCAGACGAGCATCAAAACCAATACTCAGCAAAGACATCATTGTTTTCAAGACACCATGACAATGAGGGATCGGTCTATGTATTGAAGGTCTAAGGCAGTGGTTCTTAACCTGGGTTCGATCGAACCCTTGGGGTTGGGTGAATCAGTCCCAGGGGTTCGGCAGAGCCTCTGCCATGGAGGATAAGACACACCCGAGACTCAACATGTCAACTAGTTATGACACGCCCACTTGGCTATCACTGGCTGACTCATTTTGTGCACAGTTACAAAACGTATACTTTATACTTCTACTAATTGTTTACTTTTTTTCTGTTTTTAATAAATGTGGGTTTTTATGTCTTGAATTTGTAAAAAATCATATTTGTATTTTCAGTCATGAAGAGTTCGGTGAATGTGCATATGAACTGGTTGGGTTCGCTACCCCTAACAATGTTAAGAACCACTGGTCGAAGGCATAAAGATCCAAAATAAATTTCTCATCAAATACTATCAGGTAGTCAACAACTCGCTAAACAGAAGTTTGCACAGAAATGTCTCCTCAAACGCACTGTGACAGTAAATTCCTTAATTTATTGCACCTTTAGGTCTAATGTGATTGTATACAATCTGCGGGTGCATTGAGCACTGTGGTACTAAATCAGCATGTTGCCCACGATGCCTATTCCCTCTGAATAGTACAATTAATCTGACGGAAGCACTAATTTGAACGAGAACAGCTTGTCAATGCTGACTGCAAAGTCACCAGGAAATTCCCCCATTCCCCAAAAGAGCCATTCTCAGGGGGAACATCGAGTTGTAATCTTCCCAAAAGGGATAATTTTGTCTCCTGTGCACCCTCTTTCAACTAGACTCATGGTATTTCCATTGCATCGGATATATTGATGGTGGCCCAGTGTTCGACTTGTTAGCGTGTCGGGCTCACAGTGCAGAGGTGCAGGGTTCGATTCCGATTATTTATCTCTCACAACTGGCGTGGTTTGTCAGACGCCAGCGATTCCTAACGAGCTGTGGCACACTATTGTGTTGTGAGAGTTCATCAGTAGCGCCACGGGAAATGATCCGACTCCATTTGTATGAATATGATTTATTAATTACAAATATATCTTTGTTCATCAATCTATGTCGGTGGTGTATAATGGAAAGCCGAACAATAAGATGCTCTTCCATTAAATGGTAGAGGGCACAACAAAGCTCCACCTGTTGCCATTCATACGACAGAGTAAGTCGAGGCCTGTTGCCAGTTTATTCGCTGTGTGTTCAATTAAACCGTCCTGGATTTCACACAAAGTGCACGTGTGAGTAAATTGAGACGAAATCATAATTATTTGAGGATTCATACATTTTGTTACATTTTTGTTTGGTGATGTGCTGAAGGTTTTTCTGATTGATAAAGTTTGAAGTGAGTTATTTTCTATTCTGCAGATTACATCAAGCTTCCACCCATCATTTTGATCATGCATCTAACTTAGCACAAGGGGGGGATATAAGGCCGCTACTGCTAGTGATAGAAGGGGACAGAGTCAAAACAGCACAGGTGCGGACGATATTTGAGAGCAGTCGAGCAGAACAGGTGCAACTGCTCACAAAATCTGTCTGTGTGATGCATAGGGCTGACTGTAGCTAAATTCGATTAGTAGGGACTGCTGGCATTGGGAGGTCTCCACCAATAAATATTTCCTAGATTTTAGCGGTTCCGAGTTGTCGAGATGTTAGGTATTTATAGAATGCACCTTTGTTTTGTGGCCTCATCTTTTCTCTGCAAAAAGGCCAGTCAAGGCTTAGCAACAACGGATGTTCATAAATCAGATGAATAGACATAGGAGGTTGGTATACGGAATGCCGTATCAGACCGTATTTCTATTATGCGTCCTATCATATTGTGGATCTTTCGAGCATGAGAGACTATCATGTCTCCAACAATCAGTCTGAATTTCTGTAATTTTGTTCCATTGTATTTTTCAAACCTGTAACCCTCTGCCTTCAAGTTGTAATCGTCTCACCATATTTAATAGTGCAGCCCAAGGCTCATTTGAGATCGTAAAACGCACAAATTATGAAGCATCAAATCATTAGGATGACTGGAACCTTTTTGTCCCTCATCTCTTAATAATTCCCTGTGGATATTATCCATAGTCTTCTATCATTTTGATTTCTGGTGAACTGAACACCTTTTGCAAGTATTAATTCTTATGTTAGTGTTTAATGTCAAAGGAATTATCCAATGCATATTAATTATATCAGACCCAACATCAAGATAACATGTTAATATGTTTGTGTGTGTGTGTGTGTGTTAAAATGTTTCCTCTTCATAAGTTGGACTACACAATGTCAAAAGTTTTGTAATTGTGTGAGATGCATTCCTGCTAATTTACGAAACAGCATGAGACAACAAATGACAGTTTAACAGTTTAGGCGCCAGGTGCAGGTGAAATGTATGTGTGCCACAGTTCCATGGCATAAGGAATCAGTCAGAATGATATACATCCATCCATCATCCGAATGATTTACCCTCACAGGGGTTGCGTGTCTGCTGAAACCCATCCCAGCTGTCTTCGGGCGGTGGGCAGGGTGCACCCTTAACTGGTTGCCAGCCGATTTCAGGGCACACAAAATCAACGAACCGTTTGCGCTCACACTCACACCTAGGGACAATTTAGAGTGTGCCATTAACCTGCCACGCATGTTTTTGGAATGTGGGAGGAAAACGGAGCACCAGGAGAAAACCCACGGTGCTGGCTCAGACCTTTATGTGTGGAGTTTGCATAATGTCTGGAATAGATAGTCTTAATATTCCTGTCATAATTAGTAAATAAAAAAGAAACAAAAAGAGACAAAGAAAGAAAATTGCAGCTGAATAAATTTTTTTGTGATCGCAATTCACATCCCTATAACGCATACTGTATGTACTGATTTCAAGAGCAATTACCACAAATTATGAACAGTGCTTTCAAGCTGTGGTGCCTTCTGTTTGAGTCTTTAAAAGTAATAGTTCCGAGGAGGACATGAAGTGACACTCCATAAAGGTCGTTGTGATTTAGGTGCTATTTTAGCAGAATGCATTGAGTCCTCAGAGGCTGGCAGGATAGACAGAGTCACCCCAAGTCTGCAGCACTTACAGCATTACTTGTATATGTGACTGTCTGTAGACTTACCAGTTTGTGGTGCAGCATTACGTCTCTTGATGAATGCACCAAAAGACAAACTTTGTCCAAAACCAGGTCGGCCTAATACACATTTTCTGCATGAGTCAAAGACAACGACATTGCAGTGGAAGTAAGACGCATGAATAGCCAAAGATTTTACAATTAAAGGATTTTAAAATGTATTTTTTTCTTTTAGAGAGGATCTAAAGTAACTTTTTTTTGGTGTTCATAGTAAACTAGCTTAGTTGCTAAGAATAGCTTGTACCGTAACTCACTATAATTTACACACAGCCGTGCTTTCCAACCTCATTCACAATGCTTCAAGGAAAAGAACATAGATCACAATTTAATTATAAAAGATAAAGCCTTCTGGTAACTTGGAGTGGGAAGGAACGTGCTTGTCAAGGGTTGATTTTAGTTGAAAAAAAAGATGGATAATAGATCAGGGAGTTTCTGATGATGAATCCGTTTGGATTTTCCATTTTCTGTGAGAGCAGATGACAGTTTATTTTTCTGTGGCTGGTCCAAACCCACAAGAGATACGATCCTCTCCTCCTACGTGAAACGTAGGAGGGAAGGCCTTACCTGATGTGGTGAGGGAAAAAAGAGGGGGATTTACTGTGTCAATGCTTGGACTAAACAAGCGGAAAAACAACGCAGAGCTAAAGCTAAAGATTAACAGAATTTAATGTCAGCGCAGCCTTATTTAAGAGTGAGGGGAGAGCCAAAGGACCATAGGCGTTTTAGACATTTAGAGATCTGGAGGACGTTCAAAGCGATAAAAGACACTTCAAAAAGGTATGACTTTGGGGAAATGTGAAAGTCGTGAGGAAATTTGATTAGGTCTCTTAATAGTGCACGGATAATGTGCATTTTTGAGAATTGATAGTAAATGTGTGTGCCAGATCTGTAATTGAATGAAGTAGTGCGTCTGTATTAAATGTTTTTGGACATCTCGATGCATTTGAAATCTTTCATGCATCCATACGATTAAAATTCTAGTGCGTTGAAATTCATGCTGACTGTAAGACAAAGGTTGACTTCATCATCCAACGCTCAAGAGAATGCTTGTCAACAGATGCTGGCGTTATTTTCTTCAGATCCTCTCAGATCTACTTTAAGTTCAGGATTAAACTAAGGCCCGGTGGGGAGCCAATTAAGAGCCAGGAATTGTGGTTGAACCTTCTGCAAGCCAAGGAAGCATAAAAAAAAAAAGGATTTTGAGTTTAGAGCAAATAAAACGTTTGCTGTTTGACGCTTCCAGAGGGAAAACACATTATCTAATTCAACATGAACAGAACGAAAGGATTTCTTTCTATTGTTTCAGATAGCAAAATTGTTTGCCATCACTCAAATCTTCTGACATGGCTTCATTTAATGTTATGCCTGCTCCCTATTGCGGCAGACGCCTGCGCTGCGCTCATCAAAGGATGCAGCTAGTTGTCATGACAACAGTGCTGGCGCTGGCAGGTGCCAGTAAGCTTTGCAGTTCAGGCTGCTCCCTGCAAGTCTACACCATCCCTGTGGAGAGCTGTAACAAAACGGAATACGTCGACACCACCTTGTGTGCAGGACAGTGCTACCATGAGGTACTGGAAAGTTCAAAATGTTCATGACCGTCAAGCCTGAGCTTAACTGTTCCTTTTAGAGAATTGTCACTCAAGTACAGGCAGTTATTGAAAAGAAGTTGAAATAATTTTAACATTCACAGTTTCCTACAGCTGTCCGGCAGTTTGGAGGATCCCTTCCAAAGGCCTCTATAGCAGAAGTTACTGTGTGAGTTTAGTGCTCAATTACTCGCTCATAACCAGAGTCTGCTGCCTGAGCGTAAGTAGCAAAACCACTGCAACCGTTCAGGGTCACAATTTGAAGTGACACAGTGTGATTGTGTGCACTTGTGCTCCGAACGGCATTTTCTTAAATGGATCCAACAATTCCCAGCAATCTACTTTAATCCTCTATTGAATGTGAGCCACTCTATTTAGGGACGGCGTTTTTGCATTGCCGCAGGCCATTTTTGGTGAGCTACGTACATGTGAAACAGGTGAAAATGATGTTTAACGGAGGGTATGGAGGAACACTGGAGTGGGCATGCGTGGGGGTGCGAAATGAAAAGTGGCATAGTGCTGCCTCTGCATGCATGTGCTTGTGACACCGTTACTTTCATGTCCTTTTGAACCCAAACTATACCAGTTTAACTTCTTTCTTTACACTAGAGGTGTCACTTAATCTTGAAATCAGGCAGAAAATGTTTGGACAGCAGAAAATTAAAGACTTAAAGTCTAATTGAGTGACACAACAGTGAAATTTGACATTGGAAATATTTGTTTACATTTACAGTTTGAGCGTTACAGTCTAATTGATCAAATGATAATGTTTGATAAATCAATTAAACTAAGGATGCGGTTAGCATATCTGCCTCACACTTCTGACGATGGTGGTTTTGAAACCGAGCTCTGGCCTCCCGAGGTGGAGCTTGCATGTTCTCCCCATGTTGGCTTGGATTTTTTTTTTTTAATGGGTACCGGTACTCCGGCTTGCTCCCACATACCATAAACATGCATGTTCGCTTTATTTAAGACTAATACGTAAAAATGCGCCCTGAGATTGGCTGGCGAACAGTTTACCGTGTACCCAGCCTCTTGCCCAAAGTCAACTGGTTTAGGCTCCAGCTCTCTCTCACACATGCACACGTGCACGCACACGAGTCCAATTGAGGATGAGCATAACACAAAATGAATGGATGGAGAGTTAAATTAATTGACCTTTATTCTAATTTCAACCTTTTATCATTTTCCAGTAGGGGAGTATTGTCTGACCGCAAACAACTGCAGACTACTGTTCTGTTCGCAGGATCCAGTCTACTTCTCTGCTACACGCCAGACCGAACAGAACGTCTGCAATGGGAACTGGACCTACAAAGTGAAACACATCAGAGGTTGTTCGGTGGGGGTCAGCTACCCTGTGGCCACAAGCTGCAAGTGTACTTCATGTAATGAAGACTACACAGACTGTGCTGCTCGTATCAATCACAGCTGTTTTTGAAGCCCTGCTAATAAAAACCTTGGTACCGGAAAAAAAAAGTATATATTTCTGCATTCAAATATGACAAAAATAAATAAAATAAAACATCAATTTGTGGTTTGGTGCATTGTGTCACAAATTGATCACAAAAACGCGACTAACTTGGAGTTTACCTAAATCTGATTTAGACTTTGCATGGAATTATGATATCAGTTGAAGAACTTCAGAAAACAATTAAGTCATGAATTTTCTGTTGCGGCCTTCTGGGTCTTTGGTTGCAATATCTCCCACCTTTAATGTCTTCACAAGGAAGATTATGGCCTCACAGAAATCACTCCGAAGCAATGAACTCCTTCACTTTGAGGCCTTGTTGTCATGATTGATCTGTTTGGGACCAACAGGTGGCTCTGTAGGGCTCCTCCTACAGCGGCACACCTGTTGGTCATCATGCCATTAGTGGGTTTTCTGTTAAAAGGACTCCCAGCCCGACCACTCGGTGTCGGGTCATTGCCACTGTCACTGCTTTTGTTGGTTAGTGTTTGTGCCTCACTGCTGTGGTTTTCTTTTCTTTGTATGGGTTTTTTTCACCTTGTTTTTGCATCTGCCATGGGCTTTTGTTTGTACTTCTAGTTGTTTTCAGGATTGTGTTTATTCTGGATTTATTTAGCTTTCTCTGTGTTTTGGTTTGTCAAGTTCACCCTGTTCCTCTCTCCTGCCTGCTTTTTGGGGTCTTCCACCTCCACCGTTCGTGACACTTGTAATGCATGATCTGCCAAATTTGATTGAGACTTGACATATCTCCACGGACTTTGATTGATATATACCCTGATTTGCTGAATGTGGTTTTAAACTTCCTGGCATAATTGTTAACATATCCAAAGACATCCTTTGAGAACGTCCAATAGAATTTTCTTGCCATGTATTCCCAACTCCCTTCTGAGTAGCTCAGTTATTCCGAACAGCAACAACTGCTGAGAATTAAGGTTTTGGAAACTAGCGATTTTAGTCAGAGCGACTGTAGCCTAGCCTAATATAGTACTAAAGCACATTGTAATTACCCTGAGGTTCTGATTGTTTTGAAGTCAACACAACTGTTTGACACCGTGGGCTCTATCAAGTTGTGGCTCACCCAAAACCAAGCCCTGAATTTGCACAACCTCCGCATGCTCTTCCACTCCCGAATCGTTTCAACCAGCCCTCGACAGAAACAAATCTGTGTAGACATGGCCTGCCAGAGCTAAAGAATCAAGTTCTTGCTATTCACGCTTCATTTCATCTAAGACTTTCAAAGCTGCTCTAGTTGCAGCAAATTGTGATGCTGCTTATTGTTTCTGTGTAGAAGACAGACTTGAATGTGTATATCCTTCATTCATGACATTTAGAATGATGACGATGAAGAAAAGTGAATGAGCATTCGTCCAATGTGCTCATTCTTTGATAGAATGCTTTTCTTCAGTCAGGCCAAATCGACCTTGGCAAGAACACTGTAGTCCATGATCAGCAATTGAATAGGTCATATCTACTAGAGAGTACAAGGTTCTTAATTTTGGTGTTGGCCAGAAGTTAGGGGAAATTCCTGCCAACTATTGTGAGAAGCTTGTGGAAGGATTTCCAAACTGTTTGAGTCATGTCATACAGTTTAAAGGTAATGGTAAATGAAATCTATGTACTTCAGGAACTACTGACTTTGATTACAATAAACAAAAATCATCTTCAAAAAAAGTCCTTCTCATATTATTTGGGCATTTAGCAAATATAAATTATTTAGCCCCTCTCTGTCCATCTTTAAAGCTTGTGTGAAAACACATTTCTATTTCGGGGCCGAGTCAATGACTTTTGACTCAGCATGTGAGTTGGCACTGTAAAAGTGTTTTATTGTGTTGGCTATTTTTTATTAAATTGTTTTAACTGTCTTGGTTTTAATATGTCTGATTTTTACTTTACGTACAGCACTTTGTAGGCAGTTGTGGTTGTTTTTGAAGTGCTATATTAATAAAGTTGAGATGAAATTTGAACCCATTACTCCATCTTCGGTCCAACAATACATGTATTCATCATACATTTCAATAACCTATTGTTTTCCTCATGAATCTAACTATACACCTATCAAAGGTTGTTGAGAGATTTCACTTTTTTCTTTGCTGAATTATATTTGCCACCTTGAGGAGTGTCCTGTGTCACAAAGCCTCATTACAAATGATTATTATAATGATTACCTTCGATTAGGCACCGTTCGAAGCAGCCAAGGATGCTTAGATATAGTTTGGACTCATCCATTTAAGTTTGAGAAACATCTGTACTGTATATCTCAAGCGACGTGACAGCACCATGACCACCTATGCAAAAAGTGGGCATAAAGTTTATTAACATGAATTGGCACAAGAATAAAAGTTTTCATGAGGGTTTACAAAACAGGCTCAAAAGTACCCAAATAAATCCAAATCCTCACTTTTTACTGCTTACACCGTCATGAGCAGCAATGCATCATGTTGTCAACTTGTATCAAACAGAAAAAAAAGCAGAGTTCCTCATCTTCCCAATAACTGGGTATACCTGTAGCTGAATTGTTGGAAAGAACAAGTTTTAGTTCTGAGTATCCTTTGAAGTAGCTTTTCAGTATGAGTCCATCACTTGCAGGAAGCATTAGGTGGACTTCGCAGTCTCATGATATCCAATGCAAAAGCTCTTCTACTTTGCTCCTTTAATGTAGCCAAATAAGGAAAACATTCTTAGCGCAATGTAATGCAGTTCTACACCACTCCACGCACCAAAAACATTATACTGAGGATATTTGATGTATACTTCTTTTATGGTGCTTTTGAAAACTGTGATTTTTAATACATGTAAAATTGTTCACAATGCTCCAATGAATGTCATGAGATTGTGGCCACTTAGTGTCAGCACAATTTACCACGCTTTATTAAAAAGCAAACTTGTTGCGAATGATCTCTCCTCCCTCCACCTCCATCTGCTCATAAAGCCACTTCCTGTCACAGCGGCACTCGAATCCACACTTGCGTGAGCTGCAGTCGGAACAGGGATAGAAGCAACCCATGCAGTCCACATCCAAACAGTCGCACAAGTCCTTGCCGTTGGACAACAGTCGACCTTTGCTATCGTAGACTCTGCTCTTGCCTCCAAGGAACTGCCTGCATGAGACATAGGAAAGAGACATTACTACCCGGACTGGATGATGATACACTTGCTTCATTGTTCTTTTTAACGAAAGTACTACTACTTTAGTTAGAACTACTCTTTCTACTATGTAATGTTTATTGCCATGCAAGCGCTAAAGGATAAACATAAATAAAAGCATGACTTTACGGCTTGCAGCCTCGTCCCTCCCCAGCCCCATTCGAGTTTTTGACTTTCTCCAGCAATACCAAATTTCTCTATAAATGCATCCATTTTACATCAGCCATAACTTGTTTTGTGTTCCAGTAAGAGGCGAGCTACATCCTATATCACATTGAGACCTAACCTTTGTTTGTCTTTGTGTCAGATACGCACCCAAACGTTTAGATGTGCCCAACTTAAACGAAACGTTAAACATGATACAATTTTGCTCATAGATTCCTCTAACACTTTGACATCACGACAGGAAATCATCCAAAATAGTCGTAGCATCTGTTGCTTTGTGGGTCTTGTCCCGGCAATTAATGTGAAGACGCAAACTTCTACTTGTCTATGCAAATCGGAATTCAAAAGATTTCTGTAAATTTTCCCAACACAACAAACTGAAACCGCACAAAGTGGTAGTATAGCAATAAATTGAGTTTCAAAGAGCCCCTTGACCACTGGAATTGCTCCAAAAAAATGTCAATTTAGGTTTGGTTAATTGATACTTTTGCGACAGCGGGGATGCAATGACATAACAGTTTGGCAGTCTTTCTATTATCGAACAAAAAATGTATTTTTGTTAACATGTTTGTGTGCTTATGCAGTGCCCACCATAATTATTGGCACCCCTAATTCAGATGTGTTAAAAGCCTTAACAGAAATTAACTTTCTATTGCAGATCTACTCTCCTACTGAAAATTGTAGAATTGCATTAATGGCTATAAAACTGTAAGGTCATAAAAATGAAGGCATTACATTGAACAAAGTAATATTCATGCTTCAAAGTATAAATCAATAAAAAAGAATCATTTTTACTTTGAAGTGACATTCTGACAATGTGCTTTGTATACATATAGGCAAGGCAAGAATCGATGTGCTTCAAATACACTGAAACACAGAAAACATTTTCATTGGAAGATATACTTTCAATCACCAAAATAAAAGCAAAAACAATTTAAAATGTCACTCACCATTAGCTACGCTTAACTGAGCAGTGGCATATTCCAACAAGTATAATTATGACACTGACAAAATAGCAACAGTGTGATGGGGTTATTCAATGATGGATAAAGTTCTCGCGAGGACACAATTCTTGTCTGCGCATCAATTTACATAATAAACTGCCAAGGAAGCTTCACTGTGGGCGGCCGCTCATAGGAATCTATTAAAACTGGCAACGATTGGGGCCGAGTCAAGTCATTAGCCTTCAGCTAACTTTGGAGTCATCTGCTAACATCACTGTTTGTTTGTCTCTGCTGATATGACTCTGTGAAAAATAGCAGTGATCGTTGTCGAGTCAAGTTGTTCAGTCATGTGGCTGGTCTACCAAAATCGGGCCCCGAGTGTTCATATTAGTTAACCCCTTAAGACGACTTTATAAATGAAGAAAAAAAAGGTGCATTTTACGTGATGTGAACTGAAAACATCATAAGTGGAGCAAATACACAGGCAAGAAGCAGTTATATATATATATACAGTATGTATATATTTTGGTGAAGAGTGTATTGTATTCAAAAAACAACAACAACAACAACACTGGTTTGGCAAGAGGTCCATCATCTACACCCATGGAGTCTCACCTGTCAGACAGTTTTCCACCGCGGCCACCTCTTCCACCCTGAAACAAAAGTAAGTATCTTTAAGCATGAAATCATGAAATAAATAACAGGCATTTGGGACAAGCAGATGGAGCTGGATATACCACACACTCTTAAAACCTTGTAACATAAGCTAATTAAAATACATAAATAATATCCATCCATTATCTGAACTGCTTATGTGGACTTGGGGTCTCTCTCACGCTGCTGTTCACAAAGCACAACATGCCTTTAGTGTCTAGGGAGGCTTAAGAGAGCCATTTATGTTAAATAACATAAAATGCATCCAAGGGTCTTAAATTTCAAAAGGATGTACCGATATACAGTATATGTATTTATGGAAGAAGCTCTCATGCTTTTATTTGAATACACAAAAATTTAAAGATGAAATCATCATGTCTCCGTCGTCTGGTAGAATCAAATGAATTTGGTACAATTCAAAGACCTTTTGACATTTTCTTTCATTCGCCTGTAACACAAAAATTGGCAAATATATGCATGACTGATGATTTTCCTCATTTTAACTCCATCCATCCATTTTGTTTTGCTTATCCAGAGTCATGTTCCGAAGTATGGGACAAATTCTTGGTGCAGACGCTGGCGACAGAAAACGAGAGGGCACCAGCAAACAAAATAGAAAACTTACTCTTGCGCCACCTCTTTTTTCTCTGCGTAGACTGGTAATCTCTCTCCCTTTGTCCCTCTCGGCCTGTGGTCCCAAGTTGTTTGTGACGCTGGTTTCCTTAGGGAGTAACATTGTTTGTCGTTTTCGTAGTTCAATCTATCCAAAAGTTTAAAGAGGTCATTCATTTCACGAAATCGCGAGGAAGACTTGTTTCAACATTGTGAATGACGAAGCAATGTATTGGACCAAAACCTTTGAAGAGTCTTGCCCGTGCGGGAACAAGGACGGCACCGCATCCTCCCTGAGAAACTGTTTCCCATTGTAGTCCCTGAAGCAGTCAGGTGAAAAATGCTCTGAACACAGGCAGGTGTTGGCAGTTGGGATGAAGTTTCTTAACCCCAGACTCTGAACCCATCTGGCGGAAAGTGAAGGTTTGCTGAGGGGGAACCTGAGATGAAGAAAAGTGAATCGGTGCTTTTAGGAATACTGTATTGTACCACCCCACCAGGGATTGTGATTCAATAAATTGTATTTACATTTGTTATGTGGGGAAATTAGGCAAACCTATGCATGTAAGATGGTGTAAAAGTATTTCTAGCAATAATTTCATGAGACAAATGGTGACATGTTTGCTGCTGATATGACATGATAAATGTCTCAAAAAAGAATCTTACATTTGTGTCTACATGAAAGTTATCGAACGCAGTGTTTCCCAATGAGGGGTACACATACCCCGAGGGTAGTCCTTTTCAAATAGAGAAATAGAGTGGCGGGCCCCACTGTGTGGAACACAGTTGGATGCGAGGAGTGGGGGTGTGGGGGGCTGTGACCTTAGAGAACTTTTTATTTATTTATTTTTGTTGCTGTTTTATAGCATTAAGTCTAATTGAACAGTTGGTGTTCGTGGCACTCCCACAGTAAGAGAGTGCTCAAGGTATATTACCTCCTCTGCGAGGGTGTACTTACAACAATGACAATAGTTGCGGGGAGAGATGGGGGCGGTACAATATATTTTCTTCATAACAAAAATAATTAAGAAGTACTTCGCAATGGATAGGTGAGCACATTGCAGGGGGCATGTGGAAATATTTCATAATTTATTTCCAAGATGATATGTAAATATTCTCATTAATTTCATGAACCCATCAATAAATTATGCGTGTGCTACAACTTGTTTCCTAGAAACTATGGTACAACTGGGGCAAAATCAAAACAGCCGGGTGTCACCTCAAGTGTCTGATTAAAACTCAGATTACTGACGAAAAGAAAGCAAAATTGCTAAAGTGCATCTGAATATTATTCTTGTTGAGTGTGTTGTTCCTAATAATTAATGTTTAAATGTCCCTCTCAACTTTCAGCCCAAACAAGAGAGCACTGACCAGATGCAGCCAAGAAGCCAGGGAAGATGTTTAAAATAGGTGGGAAGATGGATGGAGCCAAATACAGGACAACTTTGGGAGAACAAAAGGTTTCGGGGCTGCTCATGACAAAAAAGGTTGGGAACCACGGATCTAAAACGTTTATTTTGGTAGTCATCAGTCATATCCAATTGCAAAAGATTAAGATAGATAAAGGAAGGGAAGATATACTGCACTGATAAAGCTGTCAATTGTCTTCATGACCGAAATTGAATTTGTTAAAAACAACAAGAATATGCATTTGCGTTTGAGTAACACCTAACATTCCTTTCGGCACAGTGAGCTATGCTCCTGTTTGGTAGCAAGACATTGTACATAATAGTGTCCGTTGGGCTACTTAAACGACGGAACAGAATCTAAAGATATCACCGAGGTGATAAGTTGATTACTCAATTCAAAATGCATTTGAAAAAGTACATATTTATGTACTTGGGTCAAATAATTGTACACACGACCAGCTGATGATGTATAGTGTTGTTATGACAATGATGTTAGCTTTGTACACGTGAAAATAGCTACGTAGCTGTGTCATCTCAGATAGAACAAGTATGGGCACTGTGATTATGTGAACAGAGAATGGGCGGAATTGTCTTTATATCGTAGCAACACTGACGTTGAAACACGGCATGCGTTTATTGTTACCTCATTAAAACCGGACAAACTTACCGATAAAATCGTATGTCCGACCCCTTCACAAACTTGTTGTTGCATCCCAGTGACGCACAAGTGACTGGCATTGTATCGTCGTCCTCAAATGATGCAAAAGAAACGGTTTTTTTGCAGCTCTCCGGATGAACAGTCTGATGTTGGTTTCTTCCGGTTTCCTCCGGCAAATAAACGTGTGTAAACCATGTAACAGTGGCCTCTAGAGGCGTTTCTACTTGCCTGCCATCTGTAATGATTATGACATACGGTACCGGATGTCCTGTGACTTGCAGACTTGTACTGTACTTTTCATTTCTAATTCCAACGCAAAGTAATACATTAGCGTTGCAATTAGTGACCAATGCAACAAAAAAAAAAGAGAATTTGAATATTTATTACTGATCACAAAAATATTCTGGTAAGTATATTGTAGTACTGTATAGCACTGTGTGTGACGCTGATAATAGATGTGCATTGTGCTTGCCGGTTGACAACATTTGTCACGTGCTATCGCTTTGAGGTCATCACTGAATATACAGTTTTCCAGTGACGTTACACCTGGACACGGCTGTGGCCAACTTGCTGGAGGTTTAAGCATTGTTTTTGTTAGATTCATTTGTGTCATACAGAATGATGTACATCAAGTTTAAATAATTGGTGTATTATTTATTCATTTATTCAGTGGGATGACATTTTGCATGTTACTAAATTATATTATCATTGAAACGTATTTTTTATAACAGCAGTTCAATTCACAAAATCAAATTCATGTAAATACAACACAGAAAATTACAGGCCAAATCGTACATAATGTCCACATTAACAATTATTTTTTTGGTTTATATTTTATTCTAATGTCTTATTGCGGTGAATAGTGGGTTTTGGTTATAGCTCTGTTATAATAATCATTGCATTATGAATTTTATATATATATGGCACTCTGTATACACTGAATCATTTGGTATCTCGTTTACAATTGAACTATTTTGATTTACGGTTTCCACGATTTTCAAATATTTTCACGAGAACAGGTGTGAAACAATTTGGAAGTCATGAGTTGCTCTGCTGTTTTTAACCATTGACTATGAATGAGTGTCCTTCACTTCCTGTGTCGACTGCGGGCCTCTGCATCATATGATGCAACTACGTTGTTAGCTAGCATGCTAACTGGCTAGCTTCGGTTGTCATAACCGCTGTCATTAGACACAAACGCATGGTGTAACCTCAGTAAAAGAGGCAAGAGACTCGCAAACTATCAGGCAAGTTTCCAAAATATCCGCTTCAATCGCGTTTGGCCTCCTATGTCGACATAGGGGGCACGAAGTTAGCCAAGTTGAAGGTGTTAGAAGAGAGTTCCTTTCAATGCGAGTTGCTAATGCACAGATGTATTTGTTTAGATTACCCATCAAACTAATCTCGCTCGCGTTGTGTATCGCATTCAGACTAATTATCGAGCATTTTAACACCAGTGTCACGGTTCGTTGTAGAGGGGCTACAACGAACCGTGACAGTCATTATTTTTGTCGGCATGTATTGCCTCTCATTGAAAGCTAACGCCCTGGCAGTGTTTTTGTTTATGGTCTTGATGATGCTCAACTTGTGATTAACTTCACGAGAGTTGTCAAAGTGGTTGTACTAAGATCGACACGTTCTATAAGCATGCTATCGAACCGTAGAGCACCTAAAGCACGTATAAGGTATTCGGAGTTTTGTCAGGTCACTACTGTGTTTACCAAGGCCTGCTTATTATTCTGAACGATTACGTCTGCGCAGTTGCGATAACGGTAATGTTACAAAACAAAACAGTCATAATACATTACTTATGAGGCTGAAGTATATCTGTTAAATCAACTTGAACTCATAACTATCGTATAATTCAGCGACAGTCGTGTCTTAAGTTGTACCAACAATGCTTTGGTCTGTTTAAGTTTGAATGCGTTTGCTCCATTAAAAAATGGCAGTGGTTATTTTGGCCGTGATTACAGACAGTAGTGGTTGTAGTACAGTACAGTTGGCCGTGAATAGGTTCAGGCTGCCGTGTTTACGGTTCAACCGGCCTCCGATTGCAGCTGTGGCTGTTAAGGCAATACCTGTCTAGTAACTTCGTGTTTCCTAATAACATTATTTTAACTTTGTTTAAAAAATATTGGTTAAACCCTTGAACTTTTCTTAATTATAACACAATGTGTGTGTGTATGTGTGTGTGTGTGTCACACACAAAATAGAAAGGTTATGACTACGAAACACAGAAAACAAACAAACTGACATTGCCCTAATAGCGAAAATCGGAAGCAAGTTGAACCGTAGCACGGTAGCTTCAAAAAAATCATGGCCAACCTAATGTAATCACAGTAAAATAGCCGATTCTCAGCTGGCCCATAATCACTTGCTCTGGCGCGTGATCAATCAGAGACGTTCTCTGCAAAATAACGTTAGGAGGATCGTTGCTGGTCACGGCAAAATAATCACTGCCATTATATTTTATGCCTATTTTAGAATTGTTTTTTTTAATTCAAGATGTGTGATGTCATGATTCCCTAAAACTGTTGTATTAATTTAGACAGTGAGTCATCATCCAAAAATATTTGAAGTTATTATTTTGACGATCACTCTCCCACCCTGGTTCCTGTTCAGAGAAGTGAAAATATTTTGGAGTGTGTGAAAGGGTGTGTAACAATGATGTACTTCTTCTTCTAGGCGTATTTGTGGGAACTTTGATTCTTTTGTAGACGACCACTCCTTATGAAAGCCCTGATTCTTTGCTTTCACACCAAGATGTTGCTGAGTATGGTTGTCCACTTTTGTTTCATCGAAGGGTGTGACACCTGAGACCAAAAAGAATACTGAAATTCTGTGTTTTCCAAATGTATTGCAAAATATGAAACCCATTCAGTTCATGCTTTGATGGCGACTGAAATTCGATATTCGTGTGTCTTCATGCGTATGACAGTTTGCTGTCCTTATTACGTTGAGCTTTGCAGTGTTCATTGGGCTGTTACAGGACAATACAGGGCAATTATGCAATATTTGTGCATTATTTGTGAAGAAGAAATTACATTATTATTATTATTTTATTTTTTTTGTAACTAGCATCTTTATTATTTCAACCACACATAGGACCATACAAATCTGAACATATGAATACAGAGGACGTCGTACATTTCCACCCGTGTTTAGTTTCCATGTTCAGACGGCCCTTTTACATTATTATTTTAATGAAAAAAGTATTATGCAAGCAAGCTCAGTCTAGTTGATCAAATTAATTATAATGGCTCAAGTGATATAGTGATAGTTGTGCTTTATGGTTGCATCTGATTGGTCAAAGTCAGATAAAAACATGAAACATGCATGCCTTTAGGATACAGATATTTCATTGGCCATTATTGTGGTGATCATCTTTTTCAATATATTGTGCAGCCCCACTATAACATATCAGACTTCGGTTTGATTCTTCTGAGTTTTGATGCATTTAACTTTTGAGGTTCCACAATATGTTATTTAAAAGCAATAGTAGTTGGCTATGCTGAAAGGATATGCTATTTCTGTAAACATTAGCTCGTTGTTTAACCACCGTCTGCTGTAATTTGCTTATTGATGAGACAACAACCTATCGAAAATGCCTCTGACAGTTTCACACTCGTTATTTTGAGGTACAGAAAATGCAGACATCTCTGACAATTGTGATCTCACTTCAGGTCAACCGTTGGTTAACTATTTTAAATTTTGGCTTGGGTTAAATATTTGAAGGCTATATAATGAAGTGCTCAATTAACATAACAATTACCCCCCCCCCCCCAAAAAAAAAACCATAAATAACAAAAACAACTCCTAATGACACTAGTGGATTGGATATGTTGCTCCAATATTTGAGACTAAAATCTGTTATCTGTGGTTGTAGTGACCACAGTGGATCATGAGTCCTGTACGCCTGCATATAAGAGTTTGACACTTTTGTCACATTTGACATGTAAATAAATCGGCCTTTACTGTCATTATTTTGTTTTAAATGTTTAATTACCAGCACTCTCTGAAAACAAAAGGTGACTGACCTGATAAGATGCAAGGGACATTGGACTTGGAACAGAATATCAGGGTGGGGATGATGACATGAGGTTTTATAAGCTAAAAGACTAAGTTTTTCCAATAAACTTACCAAATTGGTTAACATAGGTATTGTGCATTAACTAAAAACATTTTTAAATGTATGACATTCAAATGCTATCGGTCATTTGGAGAGTTAATACAGTTTTGTCAAACTGTATTATGAGTGAACTGGATTTCAGGCAGGTGAGCTTTGTTTTCGTGTGTTGGTGGAACTCATTTGAGAGAGGTGGTTTGAGGGGGTGCTGATCATTTTTTGTCTGCTGTTTTGTGTGTCTTTGTAAAAAATGGCTGCTCCAACAGGAAAGGACTGGAGCACTGCTGGGGATTGAAGAGCCATGCAAGTGACCAATAGTGACCTCTTGTGTTCCCTCCCCCTTACCCTGTTTTCCTCTTGTCTCCCACAGAGCTTTGTAGGAAGGAACTCATCTTCTCCCCTTCTCTCTTATCAAGTCAGCAAACTTGGGCCCAATAAATCAGAGTGTATTGGCACCCTCAAGGCTATCGATGGACTGAGACTGATGGACTTGCACGCATTAGGCGATAAATAAGATATCAGCATCAGAGGTAAGGTCAGTCTCGGAAGTCATTTTATGCAGGCTCATTTAAGCAAAAGGTGTCCTCCTGATCTGTCAAAGGTTTCCTGCTTTTGAGGGAACAATCTTTTATCTACCCATTGTATGTAACAAACACCTTTTGATGTTTTGCCTGACTCTTGATAATGTGAACATTTTGCCAAAATGATACACTTGAATACTTTATGAACGAAGAGGGTCATGGCACAGTTTGCATACTTGGTTTTAATAATGGCGGAAAAGGTATTCTTGCTTGCTGATGCGACGAGTCAATTGCATTGCCATGTTAAATGCACATTTTAGGAGGAAATGGAAAAAAATCAATAACTTAAGTGTTTATGCTGTGCACAAGATCATGACATGTTTGACTGCTGTTGACCCATTGCTTATAAGGTTTTGTTTAGCTTTGTGGGTACAAATGACAAAACAGACATTTGTTCTGGCGCAGAACACAACGCTGCTTGTGATTTGTCTTAGGCTTTTATGAAGTTTTCAATTGAAATTCAGCAGAAAAAATACGTCATAGATGGCAGACATGAATGAAACATGAAAAAAGCTTATAGCAAAAAACATTTTATTCCTCCAAGTAAGATTATGTGCACATTTTTGTCATATTGCTCTTACTGAAGTTTTACTGTAATATTATTTAGAGAATGTTAAAAACTGCAATCTTAGTATGATTTTTAGAGATGACAGAAATTAAGATAAACTGGGCTTTCAGTGGGATTTTCCCAGTGATTTTCCACCTAATTGACTTAATCTGAGCTAGTTGTGCACGCGCCAGAGAAACAGTTTGTATTATAATTCTTATAGTCACATTTCAACATGTTGAGAATATATACTTACGTTTAAAGTATACCACTTATACTTTAAACCCATTTTCCTTGAAGCTTTGGACAAAATAGCAAAGATCATGTCTGTGTCTGCTGATAAGAGTTTCCTGAATCCATCTATATGTGGCACATGACCAACTTTCATTTCTGCTTTTCTACATGCCTCTTTATAATCGTGGCCAAAGATTATTTCTATTTGGGTTGTGCTTGCAAGCAGTGGTCCCCAACGACCGGTGTCATTTAGTACCAGGCCACACAGGTATTTTATTCATTGATTGATTGTTTGTTTTTTCATTCATTTGTTTGTGTGTTATTGCCAAAAAGGGGCAAAATACCACCATTTACGGGCAGTCTGATGCATCGGTGTATATTGCATTTGTGTGTCACCTGTTGCTGTGAACACAGTTTTATAAGCCAAGACCACCTTCAAAGGACAGTAACTAGTAATGTATCATGTGTTTCATTTTGGAAGTAACTTGCCCAGCAATAGTCAAGACACATTACCATGCTGTTAGAATGTTTTCAAATGGAGAAATTTTGCATTACAGTATTGACAAAATAGTTAATCATTAATGATGCATGAGGCATCGCTTTCGCACTCCGCTTTATTTTCTTTCGGTTTCAAAAAGAAAATTAATATTTTACTTACAGCATGTAAACCTATGGCTGACTCATGAAATACATTGTACAACCCAACCGTCATTACTGAGTCCTGCCCCTCCTTTTTTTTTTCATAGGTACATAGATTTCGTTATGACAACCAGCTGTTCAAAAGATGTCAACACTGCCTGTGACTGATGTCCCAGATGTTGGTCATGGTAAGTTATTTGTCCTTAATTATTTGAAGATAAAATAGCATCATGGTCTTTTGTGGAATATAAATAATACAAATAAATCTAACATGACCGCATTATAATACGCTGATAATTTTCCTTCTTTTAAAAACTAAAAATTGACAGGCTCAAACATAAAAATTGATTCTTTGATCTGAAAATTAGTGACAGTTTTGTCCCACCGGTCAGATGAGAGTAAAGTATTTGATGGGGCTCCGGAGCTACAACTTCATTGCATGGTGGAGGAGAGCAATGACAGCGCCACAATGAAGCATGAAAACCTGTTATCTCTCGGTGACCTGTCCCAGCCAGATGACTTCCCCGCCCCACCTCATAATGGCTCTGCTCCCACTGGGATGAGCAGCCCTTTTCCGGTTGAGCTGAGTGACACCAAGCCTGATGTGGGCGACACATCCACCGGCACAGGTGAACGATAACACATGAAAAATAATAATTCCTCTATATGCATTTTATTCGTAGAGTCGGTCTTCAGTCAAGTTTGATAATTTTGTATTTTACTTTGCTTTAAATTCAGAGACCACAAAATATTTTTGAAAACGGAATAGCCAAACTGCATTAGTACTGTAAAACGGGAGTATCTAGTTAGCTACACGGCCACTCAACTCTGGAAAACAAATACATTTCCAGGTTTTAAGTGAGACACACACACACGCACACACACACACACACATACACACACGCACACAGTCGCTCAAAATCACTAGGTGGATTTAACAAAAGCGCGTGCCTGTCTGTGTGCAAATGTGTGTACACTTGTGTACATTAATCAGAACACCACAAAGTGGTGTTTTGCTTTGATTATTGTCAGTTGATCATTCAAAAAGGGTTTCGTTTCTTTCTTTTCTGCAATTTTCAATTTTACCCAAAATAGATTTGGTAAAAAGACATTTAGCTGCTTTTCACCTGTATTTTATGTATATATTCTATGTAGATGGTCAGCCAGTGAAGAGAAAGAAGGGTCCTGCCCCGAAGATGCTGGGCAATGAGGTGTGCAGTGTCTGCGGTGACAAGGCCTCTGGATTCCACTACAATGTTCTAAGCTGTGAGGGCTGCAAGGGCTTTTTTCGACGTAGTGTCATTAAAAGTGCTCAGTACTCTTGCAAGAACAATCAACGGTGTGAAATGGACATGTACATGCGACGCAAGTGCCAGCAGTGCCGCCTGCGCAAATGTCGCGAGGCAGGCATGCTCGAACAATGTGAGTGTTTAGAAGCCAAATCAATCTGAAATTTCACTGTATTTTGTACATTAGCAATATACAGTAGTATGGTAATTATCAGCTTTTTGACTGTGCATTAGTTGTAAACTGTTACATTTGGAACATAGGTGTGCTCTCTGAAGAACAAATTCGTCTGAAGAAGATGAAGAAGCAGCAGGATGAGGAAACGGCCCACTCGTCCACAGTGGTCACTCCCACTCCTCCACAGGAAGTAGCTTCACTGGATCCACAGCAGCAAGAAATGATTGAGAAGCTGGTGGCCATGCAGAAGCAATGCAACAAGAGATCCTTTCTTGATCGACCAAAAGTGACAGTAAGTTCATATTTCAGTGTTTTATTGCAACAGTGTAATTTGTTCTCAAATTCCTTTGTTTCCTTAAACTTCACTTGCTGTGGAAAATTCAACAAAACAGTGGTTGATGCTTGAGTGACACTCACATGCTCTCATTGATGTAGAAGGTCACACCCCAGCTGAGGAGACTGAATGTATACACTATTATTTTATTATTATTATTATTATTATTTTTAAAATTCAGTGTCTGACATTAAGGATGACCAGTATGGTGCTGTGTCAGGCCACCAAGGCGCTGGCCAGTACACATTCCACAATAAAATTAACCTTCATAGATTCGTGCACTGGTTCACTCAGACCGTTCGGAAACTCCTTGCGTTGTCCCATGTGCCATTCAGTGATTCAGAGTCCACCAAAAACTGAGTGCTGATGCACGCTCGAGGTGCTCCAACTATGGACACAATGCTCAAGTGTATCAGACAGTGCAGATGGAAATAGTTCAAGCACGAGCTGGTGATTGGCTTAGAACAGTGGTTCTTAACCTGGGTTCGATCAAACCCTAGGGCTTCTGTGAATCTGTCTCAGGGGTTCGACGGAGCCTCTGCCATGGAGGTAAAGGCACCCCTGACTCAACATGTCAATAAGTTATGACACGCCTGCTTGGCCATCACTAGCTGGTTCAGTTTGTGCACAATTCACAGCACAAGTCACTAATCATCGTCTTCCTCGCAGTGGATAAGCTACACTTCTGACTCTTTATCATCACAAAGCGGGTACAGGGATAAAAAAGGAGAAGCCATGCTAATTGCTAAGCTATCATACCAGACATCAAGTCACAAAACGTGTCGGGAAAGAAACAAATATGCTGCATAACTATAAAGGAAATTAATGAGGCCGTCACAGCATTTGTCAACTGAGAGGAGGGGCATTCAAGGTTACATTTCTATCAATGTAGTAAACATTTATCATATAAGATAACCTTTATTAGTCCCACAATGGGGACATTTGCATAGTTTCAGCAGCAATCCTGGATACAGGATATACAAAAATAGGATGCTAGAGAAGACATTTGTACACTGCACAAAATAGAAACTTTTGTCCGTGCTTGCTTAAACTGTCCAATCCAGTCTTAACAATTTTCCTTTGTTTTGCTTGCAAAAAAAGAGTGTTGAATTCAAATTAAAAATTTTGAGGTCTGATTAATCCGATTTATTAGACTTCTTCTGTTGAAAACAGAGTTGGTAAAAGCTAATTACAAGTTTCAAATTAAGTGGTTTCGCAAATTTGGATTTTGTGCCTCATTAAAACACACTGAACAGCAAAACTGAGAATCAGAGTCTATAGCAGGGGTGGGCAAACTTTTTGGCTCGGGGGCCGCATTGACTTTTAAAATTTGACAGAAGGGCCAGGTCAGCACGAGCTATGGTACATTAAAAAAAAACTGCATTTGTTGACAGTCCATATCAAACATCAACAGAACAAAAGCATGAAAGTACGGTATTAATATACTTTTTTTAAATGACAAAAGTGTTGTTGATGACCTATTTTAGCCTGTGCATCGCTGCAGATGGGTTGTGATCAGACCAGTAGAAGTAGAGCGATACAGAGGTACTAGGTGGTCGAAAAGATTGCCCCCCCCCCCCCCCCGTGTTCTGCAACTTCAAGTCAATGCGCCACCTGGCGGTGAAATGCCTGTCATTACAAGTCCAATTGAAATGAATGCAATAATTCACATCGAACCTTAATTGTGGACCAACCTTCGGCGGGCCGGATTAAAAAGACCAACGGGCCGGATTCGGCCCACGGGCCGTAGTTTGCCCACCACTAGTCTATAGTGTTTGCTGCTATTCACATTATGTATTTAAAAAAAAGAAAATATTGATGATAGTAAGGGAAAACAATTATAGCTATTTCTATTATCTGTTGTTAAATAAAATCCATGCTTCAGGTCCCTGGGATTAATTTTTACAAAAAGTCCGCAAAATTCGAACGTTTCTCCTTAAATTAAGTCATTGATTAGCAAAACTGCTCCTCAATGAAAATAGACAGATACTTTTGGCATGTTAAAATCTCATATACTTTGATTCAAGCTGCATCTGTTTCCGTCATTACAAAGTTGATGTGATAAATACAATACAATAACAAATACTGAAGACATAATTTATTTTATTTTTATCCTATTCCATACTATACTGCAATAACGATTCCACGGTAAAGCTCTTGGTAAATGTATTTAAAAAAAGGAATTAATGACAATTTGCTATGAAAGTGAATTTATCCAGGTTGGCAGCTGTGCCGGATTCTTATGGATTATTTTTCCATGTGTCAAGGACATCAAGTGTGATAGTTGAACATGACGAGTCCTCTTAACTCCAACTTTCCTCCGGTTTCATTGCCATCGTGCATTGCAGCTGCGGGCTACCAAATGTTGTGACTCGTGCTAGTCCAAAACCCTTCTGACAGATTCCGAGTGAGGCTTGATATGATCTAATGTTTAAAATGTAAAGCCCCCAATCCTGAATGGGTACCACAAACGATGGCGTTTCCCCTCCTCTTCAGTATTATGATCAACAGTACAGTGTATGTCATGTAATAGTGCAGCATTTAATGAAGAAAAATGTAAATGTTATACTCTGATCATCCCAGTGTTGATATCAAACAAAAATTCTAACGATAGTATGATGGGATGTCAAATGTCATGTTGTAGAAACATTTTACAGTTGAGTCCGCTATTCACGGGTGATACCTAGGTCCAGAACCACGAGTATACGGAGTCCACTGTATAAGCATGTGGGTGTGTGTGTATGACTAAGTATGATGACTGCTCTTGTGTGTGTTTAAAAACAACAACCACAGCCATGGCCGCAGAATCAGGATCTACAGAATCGAGAAGTGCGTCAGCAGCGTTTCGCCCACTTCACTGAGCTGGCGATCATGTCGGTCCAGGAGATTGTGGATTTTGCTAAGCAGCTTCCGGGATTTTTAGAGCTCACAAGAGAGGACCAGATCGCTCTATTGAAGACGTCAACCATCGAAGTTTGTCATGTTTCTATTTTAAATGCTATTGCTGTAGCGCCAAGTTAGGAAATGTTTTTTTCCTCTGGATACAAGACATTATTTCTAATCAGCTTTTTGTGTCACATGCAAAATTGGTTAGGGGCTATGAATCAAACACATTACAATTCATAGTATCTGTAGCCTTTGACAGGAGAATTGCCCGGTTCAGTATTGCTGTGTAATCAGTTATTGCCAGTATATTGACTTTGTGTATATGTCTTCATTACAATATGAAATAAGCAATGATGTTTGTCTTCAACAGATTATGCTGCTGGAGACATCTCGTCGCTACAACCCTGCCATTGACAGCATTACGTTTCTAAAGGATTTTAGTTATAATAAGGAGGATTTCGCAAAAGCAGGTACGTTTTAATGGGTGTTTATGGACAATGTATGATAAATTATTATGAATCTTTATAACCCTACATACAGAGTTAATAATGGAAGAAGGATACAAATAGCAATAGGTTCTCGTGCAAATTGAAGCATTACTGTATTCGAGGCAAAGTATTGAAATTAAGAGACTGTTTTGTCACTTAAATAAACTCAGAAAGGTTCTTTCCTCCAGAAATATTTAAGATGCATGTGTAACATTATTTGTCAGTAATTTTTCAGAAGTCTGAAATAAATCTTATTTCTTCTTTTGTTTCTATCCCTCTCTTCTCAACAGGCCTTCAGTTTGAGTTCATTAATCCCATCTTTGAGTTTTCTAAAGGAATGAATGACCTGCACCTGGACGAGGCTGAATACGCTCTGCTTATAGCCATCAACATATTTTCTGCAGGTCAGATTTCATTCTGACCAAAGATTGTAACTATTAAGGAGTGCGGCAAAGCAAAATGTGTTTTTATAGTTATGTTCATGATTGGTCTTTTCTATCTGGCAGACATTGTGAATGTGTTTTCTGTTTGTTAAGAGATGTTTGTTTTACCTCGACACATTTTTAGATCGGCCAAATGTGCAAGATCATGATCTTGTGGAGAGGCTGCAACAACCTTATGTTGACGCTCTGCGCTCTTACATCACGATAAAGAGACCAAATGTAAGTGCCCACCTGTTTATGTAACCTCTTCTCTTGTTTCACACTGTGTGTCAACATGACCTTGTTGTTGTCATCACAACAAGCACATTGGGTCATGACCGAGGTAACTTTTGTATGCATTGGATGACACTCTTAAACCTTCTCTTACACACTAACACAAGATAACAAAAGCCCACACAAGCAAATGTATTTAATTAATAAATCATAATAATAATAATACAACACGTGTCCACTTCAAACGAGTAGATTGTTATTTGTCAATATTGCAGATATTTTGCTGACAACACATTTTTTGCCAAAATGCAGTCTGCTTGTTTTGCTAGACAATAGATTAAAATATAAATTAATTAACACAAAGAGTTTCGTACACTGGTGCCCATGCGGTCAGCGTAAAAACTGGTCCATTTTCTTTGGTCTTTTACCGTGTGTGGGACTGTTGTGCCCCACTGGGTGATCTGGCAGATGGAGCTGCTGCGCCCTCAACACATCTGGAAATGTTGTAACAAAAAGTAGACTATATTTTAGACCCGCTATAAGCTAGGTGGTGGTGGTGTAACATGATTTTGGTGGATTTGATTGAGGTACAGGCAGATAGATTCATGTATGGTGGACGTCATGGTAACGATTACATAAATATAACAGCAGCACGGTACAATCACTCTGAATCATGATCAAAATCAATTAATTGAGCAAATTATTATCATCACCTTAAAAATCACCGCCATGATCACACAACACAGCTACAGGGGTGGCGCGGGGTCACACACGGACAAACAATCGGGGGTGCCGACTACATCATCTGCAAGAGGAGATCTTGCAGTTTATCTGTACAAAATGCACTTATGTATGCAACAGTGTTATACACAGACTCGAGCGAGTCAATTTCTGCTTCAGCAATGTCAAGAACTGTGTGTGCTTCGACCTCCTTAAGATTTTAAAGTTAATGAGGGGACCCCTTTAGATTGGCTGATAGTCAGCTGCATTCCATCCTACAAGTTCAACACCCCAAATTGGCGCAAAAGCTTTCTTCCACCCTTGCAAGTCTAGGTAAATACCAAAAGAAAGAAACCTGCTGTGTGCACAGGTAGACTGTGCTTTGCCCCAGACTCGCTCTAGGGACCCCAAAACTGATTGTTGGTTTGACATTTGAACAATGGCAAATTGTGGTTGTTCATGTTCCACCCCAGTCCTATAAATTGGATTGGTAAACTGTTTTACAATGTGGTTGATACATGAATTCTACAGTGGCAAATCCGAAGATTCTGCAACCACTCTGGCGCTAGACCAAGCTCTCATGGTTTGTTAATTGCCCTTTGACACACCTCATCCACAAATGTTCATAGTTATTGAGATGTTCTATTTATGACCATGTGTAAAAGTGCAGGAAACTGTTTTCTAATGTCTAATATCTGAATTCCTGGCTTTACTATGAACAGCAATCCTTATTGGGATTATTTGGACCTTTTTTTTTTTTAATATACAAAATGTATCTTGTGATTTGTTTTCTCAGGATCACTTGATGTTTCCACGCATGCTGATGAAGCTGGTGAGCCTTCGTACACTGAGCAGCGTGCACTCTGAACAGGTGTTTGCCCTTCGTCTTCAGGACAAGAAGCTTCCCCCGCTGCTCTCTGAAATCTGGGATGTCACTGAATGACTGCAGTCCCAATGTCACACTCCTTGGCATATCGAATCTTGAGACAGACCTGACACCGGGCATGTCTTGAGCCTGTCTCATCTGGTCATGGACTACTTCCAGCATTGTGCTGTTGTCGGGCTTTTTGTGGGAGCGTCTCAATGCCTTTTTGCTCACAGACTCTGACATTTTTTTTCCCCCATAAACCTGTTCTTCCTTTTTGTGGACGTTGGCATGACTTTGCCAACATGAAATGCCAGCTGATGGGTTTGAATTATTCTTCTGATTCAACGTGTTAAAAGTTGAGTGCAGTTCTATTCTTTTCCAGCCTGAATGCTCTTGCCGTACAGCTGCTGTTGCTTCATGTTATGAATGATTCGAGCTCTGCTTTCAAGTTAATTTATTCAGTAGTCTTGCCATGGGTGGATTGGAAACTTCAGCTGCAGTTTTGGTTGACGTTAGGCCACACTTTTGCACCCAAGTATGACAAACATGTGCGTACATTTTAAGGACGTAGAGACAACAACGTTGGTATAGTTGCTCAGGTAAACTAATGTGAAGTAGAGGCATCCTTTTTTTAGATCACTTGAGTGCCCAAAGGGATCCTTTTTATCAATACTGATGCACACAAAATATTTATTTTCTTAAGACATGTGTGGAGTGCACAAGTTTCCACAAGATTGTACAATTTAATACAAACCCTTAATAACAGCAATCTATGTACAGTAAGAGGTGTCGTGTAAGGGAACAAGGGTGTGTAAAAAGTAGATCTCACATGTGTTGGACGGGTGATGCTACAGCCCCAAATTACTTAATGTGAACCTGCTTATAAATGTAAAAAAGATAAATCATATGTAGGATCAAATTAAACTACCACTTTTTGCATCTAATATGGAGATGTTTATTTGCTAACAGAGGAACGTAACTGATTTAAAATGTGAAATTTTATTCCACATACGTGATGATAAAGCGGGTGTGCAAACAGATGAACACCGACTGGGAAGATCTCTTAAATTTGTTAGCCATGCGAAATGATAGCAGAAAACAAACTGGATTTAATTCAAGTAGAATGTTGAAAGAAATCCTGACTTGCATGCATTTGGTTCCTCTTATGCAGTAAAGAATTGAAATGCAGTAAAAATACTGGTCAATAAATTTAAACATTTGTTAATTTTTTTACATTTTCTGTGGGTTTCACATGCTTCAGGAAAGTGAGCGAGAGATCACCTCATTGCACTGTTTTAATTGAGTCTCTTAACTGTCTTTTTCAAATTTTCCACATGACGTTAGCTGCTGTTTAATCACAAATGCCACCAACCATTTCAGATTGTTTTTCATACAAACAGTGGTCATGACATTTTTGGTAACCTTTTAGAATATTCAGCTACAGTTCCTGGTGATTTCTAAGGATAGGACATCTGAGTCGATTGAACTGTTCAGTAATGAAAAAAGAGATTCGTTTTTCACATAAGCACACACTGTAACACCACTTGGAGTAAAAGAGACATTGTATTTCTCAGTTGTAACAGGCTTGCCTGCTTTGGCTGATTAGGCCAATTAATTGTTTTTATTTGGGGGGAGGGGGTCTCCCAGATGGTCAAAATGTGTTAATAGCTTTTTTTCCAGAGCAGACATTTGTGCTTACCATAGTGGGAAAAGCACAGATGTTTCAAATATAATAAACAACTGATGGCAATGTTTTATTCAGGTTCACTTGCAAGCAGGCAAAGTAATTAGCTCCAGTTTAGGTGGCTCGGTAAAATGTACCATTTACAAGAATGCATTTCACATGCCAACCATGATAAAGGTCTTAAATTGTATCTGTGCAGTAATTAGGAGGGGAAATCTTTGTTCTACAAACCTGAACAAATCAGAAGAAAACAGCAGCACTACTTAACCAGTACAAGACTTGAAAGTAAAAATATTCACTGCTCATTTTGATTCCTTGGTTGTTTTTTAACATTTAATTGATAATGTGTCAAACAAATGTTTGTATTAAATAATCAAATTATTTGTAAGGCAGTGGATAATAATTGACATATTCCTGTTTTGGGTAGCTCATTGAAAGTGGTCTGCAGGTTTTAGTCTGTGTGATTACTTAAACAAAATTGTGTTCAGAAAAACTCGTTTGTTTGGCTACAGTACTGACTCTGTCACAAATTGTGCTGTTTAAAATTTGTATCTCTAATCTTGTTATGATTCTTCTGTCTCAAAAAAGGTGTTTATTTTATATTCTCTCTCTCTCTCATAATTGTATATACCGGTAATCTTAATAATAATGTAAGACCTGAGGTTTCGTGTAGTAATCACACATTTCAGATCAATATAGTGTTATGTTATTATGAAACCTTTCCATGAATACCTCTAAATTGTAATCATTGTTCCTAATCTAGATACATTTACTGAATATTGTGTACCAAACCTCTATCGAAACAATGATTTGGGCATACAGTTGGTAAAATGAAGATACTTGTAGTGTTTTTTAGTTTCTTTGTACAGTATATATTAACCTCGTTATGCAAAATGTTGACATTGTTGCGAAACCGAATGTAACTAATCGTGAAAGACTGTTTTACCCTTTACAACAATGTCTTTTATATTAGTAAAGTTTTAAGATTTGACTTAACGGATCCTCACAATTAATAGCACAAGTGCACTTGTTAATGCCCGGCAGGCAAAGTATAGGGCATGGACCACATATCGCTCCATACTGGCCCACCGAGTATTTACAATATCAAGAGTCCAAAAACAACATGTTGCATTAATTAAGCCATATTTTTTCTTCTACAACGGCTATTAAAATGTATGTATAGTATTGTAATTTATTTTGTATTATTTTAGCTCACCAAATAACTGGTAAAGTGGTTTATTGCAAATAATACAAGAACAAACAGTGGTTTGAACAAGCTGCATTATTTTGCCTTTTCCCCCCAATTTTATAAAATTCGTTTATTTACTTGATTTCATTCATTATAATTAGTTAATTGATCTAATGTAAGTAACAAAACGGAGTTAGATTTTTCTCTGTGACATTTAATAATTACATAAGTGTTTTTTTTTGAACATCGAGTTAGAATGGGAATGAGCTCCTAGTTCCGCGAAGCTTGATGCAGCTTCCGTTCAAGAAGTCACCACCGCAATATGCGGATTGCGGAACTTTCCTCAGATGAGGATGAAGAGGAGGATGTAGTAAAGGCAGGTTGAAGTTGACGGAACGGAGAGGTGTGAACGCGAATTTTGCATCCATTTAACTCGGCCGCCTACGATTCGCTCGACGAAGCCGAGCTTTTCAGATGACGCCTGCTGACGCACTGGTCGTGGGAGAGGACGATTCAGGCGCACGACTACTTGCCGGAGAAGGGCATCTACGCAGGCCGTCTGCCACCAGCAGCTGGCGTCGCAGCCGCCGTTAGCAGCTAGCTCGCTAATGTAAACAGGTAAGGATGTAACTTTGTCAAGGATAAACTCCTGCGCATATCGTCAACTTTTGCGATGGCCTAGTATTTTCATCGTATCGCCCTCGTCAATAAGATTTACACATGTCTTGCGGAGACTAAACGATAACGCTACTAGTAGCTGCTAACCAGCTAATCCAATAGTGACGTCGGAAAGCACCAAGCTAGCACTGTGGGCGAGAGAGGCGAATACAAGTCAAGACGAGGCCTGTCAGAGATGTTATCGCTGTTTTAAAATGGGTGATGACAGACTGATGGAATAATCAGTGTAGCTCTTCGGGGTGTCACAGCTGTACCCTAGGTGTTTTTACTGTAGTCATCACAACTATTTATCTTTTTTTTTATTCGACATTATCCTTGTGTATATGTACGTGTGTGTACTTTGTCTTGCGTTCAAATACGGTTAATGGCATTTGCAGTAAGAATAAATGGCCATTAAAAGACAGGGCGTCATTGACCGATTTAATTTGGATGATCACTTTCAAGGACAAATTCTCTTAAGTGCATTTTTTTTCTCCAATTTTACCCATCTGCGGAATTACTGTGATACATAAACTGAACACTTGATGACATGACCGCAATTTTACGGCATTGTCAACGTTATGAATGTTGACTTGGCTGGTAGGTAAAGAGGCTTTGCCAAAGTGAGTCCCAAATAAGTCCACAGAGACGCATATAATTTTCCATAGTGAAGAATTGACATACGGGTGATTTGCCTGCATGTATTATTTGGACATTTTTCCCTTGAGGTAATAATTGATATAGACGCAGTCTGTACCATCAATTGTCATCTTCATAAAAGCTTTATGAAGATAAACTCACCAGCTTTGAAAAATGGATTAGTCTGTCAAAATGATGTGCTGGCTGCATTAGCTATGACATTGTGGGCAAGCATTTTAAATGTTTGTTCTTTACTATAATGTACTACAGTAAATGCAGATCTGTCGTCTTTCTCTTTGAACCTGTACATTTTTGTCAGTCTGTCTGTCAGATACAGTAATTATTTGAAAAACATATTCAACTTATGTTCCCACAAGGTGAAATTCATCACACAGTACCTGATTACTTTTGATTTGCACACCACACGGTAGGGTTGGGTGGTATTTCGGTGATGTTATCCTGCGGTGTCAAAAAATAGCAACTTTGTCACTTTTAAGACCTTCGTAAATATGCAGTGCATGGGGACCTAATATGATATTAAATATATATATTTTTGGATTGAACATACAAACGTGCAATTATGTTTTCAACTCAGTATTATTATAAGTAAACTAATAGTAGGCTATAATGTTTATTGTAACTGCATGGGGATGAACATTATATTCATCACATGACAGCCCAAAGGACTACATGAGACAATGGACAAGCCCCCCAGGTGACAAAGGCCAGGTGACAAAGGGCGCGTATGGAAATTCACTCTGATGCTTATGCACTTCTGATGAGATTGAGTGTGTTCGGACCGGCAGAGTGAATTTCTGCACGTGCATCAAAGATGGCAGTTGCATAGCTCGCAACTCCAGGGCATTGATTCCCCCAAAATGCAACTACAGTGAAACTCCTCTACAACGAAATCATGTTTGCAGCAAGAAATTTTTCACAACAGGGGGTTTTTCACTGTAGCAAATTTGATCTCAGATGTAAGCACACACACACACACACACACACACAAAACGTATGTGTACACACACAAACATATGTGTACTCTATTTTTATTCCAATAGTGCATAAGTATGAGCACACACTTATTTGACACTTCACATTGTTAGTGTAGAAAGAAAAAAAGGGAACGAAATTCACGATCAACATTCACTTTCACTTACATCAATTTCTTTCATAATGTCTTTTACTTTGCTTCCTCCATATTTCATTTTCATCACTTTTACCCTCTCTTCCAGCATGTGAGCTCTTCTTGTCTTAGCTGCTTGACATCCAAAGGTCCGTTTTGTAGCCATTTTAGCAATGCAAAGTCCATGCTCGTCTGAATCCAACAATAACAAATACTTCCTGGACCCAGTGGCTTTTCTTTCCACCACCTCACTGTCTCTAACTCGACCTCCCCTCGATCACCACCCAAGACAGCGTTGCTCAGCTGATGTCATGCAATGAACTTTTAAACCAGCCACGGGACGCTTCGTAGTCCTCGATGGCCATAGTTAGCTCTCGAAGGCTAAAAACCTTACGCTAACTGGAGCGCTTCTCTCTCATTAGCGCTCCAGTTAGCGTAAGGTTTTTAGCATGATAACAAGTAAAGCATTTTCGAGGAAAATGCTTTACTTGTAATACGAGGAAACGTTCGTTTATTTGAATGTCCGTCGAGCCATAAGCAATTTACTCTGACCAGCTAATCGGATGCATTCTCCTCTATCTTCTCCGTATCTAGCTTCAGTATCTACACACATAGACAGTGAGGTCCCCCTTGGCCAATTGGAGGCCAGGATGATGCTCGGTAAGCCAATGGCAGAGCAGCTATGAGTATGTTGCGTTCAGGAAACTCGCAGCTGTGACCGAAATAAACATCGTTCACTATCTAAACCAGTGTGGTGGTTGTCGTTGCCGTTTCCGAACGAAGCAGTAGAGGTCACGGTTGGATTAGACTTCATTGTAGTGAATGTCTTCGCGAGGCTGGAGCAGAGAAAATGATTTCGTAGAATGCAACAGGGGTTTTTTTCGTCGTATGGGGGGCAGTAGAATGGGAATGGTGTTAATGCATGAAGATTTTTTCACATATGGGGGGTATTTTCGCCCATGTAGGTTTCGTTCTAGAGGAGTTTCACTGTACAGAAATTTCACATTTTTTTTCGGTGGTTAGTTCAGATGCCAACAGCTCAAAGAAGTCGGCAAGTTGCGCGAAACATATTGCAGCATGTCCGATGTTTGTAACAAACCAATCTGTGTGAGAATAACAAAAAGAATTATATATGTTAAGAGTGAAGAGAAAGGAGAGGCGAAAGTGTGCATTTGCCATTTAAAGCCCGGCTAGTGGCAAACTTAGAGCAAGTGGAGTTGCCGGCTATTGAGCATTAAATTAAATTCTTAAGCAGTCACCGAAGCCCAGCTAGACAGTTTAACACCTTTGTCTGCTGGTCTCTCACAGCGGCATACAAAGGGAGTTGGGCCATATCTATGCCGGAGATGAGACGAAAATACTCAGGTTATCTTGGTGCTAGATAGCCGCTTTACGACAAGCACATTGATTTAAAATTAGTCCAAAAGGATGAATGCTTCAGAAAAAGAAAGGACGGATGGTTGGAAGAACACCCTATGTTCTGCCATTCGATAGTTTATGGTTAAAGTAAGTTATTTTAAACCAAAGGTTGAAGCTACGTTATCATTAGCGTATTGGTTATCTTTTCAAAAACGTGTTTTAGACAACATATCGTGGAGATCAGGGGTGCTCATTACGTCGATCACGATCGACCAGTAGATCAAGGACTGGTCCCAAGTCGATCCGAGGTGGAGAGGGGGAAAAAAAACCCCATTTGTGTCTCTGTGCATGTTAGTAATATATTTGTTGTGTTAATGCACACTGCACCCTAACCATTCTATCAGTCTCACTTTCACAAAAACGATTTTAAAAATTAAAATAAAATAAAGCAGGTCATCTTTAACCTACGGTGACATGTGACTGCATCACCGGAAGTTGTTAGCGCTCAGCAGTCTGCAGTTGGAGCTTGTGATCCGAGTTGTTGCACTATATCTTTTATCGTTATCATTATTCTCATTCAGAGTTTGTTTTGTACAATTCACTGATGGGACGGGCAAAGAAAGGGAATCTGGAGGGCCGAGAGAATCATTTTAAAACGGTACCCGTGAGCTCCGATCGTTAACAGGCTTCCTAAGTGTGTTGCATCCCTCAGTGTCAGGCTATTGCTCATCATGGCATGCGTGTGTACGCGCGCGCGCGGTAACGGGTCGATCTCGGGAGGTTGGTTGATCGAAAAGTAGATCTTCGGTCAAAAAAGTTTGGGCACCCCCGGTGTAGATGAATCACTGTAAGGAGCGCTTCATTTACTATTATTGTAAAATTGGATGTTTTTTTTTTAATTGTATTTATTTTTTTTGGGGGGGGGCTATGATTTTTTTTTTAAGAGAAAGTGTAATTAATAATCCATTCGAAGTCGGTTAAAAGGTAAACAAAATTGATTGCAGATTTCGGCTACGAGTCCAGACAGACTTGCGGCGGTCGGCGCAAGCTGCAAAATAAGTCTAAAATTGGCAATGGTATTACCGTACACCCCGGTGTAATGAGGAAACAGTGAAGTGGTGTCAAAATCGGAATATCGCCTAACCCTACCGCACACAGAACCAGATCTCTCTCTCTCTCTCTCTCTCTCTCTCTCTCTCTCTCTCTCTCTCTCTCTCTCTCTCTCTCTCTCTCTCTCTCTCTCTCTCTCTCTCTCTCTCACACACTGTCATGGAGGGAGATAGAGTGTTGCACCACTTGAGCTGGTGTGGTGCATGTCGATGCTTCGCTGAAGGGCACCTCAACAGTAGCAGGCAAGCAGACTCACCTGTATTTACTTTTTTTTTTTGCAGCGGGCATAAAAATTCTTGCCCTCCAACATACGCGATTAGCTGACACAGTTGCCTGTTGATCAGCTCCAGGAACCCCAGTCAGAGACTGCCACGCCCACTGTGTATCATAATTCACTGGAATGGGTGAGTGAGCCTGTTGTCTGTTTGCCCATTTTTTTTCTACCCCGCCTATGTATTGTCGTTTCCGTGCCTTACATTGTGTGATGTGATTGGTCATACTAGTGACCGTTATTTTTAAAATCTGTTTTAATTTTAATAGGGACACTGTGTACACTCTTTGCACTTTACATATGTGCTACATATACTCAGGTATACTTTATAATTTAAATTGTCCACATTTCTTTGTAGTTTAGCAATGAGTTCTGTAATCAGTTGCAGAGAGCCGTGGAGATGAGTTTTGTTTGTACAGTTGCCCCGAGTAAAATGTGTTGAACAAACATAATGTCTGTTGTGGAGGAAACACAAAGGTTAATTTGTGTACAACACATTACATACAATTAAAATAATTTTACAATTTAGAGGCTGCTCTCTCTAGGTAATGCATTGACAATTAAGTGTTTCTCATGTAGTGAAGTGCAAACTCCACAAAGGCCTCTCTCTAAGGCGATATTCACACAGCAGCTCAATCCCGATGATTTTATTGTATTTTTTTTGCCCGTATGCAACTCGTATCAGATTTTTTTTTTCATGCAGTATGATCAGCACAATTCAGATTTGTTTTTTTTTTGTTGTTTTTTTCAAATCCAACCCGGGCCTCTTTCGTATGTGGATATAAAACAGATATGTATTCATTGCATCTGCAGTATGAACGCTCATACGCACACGTCCGACCTACGTCATCAAAAGCCTATGTACCATGTGTGTGCGCGTGCACACATGGTACATAGGCCAATGTAATTTTACCCGTCTTATGTTACAGGTTCAACCAAGGAATTCCAGAACCTTCAAAATGATCATAACAGCATATTTTCACACCATACCATTGGAATTTTCCATCTTGGATTGAAATCAACTAACAAGTGACCATTCATCTTGGATGACTTGAAATACAAGACGGTTGATCAAACATGGAGAAAAAGAAACCGTGCCCACGACTTCTCGACTACTTGGTGGTGGTTGGTGCAAGGTAAACATTTTCTTTGCCTGTTGTTCAAGATTTGGTTTTAAGAAATCATTTAGACTATAATAAAATTTAAAAAAAATCAAAACATTCTCCCCTGATATTAAAATAGTATAATTTACATGACATGGTCACATTTTAATGCATTATATATTCTTATTAATAATGTTTAATTTTTGGTATTGTAGTGTAAATTGGGTCAATTAATTAATTTTATATGCGGGCAATGCACGATGCCTGCACTAACTTCAAGTGCGTCTTGGGGCACCATGTCGATTTTTGGATTATTTTTCAAAGGGTAACTGAGGAAAAAACTCTTTAAATCAGTCTTTTCTTTGTAAGGATGCTTCGTTTGGGGAGGTTTTATTTCATTTTACAGTTTAGAAGTTATAACATTGATTCAAACAAACACACAGTCCAAAATGATGCTGATTTAGTATTCTTCCAGGGAATTGGAGGTGCTACGTCACAGAAAAATAACTATGGGGATAGGAGTAGTAATGGGTGAAAATAAAATAAACCAAAATGACCGATCTTCGCACCAGATGGTGTTAACATTCTAGCCAGACAAACATGGGACTCACGAGGTTAACCTAACCACTAAAACCCAATTTAAAGCACCAATTTGTACACAATCTGGTAAATTATGCAAATGTTGCGCTCACAGTTGGTTGGAGTTGGCCCCAAATGAGATGTGGAAGTTTGCCCTGATTTGAGTCTCACCATCAGTGGTCAAGATTTTGGTTGAAGAAAAGGATGGCAGGAAAAAGTTGAAAAAAAATAATAAAAAGACAAAAAACAAGACACCAGAGGAAGTCCAGCAGAGGCATGGAGGCAATCGCTGAGAAGAGCGCAAAGATGAAAACAAAAAAAAACGGGGGGACCAGGTTAGGCAAAAATTCAACGGCAAAAATTCAAAATCAGAGGCCCATCCCAACAACTCTGGTAACATGTGGGGGAGGTCATTCAAACTTTGCATTTCTTTGAACAAAGAACTTAAATGCTTCTTCAAATTTAACCTGGTGTCTCACCTTTGAAAATACTGTATGTTTTATTGTACTGCCTGTATAAAAAAAAATCCTTAATCAAAATTCAATCAATCCAACCACAACTGATTTTAAAAGAAAATAACAGGTGTGTTAATAAACTGTTGAGCCTTGTTTTAGATATGCAGGTACTGTACATGAGCTACTGTAAGTAGAACAAAGGGTGAAGTCCAGCAATCATGTTCCACAAATATCATGATCCATTACAAAACGTCTGTTTCTCCATCTCCCCTGCAGGCAACCAAGTAGTGATAGTGTGGCCCAGACCCCTCAGCTTCTCCGTCGATATCCACTGGAGGACCACCAGGACTTTCCACTCCCACCAGATGTGGTCTTCTTTTGCCAACCAGAAGGCTGCCTTAGTATACGTCAGCGTAGGGTTAGCCTTCGTGACGACTCTTCGTTTGTTTTTACGCTGACTGACAAGGACTCAGGAATTACTCGATACGGAATCTGTGTCAACTTCTACCGATCTTTTCAGCGCGGGCATCACCGTACCCGTACAGACAAGAGTGGCCATACAGAGAACGTGACACAAGGAGGGGACACCACGAGTGAGGGGTCTGACGGAAGCACTGCAGGCCAGTCTTCTGAGTTGTCCCCATCCAACAAAGCTGACTCAGCTTCTCTTTCTGCATCTGGGGAGGACAATGAACCACCAGTTACTGAGCAAAATGCTGGAAAGCCTGCACAGCTCAGGCGAAATGCCGCAAAGATGGCTACCAGGAATCGCAACAGTACGCTGACCTCATTATGTATCCTCAGTCACTACCCCTTCTTCTCCACCTTCAGAGAATGCTTATATATTCTTAAGAGGATGGTAGACTGCTGCAGTCAGAGGCTAACACAGCGTGCTGGAATGCCCCATACATTCCAGAGGTAAGAAATGTTTAATTCCCGTGCCACTTCGATTTGCCCAAAATGTTTTCCATTCATTGTTAGAATGACTTCCATGTCCATTTCGAAACAGAATTTACTCTCATGTTCGTTTGTGTTCTTGCAACACTGTCACGTCGTGTTGCTATCGCTTCATCTAGTGATTATTCGATTGCACCTGCCTGGTGATCCTTGACTTACAAACGCTTTCACATGCCGATAAAAAGTCATGCACAAGCATGGACTCATTTATCAAGCGAAGATGAATTTACTTGCTTGCATAGTGCAAACACACACATACACTACACACTTATCTAACTGGTATTGAAAATTGTGTGTTTTTAGTTATTTTTTTTAAAGACAGACTTACCGTATTTTCACGACCAAAATGGATATGGCACCTAATAATGTGGGTTGCCTTGTGTATACACCGAGTTCCAACATGTGTGAATGCTGTTGTGTGACTTAGATGAGGGGTCCGCTTGACTGACTGATATTGTGACGACACACTGCTTATACAGAGGAAAGGCAGACTTAACTGAGTACAGCATGCGGCTGTTAGAGTGGGAAGGATGGGTGTGAAAGTGGATACTAAAGGCACACCCCCATTAGGTGTATATTGTATATAGTATGTGCATTGTGTAAAACATCCCAAAAATGGCACCTATGAAGAGACACGCTTACGAAGCACAGTTTAAACTGCAAGCTCTCGGTTACACGGAGGACCATGGGAATCGAGCAGCCGTGAGAGAATTCAAGTAGAACTAATCCATGGTGCTTGGTGCTTTCATTTCATGAAACGGCACCATCTATCCATCCGGGCAAGGATGATCGTGGCGCAGTAACATCCGGCGGGTTAAAAGGAAAAGCTGGCCATCTTTTGCTTATACTGCAGTAAAAAGTGTAATGATCTGCGTTACATGAAAAAAGACGCTTTCTTGGATATTTTAATCCTTTATTCTGCTGCTCTGCCGGCCTCAATTAACTTCCATTATTGACTATTCTTTCAAACAATCCCTGCATTCCTACACACCCGCTTGGGTTACAGCAAGTGATTAGGGACAAGCATACTATACATTTTGAAATACAACAAAAAGACTGGCGACAAACACATCCAGCCAACCACATCACCTTCATGGAAATGGACAGTAATGGCCAAAGTGAAGTTGTGAGCGGCGTGGGGCGACGACAAACACAGCTTTACGAAGACTGTAAGGCAGCGGCAGGCGAGATATGCCACAATTTGTGAATGCTTGAGCTGACGTGTCTGCTTGCACTGGCGTTCAAGCTTTCGCAAATGCCGGTATTATTTCTGAAGAGCCGCACGGCAACAAGACTTACTTTGACAATCTGACAATGACGCGAGGGAACCTGGCGTGTTTGTTTGAGAAATTGCCCAGCTGTTCTTTTCGGATACAGAAGATGAGGATTGATTGGGAAAAAAACAACAACAAAAAAACATTGTTAAATACTTAAAGTACAACCGAACTCAGTTTTGCTCCTGCTGCCTTTTTAAAAACATACGCTGAAGTGCATGCATGCTACCGTATTTTTAAGTTAGCATATGTTTTACCATGCCTGCGTCCAATCATGCAACGCGTCTTGTGTGTGTGTTAAATACAGAAATAGCACCTGCAACCGACACTACGACTTTTAGTATGGTTTGCCATCTGGTCGTGAAAATACGCTTGTATGCAAATCTATGGTGTGTTTAGTTTTTGTCTGAATTTTTTTTTACCTAATATCTCATAAATGAGGGACTTTCCACAAATTGTCAATTGAATCAGTTGTTCAAGACAACAAAAAAACGATCGTAGCTAAATCCAAAAGTCAGTATCATTCACCCACTTGAAAAGGACTTAATTACTGGAATTGTCATGCAGCATAAAACAAGCTCCTGTTTGGCTTACTCGTGATAGCAATTTTACTGTGACAAAGTGTTAATTCTTCTGTGTGACTGTGTGTTCTCCAAATACATTTTACTTCACAGTAATCATAGGGGAAAATCACCAAATTTTCCCTTCAAGATCATAAATGTGTGGTAACCGGGCAACACACTTGCCCATTGTGTCCCATATTTACACCAAGGCTTTTTCGGTACATGTATGACGACTTCAGAAAGCTACATAACCCAGAGAATAGATAATTGTTTTGTCTGGCACAGTTGGATGTCACGAGAGAGAAGAAGAGACATATTGTGGCTGGAAGCTTTTTAAATTTTTTTTTGTGATGCCACTAATAGATTGAGGTCTCTGGTTGCCTTTGGTGGAGCTAATGGTTTTTTCCTCTCTGCCACAGAAGCAATCAACGGCGTGCTCGAAAGTGCTTAACGACATTGTCTTTGTATATCTGCTCAGTTTCTCCAGCAGTTATACCAAGCACGGGCTATATTTGTCAAGGTTGCAATACTGTATCAACTCTCACTACAAAAAAGATGTTGTTCTTCAGGCCAGTAATGTTCATCTGGCAATACTTCTGCATTAAATGAGTCTAACCTCTCTGGGCCATGCGCATCAATCTGCTTAACTGAATCTGTCTCTTGACCCGTTGATTCATTTTATGTCCTCCACAGAGACACCATGTGGCGGGTGTTCACTGGGGCACTGTCTGTGGAAGAGAAGGGAAGCCAGCTGTTGGATGACCTTCGGGACATTGAATCCTGGATATACCGGTTGCAACGTTCACCCGTACCTGTGGCAAGCCAGAGGCGTGTGGATGTGGAAGTTCTGCCCAGTGAAATGAAACGGCCCCTCACCTTCGCACTGCCTGACAACTCCCGCTTCTCGATGGTCGATTTTCCGTTGCACTTGCCTTTAGAGTTACTGGGTGTGGATGCCTGTCTTCGGGTTCTATCGTGTGTCTTGCTGGAGCACAAGGTAAGAGCAGATCATCATCAGTTAGTCCAGGATTTTCAAAGCCTCGTGCCATACTTTTGTAATCAGTTGAATGTAAATTGATGTTATTATTGTAGAAAATGTGTACAAAAGATAGATGGACAGCGTGACAGTCAGGGTTGCATCACTTTTACTGAAGTACTCTTGTTAACTGAAATGAATCCGTTTGCAATTTTAGATCCAACAACATTCAGCGTTATCTTGGCAGAGGATCTAGTTTAATTTTGGGCTATTGAGCAGTGCATTGATATGAAATAATTCCGTTTTTTTTGTTTTGTTTTCTTCAGGTTATTCTCCAGTCAAGAGATTATAATGCTTTATCCATGAGTGTAATGGCATTTGTGGCCATGATCTATCCTCTGGAGTACATGTTCCCTGTCATTCCTTTGTTGCCAACGTGCATGGCCTCAGCTGAACAGGTACAATGAAAAGGATAGCGCCATTGTAATTGTAATTTCCCCATTGTGGGACAAATAAAGGATATCTAAATCTTAATTGACGTATGCAATTATGTTAACTGATGCTTTCTTCTATTCGGCTGATGCACAGCTTCTTCTTGCCCCTACTCCCTACATCATCGGTGTACCAGCTAGCTTTTTCCTTTACAAATCCGACTTCAGAATTCCAGATGATGTGTGGCTTGTGGATCTGGACAGCAGCAAGGTAACTACAGTAACATGAGACATTCTTTTTGTTACCTTCTAACATTGTGCCTCAAAACAATCAAAATAAAAGGGATTGCAGCAACTGCAATATTTTTTCAGGTTAAAGCACCTACAAATGCGGAGATTCTACCACCTCTTCCAGAGCCTGAAGCTGGCGAGCTCAAGAAACATCTGAAGCAGGTACTGTATGCAAATTGTTTACTTTTTTTGCCCTTAATCTACCAGTACTGTTCATGCCGTGACTTTCTGCAACCCGGGTGTTTCTTATGACCCAATAATTGTTGTCTTTCATCATGCTGTACTTAATTGTTTTGTTTCTATACAAGCCAGTATTTTAAAAATATATATTTTTCAGCCTTGTGAAGGGTAGGGGCTTCCTACTCCAATGGACTTGTATGTATTTTGTTTAGCGTGTGCAAGCAATGGAAATGGATCTTGTTGTGCACTAACAAACAAACACAATGTTTTCTGCTCTTTTTCTGTTTTCTTTGCATGCTGTAGCTCTTGAAGGTAAAATCAGTTCCTAAGACCCCGTTATCCAAGAAAAAAATCGATACTTTCGCTGTTAAGAGTGGTTGTGACACATTATCCTTGTAACACCTCTAACTGACTACATCATCAGAATTTGGTTCTGATTCATGGAATCAGACACTTTGTATTCCTATTTCTACATTTTGACTACATAATGAACTTAACACACACAAAACGTTCCATTCACATCCTTTTTCCGTAATAACTTTTGGTTAGAACAATCACACCGAAAGTGATGTTAACGGGTTAGAATAGTTGTCTAACTATTTATACTAACATAATGAATTCTTGAAAATGATGTGGAATTAATTATTCAGAACTTTAAACCCGTTGGGAGAATGCTTACTGAGGTCCATCTTGCAGGATATGCAAGGTAGATTTGCACACTCCCATTCAAAATATTCAGCAGGTTCAGGTTCCGTTAAAGTTGTTTTCTGTTTTTGGAAGTAATTTCAGTTTTCAGTAAAGCCTTCTCGAGACTCATCTTGTCACACATACTCATATGTAGTCATGAGTATAGTATATGTTATGCCACTGGAATCCTTGTACCTCCAAAATTGATACTTTTCAGGAGAGAGGGGAAAAAAACACCAGCACATTAACATTACATCATCAAGGAGATCAGGCCATTTTTAACTCTTAACTCATTCACTCCCCAGACTTGGTCCAGAATTGGCTGGTACTGAATGAGTTAAGAGTGGTTATTTGTAAAATTTAAAAAAAAATAAATAAAAAAATAAATAATAATAACAAATAAGACACACAGATATGGACAGATCAATGGTATAGATTTGTGAAAAAAAATCATACGATATTATGACATAGGGGGGTTTCGGCCAGACACCAGCGATGTACCTTGAATCAGAGCCAGTTCGATGGCTTTGCGTTTTTCCTTGTTGTTTCCCTTGTGTGTGAATGTGTGACTTGTGTCAGGAGGTGCGTGAAGCCTCTGCGTTTCGCAGTTCAAAGCATTTGTGTGCAGGAAATAACACTGATTATGATTCGAGATTTTGTCAAACTCAGGGCATCAAAGCAGAAGTAGCTGTTGATGTGAAGTAGACTTAAATACTTACACCGTAGACTTCAATCTTTTTATTTCAGCTGAGAATCTTGAAAGTGTAACAGTTATACCAGGTCTTGCATACACAGTATTTTTACGACATGAAATGAGGTCACCATTGAACAGCTTTACTTGTGCAAGTATCACGAGATTTTCCGAAACGATCTGGTGGTGTATCATCGTTGTCATCATCCTAACATAATCACAAGGCCATTCCATCCCGCCACTAATATAGGTCCTTCCACGTTGCCTTTTTGCCAAATTTGTGCATCCGAGGCGTAACAAGAAGTTATTTATTCGCCTGTGCCCATTCCCACAGCTGTTGCGGCTTTGTGCATTCTGTGAATTTGATGCATGGCCGTCCTTTTTAGCACAGCGACAATGGCTGTCAAAGTGTCTTGGGCAGTGATTGTCGGGTATTAAAACCTTATACCCTATTGCACATTTTTGTGTTGAACACGAGCCGTCTGAAACGGACAGAAGAAATAGCGTAATTCTTGAGTAACGCGGTCACTTAAAGAAGCATTGCAAAAAATTTCATGAGTTTAATGTAATTTTATTAGCGCATATCATGCACCTTATGCTCGTGAAATTACGTTTATGTTTTAGTTACCGAAACATACAACACAAACAAGAAAAACACAAGAACAACAACAACAAAAAATCACAAAGCACAGTGTTTCACTGCTGAACGTTAACATTGAAAAGAAATGGAAAGAGCCATGATTTTGTCATGTGCTGTTCCAGTGACACCACCTCAGGCCTTCTTATGATTCTCCCAACATCTCTCTCCTAGTGTCTGGTTAGGTTGACCATGATCACCCAAAAGCAGATCTTCTCCTGTGAAAATAAGGTTACTCATTTATTCTCCTGTGGAATGCCCCTGCATCCTCTTTCACATTACTTTGCTCATGACCAATTACTTTTCTCTTTTCTCAAGAATTGAGTTCCATGCATAACAGTGTCTCCGAATGTTTTACGGTCCCCTTAACGCGCTGCTTAGCTCTGGCTTGAGCATGACTGAATATGCGTGCCTTGATTCTTGCATCAGTGAGTGTCCCCGGTAATCAAAAGCAGAAAAGGTGAAGCAGACGCCTAACAAAGACATTTCACCAGATCCAGCAACTAAATGTCCCATTTTGCTTAGCTAAATACTGACAACTCTGCAGCAAGACATTCAGTACATTCTGTCCTCCTCCTCCTCCCTGGCAATGACACACCCACCACAGGCATCAACATGCTCCTGTCTAACATAAGATTACAAACATTTCCAAAACCAGTTTGGTACACTGAGGGGATTTAATTATTTTCCATTATTTGGTGTCACAAAGATTTCCTTTTGGAAGTAAAAGCATTTTTACAATTTCCATCCATTCCTTACTACTTTTTTTTTTTTATCTCTATGATCCGTTAGTTTCTCAATTGAATAAATTTCCTTTTGTAATGTGTAGATGGTTGTGGAGTAACTATCGTAATGTTGATGCCTAAGGTGAGAGTGGCTCATCAAACTGTTATTTTATTTTATTTTTTTTTATCATTGCGCTCTCACTCCTTATCCCTCTATTACTTGTTCCAGGCCTTGGCGAGTATGAGTTTGAACACCCAGCCCATTTTGAACCTTGAGAAGTTCCAGGAAGGTCAGGAAATGCCCCTGCTTCCTCCTGGACGTGATAAAGCCTCGCCATCATCCACTGAGTTTAACCCCCTCATTTATGGCAATGATGTCGATTCTGTGGATGTAGCCACCAGGCAAGCCTTTTGTTTCATTGATGTTGGTGTCACATATTTGTGAATTTTCTTCCCATCTTTGCAAAGAGTTCATGCTACAATATGTGCTTCATTTTGAATGAAAGATCTGTACTATAATCTAAATATTTTATATTACTTAACAGGGTGGCCATGGTACGGTTCTTCAACTCTCAAAATGTTCTCCATGGTTTTCAAATGCACACACGGACCTTGCGCCTCTTCCCCCGCCCTGTGGTGGCTTTTCAGTCGTCGTCTTTTCTCGCATCTCGACCAAGGCGATCTTGTTTTGCTGATAAGCTTTCCCACACCCAGGCGGTGGAGTTCTATGGAGAGTGGGCTCTCAATCCCACGAATTTAGCCTTTCAGAGAATACATAATAGTAAGTTGATCTTTACAATTTGATATCTTGTTTCTAATTGTAACTTTCCATTGTGTTAAAAAGACCCTTAACTGTACACCCTGTACACTTTGGTTTCAGATGTTTTCGACCCGTCTTTAATTGGTGATAAACCGAAGTGGTATGCGCATCAGCTGCAGCCAGTAGTTTACAGAGTCTTTGATGGCGGCTCCCAGCTGGTTGAGGCTATGGCGAGTCCGTTTGAGGATGAGAGCAATGACTCTGACCCCACAGACAGGTAAGGATGAAGACACTCATTTTGGGTTTTCCTCACAACAGTGTCGCCGAGTTCTTTATCATAGATAAAATGAATGCAATTTGATTGTTAATAATCTGCTTTAATAGAGAATGATGTGTTTCTTTCCACAGCGGTAGTGACAGTGAGGCATATGATGACTCCAGCTCATCCTATTCCTCACTTGGAGACCTTGTCAGCGAGATGATTCAAGGAGACATTCAGGGAGACACACCAAGTATGTTTTTAAATTCAGAAAAACATTCTAAAGCTTGAACCATTTAACTTTGAAGAATCTTATAACTACGTCCCTTGTATTTCCAGTAATTAATTTGGATGTAACCTTATTTTATTTCCCAATTGTGTGTTTAAAAAATAAAAATAAATAAATATATATATATATATATATATATATATTGTTTGACACTTCAGGCCTCCAACCACATACCCATGCTGCTCTCGGAGATGCAAGTGAAGTGGAATTTCAAGAGTTCCAGGATTTAAAGGAAGGGTCAGAAGGTCCATCCGGCGGGGATGTCCCTGGCGAAACATCCGATGGACAGCCCCTTCGCTCAAGCTCCAGCACAACTGCAAGCTCTAGTCCAAGCACAATAATCCAGGGTGTCAACCATGTATGCCATCGCTACAATTCTAAATAGCTAAATATTATTTGTGCTAACACTTATCCAGTAATTATGTTTGTTAAAGGTCTATCCATAGTTATTATCAAAATAAATGAATACATAAATGTTTATATTTTTTTTCCCCCACAATGTGCATTTTTCCATTCAATCAATTTTTGAAATCATTTTATTTTTAAAATAGGAGCAAGGAGAAGCACCTGATAGTGAGGCACTAGCCGGTTCTGGTCCTCAGAACCCAGTCCTTGGAGTTGGCAGTCAGCCATCTCTCAGATCAACAATGGAATCTGGCCTGGTGGACCCAGCTATAAAAAAACGAGAGTATGACAACCCTTATTTTGAGCCTCAGTACGGCTTCCCCTCTGAAGATGATCCTGATGCAGAAGAGCAAGTGGAGTCATACACCCCTCGGTTCGTCCAGAACATCAATGGCAACAAGTGTGTGAAAATTGTTCATCACGTGAATGAACTAACTCGTCATTCAGATGGGCTCTCTAACCAACCATGCAATGTGGTCTTGAATCGTTGCCGGCGTGCCATTCTGATTTGTATTCTACATTTCAATATGTTCCTCATATTGCATGCAATTGTTAGTGCATCCCTGAGGATATTTAAAAAGCTTTTTATTTTCTTTGTAGGGTACAGCGTCCTTCACGCCCGAGTAGTTTGAGGCTGCCTGGGGAGTCTGATGGAGAAGGTGACAGCTCACCAAACTCAACCATTTCCAACAGCAGTAATGATGGATTTGGGGGACTGATGTCTTTTGCAAGTAAGAATATTTTAACGAGTGTAATTTGTGCTATTTACCTCTGGAGTCGCATGGTGAAAAATCTTTGTTTTAAAACAAATACGTGTTGACCTTTCGATGCCTTCTCAAATTCTGGAAAATTGTACAAGGGCGGATCACCTTTTTCCCCCTATCATGTCCAGTGGAAAGAATGACTTGATCGTGATCTGTGGTAAAAGATGGCCAACTCCCACAGCAATGATCATATAAGTTGGGAACAGTTTAAACTGTTTTCGTGTTGTTGATGGCAATTTTAACATCTATCCATTTTAGGTAATCTTTACAAGAATCATGGAACCAGTTTCAGTCTGTCCCATCTTGCTCTACCAAACAAAGCTGCAAGAGAGAAATCGACACCTTTCCCCAGCCTCAAAGGTATAGAAGCACAGACACTCAGACTCTTTCACTTTTTTTATAAGGCAGCATATTAAATTTGCTGAGCCCACCTCATTGAGTATTTTTTACATGCTTTGTCATTTTTTAAATGATGGACTATGTTTAACAGAATAATGATTTGATCTTAGTCAGTGATGTGCTTACAGTATGCAGTAGGGCTGGGCGATATATCACTATGGTATTGAAATTGAAATATGAACATTCAAGATAATATCGAAATGAAGACGTATCGGTCACGTAACCTCACCACACTTGTGGCTTATAAATTTATTATATAATATTAATATGTCGATGGCTGTCAGTTAGCCCCCCCCCCCCAAAAAAGACATTTTCCACATTTTTGATAGATTGTCTTTTTTCATATATTTATTTACTTTTTAAATGCTTGCTAAACCCACATTAATATTGTGAGCATATCTTTATTGAGATATCTAGTAAAAATATGAAGATATTAAATTTTAGCCATATCACACAGCCCTCGTATAGAGGTGGCTCTAATTCGCTCATGGCTTACTAAGGCATTGCTTTTTAAGTAGTAGTGTAGCTTTTTCATCATTTGAATGACTGTTTTTTTCTGCTCTTCCTTTCTCATCTTAATTCATTTTTCTTTCATAAAAGAATATTTAAATGTTGACATTGAGGAAGAGTTGGACCAAGCAGGTCTGTAGAGAATCTATTTTTATAGCCTGACTTTTTTTTTTTCCTCCCTCTGATTGCAAACACTTATGGCGCTATTTTAAAGGAGTGTATTGAGGATTTTTTAAAATGGTTTTCTGTCAATTCTGTGAATTAAAGAATTCACACAAAACCCCCCCGCCCCCTCAAAGTTGTTGCTTTCAACTTGTGCATTTCGAGAGGTCTAAAATAATTTTTTTGTGTTCCCTTCTAACTATCAAATCATAGCTACTGAATTTGCAACAATTCCTCTCTCTGTCATTGGAAGTAGGGTCTAATCCTGAATCGATGTCAAACGTGTCATCCCTTTTTTGGTCATAATGTACTGTTATGCTTAAATCACATTACAAAGTTAAGCAAATACAAAAAAAACGTATTTAAAAATAGTAATTAGTAATGAGTTGTTTGAATCAGAGATTTAAAAGGGTGTGTGTATTGTAAAAGTGAGTTGTATTTGGGTCTGTGGTTCTTTCATCATATCATAGCCATTCGCTGGTCATATTGATAGGACAAATTCAAGTTGTCAGCCAACTGACAACAATTTATTTTCATTTGAGAGAGAAAAAGAAAAAGCAGGTGCTCAATAGCTCCTATTCATGTGAAATAGCCGCCATAGAACATGTTCCGTTCCTTTTCATTATGGTGTGTTTTGTTCTTTGTTGTCCAGATGCACCTGACAGTCCGGGTATGTTTTGTCTGGTGTGTTAGTTTGCATTTGCCCCTTCCTGTGATTAGGTCCGTACCTATCTTGGTTTTTCAGTGTAGGACTAAGATAGAAGACACTGTGGTGAGCTGTTGATCCACACCTTCCCATTCCTTCCATATTGACTGCTGGTGGTGATCTTATTGATAAAGATAACCCTCAACCTAATGCAACTATGTAGCACTTAGTCAAGACATTTACTCTGTGAAGGGCATTCTATTGCTGCGACAGCTACATTTTTGCAAGCTACAAGGTTCCCCACATAGTTGCGTTTTGCTGCTTGCGGATTTATTTTAACCTATGCTCCGTTACAAAGCTCACATATTGGCCGTTTGCTGTTTTACTCTGCAAGACGAAGCCAAGTATTGCCATGGCACCATCTTGGTGCCAAAGAACTATTCAAGTGAGTTAAGGAGATTTATGTATTGCTTAAAGTGTTTTACCTCCATCGTGTAGTCAGGTAACTGTATTAAAGTGAACTGAGGAGCTTCATGTCATGCTTTGGGGCCATTCTGTGGCATCAAAAGGCAATTCTCAACCATGTGAGGGTTTGGTAGATTTTATTGCTATTTGTGGCAGAGTTCAAGCCTCAAATAGCTGGTGAACACTTTACACCATCGAATTAAGCTTCATTTGCTAATACTTTCGAGTTGGTTGCATAAAGCAGTCAATTGTAATTACAGTCATGTATGCATATTTTAGGCTTGTATATATATATATACACACACACACACAGTATATTTACACCTAACACCACATGGACAACACGTGCAATGTGCACTTTGTACTTGTTATAGTGTCAAATATTTACTGGGATGATAGCATCATCAGGACATCATGTGCCATGATGTCCTTTTTTTTGGTTTTGCTACTTTTCTTCTGTTTGGAGTCATCTTAAGCGTGCATGCATGATGTTTGTATGGGCTGATGTTCAGACTGGTTATGACTGGGCCGGTATTCCTGTCTCTGTCCACTTGTGGCAGCAACTAATTCTGGGTTTTGTGTGCAGTATTTGGGCTAAATTCTCTAATGGAGATAATATCAGAGGCCGGCCCGGGGAGCGGAGAAGGTGGGTTCTGCTCTTTTCCCGAGTGAGCTGCATGCTTCTCCAAGCCAGTCAACTACATCTCCCCTCATCCTTTGCTCATTTTACCCCCCCCCCCCCCCCCCCCCCCCCCCCCCCCCGTGTGTGCCATCAAGGATTCACTTTGTTTTCCCTCAGACTATTTTCATTTGTGTGTTCTATTTATTTAGCCATCCATCAAAAACATTTTAAAAGTGGAGGACACATTTAAGTGAAGTACCACATTATTCAATAGGGTACCAGCACCAAGCACAAAAGAGGATAGATTAAAAAAACAACAACAATTTTCTTGCATGTTTCTATTTTTTTCCCCCTGCTTCTACTGTGTCCATGGGGTTGGGCCTAATCATGCTGTACTGTTTATAGTAACTACATCAATGTTATGTAGCTGTTAAACCTTAAGTATAGTTGTTAAAAAAAGTTTTCTTAGTTCTTGGTTAGTTGTTGTTTGTATCTACTTGAGGAATATCATATTACTGATACATTTGTTGTATATTGTGAGATCTTATGTACCCGTACACGACACAGCAAAGTCAATGCTGTTTGTGTTTTATTTATTTATTGTTCAGTTGATTTTGCGTCGGTTGTCATCTGTCTGGACTCGTAGTGAGGAATCATTTGCTGGTACCTTATGTAAATTCTACTCTCTAAAATCAAATCAGTGAGCTAAAACAAACACACATTCGCAATCCCCGATATCGACATACTTCAAACTCAAGATGCATTTAATCATCGCAGAAGGGCAATTAATTTCAAAATATTTATTTTGGCTGATGAGGTATGTAATTTAAAAAAAGTTGTATACAAATAAATAATGTAAGCGATGACTCACACTTGCTTTCCGTTGTTAGTGTGCAGTGGTATGTACTCAAGGCATGATTGACACAACCCTTTGTAAGACTACATTGCGGCAATTGAATTGAGTCAGCTTGTGCTCTTTTGTTTTCTATTTATTAAATTTAGCAATCCGTCTTCCTCTTCTGTTGGGCATGTAATTGCTGACATAGTTTCTACACAGAATAGTTTTGGTCTAATTATAAAATATGCTCCAATTCAATGCTATGCCACCACCCAGAGCGGAATTTAGCTTTCCTTTTTGTGTATGCGTGTGTGTGCCTCTATTCTAAGCTTGTTTGTTATGCCCTTCAACTCTCCTGTTGTAATATTGGTCTTGCAGCTTCAGAGATCATCTGGTGAAAAGATAACAGCAGATTACTGCTTGCTTCGTTTCTCTTGATACAGTGATGAAGGGGGCGGAAAAAAATCGGCTCTTTAAAAACACTGTTACTCTCTTGGTACACATGTGTCTACCCAGACCTCCTCTGAGTTTTACCTTGTGTTCCAGTTTGTGATCCTATTTTTCAGGTCATCTGTTGTGTTTCAGGATCTCATTGTGTTGCTTTCCTTAACAGGTGCACGTGCACCTCGGGCACTTGTGGACCAGAAGTCTTCTGTTATCAAACACAGCCCGACGGTGAAGAGAGAATCACCCTCTCCTCAGGGACGGATCAATAATACAAGGTATTCGTTCAAATGTGCAAACATTTCAAGAGATGTATGACAGCCCCGTGTGCAATGTTGCTGTCTGTTTACGAATGGCCTTTACTGTTGAATGCATCTGAGCCTGTGGTATCAATCCAGTGAAAACCAGCAGTTCTTGAAGGAGGTTGTACAGAGTGTCTTGGATGGACAAGGCGTCGGCTGGCTCAACATGAAGAAAGTGCGCCGCCTGCTGGAGAATGAGCAGCTCCGTGTCTTTGTGCTGAGTAAACTTAACAGAGTGAGCCAGTCAGAGGAAGACTCCAGACAGGAAATCATTCGTGATGTGGTATGATGATTGTTTCAACCCTATCATGCAATTTTTTGTGGTGCGATGCGGATAGAAAAAAGACAGCTTTTTTTAATTTCATGATTTGTCACAATATGGTTTATTAAGTTAAGTTATTAAAGACAGACGAAATTCAGTGTGCCAAGATATATTCTTTGCCTCAAGAGCCTGTAATTAATATAGATGATGAATGACATTTAAATGTTACGGAACTTTACAATTTAACATATTTTTTTGTTGTTAAATCTGTATTTTTAAAGGTTTTTTTTTGTCAAATCTGCAAAAAAAAAACTGATCGAAAATACCATTACTAATATAGATTAATAAATTAGTAACAGATTAGTAATAAAGGGAGAAAGCAATTACCGTACCTTACTTGTTTCAGTTTTACCACTGAAAACTAACTTTACACACTTAGTGAATCATCTGTAAAATATTGTTATGGTTGTTTATGTCTTGTGACCTGTTGTAACTGGCATATGCTTGTGCAGGAGGTTTTTTTGCCTAACTCAAATTATCCTCAAAATGAGGATAGTTCGAGCGTGGTTTTTTTTTCTCTCCCTCCCTTGTGGTTTCTTTCTGACTTCCGGGTTGAGTGAACGCTGTCGCGTTTGGCTGCCGCTGCTCAACCCGTATTGTGTTTTATTGTTTTTGTTATTGTAAAGTGTCCTTGGGTTTCTTGAAAGGCGCTTATAAATAAAATGCATTATTATTATTATTATTATTATAAAAGGCACTTCTTGCACGTGCTTGCATTTTTACTCTGAATCATCTTTTTTTTCAGGAGGTGAGCAGGAAAGTGTACAAAGGCATGTTGGACATATTGAAATGCACAGTATCCAGTTTAGAGCTTTCCTACACAAACGCAGGCCTCGGTGGAATGGCCAGTGTCTTCAGCTTACTGGAAATAGCACGCACACATTACCAAACCAAAGGTAAGTTGAACACAGAATCTTGTGGGGTTTTTTTTCTTCCAGAAAATGACCAGTAGAGTCAATGTACTCATCCTGAAAGTGTTTTTTTTTTTTTTTTAAACTAAAAAGCATGGGCTTATGCCGCAAACGCCGTCCAAAGCTTTGTCCTGCATTTGTGTCAAGCACTCTTTCATCTAACAAGCTAAACTATAAAGGTTCCACTAATTCTGGTGAACTTCGTCTGTGGCCCCTTTAATTTTGATAACTTGTTAGACCCTGAAAAACGCAAGCGGAGCCCCACAGATAGTGCTGGCAGCCCGGGGAGTAAAGAGAGTCCTTCTGGTCGAATGGAGGCAGCCAGACCCCAAGGTCTTCTGACCGTTCCTCATCTGCAGCTGCCACATCACACACCGGGCAGAGGAGCCCGCCATTTTGACACCCGGAGCCTGAATGAAGAGAACTTTATTGCCTCGATTGGTGTGTACACCACTCCAGCCTGGTTGCATGTGCACAGTGAGATCCCCTGAAAAGCTCATCAGAACAAATTCCTCTCCCTTCTCCAACCATTCCCAAGAAAGTCACAACCATGACTATGCAGGAGGTACAATATTCCAGACATTACTGGTAAATTGACATTCAAAGAATGAGGACGATGCTCAAAGCACCTGCGATTATGCAAAGTATTTGTACTTTGTTTCATTCATACGTCGAAACGTATCAAAATGAACTTCAACATAAAATAAGCATAAAAGTGTGCAATCGATAAACCAAAAACATGTTTGGAATAGTGTGTAGCCCTGTCTCCCTGCTCGGATTGCGTTTGTCGCGCCTTCCTAGAACATTTGTGTCCCAGTTTGCCTCCTGTCAAGAGGTCTGTCGTCAGCCTCTCAGCACCTTGAATGCATGCCTCTTTTTTTTTTTTTTTTTTTAAGTTTTACAATCCCTAAATCTGCAGTACTGGCCAATGTAAATCAGTCATCTGGACATCATTAGAAAAATTGTCTCTTGCTTGTGCCTTTACTGCAGGTTCCTGCAACACGTAGAATATGGCAGTTCTTTTTGCTCTCAGCATGGATTGTGGAAACAAACTCCCAGGAAACAGTCCCAGTTAAGACCAAAATGGAAATATTTGAGATCAGTAATGGCTAAAGTACCAAATACAGCAACTGGTTTAAATTAGATTTTGGGGGGGGGGGGATTTTTTTCTGGGCCTGTGTACTGGGGACACTTCGTCAAGCTACAAGTAGCTTGACACCTCTTTCAACCTTGCAACCCTTTTCTTCCTATTAGAAGTTGCACCCTCAATTCTACAGAATGCTGTGAAATGTGCACCCCAGCTTTTGCAACTGCTCCCATTTCATCTTGTGGCTTGTCAGCCCATTAACCGCATTCCATGCTCCTCTCCAGTTAGACGATGCCACGTTCGAATCTGTTTACTGGCCAGCCAAACCACTTCAATTTATTAAGGATGTTCTCTGTTCTGTGGTCTGAGTCAGAGCACATTCCGACGTTGGTGTGGCTCTCCAGTTGCTCCTGAGTGTGTTGTAATGTTACCATTGTAGCTATCTCACAGTAAGGGGCACAACTTGAAAAGCCATGACTGTTTCAGGTTGTTACGCAGCTACATGCAAACATTACAAAACATTCTACTGACATCATTCGATCGTGTCCTGTTTATTTTTTTTTAAGTTTATGTTTAACTTTATTTAATTTTGCTTTCAATGCTCATCCACCATACATACGTTTTCAACATGCTCTGACAACCTGTCTTTCTCTCCTTGCTTGCAATGCATCTTGGGTAGAATTGTGGAGCAAGCACCAGGATAAGCAAAAATCTATGGAAAAACCACAGAGTAAGAAACTTCACACGTCAAAAAAGATTGGGGTATCAAGTTGTTGACTCTTTTTCCGCCCCTTTCTGTCTTTTATAGTCAACTATGTCTTTATCTCACCATATAAAAGGAACTCAAAACGTAATGCTTAAGCATTAGTTGATGTCATATTGACTCATAAAATTGGGTAGCACAACACTACACAGTATGTTCAAGACATTACAGAGACTCTTTTTTGTCAGGTTCTTATGGTTTACAATCTACAGTCAGGCTTTATAAATAACATTGATGGTTTCAGCAATCGGCACGTTTAAATTCATATTGCAGCCTGTGTTTTTTCCCCCAAAAATGACAAATTCTATGCTATAGTTTCCAGGCTTAAGCAACTTTTAAGCTATTGCTTATGTAAGACAATGTATCAGAATTAGCATAACTGTACACATGCTGCCGTTTTCTTCTTTTGATCTTTCCAATGTCTTGCTTTTTATTTTTTAAGATATAATTGAAGCAATTTGTAAAGGTGACAGACTATTTACACTTATTGTTTGTCAGTTTGTCGGCATGCCTAACTGCCTGTGTCTGTGTTTTGGAGCCACATCGGCAGCGCTGACGAAGAGTTTTAATGTTGCGATCTGTGATGAAGTGTTACACTGCTTCACGCTCTTGCAGTTTTGTTTTCATTTGTGATTGTTTTTCGCAATTTTACTGCACTTTGGGCTTGCTCCCTTCTTGCTTCACTGTCTGGTCCTCCTGGAGTTTCTTAATTTACACTTGAATGAATCTGTCACTTTTTGTACACTCACCATTCACATGAATTTCCAATTGTGCAATTTAGGGATTTCAACGATGTCATGAATTAGTCTGTTTGTTGTTTCTTTTTTTTTCTTTGAAAACACTGTTAATGTATATACTGGTAAATTATTTTGTAATTTCAGCAAAACGACATTTCGTTACGTTCATAAGTGAGCCCAAATCACTTTAAATCCTCCTGCCCATATTTTGTTACATGACCCCCCCCCCCATGAAGTGCTCCATGTACAGCACTTTGTATGCAGCGATGGCTGTTTGAAAGTGCTCTATAAATACACTTGACTTGACTTGACTCCCCCCACTTAGCATATCAAATATTTTTCTTTAATTTCTCTAGAATGCTAATACATTTTTTACCATCTAGCCTGCGTAGTTTAAACAGGACATCATCATCCAACATTGACGTATGTGTAGTTTTACAATTTTTTTTTAAATTCAGGAAAGCAAATCTAAAATCATGCATACATTTCTTTGAGGATTTGTATTGTACAATTAATTTGTGCTAAAAAGATCGTTGAAATCCCAATATTGGCTTGACATTCATGTCCCTGGTGAATGTAATTAAAACTGTTCCTGCAATTGCACAGAATAGTGATGAAAATTTTTCATACCAGGTATAATGGTCACCATCATGTTCTGATCAGGAGCAACTTATGCACCATTGCGTGCCAACGATTTAATGAATGAAGTGAACACTTTATTTATTTTACTTGTGTTGTTGATGTGCAGTGCTGGCTTTGAATCGGCTGACTCGCAGGAAGGTAAGATTGCGAAACATTCATTTATGATAGTCTGACAGTTGTGTTTGTCCTCAGGGGCTGAAGGAGCAAAGCAACAACGCCCCCAGGTGACTGATGCAGAGGAGAAGAAATCTCAGATAAGTGCTGATAGTGGTCTCAGTGTCACCTCTGGATCTCAGGTTAGTGCCTGGTGTATGCAAATTTAAGTAAATATACCCTAGCATGGTCAAAAACGCGCATTGTTAGCTGGTGGAATCTGTGATGTTGCCTGGCCGAAATGCTCTGCTGTCTTGACTTCTGATTTTTGTCTATGATCTTTTTCTCTCATTGTCTTTTTAGAAGAGTGACACAGAGTCTGTAACAAGTTCCGAACCTCCCATCTTAACAAGAAGTACCAGCCAAGACTCAGAGGGGAGCACAGTGGTAGGGCAGGACCAACTCAAATAGTGCCTTTTTCCATTGCCTTGTACACTTGAAAGAAAAAGTCACAGCAATAGACAAACACAGTCTGCTTGAACTAATACCACACAAATATATGTTCTGGTGTTTTTTTTTTTTATTGAACACCATGTAAACATTCACAGTGCTGGGTGGAAGAAGTATGTGAAGCCTCAGGCTAATGAGCTAATTGGAGTCAGAAGTCAGTAACCTGGAGTCCAATTAATGAGACCTGATTGAAGGTGGGGCGGCCCGGTGACGGTTAGTGCGTCAACCTCACAGTGCAGAGGTGCCAGGTTTGATCCCGGCTCCAGCCTCCCTCTGTGGAATTTGAATGTTCTCCCCGTGCCTGTGTGGGTTTTCTCCGGGTACACCGGTTTCCTCCCACATTCCAAAAACATGCATGGCAGGCTGATTGAAAACGTTAAATTGTCCCTAGGTCTGAGTGTTAGCGTGGATGGTTGTTTGTCTCTGTGTGCTCTGAGATTGGCTGGCAACTGATTCAGGGTGTTCCCCGCCTACTGCCCGAAGACGGCTGGAATAGGCTCCAGCACGCCCCGCGACCCTTGTGAGGATAAAGCGATTCAGAAAATGGATGAATGGATGATTGAAGGTGTTCGATAAGGTGCCCTGCCCTATCAAAATACACCAGTTTGGAGTTTGCTATTGCTGAGATGCATAGTCTGATGTGCACACAAGAGCGCTCAGAACCTACGATTAAGGATTGTTGACCTGCATAAAGCTGGGAAAGGTTACAAAAGTATCTCTAATAGCCTTGATGTCCATCAAGTCCATGGTGAGACAAATTGTCTATAAAAGTTAAAGGAAAAGTTCAACACTGTTGCTACTCTAACTGGGAGTGGCCGTCTGGTAGAGATGACTACAAGAGCACAGCGCAGAATGCTCAGAGAAGGTGAAGTTTGCAAAAGATCACCTCGATATAGCACAGCACTACTGTCAAAATATTCTCTGGACAGATGAAACCAAAGTTTAGCTGTTTGTAAAGAACACACAACACTATGTGTGGAGAAAAAAATGGCACAGCACACCAACATCAAAAACTCATTCCAAATGTGAAGTATGGTGGAGGGGGCATTGTAGTTTGGGACTGCTCTGCTACCTCAGGGCCTGGATAGATTGCTATCATCGCAGAAAAAATGAATTCCCAAATTTACCAAGACATTTTGCAGAAGAACGTAAGGCCATCTGTCCACCAATTGAAGCTCAACAGAAGATACTGTAGGTAATGCAACGGGACAGGGACCCAAAGCACAGAAGTAAATCAACAACAGCATGGCTTCAACAGAAGAAAATACTGCGTTTGTCTATTGTTGTGACTTAGATGAAGATCAGAACGCATTTTATGACGCAGAAATCCATGTTATTCCAAAGGCTTCACATACTTTTCCTTTCAACTGTATATCTACATTTGTTTTACATCCTTGTAGATAGTTACGAATCAGTCGATCATTTATCCTATTTTGAGTAGTTAACAAAATCTCTGATTTAAACATTTTGTAAGATTAAAAGAGCAATATGTCAAGGTGGTGGTGCCACACTAACCAAGTGCACAAATAAATTGAAAAGTTGCCACCTACAGAATTGTTATTAATTTATTGTGTTTTTATCTGTAGATAAGCAATAGCTCTGGAGAGACTCTGGGTGCTGACAGTGACCTAAGCAGCACAGTGGGAGATGGCTTGGGTGGGAGGAGTGCTTTACATTTAGCCCAGTCCAGGGGGACCCTCTCTGACAGCGAGATTGAAACAAACCCTGCTACCAGCTCAGTATTTGTAAGTTCAGGATTTATGGCTCCCATCTCATTTCATTCCTGAGTGAAATTCTTGTTTTAATTTATTTGTATTATGTGGCCATTTCCAAGCAGAGAATTGAGTAAAACCAACAATTCAGTTACTGTAAAAGGGTCTTGCCCTCTGCTACGGAGAGTTGATTTCAAAAGACATCGCTAACAGAGGTTTGCTAGAGTGAAATTGGTTTTTAATACAGGTACATGGAATTAAAATAGGACATAACCCACAAGTTTTGCATTTTTGGCAAACATTTGAAATCTGGGTGGGGAATCTCCCGTTTCCCCACCCGCTTCCCCAAAGAAAAGTACTTTGATGATGTGGTACAAAGTAGGGCCCGCACTTTTTTTTAAATGCACATTACCACATTGCAACATATGACATTCCAAAAAAAATTTGGATTTTTGCAATTTTCATTCTGTTGTAAAGTTAAACAAATGCTCAAGGACATTGTATTGTAAAAATGTCAAATGTTCTGCCTGTATTTAAGAATAAGAAAACCTTTATTTGTCTCACAATGGAGAAATTTGCAATCTACAGCAGCAAAATTGGAGGGCAGAAAGTAGAAAAAGAAAACTAAGTATTTGCATGCACAAAATACATGTTTAAAAAAGATGAACTGTACACAGTACAGAATGCAATATAAGATAATAAGCATATATGCAACTGCATATATGCTGCATTTAACATTGTTATTGTTGCATATAGGGACCAAAAAAGAAGTTACTGAATTCATTATATATAATTTTGATGAATCAGTGGAATTTTATTTTGCCAAATATTGGATTTGGCCTAAAAAAAACAACCCTTTTAGTCAGGCCCTAGTATGAGATAGTTCACAAATCTAAATGGACCTCCCTAATCAATTCTACCTCATCATAGAAGCTGTTTCAGTACCACCATATCATGCATGATGTGCATCTGATTAATTTTTTTAAATTCATAAATGGATGCAAGCTACTTAAAAGTGACATTATATTGATGGCATAAAAATGTGGATGGTTTATCTGATTTTACCAGGGAAAGACTCACACACTAAAACCTGGCGCAAAAGAACACGCATCTGCAATGGCAAAAGCAATGCCTACTCAGCCAATGGAGGACATCAGCATGAGGATCTATCTTTGTGAAGGCCTGTTGGGTATGCACAGTTTGTGTTAGAAGCATTTCTGTCGATGTAATTGCCTCTGTCCCTGTTGTTTGTGTTTTCGGTGTTTGGTCTATACTTTTTTTTTTCCTGCCATTAACGCTTTTTAATTATAGCCTAACCCCCGCTTCTCTTTCCTCCCGCTTCTTTTTCCTCATGGGCAAATCTTCCAGGCCGCGATAAGAGCTCCGTTTGGGATCAACTAGAGGATGCTGCCATGGAAACCTTTTCGCTAAGTAGGGCTAATCTCTTGCTGTGACTGTTTTTTCCTTTGTGTGGAGTGCAAATGTTGTTCACCAAGTCTGGTGCTGAATTTAACAGCTGGTGTTTTGTGGTTTTCTCCACTTGATCAATTATCTGTAAATGGAAGCTGCTTTTTTTTTGTGTGTGTTGTTGTTGAGAAGGAATGGAAAGCTGTCAAGTATGACTGTGCTCTGGCTTCATGCTTGTAATTCTTGCACCGTATCTATACATACACTTCTCCCTCCTTCAGCTTCTCTATGACAGATGCAAACTAATAATGTCGTGATATGATTATTAACTCATTCACTCCCAAAGACGTTTTTAAATGTCTTTTCAGACTTGGTCCAGAATTGGCTGGTACTGAAAGACTTAAGGGAGCCAACCCTCATTTTTCATGAAAAGTGCAAATTGGAGTTTAATCAGTGTTTTTGTTTGTTTGTTTGGTTTTAAAGAATGCTTTTCCCAACACATTTCAATGGGCATCAACAACACACGGATTTTCACTTTTTGCGGGCCGGCTCAGTCCTTATCCCCCTTGAATAGCTGGGGTCCACTCTTTTCATCAATCTCTTTCTAAATCTTAATACAAAGCTATACTGGTACGTCAACACTCACCCACACACAGTCTGTTCTGTGACGTTGAGGAAACTTCAATGAGAAAACTTCAGTCTTCCTTTTAACATTATTAATTGCCATCTAGGCAAGGCCGCCACTCCCTTTAAGTCTAGTGATTATCCTTTGAAGACCGTCCGACAGAATGTGTCAGCATGGAGCATTGCACATTTTGAGTGATGTGATTGATGATTTTACAGGTAAGGAACGCTCCACGCTGTGGGACCAGGTGCAGTTCTGGGAGGATGCCTATTTGGATGCCGTCATGTTAGAGCGTGAGGGGATGGGATTGGACCAGGGACCTCAAGAGATGATTGAAAGGTTTGACGAGTTTAATGTAGAATTCTTTCGCTTTTTGGTTTCCTCCCCAAGCTCAAATCAGAATTGATTTTATTTTTTGATTGCTTATTATTTGTAGGTTGGTTAGCTAGTTAGCATGTTTACGAGATTACCGCATAACCGACTTCCACAAGGACCCAGAAATAATGTTAATAGCTAAACCTTTGAGGGGGGGCTGCACATCAGTGAGTGGTATTTCACTTCAGATTTTATTGTATTTATTTATTATTCCTTTTTGTGGGAGGGGGGTTAGAATTGCTTTAAGAACATAAACCAAATTCATGAACCCTTCACAATACACCCAAAGACTGTTACTGGTCTGCATTTTTCAATAGATACTTGTCACTGGGAGAACATGACCGCAAGCGACTGGAGGACGACGAGGACAAACTCCTGGCTACACTACTGCACAACATGATTGCATACATGCTCATGATGAAAGTAAGAAACTATATTTGCATATAGTATACATTATAATAGATACTTTGACACCAACTAATTTTCCTGTGAATGTCTTCCTAGGTGAACAAAAATGACATCCGGAAGAAAGTGAGGCGCTTGATGGGCAAGTCCCACATTGGCCTTACCTACAGCCAAGAGGTTAATGAGTTGCTGGACAAATTGACCCAAATGGTAGGCGTTTGTCTCTTATAAAGTACTGTCGGAACTATAGTGCAACACCTTTTTGTGTTGTACTCTTAGAATGGCCGCGAGCTGTCCATTAGGCCTTGTGGAAGCCGTCATATCAAGAAGCAAACGTTTGTTGTGCACGCTGGTACCGATACAACTGGGGACATTTTCTTCATGGAGGTTTGCATTGTCTTTGATATGGTTTCATATTACAAATTCAACTTTGGCCCTGTTGTTAAAGTGTTTTACATTTCACTCATTAATATCTCAGGTTTGTGATGACTGCATAGTCCTTCGCAGCAACATTGGCACCGTGTATGAGCGCTGGTGGTACGAGAAACTCATCAACATGACTTACTGCCCCAAAACCAAGGTCTTATGTCTTTGGAGACGTAACGGCCAAGAGACTCAACTCAATAAGTTCTATACCAAAAAGGTGTGAAGTCTAGCTCTCTGTTTTTCTTTAGTTACCCAAAGTATTTCCCACCTACCCTTAAAATACAATACTTTCCTCTCTGCTTTCTAGTGTCGTGACCTCTACTACTGTGTTAAAGATAGTATGGAAAGAGCTGCAGCTAGACAACAAAGCTCCAAACCAGGTATGGCGATGTGTATTCATAGTAGCTTGTATTTATTTGTGTGGGATGGCCCAAGTAGTTGTGATCAAAATCTGATTTAACGCCAGTGCAGAAAAGAAGTGTACTTTGGACTAGTTTTTGTAAAAGGCTTCCACTAAGCAGTTCAGTAAGTCAATTCACAAACAATCCACCGATCCAAGAGGCTCCCCGGTTCACGCTCCGTTCCTACAGACTTTTGCTAACCAATGCTAACACAGTCATAATTGCAGTTATTGTTTGTATCAAAAAAGCTCTTCTTGTCCATGATTATAACATTCAAATTACGGTAAATAAAAACATCAAGCACAGTGGCAAATGTGCCATCTTGTGCCGCGTGAAGACACGTTTTCATCGCTGTGCAAACTAGTTCGTCACCTTCTCCTTTGTCGGTACCACTGTAAATTGAGCGCTTCTCGTATGAGCTGCAGATTACATACATGCTTAATGTTTATGCGGTCCTGGTCAAGGAAGAACAAAAACAACCTGGGAATCAGCTCGTATGTCTTTGATTTCTGGTCAATGTTTACAACCGGACAAATGTAACTAAAGCCACTAAATTTGTCTGAAAAATGCGTCAGTCCTAAATGGCACAAAACTATGGACTTATTTCGTTAGGTCCAGAGCTCGGTGGAGAATTTCCTGTCCAAGATATGAAAACCGGTGAGGGAGGATTGCTGCAGGTCACTTTGGAGGGAATTAACCTAAAGTTCATGCATAGTCAGGTAAGTAGGACCACCGCAGAAAGAGGCTTCATATCCTCACTCTAGGGCATGAAAACAAGTCTTTCATGGTAATCAAGTTTTCATCCCATTATATTCGATGCCTTTCTGCTCATCTCACTGCTTTGCATTTCCTTTCACATTGTGACCATCTTCCTCTACTGTTACCCACTTTATTGTGTTTTATTGTTTTTGTTATTGTAAAGTGTCCTTGGGTTTCTTGAAAGGCGCTTATAAATCAAATGAATTATTATTATTATTATTTAGCTAACAATCCAAAGGTAGCAAGGTCTGGTCAAATGTTCGATTGGCCTTTGGTCATACTAGATACTTTCCTTAGAGGAAGAACTTGTGTCTTTTGCGTTTTTGTTTTTGCTGTTTTCTTTACGTGTTAGTGTGTTTGCCTGCATGCTTGCATTTCTCAAACAATATACATGATAAACGCATCCCTTCACATGTTTCTTTTCACATTTGGGAGATAACAACTTCTTGTTAATTTACTTTATGGGAGGAAATTAAGTGTTGATGTGTGTGTTGTGCGTCAGTGGTAAGACTGATGACCTTGATCAAAGACTTTTCATTAATAATTGGCTATTCAGTAGCAACCTGGACATTTTAAGTCATGTTTTGTCCTCTCATCTGCACAGATGGGAGACATCATTGGTCTTGGTGCACATTTTCATAAAATAATGAGCACCATTCTTCCATTACCATTTAGAGCCTGCTTTCATAAAGATTTGCACGTGCAAAATACATCTTAAACTTGATTGCTTGCCCAAATACATGTATCTATATTTTTAGATGTGTTTATTCACTTTTTGTTTGTCTATCTGCTGGGCACAGGATTTGATCTGCCAAAAGCGGAAAATTACCGCGCAGTTCATTTTGTAGGTTTGGGAAAAGGATCAACTTATCAAACGAGACGCTTTGCTGAGAATGGCTGATTTTGCGTCATTAAATAGCGCTTCTGAAAGGCAGGTTCGAACGGCACAGCTGCACCGAACGTGGTGTAAGCAAAATAAGAGCGCAGAAGGAATCTTTTCCTTTTTGCGTAAACATAAGCGATATGCCATAATCCAATATTTATAAATTTCTGAATAATTTCATAGTCGACTTGGAACCATGGACAAGATGCAGTCATGCAGTATCCCCATGACAAAACTTTGTTCAGTTCTCCATTTCCTTACATTTATGACATTTCAGAGCATGAATTGTCAGTTGTCTGGTGCTGGCCTTTTTCCATTACAGTTTTCATGGGGGTGCTGTCCCAAGTTTTAAACACAGTGTTACGCAGAATGGCACATGCATTAAATTGCTACGCATATGAGACGAGATAAATTAAACAAACCATTTGTGCTTTTTGCTGGCTTGACTAAAATTATCTGAGGAATAGTTTTCTTTCCTGTAACATGTTTGTTGTCTTCTACTCCCATAACTTCGAACTTGAAACACGAAAAAAAAAAACGTCATTGATTTGTTCTCAAGACCAAACCATAGCCCTAATGACATCATTTCACAGATGTTCAACACGAATCAATGAGGTGCATTATTTTGCAGTGTAGTAGTCCTCCATTATTTTCTAATTTTAACCAATTCAAATTTAGAAGGAACTACAATTTAAAGTTACTTTAGGCTGTCTGTCTGATACATCAACATGTTAAACTTTTGACTGGACAATTAGCTCTTTTTTTCCCTCACGCACAATAATAATAATACTGTAAAATCCCGTGCATCCCGATTTCTACCTGGTTTCTACACACACACAAACACACACACGTCCCTATTGGCTCAGCGGGTGTAAAGGTCTGTTTTATTTCTTTATTTTTTGACCTACCCTGTATTTATCACCAATATCACCAAGTGGAAGCATGCAAATGCTAAAAAAAAATAGAGGGGCAAGTACCGATCCCTGTGGGACTCCATGCGTAACACTACAAAACTCAGAAGTCACATTGCCATTAATTACCCAGTGCATCCTCTCTGAGAGGTGAAAACTAAGGGAAATGCTGAGCCTGAAATACCAGCGCTTGTTTCAAGTTGTACTAATCGTATGATGATCGCCGTTGTCCTCGGCAGCAAGCGCTAAGATTGAGTAATAATAACATTGATCAGCTGTCGAACTCGATAGCTAGGGGACCATAATTTGTCACTTTAGCAAGGCCTGTCTCAGTAGAAGATACGCTCTAAATCCAGAAGTTTAAATCGATTGTTAGCGGCGTCCCCAATGAGCTGAATATTCAGAGAGCAAAATGGCATGAAATCCTGAGCTGAATGGCGGGAGCTATGGGAGGTTGGCTGCTGTTTTGTTAGCATTGCCACTGTATCAAATCAGTGTTTTGGGTTGGTTTTTATTGAGACTGATTATTCTCTACTCTCTGCATGAAACCATAAGGATCAATCCTGTCTCAAAGCCACAGTAAGTGGTTCGGACAGTGAATCCTAGTAGGAATGTCCGTATGCAATGCAACAGTAGGTAGTGAATTACTAAATAAGTGCAACTCTCCTAATCTCTACAGAAAGCGTTTTGTGTTGTAATAGTATTGCATAACACTAATTGGCTCAAGTCTTACACACAGTAACCCGTCCTCTTCTATTATGGACTGTCATGGAAGGTTCAAACACTAATCTGTGTTTAGAAAGAGTGATGGCACCTTCCCAGTTAGGGTGAAGGCCGTCCAACCTCAGCAGGTCTCGGATTGGACCCAGAAAGAGGGTCAATTGTCTGCAAATTGCACTCCCTGCTTTCTACAAAAGCTAGCCAGCCCCTGGTTAAGCGTAAATAATCTGCTAAATCATCAGCATCTCCGTGTTAGCTTGTTTCTCTAAAACATTCAATTCACAAAATGACAAAGTACAGGCTGTTGCTCTGCAGAAGGGGCAATGTCAGAGGTGGCATCTTTATAAAGTTGGAGGAACCAAACGTCCATCGTTGAGTGCCCTCATGAATTTGTTGCGCTTGTGTGACGGTGTGGTGCCAGCCCTTATTGCTGGAGGAGGAGGCATGGAGGGCTCTGGGGGTGATGGAAAGCAAAGGTGAAGCTAGCTTTTGAACACCCGAGTCAAATGGTTGCTCCGGTTTTTGTCTCTTGATGGTTAGGGTACGGTCTTGATTCCCCACTAAGTCTATACACAGCTTCTGTGGACAGTGCCCACCGAGACTGTCATTGAGTGTTTGTGCTCTTTTGTCCGATAATAATCCAAACCATTTCTCTCCCATGCTTTCTCCCCCTGCAAGGAGCGGAAGGTACACAACCTCTGCTGTGTTTGCTTCTTAGCCGTAACATCTTATGGGATCCTTTGTTCGTATATTTTTTCTCCCCCTTTATGGTTTCCTTTTACTCTTGTAGCTGTGTGTCCTTTTCTCTTTGATATGAAAATTCCATGTATGCATCTATGGGCCACATTGATTGACGAATACAGTTCAAATTTTAAAGTGCAAAAGATTTGATCTCTGATGTGCTCTCCAATGCCATTATCAAGTGGTAGTAAGCTTTGAACAGTCCCACTGCATTTAACTGTTGCCCATGTATCATGGAAACTTCTCATGTTGTGCTTTATTTCTTTTTCTTTCTTCCTTTCCTGTTAAAAGCTCTGCATTCCACATGTAGCTTCTTTTTAATTTACCTTTCATACTCAATAAGGCAGTTTTAAACTGTTTATTTTTTAATATATACATTGAAAGTTTGAATTTTCATCCAGTATTGTTAAGTTAATAATGTTCTGTCTTGTGTTGTTTTTGTTTTTTGTTTTTGTTTTTTTTAGGTTTTCATAGAGCTGAGTCACATAAAAAAGTGCAATACAGTGAAGGGAGTCTTTGTCCTGGAGGAATTTGGTAATTACACCATCTATTGATTGTAGACCTGTACTTGGCGCGGCAGTAACTCAGCTTCGTGGCAAAAAGCTAATAAGGGTTCACTAAATTGGACGTGAGTGGCAGGAAGATGGACACACCACAAAATGAAACGGTTGATGACGCACAACTAGACAGCGTAGCAAAATAGGTTTCATTCAGAAATAACGTGAAATAAATACCGTAATTCCATTGCTTGATAAATCCTAAGTGTTCCATGGTAAAGTTACTTACATCCAAAATATAGTGATTTTGTGGTAGAGTTACCATAAACATCTGTTTGAGGCTGTAGTTACTGAACAAAACAATAGAATTTAGCCTTGATTAAAACTCCAGCAGATGTTTCTAAGTCTGGAATCTGTAGGAGAGTATATAAATTCTGAATTGAATTAGTACCGTATTTTCCGCACTAAATGGCGCACCTAAAAGACTTCCATTTTCTTAAAAGTACAGTGCGCCTTAAAATCTGATGCACCTTGTGTATGGTCATTACGGTAATATTTCAACCCCAAAATGGCTCCTTGCTCGAGGCATGCTGACAACGCAGAGTTCAAACTTAAGGCGATCGGGTTACGCAGTTGAACACGGAAATAGAGTAGCGGCAAGAGAGTTCAACGTTAACGAGTCAATGTTATAACTTGCTGTTGGTTAAGTGAACGGTCGCTGCTTTATTATACGTTTTACTGACATCTGATCGTTCTGTTGGTGTTTCCTTGAGCGTAACTCCATCTAGTGGATGCATTGTAGATTGCATCTTATAATGCGGTGCACCCAATGTATGAAAAAAAAATTAAAAATAGGCCATTCATTGCGCCTCATCATCCAGTGCGCCCTTTAGTGCGGAAAATACGGTAATAAACACAGCTTTTTATTCTTTACATATTTCAGCCCATTTTTTTGGGATACAAGATTGATCTTAAGGGCTTCACCTCATCCCAGGCCTGAATGCAAACTGTCCATTGTAATACATCCTAATTTTACTTTTTCTTTCATCCGAAAGTCAGTGAGTGGAGTCAACCACATATAATGTGTTGCCGTTATTATTGATAGGGCTCCAGGTGCACTGAACAGACTAATGGAAAGACGAGATGAAGTAGTAGGTGAGTGTTGTAGTTTGGTGGTTTGAGCAGCAGGCAGGAGAAGAAGGAAATAGTTTCCGAAGGTTGAAGTGAAGCGCCAGGCTGGGTTACTGTCGTGTCTCTGTGCTGATTTTTGTAATGTTGCCCTCATCTTTGCCACTATGAAAACCTTCATTCTCCAGCAGGTAAAGTCTTGTCACTTTTTTTATTCAGACAAATTCTACACACAATATCTGTTCTTCATTTTCCTGTCCTGTGCTCCCCTCATCAGCTGCGGTTCATTTGGGAGATCACCCCAGACTCCATCTCTCATGAGCCATTTTTGCAACAGAAAGGGGGAGGGGGGTTCTTCCAGAATTTTGTATTTCTTTATTTTTGGGGGTGGGGTTGGGGGGTGCTGGGAGAAGAGGTTTAACATGTCCTTCATTTCAGTTCAGCCTCTTCTCTGCTGTGGTTTCAGTTACTAATGAAAAGTCAGACTGGGGCCAAATATGTTGGGCAACTGCGTATCCGCTTCTTCTTCGTCATCTCTTTTCACATTCATTTCAATGGGGTGGAGAGGAAAGTTGTCTTCTCTTTATGTTCTTTTCACATCGAAGCGGTTCTCTTGAAAAACACATTTGTCCGTTTTTGTTGGCTATTTTTTATCCTTTAATCGTCTAAAGTCAAGATTTCTCACATCTCACATTAAATTCACGCACACACACACACACACACACACACCATGTATTCAAATTGTGTGCATTTTCTTAATGGTGGGGGGGGAGTGCTAGCTCACAACTCATTTTCAAGCCATGTTCAGATTTCACTTCCTTAACACTCCAAAAAACTTTCATACGTAAACTGACTCAAGTTCCTGCTGCCCTTGAATTTCTCTTCTGTCTCTTGCATCGGCATAGTTCCTGAAACTAAAGAGGTGGTGATCCACAAGTACAAGACCCCCATGGTGAGTCCTTTTCAGTCTGCCAGTGCGCCACTGTGCCTCTCTGTCAGAATGTGCCACACTGTACTGAAAGTAGACTTTTAAGATCATTATTTAAATCAGTCTAGCTGATAACATACAAAGTCAAATTTTTATAGTCTGACTTGCACGCCTTAAATTGTTTGGAAATTCATGTAGAGTGGACCCCGGCCGGCTGTTTGAGTGAGATAAGGACTGTGCCGGCCGACAAATAGTGAAAATCTGCATATAATTAACTGATAACCCTCAAACGTGCATTCTCTACAAAAAAAAAAGGGGGTTGCCCCTCCTCCCCCGACAAAAAAAAAAGCAACAACAACAAAAAGGAAAATTATTTTTAAACATATTTTTGAGAATTTGCAAATAAGCGAATCCGCGGGAATCCAGGGTATCACTATATTGTAGCTTGTCATTAGTACCGGATGTGTACACCCAAATTTGCCTGGATTGTTTAAAATTAATAATAATTAAAAGAAAACAATAATTGCAAGATTTAAGTACAGACCTTTAGCTTTGAAAGATTTTATTAAAATTATATTGTGGTGGAATTCGAGCTATTTTTGCAGAACACCTCTATTTGGACATTTTGATGCAATTGTAAATAGCATACAGTGGTGCCTTGAGGTACAAGTGACACGCCTTCACTGGACTTGCAAGCGCAAACTTGAGATACGAGCGCTGTATGTGTTATGTGACTGTTCTCACTTCACAACGAGTGACAGTTTGGCAGATAAAAGAAGGATCTATTTCCCCACCCCCAAAAAAGGCTTCACGTTTTTGACATGCTCATCTTCAGGTTACTGTCAAACTTAGTATCTACTATATGTGGCCGTGTTGTTACCTTTTAAGCAATGGATCTCTGAGTACAACCGGCGCAGCAACACATTTAGACAGACAATGGAGCAGAACTCACGGGCATATGTTCTTTATCCTCTGTGAAGAATGACTGTTACTGCTCTACTGAGAAGCAGAGACAGGAGCTGAGTCTCTCCGGTTACGGTATATGTGTATGTCTGTCTAATCCTATCCTCAGGTGGTCAAAGGCTGCACACAAGAATAAGCAGCACAATGTGCGTTGAAGGGAAAAAGTATGACAAAAAAATCGTTTTATTCATTTTAATTATTTGCAATTATGTTATTACTGCATGTTTTATAAAATATAATATAGCATGATATATTTTTTTTCATAAAAAAAATATTGGAATGAATTAATGGTATTTCCATTCATTTCTGTGGTCAAAGAATATTTGAGATACAAATGTTTTGAGTTATGTGTGTGGTAAGGGAACAACTTGAACTTGCACCTCAAGGCAGGACTGTCATAATTTTTAATGATTACATGATAATGACTTACCTTTAATGACTGCCTAAAATGGGGCTCGCGGTTGTCACCAAAGTCAGAGTTGCCTCCTTGAAACTTGGCCGGCCGGGTCTTCGCAGAAGCTTCCTTCACCTTTTGCCAGTTTTTTTCATCTCAGACAGCATTCTTCATTGGGTAGTGATTAGCCCACAGACCTTGCGGTCAAAAAACAGTCAGCAATATCGATGAGTCTCTCGTCTCTCAACAACATCCAAGACCGAAGAGATGATCACATAATTGGTCCCTTTGGGACTTAATAAAATCACTACAAGTCAGGAATCCTCTGGATGGATGAATGAATCATTCAATCAAATGTAACCCTTTCAGGGACAGTGGTTACTACAGTGGACAACTTATCAGGTTACAGGTTATCATTACAGTATTTGTGCATGCAATGTTTAAATTTGAATTTACGAGAAAACATCGAAGAAAATCATTGGACAACTGAAGCCGAGGTGAAGTTTAATCCAAAATCATGAAGAGGAAATATGGAGATGGAAAGGGAGTGCTCTTTATTTGAATCACACGTCATCCTGTGTCAAACATTGTGGTTTGGAACAGTCTCGCTGGTGTTTATTGATGATGTGACGGCTGACAGATGTAACTCAATGAAGTGTTCAGTCAAATGCTACGACATAAATGGTAGGATGGCGCTTAACGGGTAGATGAATAATAACCGTGAACATGCTGCAAAAGCAACTCCAGGCTTTTGATGGCAGAGAAATAAAATCTCTACGGCCAAGTCAGCGTGCTAATCCCAATCCAATCGAGCATGCTAGTCACTTACTGAAAACCAAAGTGAAGGCAGCAGGACCAACAAACCAGCATGTGAAAGTGGCTGCTGTGAAGGAATGGAGCAATCTCAGCATTTGGTGACGTCAACGGGAGCCCATTGACTTGAAAAGGATTCTAATCAGAGTATTAAAACGGCACATTATGATGATTTATTTTATGCTAGTTGTCTTTCAAAAACATTGGTTTGTGTGCTTCCCGCATGGGCAAATGGTGTGAGTTAATTCAAAAATGGTTTGCAAAAATCGGACTCGATAGGCTGAGAGACCGTGGCTTCTTCACGATGGCAGCACAGAGCGCCTACCTGGGGTGAATATTCTGTTTGCTGTAATGACTTATTTTGGGGAACCGACCAATGACTTCATTGATCGATCAGCAAATTACAACCGATCGTCGCGTGTGCATAAAATGCTAAATATGTTCCGATCCGATTCAGCCAATCAAATCTTTGTAATGTCTGGCGTAACAAGCCTATGTGTTCAGCAAAAAAAGTCCTTTTAACATTACTGTAAGCCACCTGTAGCATTCTGCGCAGTTTTGAACATGAATCCTCCTTAAATACGGGAGCATTAAAAAAACTGCACATCAAAGATAACTAAACACTTGTTGAAGATTAAATGCAAATGTCTTGATCGTAACAGTTAAATTCAACTCAACTGCACTACTATAATGATTCTTTGATGTAGCACTAGTAGGAGCCCGGGCAGCACTCATGCTACACACAACACACTTTGAGAATCACTCTACGAAGGAAATGCAAGTTCTCAAACAATAAAGTACGGTATTCGCTTTGCATTTGTTCCAAGGCACAAAGTCCACTCAAGCATTGCGCTCCTGACAATTACACGGGCTCCTCGGTTTATGGTGTTCCCAATGTGCGACTTTTCAAGGTTAGCGACGGCACAAAATGAAATGCCGTGTAAGAACTCCTCCACATTTATGGCCTTCGTGTGTTTTCCATGCAAATACAGTATGTCCTGTAAATGTGACTTCTGCGTTAGCGCAGGTAATGGTGGATAAAGGAAGGAAGTCTGTTTGGTGAATGACATCGTTGATCACTACATGATGACACTGAGTCAGAATTTGAGTTACATCTCGCGAAAGCTCCGCTATGTTTGATGTCACCTATTTCCTGCTCCAATTACTATCTGCATTCAAACGGTTCTCTGCGCGCTGTTGACATTTTGACGCGATGAGACCAAGACGACAGGTAACATCTTCCACCTCCTCCTCGTCTTGTGCAGGCACATCAAATCTGTTACTCGGTCCTCTGCCTTTTCTCCTACGTGGCAGCCGTGAAGGGGAAGGAGACGGACGGGAAAGCCAAGATTCTATCGCCACGTCCACTCCCGAGCTAGTGCACCCTCTGACCCCCCCCCCCCCCCCCTCCTATCCCATCCCATCCCATCCATCTGTCTCTACTTGAGTTCCAACGCCACAGACAATCTCTCAGTGACATGGAAGCACACAAGTCAGTGTAAATATTGGCCTGTTTTAGACTCTCCGTGATCTGGTGTAAATATTTGTTCCCAGGAGGTTTGCCCTCGTCTGTTTTCAGTCTTCTACCCTGCAACCAGATGGTCTTTGAAAACCTTAGAGGAACCGAGTGCATGCGTCTCCCGTGCTCACAGCCCTCCCCTCATAGATCTTAGTGTGATTGTGCGCTTATTTATTGTGACGTGGCTCTCTGCGAACACGTGCGCCGCTAAGCATTGGTGTTCTCTTGCCGTTAGCTCAGCCTGCCGGGCTGATTTGCTGTTCTAGTTCCACTGTAACTTCGTCTGTGCTCTGCTGTTGATTAATAGCATGTTACTGTGACCGTCCGGGAATAAATATTATATTTATAGTATTTATTTAAGATATACATATTGCTGTATCTTTCTGCAAATAGCCATCAATATTGACTTGCATAAATGTGCAATAAGACCTTATTTGCCATTTCTTATCTGGCTTTCACAGAGTTGACTACGTCAATGAGAACGAAAACATTTTTTTGTCGATTGATGTGATATGACGCCCGTGTGATGTGATTGTTTGTCTCATCAACGTGTGAAGCGTGTAATCATTTGGTAGGTCGGTCACACGATAGAAAACCGCTTCACAAAGTGATGAATGTGACCGTCGAACTCGAGACCCCAGATGCAATGTGCTGTTGATTTACAATTTTGGCCTTAAAATGGTTACCACAAGGCCAGATTGCAGTCGGCAGAGCGATACATACCTGATTCTTCCAAAAAGGAAGTTCACGAAGAACTAACTAATAGAGGTGAATCTTGAAGATGATGTGACAACATTTTCAATCGTAAAGATTCTGATTGCTCATCCTCAATGTGCTGTGTGTGTGTTTGCGTGTTCAGTAGTTTCTCCACATCCAGCAATACATTATTTGTACAAGCTTGTATTTTTGAGCACAAGACTGTATACAAGTGAATAAATAGGAAGTGCTACTCATTCCACCTCTTGTGTCACAATAAGCCTCAATCCAAAATTCAAAGCATTGAGGATCCGTGGATATGTCAAACTGTCATTGTGTTGGCTGGCTACTGTCTTGTGAGTCAAGAAATGCCAAATGTAAGTATATTCTCGTCATTGGAGTATTTATAAAAACGTGTACAGCTTTACCCATCTAATAAAGTCCAAAATAGAGCCCCTTGTTCTTAATTCTTTGGGAAAACCAGACACGAACTGCTGAAATGTTGCTTTAATGTAGATGCAGTAAAACAAGCACATTTGGCTCCACAGCTAGTGTGCATCTGATTTAAGACCGATGCAAGAGGAAGAAAGGCACAGGTTTGGATTTTTTTCTTTTTAAATGAACAACCTAATCATTGATCTTAAATTACTGTATCACATAAAAATAAATAACATGGTGTGCGGGAAGCAAATGATTCCTTTGCATTTGAGCAGATAATTTTACATACATTAAAAGTGAGGCATAGAAAACTTCCCATCAGGATATGGCAAAACATCTTTCTTTGGACGTTTAAAGGGACCGTGTGTAAAAAAATGTGTGTGATTTCAATAATACACAAAAATAATGTGATCACATGAACATTTTTTTTAAATGTATCGATTAAATAATCACTAATTATAATGCATAAGGCGCACCTCCCCTACAGGATGCTGCCATGTTTCGCCGCCATTTTTCTGTTACCGATACCATGCGCTGACTCCGTCACCTCAAGGAATACACGGCTGGGAGGACATTTTGCTTGCACTGCTGCTGAAGAAATTAACAATAGGCTTGTGAAGTGTGAGCTCTCTAAGGCACATTAGTGCACGTGCTTGAAATGCACGCACTAAGAGCTAAGGTCGTTGCATTCTATTAATTCACCGCTAGGTGGCACATAATTCTACACACTGTACTTTGAAGACCTCTGGTAATTCGTTTCCATCTGAAGCTTTAAGTGTGGGACACACTCCGTTTAAAATTGGACATCTTTTCACTCCAAAATCGAAATACAAGCATGGTGATTGCAGGTAAAAATAAAATCTTCAAATACATGAAAGATGATTCCACCTTTAAGTCTTTTTCAAGACGATCTTGTGAAATTGTTTAATGAAACACAGTTCATAAATAGTTGCATTGGCGCGTTGCACTGAAGCTGCGAGGGTAAAGCTCAATCTCCTCCAACTGTGTCCAAAAGGCAATTCAGATGCCATGCAGAGATTAAAGTGCCGCCACTTTACTGTCACGGGGTTCATTTCGTGACGTGGGTCATCCTAATTGACGGCGTTGCGGAGTATCCGGAGGCGAGACATGACTTCGTCCCAGTCCAGGTAGGCGCCCTCCAGGTGTCGCACCTTGTCCGGCTTACTGACGTAGCTCTTTCGGCCGTGGAGTAGGCGCCAGTTGTCAAACGTCACCATGTCACCTGGAATGCAAGCGCAACCAGTGGTGACTAAAAGCAAGTTTGAGGATGATTGGGACCCGCTGGGTATCGTGAACCACCACAATTAACTCTTTCATTCCACAAGACGTACGTTTTTTTTAAATTAGGCACCCCCTACCAAGGATGTACTTGTACGTCTAAGTCTTTTTTTTTTTTGCGTCATAGGGAGGAGGAGGGTCTGATGCAATGAATGAGAATAAGCCGTTTACATTGTAAATCATGTTAAAAAAGCGCCCAGTAGGTGGCAGTGGTGCCTCACGTGCTTGAAATGCATGCTTTGACAAAAAGCTCTTTTTCTCAGTTTTTTGCCCAGGAATCACAGTTTTCATGAAACAGCCATTTTGTAATGCTGATTGCTGAAGAATGAAAAAAGATAGAAACAACATTTTTATTCTGCTGAAAGAAGAGAGTCCAAACTTTATTTTGGTAGGCTCCGTGTTAATATAGCATTAGAACCAAATATTCTGTGGGCCTTGCAAGATCAGTCAAAATCCAGTATAACGCTGGGATTGAGGGGGTTGCTCCAGTGAAAATGGCTGGAATTGAATGAGTTAATTGACACCCGAGGAGTGTTAAAATGATTTCCCATTTAATAGATACGTGACTGATGCTCCCCACGAAGTTATGTTTTATTAATGTATGCATTTAGTTATTGGGGGGTTGTTGGCGAGGTTTGCTGCCATCTTGCGACAAACGTATTGGGGTAGGCGTCAACGTTTGCTAATGGTGGTGCGTCCCGCCTTGTTCCCTACTTCAAATAGCACTCTGGGGTGGTGATTGTTTGTTTTTGTGTGCTATGTATATATTTTTAAAAAAATCTGTTTACCTGTACTGTATAATGATTAGGGGGTAGGGAATGGCTGATGATTTTAAACACAGTCATAGTCTCCAAGTCGACATGGATCTCAAGACTTCCTACTACTTTCCACATTAGCCAGGGTTTTGACTCTCTCCTGTGAAATATTAACGCGTTGCAGGAGGAGAGCAATGAGGTTTTGTTGAGGGCAGTTTGCAGTAAAACGTGTTGGAATACAAAGGTCCGACTTTTACGAGGTAATAAAAGAAAATGTGGGAGAATACGTTGGCAAGCAGCACATTGAGTTATGGCCACACGTACTGGTTTTCAATTGATTGTTTATTTTCATCCATCCATCCATCCATTTTCCGAACCGCTTGATCCTCACTAGGGTCGCGGGGGTGCTGGAGCCTATCCCAGCCATCTCCGGGCAGTAGGCGGGGGACACCCTGAATCAGTTGCCAGCCAATCGCAGGGCACACAGAGACGAACAACCATCCACGCCCACACTCACACCTAGGGACAATTTAGACCGTCCAATCAGCCTGACATGCATGTTTTTGGAATGTGGGAGGAAACCGGAGCACCCGGAGAAAACCCACGCAGGCCCGGGAGAACATGCAAACTCCACACAGGGAGGCCGGAGCTGGAATCGAACCCGGTACCTCTGCACTGTGAAGCCGACGTGCTAACCACTGGACTACCAGGCCGCCCGTGTTGTTTATTTTCATGCACTACAATATTTAATGTAATTGTGACTTTACTCCCGCATTCGGGATAGGAACTGAATTCCAGATAGCCGTCAGAATAGAAGTTGGTCATAAACTGCATAAGCCTCTGCAGTCACAACAAAGCATAAAATATCGCGATGACCCCTCTGTCTGGACTCTACCATTTGCATTCCCTCAATTACTACTATTAATTTACAGCCGGCGCTGAACCTCCAAAGTCAAAACAAAAACAGTTTTAACCCTGACTGATGCTTCAAAGCTTTTACATATTTGTGGTTTTTCTTTTCACCTAACCTACATTATTTGTACAGCTTTTGCACCCCCTTCAACTTGTGCCACAAGATGGAACCAAAGCCCTGTCTAAAGAGGGAAGGGTCTCAAGGAAGTATGAGTGATACTGTATGCTCATACTTAGGCACTATTGGAATAAAAATAAAGAGTACACATACTGTATGTTTGTGTGTGTGTGTGTGTGTGCGTTTACATCTAAGATCAAATTTGCTACAGTGAAAAACCCTCTGTTGTGAACAATTTCTTGCTGCAAACATGATTTCGTTGTAGAGGAGTTTCACTGTATGTACAAATCCAATTCTAGTGAAGTTTGGATGTTGTGTTAAATATAAATAAAAACTGAATACAACGATTTGCAAATATTTAATTGAATACACTACAAAGACAAAATATTTTATGTTCAAATGTATCAACCTTATTGTTTTTAGCAAATAATCATGCAAGTATTTGCAAATCAAATGTAGTCATATTTAACACAATGTCCCAACTTCATTGGAATTCGGTTTGTACACCGAGGCGACACTTCCCTCTTCTTGGAAGTTGGGCTGCACACACATATCAAGACAGTTGAACTGTTTTTCTCCTGATTGTGCTTCTTCAAGGACATCAAACACTTGACTATCGTTTTATAGAATGGAGATTATCCTTTGGTCTGAGGTGTGTTTAGTGTGGATTTGTCCTGATAAGAAGGTGAGAAACACGTTGAGGTCTACAATCTTAAATACTAAACATGAGGGTGGTGGAGAGGATCCGACGAGTCTCAAATCATTTGACACTGTGACGTGATTGGAATGCAGCCAGCCAAAGAAGCGCCTTGGCTGCCCAAAAAGAAGCGGCAGTAAATAAAGCATAATGTCCTACCCAATGTCGGTACAGTCTTTGTATAAAAGTGGGTTGCCCGAATGCCAATTAGTATTTGCCAAAACAAGTCTCTCCTTGACGATGTAAGTGTTTTTCAACGCTCCCACCTTGGGTCCTCTTCGCTTCTTCTTCATTTAAGATCACACGAGAGCTCTGCGCCAGGGAATTTGTTCGAGATGGATGGTGGAACAGACTTTCAGTATGTGTGTGTGGTGCTCTGAGATTATCGGATTACACCACATGCGCGCGCGCGCACACACACACACACACACACACACACACACAGTACGGCCAAAACTCATGAATGACAGATTTTTCTGTCTTTATGTGTCAGTCAGTTATTTTTAGGGGTAATATAAGACGAGTATGAAATGAAAGTAGACTGTTTTGAGAGCACAAATTGTTGTATATTGTCAGTTTAAAGATGCCAAATGTTAGCTTTCTGGCTATTTGAGGCAGGGTAGGTATTTGGGGTGCTTTGTAGAACCCAAATGAAATGAAGCAGTGCTCAGAGAAAGATGGTTGACGCTGACCTGGCTCCATCTTGTAGGTGACCACATTGTCGGGTCGCTTCATGATGTTCACGTAGGCCTTGAGCGCTCTGTAGAAGGGCTGAACTTGATGAAGTGGGAGGTCCAGCACCGAATCTCTGGTGGCGTTGTTGTAGTTTATCCTCACAACTTGACCCTGCTCATTAATGCTGATCACAAAGGCGAAATGCCAGATAAGAGAGGAATTGGACAACTGAAACAACATAATAATACTTCAATAGTGTCTTTGGGTTTCTTGAAAGGCGCTTATAAATAAACTGCATTATTATTATTATTATTATTATTAATATAGCCAGTGGATGGCATGAGATTGTCAAGATGTACCGAATGAAGTCAGAACACTAATGGTGGTAGCCAGCAGATGGCAGTGTTCCTCTTTCTAATCTGTCAGCTCAAATTCATTAATGCGTACTCTGTATTGTTCCATCTCTGTCAGGGATGGGCAACTGGAAGCCAGCACGACCATACTAAATGCCCCCTTGATCAATTAAAAACAAAAAAGCAAAACAAAACGCAGATAAACCAGTGCTTTGAATGGGCCGGTACGCAGCGGTACCAGCACTTCTCAATTTTAGCCTCTACAGCATCGGAACATTTAACACCATACAGGGCCTTCACAGGAGCCCACAGTAGCCTCTCTTGTTCTGGTGGCATGATTGGCATGATGCCTACCTTGACTTGTCTTTTAAGACATTTCAACTTGCCTTTCTATTGCCATTAGTTGCTGATTGAAAACAGTGCAACTCAGAAATGTTGGCGTGGCGCCGAAAGGGCCCAAAGAGAATCTGGACTGGTGATGAAGCGCATGATGATAACACACGTTAATCTTGCAGATGAAGAGCAGCCAACTAACAGTGCGGTTAACACTTCTGATTCACTTGTCACTAACGATGTCAACAATAATTGCACAGGACAAGAATGGCCAGACTGCTGGACCAAATAAGCTATGCGTGTATTTTTGTATGTATGCATCTGTCCAAATGCACAAATCCAAAACACGAGAATATATTGGTGGGGGGGGGGGGGGGGGGGGTCTGAAAATATGCAAATCTGCAGGTGTTAACTGTAAGTAACTTGCAATATCACCAATCACCACTAGATGGCAGACATGTTTTAGATGTGCTTAAATGGTCTTACACTGTCCTACACAACAAAAAGCCTAATGGATTTTTTTGTGGATTTGGAATATGTAGGACAATCATAGTACGTCAATAGGATTACAATTCTGGGTGAGTTGATTGTTGTCATACTTCTGGTTAGGAAGTACCGCACAGTAGCATTGATGAAAAATGTTAACTCCCTCCAGCATTTAACTTGCTCATCCTTCACGTACACGCATGTGTGTACACACGTGTGTGTTTTGACAAGCCGCCTCACTCACTCAATGATGCTCTTCTTGGACTGCAGCATGAAGTCGCAATAGTCCGTCCCGGTGTCGGTGAAGTCCACCAGGAGCGAGGCGAGTGTGTGGAAAGCCTCGGGGTCTTCGCGCCGCAGTTGCTCGGCTGTGTGGAAACCGTCGACCACCTCACTGTCGCCACCCTCTTCGGCCTGGCTGATGCAGTGCAGGAACTGCACCTATGCACCGCGCACCGAGATAACGTCCACTTTATTACGCATTCTGGACACATATACTTGCGGAGCATCCGCTGTCGAGGAGTGCCTCCAAACGAAGCATGCGACTTTGTATGTACTACTCACTCCAGGGGCAAAGTGTAATGCGGGGTAGTCTGTGTGGAGGCTGAGATTTCCTGAGGTGTAGGCCACATTATTGGCCATGTCCTTGTCCACAACCTGCCACGTATGCCTAAGGACAGCGACGGGAACATGACATGATCAGTACAGGTGATGCCACAAGTCTGTGGAGTTAAACAGACCGATGTCAAACAGTTCTCAGAAATGGGGATAATACCGCCAAATACATTCTCGAGCCATCCATCTTGATCATTTTAATGTATAATTGAATCGCAGCCCACCAACAACAGTCATACGGGTGGACTAACCCTCGTCAATACTCCATTCGGAGGTACCTAAAAGCCAAAAGTGAGTGTGAGTGTGCGTTATTTCTTGGAGACTATTGAGTCACTTTGGAAGGGATGAAAGGACGGAATTGTATGTTGTTGATATCGCAAGCCTCGTTCTTTATTTGGAGATTTATTTTTTCAACCTTGACATAGATGTCCTCTCACAAGCCTCTTTCAAAGCATCTGTCTTCTTTGAATATGTTCACTTTTGTCCTCCAATGAGCAAGTTTCTCTTTGAGGTACAGGTAGAGTGCTGAGCCTTGACCTGAAGAGTTAAAGCATTCATGCTGTGACATGCGCCTGCTCAGTGGTTGCTTGGTTTTGCCAATGTATATACATCCATGCGTTACTCACGCTACCTGAGAGCACGCACCATGTTTTTCAGGGTTTGCTGTTTAGCACCACTGACTTCTGATTTTAACCCATGTGTCATCCACACATTGACACCAATAACTTGGAGCTGTTCTCAAAGGACACAAAGGACATCTTTTTTACATGTGTTCCAACCCAGCAAATCTCTGCCAATAAGTATTGGGAAGAGGTGGATTCTAATGGTGTCTGAAAATGACACTTGTGGCACTGTTTCAGTTGAATATTTGAAGCATCCACTCCAACAGGGAATAAAGAGGTTTAAAATTCACAGACTACCGTATTTTCCACACTAAAAGGTGCACTTGATTATGAGGCGCACCTTCAATGAATGGCCTATTTTGCTGTGGATGCAGGGCATTATAAGACGCAATCTACAATGCATCCACTAGATGAAGCTACGCTCAAGGAAATGCCAAAAGTACACTACACTACACCCTGATTTATATAGCGACGATCAGATGTCAGTAAAACTTATTTAATAAAGCAGCGACACAATTCACTTATAACATTGACTCGTTAATGTTGAACTCTATTGCCGCTGCTCTATTTCCGTGTTCAACTACGAAACCGATTGCATTAGATTGCATCTTTGAAGTCAAGATGGCGCCCGAGTAGGCAGCCGTCAGCAAGTGCTCTCATGAGCCTTGCTTTTTTTTGTTGTTTTTGTGTTTGTTTTGTCACTTTGTGTTGTTTACGTCGTGTGTACCTGATGTGGACTTTTTTCAGCATTTTTTGGCCACGACATTCATCAAGGAGGAGACTCTGTGCTCTGTGGTTGCGCCTTCTCGGCAGCATGGGTATACCAGCACTGTTTTTGACTGGGAGGAATGTCGGCGCCATTTGACTGTCGTTGCTGGACAGCCTGGGGCGCTTGTGTCTTGCGCCTGCAATGGGTAGCATTTTTCACAGCCCCGCTTTGTTCAGCGGAGAGATCGGTGCTGTTGAACGGTCTGCGGCTGGATGGATGTAAGTCTTGAGGAGCCGACGATGAGAAGAAAGGAGCGTTAGCGCGGAGCGCCGATGCGGATTTGGAACTGGGAGTCGCGGCTTGGAGTTTGAAGCGGAGTACGTGGGACAGGAGAAGTGAACTCATCTCTTTTCGTCAATGGACGCTACAGCTTCGTGTTTGCTTTCAAAACTTAGCTTGTAGCAGACGTGTGCACATTTTCAGCATGACGTCTCTGATCCACTGGTGAAAGGACACTTTGATCCTCTCCTCTTTCATCTAGAACTGCTTCAGACAACAAAGTGTATGCAGAAAAGTGGTGAAGATTGCACGACTGTCTGTGCCCTATGTGTTGTGTTGTGTTATTTTTGTTATTTTGACTTCAAAATGGCGCCGCGAGAGTGGCTGCCTTTCCAGCAGCTCCTATATTTTGTTGTTCTACTTCTTCCTTTCATAACTTTGCTGCTGTGAATTGGGAATTTCTCCATTGCGAGACTAATAAAGGTTTTCTTATCTTATCTTATTAAGTTTGAACTCTGCGTTGTCAGCATGGAGTCATTTTGGGGTTGACATATTACCGTAATGACCATACACAAGGCGCATCACATTTTAAGGCGCACTGTGAGCTTTTAAGAAAATGAAAGCCTTTTAGTGCGGAAAATACGGTATGTATTTTCAGAGTTAGCAGAAGCATGCGTCTGTCATAAATTAAAGGAATCTGGGGAGTATGACAAGGTCGTAACAGAAACAGCCCCTCACAGCTGACAAACTAAAACAACGCTTACAGTGCTTGTCTATCGCTAAATACAAGATTATTTTGCCATCAAAAGCCATTCCTAAACATTGTTTTAGCTGCTTTATAAAGTGAAACCCCTGATCAGATGTTTAAAGATGTCATGAAAAAAAATTATTAGCATCAGTCACAGTTCTACTTGATGTTTGTCCTTTTCTTTAGATTCTGAAAGAAGTTGTTTATTATTATTATTATTACTATTATTGTTATTATTATTATTTTTTAATTTACCGATGTTGTACTGCCGATTACCAAAGAATGTAAAAAGGTAAAATCATTTGTTTTCTGGTGAAAGAATAAAGCCTATTCTTTCATTTGGTATTTGTCAATGTGTTATTTGGACAACGCAATCTGTGAGTCTTGAAAAATCAGTAATGACTCTAAAATGGCCAGCACTCAACGGGTTCAGATGAGTGAAAATGGTTGGCGTTGAATGAGTCTGAAAGGAGTTCAGAGTCCCCTTTCCATGTCTTCCATGTCAAGGGTGACCACAATGGGGGATACCGGGCAAGCCATAGCACGTCCATGTTTTTGTTCCGTAAACTGTTCCTATGAATCGAAAAGATGTGGACAAAGTCTGAGCAAAATGTACTACCTTGTGCGCCTGGGGCCTGTTCATTAAAGATGTGTTGAGAACAAGAGCCGAGTGCTAACGAGGTAACCTCGGCTCCCATGTTCTGACGATGAGAAACAGACAGCGCTTTTACTTCCAACTCTGTGAGCTCATCATCTGGCAACGGAAAGGCGCCGTGCCTCCAAACCTCTGTTCTGACTGAGTGCACCAGGTAATTCCTCTGGTTAAGAGCAGCTGGAATGATTTTGGCTTGCTTTTCCCCGTCTGTGTCCTCACATAATAAACCAAAGCGATCTACTCCGGCAAGATAAACTCGCCAGAGGACTCGCTCTTAACTTTTTCAGAGGGACCCAAGTAAACAAACGCTATGAACACAAGGCACATTTTCCTCACCATCAAAGTTGTTGAGAATATCGCAATTGTCTTTTTTTTTTTTGTAATTTCTTGGAAAACAGATATAAATAATATATCAAGTTTGATTTAATAACGGTCCCTGGGCTGAGCTCCGACTAAATCATGCTCATGTGGAAAACTCACCATTGAAGCATTTAGCGAGGCCGCAGCTTATTTAACAGTGGCTTGGCCACTGTTGACAGGCACGCAATGGGGTGAGTCTTACCCGTAGAACGTCAGTCGAAGGTAACCGATCCTCTCGGCGAGTCGTGCCACGTGGCCTTGCTCCGCGGGAGCCCCCTTCAGGTAGACGATACCGATGCGCCGCAGCGCCACAAGCCACGCCAGCGCGGCCTTGTCGTCATTGAGGATGTCCTGGTAGTTGGCAGTGGGAATGTGCAGTTTGCTGTCCCAGTAGTAGCGCTCTGAAATGAGAAAATGACAAAGAAATACATTTAGAATCGTGTTGACTGACACGGTAGTGTGCAAAACAAACAGGAATTTCACCTTTTACCGCAAAAACTAAACATTAGGAGTGAATTTACAATCAAATAGGATTCAAAAGCCAGTATCAATATTTATACGATAGTTCTCCAACCATTGATCCATTTTCACACGACACTACAAAACAGGCTGTATACGGCTGCTGGCTTCCCCCTAAATTATTGCAGCGATAAGAATCCTTTTGTGTGACTCCGTAACATGTTGGGTTGCCTCCACCATTAACGCTTCCAATCATATCGCTTCAAACTCTTTCCTGCTTGCGGTGCCCTCCAAAATGTTACCGACAGCCTGTGGAATTTCTTAGAAGAAAAGAACAAGCAATTTGGCACGCACTTGTTGGGCTCTTTCGTGAAGACATCACAATCTTAGGAGTTCCCGTGCAACATGCCCACCAACATTGCACATCATCTGTTTGTATGAACGCAACTTAATGCCTGCTCTTTCGTAAATCAGACCGTAAATGCATTCATCATCTTAGTGTGTGTTTATGCGTGTGACTACGTTCACACTGCAGGGCATGTTATTAAACTGATACTTGAAATAATTTTGCAGAGTCACAGACGATAGTTAGTAATCTGCCTCCCAAACACTCTGCCCCCACCGGTGCGCAGTTTTTGACGACATGTAGGTTGGCTGTGTATGGATGAGCGATCATACCGCAGATGCATCGCATACATACAATAGCCGACTTACATTAAAGAAGAGCATTTCATATATTTGAAGACAAATAACATTAATAAATAGGAAAAAAAACCATAATTGTCTTTATCTTCCAGAATATCACCTGGCCTCATAAAATCCATTTTTTCTTGAAAAATGCACCTTGAAAGTGAATTTTTGATCGTGGTCTGACATCATCCTCCATTGTAAATCAAGCTTGGATGCTCAAACAATCAGAAGCCTGAACCCATTAAAGCACAGGTGTGAAAGTCAGGCCCGGGGGCCAAATATGGCCCGCCACATCATTTTATGTGGCCCGCGAAAGCAAATCAAGCATGTCAAGTACCATGATGCTTGCTAAAGTCTGAACCAAAATTTCAAATTGTCATATTTAACCCACAATAACAATCATTATTCTTGACTTCTGATTTTAAAATTTTTGTTGTGCGCTGTGTGTGTAATATGTGGAGGTGATTAAACATTTATATGGTTTCCCAAAATTCACAACGGCCCTCCAAGGGAAACCGTAACTACAATGTGGCCGCGACAAAAATGTGTGCGTGTGTGTGTGTGTGTGTGTGTGTGTGTGTGTGTGTGTGTGTGTGTGTGTGTGTGTGTGTGCGCGCGCGTGCTTGCGCGTCCGCACAGCAAGTCGCACGCTATGAAATGAAGACAAAAGACTGTCGGAATTAAATGACACGTATTAGCATTTCATCTCAGCGTGCAAAAACACAGACACACCAAGAAATGTCAAGGTGAGTCTCAGTTAGAGTAGAAAAAAAAATATTCAAGATATAAATCCCTGTTTGTATGCAATGCACCAAGAACAATCACGAAGTTCACAGAGGACTCCTTCACGTCATTAAGATAAAACATTTCAAAGGCTGCATTTTTACGCTCTGACGAGAATATGACAGAAACCTATTAATGTGGATAACACGTTCCATTGATAAATGTAATACAATATTGATGCGGCTTGAACAATTTCAAGCTATATTATACAATGACTTTCCCTATTTTACCGTTTTGTGCGGAGGTAATGAGGCCTGGGTCATCAAATCCACCCTGGAGCGGTGCTGATGAAATGGATAAGAAGCATCCTCGTTTGGAGCAGAAACGAGCAGCGGAGCGTGCCGAATCTCTTAAACGCGCATCACTACCTTGAGAGCGCGTTATCATCCTGCACGGTCAACCCACCCTTAGGTGGAGAAGTCTTGCGATCTACATTTGAGCAATTATTTTTTTCAAATAAATCAAATCCAGAAGCGTAACCTTATATCGACGCGGCTTCTGAATGCAACTCATGCCATTTTCATAGCCTGCTCCTGAAAGCAATTGAATATGACGAAGAAAAATCAGGGAGCTTCTTTCAGACAGACAAATGGAAAAAAATCCTCCCGCTGCTCTGCACCATTTGGTTACACTCCTTTTTCCATGGAGCCACTCTCTAGCAACTTCCGTCTAACAGCTGCAAAGTGTATTTCTATTAAGAGGAGGATTGAGGTGAGAACATTTTGTACCTGGTTCATGTTTGAAGCTCCTCCACACCTTTTTCGTACCTGTTTCTTTGCAGCCTTTCAAATCTCTGCATCGCAATCAAACTGCAAAAGCCTGCAGGGGATGGGCACCCTGCAAGGCCAGCCTGCTAGAATCTGCATGTTTTTGCTTTTGTTTTATTTTTTTTGTTTTGAGAGATGTGGCATTGCAGTGCCTCATACTGAAAGGAAGGCTGAAGGGCCACCGAGGTCAAAGTCGAACACTATTATGGTTAGGCAATCTAAATGTAATAATGATGTCGACTTCCGCTTCTCACCATTATAAAAACTTTATCATAAACGAAAAACGATTAATGTGGCACAGTGTGTGTATGCAAATTCCTCCGCTGTCAATGCCTACTGAAAGCACCTTTGTTGTTTTCAGCAAACGTGTCACATATGTTCTTCTGCCTTCCCTGAACATGCTGTAATATGTTCAGTGACACTTGAGTTGGAGTTTCAGAGCTGGCAAACGTTACAGATCGTCTGTCACTTATTTTTTTCTTTCTTTCAGAACTGACTGAACGCTAACTCTTTACGCCCGTAACACTGATTGTTGGTTGACAAGGTAACGTGGCCCAACAAATACACAGTTCAAAGGGTCATGAACTTTCTGCCTGCGATAACAACAGAGAAAGTGGGCCAAAGGCCCGGTCTGATTGGAACAATTATTCCTCTTGTAAAACTGGGTCTGGATGTCCTGTACAGGCTCGGCAGCATTTCAAGATATCCCCAGTGACAAAGAGGCTGCAGCTTTGCTCAATGTGTGCACAGATACCGGTACTTCACTGACGTACCAGCTGCAGTCCTGCAGAATTCTCGTTGGGAAACAGGGATGTCGAAGGAACTGCATTTGCGGCAGATGGCTCAAAGAAAAGATGAATATAACACTTTTGATCAGGGAATAACTTCCTCACACGGATGTCTTGTCAGCAATGGAAAAACATGCTGTCTGTACGAACAAACGATACACGTAAATATATAGAGAGTGTGTCTATTTACTGTGGCTACTTTTGAGTAAACAAGCTGACTTGCATCATTGCAGAGCTGCGAGTCATTTCCCGAGGAGCGGACTGTACTCGGGCACAGAAAAAATGACTAGACATGGATTAAATGAGAAGCACAACTGGTGATTAAAGCTCACGACTGTCTTCGGTAATCTTGAAGCATTAAGCCCCCCCCCCCCCCCAAAAAAACTGGACTGGAAAAAGTTGGGAGATTAAATCAGCACTTTTTTCCACCCATCCGGGAAGTCCTGTGCATCTACAGTCAACTTTGCTGTCTCTTGCATAGTTTCCAGCTGTGGTGGGATGAGCGGCCATGTCAGAATAAGCATGCGTGTTTGCTGACATTTAAGAGAAAAAGCCTTGAGTGTGTATGTTGGTGGATTCGTGCTCATATGCGAAAAGAGCACAAGGGATTTGGCAGGAAGGTCTGTGGAGGTGCGTGTTGGAAATGATTGGAGCAGCCAGACAAGATAGCCCCTTCCCCCGAAAATGTCAAGTGTGCCACAGTGGCTTTTCCAGGGAATGAAACCTAAAGCGATGGATCCCAGGGGCTGTTAGGCAGCTCAATGCAGTGTGTCTCGCGCCTCAATGTGCTCTGTTGAAGCCTGGGAGGCTGCCTCAACTCCTCAGCAGCCTACAAAGTCATTTTGTTTTGACTTGAGTCAAATTTTATCACAAACTGTATATACTGTATATACTATACATGGTCGTTTTTTTTGGCCGAAAAAAGCCTTACTATACATGGTCGTTTTTTTTCGGCTAAAAACGTCTCACGATAAATGGTCGTTTTTTTCGGCAAAAAACGCCTCACTGTACATGGTAATTTTTTTCCGCCCAAAACGCCTTACTATACATTGTCATTTTCTTATCTTCTTCGCGCGCACACTTACACCTTGGGACAATGCAGGGTTCTCACTCTTCCACTTGCTTTTTATTTATGGACCTTTTAAGGACTTTTGAGGGCTAATTTAGCCATTTTTAAGAACTTTTTCTCCATTCAGCAGGGGATTCACAGTGGATTTAATGAACAGAAAGCCACATATCACTGAGCTGGTGTTCAAAATCATTGCTGCCAAGGGAAGGGCACTTCTTTATTTTTAGGGGCAATCAGCTCACCCTTTGTTTGACATAATGTTTGTCAAATTGGCCCGAAATGACTCGAAGTGATCACGTGATCATCATCGGAACTGATCGGAGACGGCGGGAAAAGCAGAGCGGGAACCAGAAAGGCATGTAGCTCGACAGCGAGGTTTGAGGGGAAGGGCGCCAGGCGTATTTTCCTATAAAACTACAAATTGGAAGTGTGGGGAAAATGACATACACAAATTAAATGAACACCACAGGTTAACTTTTAAGGATTTTTATTGATTTTAGACGCTTTCCCTGAAAATTAAGAACTTCATGGATTTTATGAACTTTAATGACCCATGGGAACACTGTAAAAGTGCAGAGTGTTGATGACCTGCCTGGTAGTTGAATGGTTAATGTGTCGATGTTGCGCTGTAGAGGTGCAGGGTTCGAGTCCAGCTCTGGCCTTTTTGTGCGTTCTCGAAAATGTGCATGGCTGTGCATTTTCTGATCCTCTTCTCCGCAAAACTATTCATGCTCACATTCACATCAACAGACAATGTCAAGTGTTTGTTTACTACCTGACTGGTAGTTGAATGGTTAGTCCGTCGGTGTTGCACTGCGGATGTGCAGGGTTTGATTCTAGCTCCAGCCGTCCTGTGCGTTCTCAAAAACATGCATGGCTATCCATTTTCTGATCCTCTAAAGAAGTCGCGACACCTCTTCCCCGCACAACTATTTGCGCTAGCACTCACACCGAGGGACAATGTCGAGCCTTCATACCCTGCCTGGTAGTCTCATGTTTAGTTCGTTGGTCCCACGCTGCAGAGGTGCAGGGTGTGATTCCGGCCTTCCTGTGTGTTCTTAAAAATGTGTGTGGCCATCCATTTTCTGATCCTCTTCTTCACACAACTATTTGCGCCCACACTCACACCAAAGAACAATTCACAAAACTTTACGAATACATAGTCATTTTTTTGGGCCATAAACGCCTTATGATACATGGTCATTTTTTTCAGCTAAAAATGCCTCACGATACATGGTCATTTCTTTGGGCCAAAAACGCCTTACTAGACATGGTGGTTTTTTCCGGCTAAAAACGCCTTACTATACATGGTCATTTTTTTCGGCCCAAAACGCCTTACTATATATACATGGCCGTTTTTTTCAGCCCAAAGCGCCTTACTATATATGGTCGTTTTCTTTGGCCCATAACACCTTACTATATATGGTAGTTTTCTTTGGCCCAAAACACTTGACTATACATGGTCGTTTTTTTCGGCAAAAAAGCGCCTAACTATGCATGGTTGTTTTCTTCGGCCCAAAACGCCTGACTATACATGGTCGTTTTTTTTCGGCCCAAAACGTTTTACTCTACATGGGCACTTTTTTCGCCCAAAAACGCCTTACTATACATGGTCGTTTTTTTGTTTTTTTTTCAGTCCAAAGCGCTTTACGAATACATGGTAATTTTTTCCGGCCCAAAACGCCTTACGATACATGGTCGTTTTTTTTCGGCCCAAAACACCTTACTTTACATGGTTGTTGTTGTTTTTTTTTCAGCCCAAAGCGCTTTACGAATACATGGTCATTTTTTCCGGCCCAAAACGCCTTACGATACATGGTGGGGTTTTTTTCGGCCCAAAACACCTTACTATATATACATGGCCGTTTTTTTCAGCCCAAAGCGCCTTACTATATATGGTCGTTTTCTTTGGCCCATAACACCTTACTATATATGGTAGTTTTCTTTGGCCCAAAACACTTGACTATACATGGTCGTTTTTTTCGGCAAAAAAGCGCCTAACTATGCATGGTTGTTTTCTTCGGCCCAAAACGCCTAACTATACATGGTCGTTTTTTTCGGCCCAAAACACTTGACTATACATGGTCGTTTTTTTTCGGCAAAAAATGCCTAACTATACATGGCCGTTTTTTTCGGCCAAAAACGCCTGACTATACATGGTGGGTTTTTTTTGGCCCAAAACGTTTTACTCTACATGGGCACTTTTTTTGCCCAAAAACGCCTTACTATACATGGTCGTTTTTTTTTTTTTTTCAGCCCAAAGCGCTTTACGAATACATGGTCATTTTTTCCGGCCCAAAACGCCTTACGATACATGGTGGGGTTTTTTTCGGCCCAAAACACCTTACTTTACATGGTCGTTTTTTTCGGCCAAAAATGCCTAACTATTCATGGTTGTTTTCTTCGGCCCAAAACGCCTTACTATACATGGTCGGTTTTTTCGGCCAAAAACGCCCTGCTCGACATAGTTGTTTTTTTCGGCTAAAAACGCCTTAATATACATGGTCGTTTTTTTTTTGGCCCAAAACGTCTTACTATACTAGGTCGTTTTTTTCGGCCCAAAACGCCTTACTTTTCATGATCGGGGTTTTTGTTTTTGGGCTAAAAACGCCTTACTATCCATGGTCGTTTTTTTTGGCCCAAAATGCCTTTCTATTTACTGTACATGGTCATTGTTTTCGGCTGAAAATGCCTTCCTATATGTGGTCGTTTTTTTCGGCCAGAAACGTTTTATCTACATGGGCACTTTTTTCGCCCAAAAACGCCTTACTATACATGGTTGTTGTTTTTTTTTTCAGCCCAAAACGCTTTATGAATACATGGTCATTTTTTCCGGCCCAAAACGCCTTACTATACATGGTCGTTTTTTACGGCCCAAAACACCTTCCTGTATGGTTGTTTTTTGGTGGCTAAAAACACCTTACTATACATGGTCGTTTTTTTGGGCTAAAAACGCCTTACTACATATACATGATCGTTTTTTTTATTTTTTTTGCTAAAAAGGCCTTCCATGGTCGTTTTTTTTTTGGCCCAAAACACCTTACTAAACATGGTCGTTTTTTTCGGCCCAAAACGCCTTACTTTTCATGATCGGGGTTTTTTTTGGGGCTAAAAACGCCTTACTATCCATGGTCGTTTTTTTCAGCTAAAAACGCCTCACGATACATGGTAATTTTTTTGGGCCAAAAACGGCTTACTATACATGGTCGTTTTTTTCAGCTAAAAACGCCTCATGATACATGGTCATTTTTTGGGGCCAAAAACGCCTTACTATACATGGTTGTTTTTTTTAGCTAAAAACGCCTTACTATACAAGGTCGTTTTTTCCAGCTAAAAACGGCTTACTATATATACATGGTCATTTTTTTCAGCCCAAAACGCCTTACTATATATACATGGCCGTTTTTTTCAGCCCAAAGCGCCTTACTATACATGGTCGTTTTTTTCGGCAAAAAAGCGCCTAACTATGCATGGTTGTTTTCTTCAGCCCAAAGCGCCTTACTATACATGGTCGTTTTTTTCGGCAAAAAAGCGCCTAACTATGCATGGTTGTTTTCTTCGGCCCAAAACACCTGACTATACATGGTCGTTTTTTTCAGCCCAAAACGCCTCACTATATATACATGGCCGTTTTTTTCGGCCAAAAACGGCTGACTATACATGGTCGTTTTTTTCGGCCCAAAACACTTGACTATATATACATGGTCATTTTTTCCGGCCCAAAACGCCTTACGATACATGGTCGTTTTTTTTTTCGGCCCAAAACACCTTACTTTACATGGTTGGGTTTTTGGGCAAAAAACACCTTACTATACATGGTCGTTTTTTTTGGCCCAAAACACCTTCCTATACATGGTCGTTTTTTTTCGGCCCAAACCGCCTAACTATACATGCTCGTTTTTTTCGGCAAAAAATGCCTAACTATTCATGGTTGTTTTCATCGGCCCAAAACGCCTTACTATACATGGTCGGTTTTTTTGGCCAAAAACGCCTTACTGTACATGATCGTTTTTTTGTGGTTTTTTTCGCCTAAAAACGCCTTAGTATACATGGTCGTTTTTTTTCGGCTAAAAACGCCTTACGAAACACGGTGGGTTTTTTTTTTTTTTTGCCAAAAACGCCTTACTATAATATACATGGTCGGCTTTTTTTGGCCTAAAACGCCTTGCTATACATGGTTGTTTTTTTCGGCCAAAAACGTCTTACGATACAGGGTCGTTTTTTTCGGCAAAAAACGCCTCACTGTACATGGTAATTTTTTTCCGCCCAAAACGCCTTACTATACATTGTCATTTTCTTATCCTCTTCGCGCGCACATTTACACCTTGGGACAATGCAGAGTTCCCACTCTCCCAGTTGCTTTTTATTATGGACCCTTTCAGGACTTCTGAGGGCTAATTGAGCCATTTTAAGAACTTTTTCTCCATTCAGCAGGGGATTCACGGTGGATTTAATGAACAGAAAGCCACATGTCACTGAGCTGGTGTTCAAATCATTGCTGCCAAAGGAAGGGCGCATCTTTATTTTTAGGGGCAATCAGCTCACCCTTTTTTTGACATACTGTATGTGAAATTGGCCCAAAATGACCTGAAGTGATCACGTGATCATCATCGGAAGGCATGTAGCCCGACAGCGGGGTTTGAGGGGAAGGGCGCCAGGCGCATTTTCCGACAAAACTATGAATTTACTATGAATTTTTATTGATTTTAGAAGCTTTTCCTGAAAAGTAAGGACAATTAAGAACATAATTTTACGACTTCTTTTCTTATGGATTTTTATGAACTTTCAGGACCCGTGGGAACCCTGCAAAGCTGCCATCATCTCACCATCTGTGGAATGTGAACATGGAAGCGCCACCCAGGTGGCACTGACATTTTCGAAAGAAAGACTTAACACATAAAAAGGAATGCGTCTGACTGGCACCTTTGTCTTACCAAGTTTTTTTTACGACTTCAAAATGTCTCAAACAAATATTTCATTCAAGACGGGCAAGACCGTCTGTCTCACCTTTTTGCATAGGTTGGCTCGGAACTGAAATCAGATTTGCAACTGCCAACATACAGTGAGAAGTTATTTGAATCCCGTTCATAATCGCGTTTATTTTTAACAAATCATTTTCTGCAAGTACGCGAAAAGCATTCTTGAGAAGAGGAAATACCCACTTCATGAGTATCCGGAAGTGGAAACTTGATTGATTTGAACAATCTTTTACATTAGCCCCTTCGTTATCATGTGTAAGAAATCATAAGATAAGATAAGAAAACCTTTATTAGTCTCGCAATGGAGAAATTCCCAATTCACAGCAGCAAAGTTATTTTGCATTATGTAGCATTATACATTGATTTAATATTGCAAACCCATTCACGTTTTCAGATCTTTTGTTTCAAAAATGGAACAAAGCTTTTGCATTGGCTGACAATGGTCTCAATGTTTCAAGATCGATAACTGACACCTGCAGTTTGTTGACAAGAGGCCCTGAAGAACATTCAGTTATGGTTAAATTAAAAATAGCAACCAAGGCGAAAGCTGGTTTTGAGATTAAAAAAAGTTTTTCATGGTTGAATCTATGCTTGCAAGATCCTTTGTGTCACTAAGACTGACGGGAAAGGGGAAACCAGATAGTCAGCATGATGAATCATCTTTTACTCAGCTGAGACATGAAATCAGTCAGGAGACTGAAATGAGAAGTTCTGACTCAGTCCATATGCATTTTTTCAAGGTTACTGTGCACAAAATTGGGAAATTAGCCCATCTTAGTCAATACATCTGCATTTTATCTTTTTTTTGTAGGGTTGAATATTAAAGTAAACATTTTTCTTCTGTTTAGGGCATGGAGGCAGGTTGAAAGCATGTCGAGATTATGCACATTATATACATGGCAATTCTTAGAAAAATGTGGCTGCTAGAAAAGCACTATCATGTTTACATGTACACTTATTAGAAGCAAATCAATACCGTATTTTCTGCACTCTAAGCAGCTTCTGAGAATAAGGTGCACCTTTGATAAATGGGCAATTTTAAAACCGTTTTTGTATATAAGGGACACCGCATTATAAGGCACATAGAATAGAAGCTCTGGTTGCGTTAAGCATCCACTAGATGGAGTTACGCTAAAAGGAATACAATACAATACAAAACAGCTTCATTTATGTAGAGCTTTCACAGCCGCTACAGTTGTAACAAAGCTCTTTACAGAACATTTAAAATACTACATCCAAGAAATCTGAAAATTGATACATATATATGGTACATCAGATTATAAGGCGCACTGTCATCTTCTGAGAAAATGGAATGCTTTTAGATCCGCCTTATTGTGCGGAAAATACGGTAATTTCATATTTTGATCATGAGCCAATCCTGATCTAAATAATATTTGACCCAATTCTCTGACCTCAAGTACTGTTATAAACACACTGAATGTTCCAAATCTTAAAGAAAAGCAGCCAATGTGTCAACACAGGAAGACGGTGAATAACGCAGATCTGTTATTAGAGCGGAATAGATTAGATTGCTGTAGCTTTCATTACTTTCCATCAACATTTATTTGCATCGTTTCTGACCTTCAGGCACGTATTAAGTCATTAGTCATGATTTCAACTCCAGCTAAATAAGCATGACAAGCATACATTGCAGGAGTTGCCCATGGTCCAAGACTAAATACATGACTAAAAATGAGTCATTACAGATAAGCACCTACATGACGCAAACCTTTAGTGAAGCAGAATGTACACATCATCGCTCTCCTTATGTCACATAAACAGCCCAAAGAGCACAACCACCACATCAGACTTCCATTACAAACAATGAACGGATATATTTGGATGTATCAGGCAGCTCAAAAATTAATCTGCAGCTGATTAAAATACCATTTAAAAAAATAGAGCTCAACATGTTTTTTTGTCAAGGACATTATGTCATCTTTGGTCTGACAGACAACTAAGTTAGTACAAGAACACAAAAGATGACAGCCTACGACGCGTGTGTGTGTGTGTGTGTGTGTGCGTGTGTGTGTGTGTGTGTGTGTGTGTGTGCGTTATGAGCAAAAGTGAGAGTGTTAAAGTTCATCAGTTAAGGAAACGAGGCATTTAGTCTTGTAATTCCAGATAAGGTATAGTTACAGGCACTGGGATTTATTCATTCCCAGGAAAGGAAATATTGACAGCGGTGGGCTTGCGTTCTGGAAGAACACGCCGATCTTTTGTTGACCCTCACTCTCAATCCGTTTTCCATGTGGCAGAAAGGAGGCGCTCCCAAGACTGACCTCCTCTTACCTAACGCTGAAGAAATTGCAGGCCGGGAGACGACTTTAAACCAACGTCTGCGCATTTAATTTGAAGCTGAATTAAAATATGTGGAACTGTCATCTGCAAAAAGTGAGGGAACGCTACACTCAGGTTTACATTACACTTACTTCTGATGACCACGGCCCAAAGGATATTCTTTGGATGAGTCTCTTAGAAAAAATAATAATAATGTCGCAGAGAATTCCAACAGCACAACTGAGAGAGACACTTGTGGCAAAATTACAACATTATTTTTCTCCATCATACAAAGTTAAAAACCCTAGTGTAATCTTTAGATGCAAAGCTAAATCTGGTCCCACATATAAACAATAGTAAACTGAATTTTCCAAACCTTAAGTGCATCACCAGCATCTGCCCGTTTCTCTACAGAACACACAGACAGTAATGCACACTTATCTCCAGGGTTATTAATTACTGTTATGATCCAGAAAATACAAAAATAAACTGCTGATGAGGACCAGCAAGAGAGAGACCATCATCCAGACTTTAGTCTGGCAACGGTATCCTGTGTGTATCATGAACGATTCTAAATTCAGTTGATTTATTTATGAAACGGTTAATTAGGTTGATAATTTTTTGGGGCTGATCTTCTATCGTTTCAAACTGTGGAGACCCATAAGTTCTCTGGCACTGGCCTTTGAGTAACATTGTATCCTGAGTCAAATCAGATCCCGTTGATGGGACTTCGAGGAGGGAACTCGGAGACCGTTGGTATTTTAAAAGGAAGCTCAAGACAAGGGTTGGGCATCATTTCAGTTTGGACGATTCAGATTCCTCAGTTTGATTTTGGTTCCTTCATTCTTAAAAAAAGAAAAAAAAAGTTTGCAACTGAGAGTGCTAACCAGTTAGGGGGATGAAGTCATTTGAAGTACTCTATTTACTGTTTATGAACTATGGGCTTCTAAAGAGGGGCTATTTTTAAACAGTATATTAATATCAAGTCTCTGAATTTAAAATTTTCACAAAAGAGTGTTATTTTTCAGAGCAACACACATTTATGGCCTAACCTAATGTCGTTTTTCTATGGAAAGAAAAAAAAAACATACGACTTACCCAAAATATGTTTTTGAGGGGGGACACGGAACATTGTATCCAAGCAGTCGACCGTATGTGTATATCTATGCATGCATGGACATGTACAGTATATGTTGTATCTGCTAAGCTAAATATTAGCCAGCCACTTGCATTTGGGTTCAACTGCTGTTTTAGTTCCAGTTCAACTTGCTGTATTTTACTGGTTTACTTACCTGATTCTGACTGGCATGGTACGAGGCTGAGGGGTCGCACTTGAATTGAGGCAACACAGAAAGGGGGAAGATGCTGCACACTCAATCAACTCTATTCCATGCATCCGGAGGTGTTTTATCATGAATTGCAACCTCCTTTGATTGACACTTGCCAGACACTAGTATTCACAAATTAGCCTGCATTTATCTTATATAGTTACAGTACATGAGGGCAAAGTACCACATATCTTAATTATCCTTGAATATTTAATCCTGCATGTACAGATGTCTTCTAAGTCTACGTATCGATCATCACTCTCTTTGTTAGTGAGTTATATCCTATCATAAGGAGTTTTGTCATCTACACATGAGATTTAAATCATATCATAGAGTACCAGTTGGCCCTGTGGAAATAATCTAACTTGACCTTTTATAAATGGCAATAGTTACAAGCCCTACCGATAATAGCGGCACCGTAGCCCAAAAAGAACACAGCAGTCTGCGTAGCCACAGAAACACAGAAACATCCTCCCAGACCAAAAAAAAAAAAAAAAAAAAAGACGTGTAGTACTTGCTGAAAACAGTCCCCAGAGGTCCAGTTATCATATTGACCTTTCCAGTGAGTGTATTCGCTTTAGTATTTGGAACAGGCACATTCTGGCTTGAGTTCATTCTATGAGTAGGGAAATAAGTCACGACTATGAGTAACACATATGTGCAATTATGAAAAAAGCTCTTGGAAGTAGCTGTTTATCATTAATTTGTCCATCTTTGCCGTGTTTTTTTTCCAGTGGAAGGAATTTGAATCTGGCTCTGAGAGAGAAATAATGAAACCTCAAAAGTATGAGTGCGTCATTTTGCACCGCCACATCTGGGACTTTGGGCCAAAAGCATCTTTGACAACTGCTCCTATATCTCTGACAATAGTAGTGCACTCAGATTCATTTGCATGTGAGTGTCAACCCCCCCCCCCCACCCACACACACACACACACACTGTTTAAAAGACAATAGTGTAGCCTATGGTCTCCCAAATAGTTTGTCCAGAATCAGTTTCGCAAACAAACACATTACTACAATGACAACGTAACCTCAATGAGAGGGTTCACACACACGCACAGTCATCAGTCCGGAGCAGGTACAACAGAAACCACTCAGTTCTGTGGATCCTTCAGGACCGAAGGTAAAACACACAGTCCAACTACAGTCCACCCCCGCTCCATTAAAATGCAAGCAGCTGAATTTTTCCTTTTCATGTCTGGCACACTGTAAAGCAGACTCGATCGTTGTTAACAAAGTCCAAAACTATGTTGTTGGGTTTTAAAGTTTAAAAATAAAATGGATACGATTATGTGTTCTATCCTTTAAGGTCACTTAGAACAATGATTATTTTGTCAACTACTAAATCCTACCGTATGCCAGTACACTGTGGAAAATCAGTAAAAGTCATCAAGGTGATAAGAGGTCCATAAAGGGTCCAGGAAGCAAAATCTGAACTCACCATTGAGGAAGAGCTCTTCTTGCATGGCTTGTCTGGCCTCAAGAGAGAAGCTGCGTTTCTTTAGCCACTCTGCATCAAAGACACTCGTGTGCTGGTCAGGCCATACGATGGACAACTGGGGAGGAACCAACCAAAGTTTACAAAACAAATAAAATGACCATCCACTCAAAAATGAGCATCAAAGTTTGCAGGTAAGTGGAGCCCATCCCAACTGACTTCCGGTGAGAGGTGGAGGAAATTCTGTGCTGGTTGACAAAGGTGGACCTGCCTTAAAGCAGAAACAGGCAACTGCCTGGGGCCTCCAAATGTCTCATGAGAAGCGTTTCGTATAAAAACATGAACATCCTCAATGTATCATGATTGTTTCTATGCTTTCCCTTCCTTTTGGAAGATGTTTGCCTTTTGGCAATGGGTGACTCTATATGCAAACTTGGTTCAGAGGACCGCAGGAAAATAAAGTTGTTGGCGAAGTGAAGTCGTGAGTACGGAGCGAAGTTCACCTTGGGAAGCAGAAAGGCGAAGAAAGCGGGAGGAGGGCAAACAATTTTGATCAAAACGACAGAAGGTTTCAACCTTTTTCATGGTGACGAGCGTGAGCAGGACTAAGACTAAAATTTTGTCTTGGGGATATTTGTCGAAGGCTGGCAGAGAGTGCAGACAGCAGCTGATAAGCGCCATTCCTTCGACAGAAAGGTGAGGGGTTCGACCGGCCGTTTGGGGAAACTCACGAAATTTCCCATGACTCAGAATGTGCGTAATTGACAGCAACATAGGTAAGAGCCAGGCACCTTGGTGATACAGTAGAAGCATTGAAATGATTCCTCAAGACGGATCTTCGGGACTTCATCTATTTTTGGAAATGGAAGACTTTCTCAAATTTACACTTTTTAATCATCTGATGAACATTAGAATTCAAATTCCGTGGTGATTCATTGGACAGGGGGAAGGAGAATGTATAAAATCGGTATGTGACTAGTAGGGGTGCAACAATTAATCTATTAAAAAACAATGTATCGATTATCACATTAATCAACAGCTATTTGAATAATCCAGTAATCATTTACAGTGGCGGGCTGTGGTCCGGGCCGGGGCGGGTCAAGTTCTCATGTTGACCCACGGTCAATTGCCGTTAAAAGTATTGTGTGTATGTTGTCAGGTGGTGTTTTGTTCCTCCCATAGTCCGCTGTCGCATACTGTGAAAGAGGTACACGCAGTCTTACTGTAGCTCCTTTTGTAATCACGTGACCCAAAAAAAATGAACCAATCAAATTGTTTGTATACCTGAAGAGATTTGTGGGATTTGCTGGAAAAGCTCGACAGCACTTTTGACTCGGAAAACTGAGGATTTAAGAACGAATGGACGGACAAGGAATTCCCAAAGCGGTCTTTGTGTCTCATACATCGCGAGAGAATCACTTTCATAGGAAGCGCGAACTTCCAGGACAACACTTGCAAGATAACCAAACTGAGAGCCAAGTGCAGCAGCGTCTGACAAGCCAACAAAGCGCAAATGAGGGTTGCCCAAAACAGCGTGGCACAACGTAAATGAATGCTACGTTTCAGATTTCAAGGAATGAGTCAATCATGCAGTTGCTGAGATGTTGTTTCTCGAAAGTAAAAGAAAAATATAATAATACCAAAAGCCCCCCCCCCCCACCCCCATCAAGCTGTTTGGATTAACTTGAACTTTAGAGATTCTTTACTTCAAGTTGTTTTTATTTTTTGAGTTGCAGGCATCAAAATACATTTTGTGCTGAAATGACAGCTGAAACTACTCCAACTTGGTTTTGATTGATTTTCCAATACCGTTCATAACCTTGATTTTAACATGTGTTTTGATAAAAGAAAATCAGCCTCATAGACTGATGTTGCCATCGCAGAGATTCATTTCAGGTCTCAGTGCACATTTGGTGAAGTCCTTGTTTGGTTTTGTGCAACACAGCGAGTATGCTGAATGTGCATAGTACATTCCATCCCTCCATGATGTGAAGCGCTTTATCTTCATTCACACTGTAATGTTTTTCCTCGCATTTTTTGTTGCTGACTATGCATTTACTTCATTTGGATTATCTGTCCACTCAACTCCAACGTTCAGGTGACATTGAACAGAATAAACACGAGTGAGGGGAGATGAAGGGTTGGGTGCATTTCTTGATAATGTCACAACTGTACCTGACTGTCACCTTGCAAAAAACAGCACTCTGTTGAATACAAATTTCCACCAAGCGCTGTGTCCTCTCCGTGCGGATGTCCTCTGTGGTTTGACATTTTCAGTAGGATCAAGGACACAATCGTTTTTATCCGGATCAGTACCAAAATGTTTTGTACCTTGGCCCATTAAACATTTTAATGGTTTCATGGAAATCAGCAGTTGGGCAGTAGTGGCACCTCCAACCACTCAACGACTCTGCTTGGTGCCGCTGTGATGGTTGAACTGGCTTCCAGATTAATTTGCTCCCAGGTCCATCTTGTGGCCGTTGAGATGATGTTGGTCCACTAACCTTCTCATTGCTCTCCGCACGCTTTTGTTTTGTTTTCAAAAGACATCCGAAAGGCAATCTGATCCGATCTGCTGCATGAAATTTAACTTTGTAAAAGAATTGAAAGTAAAATGTGGACGTTGACAGTGTTCCTCAGAGTTTCCCATGATGCAAACAAATAAAGATACAATTACTGTTAGCCGTTTTGTCCACTTGGATTTGGTCTTTAATGCTCGCTATATTATATTAACAGTAATTGCCAGAAGACTGCGTATGCTGAGTTCAACTATTTAAGGAATGCCAGGAAAACAGGCTGAATGGGTGCACTCAAGGACCGGACTTGGGCAACCCTGGTCAATCAATCCAAAATGGTTCCTACTCTTTATACTCCTTGAGCCGCATCCACGCAGGCCCACGTGACAATGTGTGACTCGATGGTTTTAACTGGTTTCAATGATATGTGCCAGAGTCCAGATAGATAAGAAGATGCCTCGCCAAGAGGAAAGGCCAGAGTGACACAACGGCCTAGCTCAAGTCACCTTTAAATGTGTGCACCCGTATCAGCTGGGTCCTGGGAAGCCAGTTAACATGGTCGCGATTGTGTTGCTTCATCAATTAAAGTTCACACGCGACATTCCTCGGGGACTTGCAGTACGCCATACGAGTACATGTACAAATATGCATAGATGGAGACAGAATCGTAAGAATCAGGATTAACATGTTTGAAGCGATATTGTAAAAAGGCTTCCTCCTCTACCTCTGAGATGGAAGATGTGTTTGAAATTCTTGTAGCTGATCGGGAGTAAGAAACGAGTCGCACCGTTTCACACGTTTATTACAAACTAGGACACTTATACAGTTGAACGTGAATAGGAAGAAAAAGATTAGTGGACCAACATTGCCCCAATGGTCCTAAACTGGAATCCAGAGCCAATCAATCTGGGAGCCAATCAAATGAGCAGTTTGGCTAATGGCTGGGTGTGAATGGGATGGGGGGTGGGGGGGATTCACTGTTCCAATTCTAATGAAGGGGAATGTAGCCTCCATTTAGGAGAGTCAAGCTTCCGTTTACACTGTGTTTCATGTCCATCCATTGATCCATCCATTCATTCATTTTCAAAGCCGTTTTTCCTGTTCAGGGTCATGGAAAGCTGGATCCTAATTCAGATGACCTCAGCCAATAGGGAAACTACATCCTGGAATGGTCATCAGTCAAACACTGGACACAAACTGTATGGAGACAGATAACCCTTCACACTCACATTCACAGTGCTACTGAGTGGGAGTGTAAACTACGCTGTTATTTGGGTCGCCTCATTAAAGTTAGGCACTTTACTTTATCTGTGGGCCTCTTTATGGAACTTTACTGAGAAAACAAACTCTCTTGCTGACTAATGAATAGAGAAGCCAATCAGTTCCAGCTCACTTTAGAAGTCCGTCCACATAAAAAAAAGGTCATGCCAGAATTTTGTCTTGACCCGGGTTCTGGAATTTATCCACATATTCTCTGTCTGAGAATGTAATGTTAAAACAAATGCAGCTGAAAGCTCAAGGAAAGCCATCTGGTGGGTTGCGGGGAAGAAAAAAAAACAGCTTATAAGAAGCAATAAATCACTAACTCGCTGGCCTCATTATTTTTGCGACACTAAACAATGAGATTAAAAACAAGAGCTGTCATGTAAAAATGTTGCCAATATAAAAGGAAAGAAGCATCAGTTTTGATTGGTAGTGCCAAAGCGATATGACAACACAAATTAGCTGGAGTTGGAATTGGCATTGGAGCTCTGAACAATGGTCATGCATCATTCAAGTGTAATATTGCGCGACTTTGTAATCAATGATTTTTTTTAAGTCTCACTGAATGTCACTCACAATATTGGTACGGCATCCATAAATATAATTATAATATAGGCCGATAACAATAGTTGGTTGGCCTACCTTGCTGTCATTGGTAACCTCCACCACGTCAATGTCTGTGTGGACGTCCAGATCAGACATCAGCAGTTTGCGGGCTTGAGCTGATTGCAGTGTACAGAGAGAGCACTGGCAGTTGTCCCTCAGCCACGTGAAGGGATAAAGGCTCTGCCCTCCATCTTCCCACTCAACCTCCACCAGCCGCTCTTCATCCAGTGCCCGGGCATGCCTCACAGAATGGCTGGCCACAGAGAGAGAGGCTGAACCCAAAGTCTGCTGTCCACGAAGCTGCACGAACGTCAGACGAGCAGGTGGTAGATGTGAAACCTTCTCCGGTCTACGGCAAAACCTGACGGTCTGGCAAGCCATGGAAGAGATGCATCTCTGCAGAGCAGGCCGGGCGATCCGAGCCAAGGTACTCAACATTTTTGAGTCTTTTCTTCCAAATGACACAGGAGGACCACCAACTGTGAAATCATACAAAATGCTCAGCAAGAAAGAGACGCAGTTCAAACAGCAATTGTTTTTAACATTGTTTGATTTTGTGTGTTTGTTTTGATGTCAATGAGGCAACGTGACACACATTTATTCAACTCTGGCCTTCTTTGTCTATCTTTTATAACCTTCACTGCCAGAAGACATTGGTAAGAATTTTACAAATGTTTCTTTTGACTCATCCCTGTGAGCACCGGCCCAAATTGTACACAAAGGCAAGTTTTGCACATCACTGATAACCTGGCAAGAGCTTAAAGGAGTCCTCCACAGCATCAATTTGGGACTGCTCCAATGTGATCCGCTTGGGAAAGGCGCGGCAATTCAATACAATACCTGGAGCTGATTGGGTGATGCTGCAACTGGTGCACGCCTAACAAATTTTTGTTTTGACCAATCACGGCAACGGCAATCCAAATACAGTAGATAAAAAACACAAAAACATCTTTCCCAGCTAAAAGTGCACACAGCTCCTCTTGCTGTTCTTTCAAAAAGGAAATGGGGGGGCAATTCTGCAAGAAGAGAATTAATTGCAGCATGCATGCGTTCATCCATAGGTGTCGCCATGTTTGGTTGGTTTCTTTCCCTGGCCTCAGCGCTTCTTGTTTTTGTCCCAGTCACATATCCCGCCGTCAAACACGCTGTTGCTTTGTGATTGGACCAGCAGTGGCGCTGCCTCGGAGAAAATCAGCCGGCTCGGGACAAAATGGCTTCTCTGGGTTTTGTGAGCTCACAAATATTCCGTGAATTCATCTTGAAGGCAAGGTTACATCACGGATACTTCAAGGAAATTTTGTGGATTCAGAGATGACTGATTTTATTTGCTAATTTGATTTGTAACATGCAAAAAGTACATAGGGTTGGATTTTAGATTCTTTGGACTAAATATTAAATGTGTTGCAATGCTTTTGGTGCGTGTATCAATTCTTCATTTTGTTTATGTAAGACTGATATTGATACAAAATATAATCCTGCACTGTATAATTCCGATATTAAAATAGCCATCTCGACCAAAGACGAAATTAGCTGTTTGTCATATGATCTGCAGTATAACCAGTGGCATGCAGTCAGACCCTTTTAGGCCTTTTCTGCTGACCCAAACACTGTCAGAAAGCACAGACCTACATTTACAACTCACAACTGAAATGCAATCATTTCTGTTCAACAATCTTTTTTCTTAATTTTAGAGTGTGTGTCTTGGCTGCGCAGCTTCCAGTCGATTGTGTGTTTTTGTTTTGAGTTTTGTTTATTTTTTGGTCCAATCACATTTCAGCTTCAATGTGCTCCCATACAAATATTATTTGCCCAACGCCTTCAGAAGAGTGTTGGTTGCAGGTGAAATGGCTGTTTTTTTGTTGTTGTTTTTTTTGGAGGGGGTACCATTCATATTTTACATTCATCACTCTGTGCCCTCAATAATCAAAGAGATGTCAGTATTTTTCCATCCTCTGATGGGTTCAGCTATGTTCATCCCTCTGATTGGTTGATCTTAATTAAAATGCAGCCCAAATATTGATTTACAGATGAATAAGTGGATTTTATGAGGATTGGTCAACCAACAATGTTGCTGGCTGCCTTTGGCTTGTTTCCAACCGTGAATTGACAGGGGCATTTTCAGAAAAGAACAGTATGTATGAGTGGAACTGTTTGCGCACATAGACAGGCAGGAGCAAAAGGAGGTCTGCTGTGTCTGCATCAGTATCTCTGGTGAGCGATGTATATTTTATTTAATGTTTTTTACATTGCTAAATATTGATTGTGAACTGTTATATTGTAGAGGTTTGAAGTTAGAAGTTAGAAGATAAATGTAACTGTGTCTCTTGCTTTAGTAATAATGGTATACATCCTCACTTACGCAAAATGGGTCGTTCCATGAATCACTCATTGAGTTGAAACAAGCTGATTTGTATTCAATAAAACTTGCTGTACTTGCGGATAGTGATGGAACAACACTAAATGTAAAATTTTAGAACAATCGGAGCAGGAGCTATGGACCACCAAATTTGGACATTTTCGGCAAAAAGCCCTATTTTAGACTCTAAAACAAGTTCACACTCATATCCACAGTTATTGTGGAAAAACAATCAAGTATTCAGTGCTAATGCTTTGTTTATTTATTTAAAATGCGAAGCAGTGTGTCACAAAATCCAGAATAAAAATTGTTCAATATGAATATATTTTAAATAGTTATTACTAGTAACCATTATTGGACCTTATGGCCAGGTCCAACGGTTCAACTTCTTCAGTTGATGAAATCTCAGTTTAAACCACTGAATGCCAAAACAAAAGAAGAAAAATGAAATACTGTTGTTTCAAATGGGGAAGCAGCACATTGACAATAAACGTTTGCATGTTCTCCGGGCCTGCGTGGGTTTTCTCCGGGTGATTCGTTTTTTCTCCCACATTCCAAAAAAATGCATGGCAGGCTTATTGAACACTCTGAATTGTCCACAGGTGTGAGTGTGAGCGCGGATGTCTGTTCGTCTCTGTGTGTGCCCTGCGATTGGCTGGCAACCGGTTTAGGGTGTCCCCCACCTACTGCCCGAAGACAGCTGGGATAGGGTTCAGCGCGCCCCGCGACCCTCCTGAGGATAAGCGGATCGGAAAATTAATGAATTAATGTTATACCAAATAAATTCTGTCCTCCCCAACCTCTCCCCCACCATCTGATATGTGCAGTCCGAGTAGATTATATTTTATCGTTTCAAAACAATTTGTACATCGGCCAAGTATGAGGCGAGATTTAAAATAAATTAAAAAAAACACTCCTGGAGACGTGGCTGATCTACAAATTAATTACAGACATTGGTGATGACGCACACCAGACACATGAATGGCAGAAAAGGTGACATCATTTGATGGAGGCTAAACGACGCTGCATATAAAATCTGAAATGTTCATCGTGGAATAGGAAAATATGTATGGATCTCCAATGCTCTTTTGACTCAACAAAACTGAATTACAGACATTTGCAACGCATACAGTTTAGCCGTTAAATGTTATGGAAACCTTGCCAATATGTCTTAATATACAGTATCTGCTTTTTGTTCTTTTTTTTTTTTTTTTACAAAATATATACAGCATCAGGCGATCCAATGAACATCTTTTACATACATCAAGTATCAAATACAACGTTGTTGTCAAATGTGCTGTATATACTGTACATGAATAAATTATATATTAAAAAATAATTACTTATAATAGTAATAAGAAAACATCTTTTGAAACAGGGATATCTGTGAGTTACTCTTTAAATATTTCCGAATTTATACCAATTATTGATCTACATTTTTAAATGTGTTATTAGATCATCAGACTTAAAATAATTGTCCACCTCAAACAAAAATAATTTAAATGACGGCGAGAATTCACAAATATACATTTATGGATGTGAGATTTTCCAAACAAAACATAAATTAACAATAGCACACACTTTTTTGTCCTAATATATCAGCTCCTGTGTCCTTAAATAAAATGTGACATCACTTTAAGCGGGTGGATTTGATTTTCAAACACACTAAACACAGTGACGCAAACAACCGTGTGTGAACAATGTCTTTTTTCCCCAGAATGTTTATTGAGTCTTTGATTCGTAAACATTTACAAACACACAATTGATGTGTGAACAATGTGTACATTGTCGTTCCCCCGAAGTGACGTCCACGTGACGCCTCCGACGTTGTCCACAACAAAAGCCATACATCGAAACATTCAACTTGAGTTTTCTCGAAGACATGCATGTCTCCGGTTGCGTGCTAGCTAGCAAAATGACGTCATAGGTTGCCCCACGGTTCTGTACCACCACGTTCACTAGTGCTCGACTTATAAGTTGTCATTTTTGTTTCTAACATTTATACACAGACGTCATGAAAAGACACGAAAAGAACAATGTGGTTTGGCTACCTGTATTTAGATTTCCTCGGTCCCCGTGGCTCGGCCTCCGTCAACACAAACGTCGGCTGTCAGTGTGGAAGAGGAAAGTAGGCGAAAGGTCGCAGGAGGAGGCAGTGCACTATGACATAACAGCGCTCCTGTGTCCTCAACCCTTGTATCCATCCACTTAGCCTACCTTGATGTATTGTCTCTTATGATATGGTACTTTGGTCATATTAAAACATTTAAATCCACGAAGAGTGTTGTCTCAGAACAATAAACCGAATGAAAGTTACACTTATCTGTAGATTGTCAGGATTATAGCCTACATGTTTCAAAGGCTATTTTTTTGTTTGCAACTCAGTCACAAAGGTGACCTGTGTCTTTGTGACAACAAAAGCAACATGCTATTTTAATAGAGTTACAAGAGGCATAAAAAGCAAATACAGTGAAATAGGCTAAATATGTCCTAATTAATGAACAGATATATATCCAATAAAATAGCATAATATCAAGAATAATAATAACAATAAATTGACGTAACATCAACCAATGTTTGTTACTGCGTTTTAAATGAAACTGTTTTGTTCAGTGAACAAGCGTCCTCAGTGCAACTGACTATGCACTCAAAAATGCTGTTTTCAGTACACTGGAGAAGAGTAATGGAGGGGGGGGGGGGTGGGGGGGGGGCGTTTTGTGCGGCCCACGATTCCCAACCTTCCATCACTGCCCATCTGATACACTCCAATGAGCAGGTTCTTCCTCCATAACACTCATAATTAGAGGGCCTCTGTTTGTGTTTAATTTAAAACAGACCTCTAAACCTTGTTAAGCAAACATTGAGGGGAACTTTGTCAATGATGTGGCAGGACTATATGCCCAGTGATTATAGTGCTCTGTCACACTGTAGGGTTCTGTCAAAGAGCAAAGTGTGCTTGTTCCCAACAGAAGATGATGCTACATTTACTAGAAGAATGACAAAACACACACACACACACACACAGCAAATAAAATCATTTCCTGCAGGGTATAAAATCCCCTAAATTACATACTGCCCGCTCCCCCCACATAAAAAAAGCATATTTCAAACACAAACTCTTTATTTTTAAAAACAAAATCTGATGTTGTCAAACAAATTCGTGTTTGAGGTTGAAAACCAAGAGTACTGCCTGCAGTCTTTATGTATATGATATAATTAGTATACATCTTACGCAGACAGTATATTACAACACATATATTCTGCTCATATTTTAAACTTAGCAAGAATAAAGAATACACATTAAAAAAATAAGATAAATACTGACACTGAACGTATTTAGTACATAGCTTCAAAACATGCATGAAACATTATATATTGCCTCCTGTAGGCCTTGCATTTTGAGCTAAATATTTAGCTCCAGGTCAATAAGGGACTGTGCAATGTCTGCTGGCCTGTTACAAAATTCATAGGTAGACTATTAACAACCCTTCGTGCATTAAATAAATTTGGAATGTCAGTAAATAACTTGTGGTTTGGTTTCATCTTTCCATTTGTTGAACTCATCTTCCTGAAAAGCAGTTATTCAGTAAGTCTGTCAGAACTGAGCACATGCTTTGCAAAAGGGGTTCTTGGCATACTCTGTGATCATGCTCAGTTTTGGCACAATCAGGGGTGCTGCCAGGAATTTGGGACCCTGGGGGGGGGGGGGGTCTGCTTTCAAAATTTAATTTTCCTGGGCCCTTGTCTGTCATGGGCCCATAGAATCGTCATCACTTTCCCCAAATCCACCCCCCCCCCCCACCTCTCATATCGCTACTGGGTACAGTACAGTACACAGTTGTGGTCCAATGGACCACACTTTCCATGACAAGATGAGAAGCTTTGACTTCCTCACAATTTTGGTAACTTTATTCGTCATCAACCACTGAATATATTATTTTTAGATAAGTACACCATGCTATGGAGATAAACCTGACAAATAACAGATGACAAATTCACGGTATAAAACTGCTATTTAGATGAGGAACAGAACATGGCATGGGAAAAAGAAATGGGAGAAAACAGGACAAAACTTCGTAAAATACTTTCCACCACTGTCTGTTCCCAAGATAACAGATGTTTTAAATTCAGGGCAGCCAGCACACACTGACTGGTATGTACAAAGATGATAATGCTCATTTTTGATTGACATGGTCAGAGAGCAAAATAAAATGTATTATTATTATTATTATTATACACAATGTCTATGACTGTGGTTTGCCGTAGTCTACAACTGCACCGCACACTGCAAAGCTAAGACTACATATAACTACATGAGAAGGGCAAAATATTAGCCACAATTCCGAATATGATGCAATTCAGTTCAAGCCACTGCAAAAAAGAGACCATAATAATAAACAATATCGTAAAATCAGTAAAAACTGAACAATACTATCTTTTTTATTACGGTATGGATGTATGCATCTAATTGATTGTGCTTGAATGTGATTGCGATCCATCGAAGTCACACGCATAATTAAAGTACAGTAGAGCGGGGAGAGTATGGTTGTAACTATTCTCTTAGTACTTCATGTATTCATTCTTCAGTCTACTGAGCCGTGTGCCATGGCTGCGGACGATGAGCGAGAGCAGCTCATGTTTGTCCCTCAGGCCCAGAGAAATGTCCAGCGTCTCCTTCAGGGTGTCCCGGGTGCTCACGATCATGTTGAGGAAGTCGTCGCTGAGCCGGTGCTCTTCCTTCGACTCGCTCTCCTTGCTCTGCTTGAACTTCACCTCGAGCTCCAGCAGGGACTTCTCGGAGTTCGTGAACGCGTCACTTATTTGCGTGGTCTCTCTCCGCAGATATTTCCCGTAGCTGTCCTCCCCGTCCAGGTCGTACGAGATGCTCGTCCCGAGCCCCTCCAGCACCCGGGCAGAGTCCTCGATGTGCCGCTTGATGATGGTGAAATCGTCCCGGATAACCGAGTCCTGGTCCTCGTCGGGACCGCACTTTCGTTCATCGGTCATTCGGAAGAGCAGTTGGCATTTCTCCGGGTCGTCGTTCTCCTCGTAGTCCCCGTCCGGCACGAAGTAGTGGTGAAAAGTGCCGTTCGACATCTCTGGCTGGAGAAGTCCGCTGTAGTAGGCTCCACACAGACGCAGCGTCAACATCCCCGCACATAGAAGCAAGTGCGTAAAATCCATTCTGATATTCATAAATAAAGTCACTTGCACACGATCAACTCACTGTGTTGCTGAACGATCCGGTGGAGACTTACTCCAGTCCACACGGAAGCATTTCGAGCGGCTTTTAAACTTTCAAAGCCGCTCACTTTACGTACGCATCGCTCTCGTCGAAGTGCTCTTGCTGCCGCAGTGGTGTAAAAAGTGATCGAGAGTTCTCTCAGTGGTGCGTGGCAGCTCCCACCGCGCCGCTGGAAGAAAAGCGAGCTTCTGAGTGGAAACCATTCAACTTCCGACTTTGGTTGGTGCCACAAACGCAACATCTGGACGGTTGAAGGAGTTGTGCGAATTTTACCTCAACTCGTCTCGGATTTCATGTCGTCACTTCAAGGCAGCACTCGGGTTTAAGGGGTCAGTCTGCTACTACTTGAAAAACAGGAGTAGTTGCTGGCTTTCGCAATTGGGGTGAATTGCACACCAGTGGCTGCAATATCATTTACATTGGCACCCCCCCCCCCCCCCACGTCTTCCACCAAAAACAAAAAACTGTCCCAAAAAAGTAGAAGCATGGAAAGGTGTCCTGACACTAACTTTTCGAACCATGTCTATTCCTTTGAAAATATCAATTGAATTGAATACCTACATTATAATGTGTGTATATATATATAATTCAAATTTTATGCAATGTACCAGCTGTGTAGATTCGAACTATGCAGAAACATTCATCACTGACTGATGCGTGGTCTAAATTCGTCTCTGGTTTCAGCATAATACGCCTACTCAGTCATTTTTATAGGCTCGTATAAAATGTAGTCAATACTATCCAACATTGTCACATGTTCAAATCTCTCTTTGTGAATTTTCCATCTTTCCCTTCGGCTTGATTAAGGCTGGTAACATTTAGAGTACTGTACAGTAAATGTTTTGTCTGCTATTTGTCAAGTTTTAGTTCTTGTACATATATTTAAAGGTATTTATAGAGCCTAAACTTGCATCCAAAATCCACGTTTGCTATTCGTTTTCCGTTGAAGCAGCGAATTCCGAATTAACTCTAATGGTTTACTGAAGTTGCTTTTCCATTACAGATTCCAGTCCCACACCACACGGCATGTCACAGCACGGCACAATAGCAGCATGTGTGGTTCTGCCGGAACATTCCTCGACCACTGGTTTTGCGACAATTCAAAATATGAATTTCCATTGCATTATGGGGCAACGTCACAAAGTACAGCCCATCAGATACACAGAAGTGTTCACATATCGAAGAGAAATCAATTTTACCTGTCAAAACATCATGACCTTGAGCACCAAAGCACGATGTTTTTGGCCGATGGCAGTTCGGCACATGACTGACAACTTCATAGGATGCCTGAATGGTCTTGGCCACTGTTCATTCAATTCTCAAGTTTTTGAGCACAAAAGAACTAATGGGGGCGGGGGGTCCTAGTGTGCAGTGAAAGCTGCAGCATAAGAATGTATCTTATAAAATGTCGGGGACTTGCCTGTTATTGATGCCAGCCCAACAGATCTCAACATCTTGAGCCATTCCATTGCTGTTGCCGATAGCCTGGAAATAATTTCAAAAATAAGAATTGGTGATAGTCATGGATCAAGCCACATATGCCAAAGTCCAAGAGATACGCTGGCAGATCAGTTCTTACATGGACAGCCTTATCAAAAAGATGGGAGAATTAAACACATCAACGGTATACCTTTCCTGCATTATTTCAATTAACTGGAAACGCATAAGAATAAAAAATAAACCTACCTGCAGTGTATGGTTTGAGCACCATTTCTCACAGTCATGGGAGTATTACCTAGTTGCAATATTGTTAGTCGGTTAGCGGTTAATGAATTAAAATGTCACATATGTCACTAAGATGGTTAAAATGCATCTTGTAATGTCCAGTGTGTAATAAAATTAGCTAATTATGTTTGACAAAATTGCAAGGTAGTTTTCTGCACTTGTGAAATTCGCTAAATGGGCTATGCCACAGAGGACCATATTTTTAGATGATTTACATGCCCTCTGTTACCTCTTCCACTATGGCTATTCACATGGTGGTCACCTCAATAAAATACAGTTTATAAACTATCCCGTAATTTCAATGGAAGTCACACACAGTGAGTGTGTGGCTTCGCTCTTCATGACAGAAGCTCGCCAGCAAATAAAAGGCTAACGGCCAACCTTTTGAGGATGACTTCACTTGTACTAAACCTGGCCAAACTTTACACAGCAAATAAATAGCATAGCTAGCATTGTCCTACAACATTTATACTATTCTGCAAAGGTGGAAGCTGCTCCTTTTGCTTTTGATATCTCGTGTTTCGCCATGTAAAGTGAACACCAACAGATGAACGTTTTTGTTGCTGTTTTTCAACTGTTCCATATGTACGCCTGAGATTGTTTGAACAACATCACATGATTTGTAGCTTTGCATGTTATTGGTTCAACTGATTTATTCAAACATTTCTGAGAAGAGTGCACAGCACAATATGCCAAGATTCATTCTCAGTCAAATCCGAAAATTCAGATTCTGCATTCGTTTTGAACAGCCACTTCGCATCTCATTTCAAGTCAGCACCGATGCGTGCACAGCCTCAGTTGTTTACATCTATATTGAAGGCACAGTCAGTATATCTCGCAGTGCAGTCCAGTTGCACACCATCACAAATTAAAGCCACAATAATTAACAGGATAATAACATTTCATTTGTATTTTATTACATGGTATTGGAATGTACAGGTTTGCCTCATGCTGTAACGAGTGTGTGTCAAATGCCAGGAGTTTTTTTTCACTCGGTGTCTTGTAGAAATGAAAGTAAGAAGGCAGTTGTTACCTTTTTGTATAAGAATAAACAACAACAAATAAACAGCCTTTTGTGTCCCAATACTGCTCAACAATTTTAGCCGAAAAAGGTGATCACGATTCCCCTCCCATGTGCATATTTTTCCAGTGGAAAATGCAAATGACGCAGCCCACCAGCTTTCCCACTGCATGACTGTTTATTTGGAAGTCTTAGGGTTATGGCTGTCATCCAAAAGGCTTATAAATTGAAGTGACAGTTTGTTAAGCTCTGGTTTATTTTCTTAGATTTAGTGATGGAACTGAAAAATAAATTTAACATTGAAAATCCTCCTGTAATCCAGTCTGGGCAAATCAGCATGAGTCAATATTGCGTGCTAGGAAATCTGTCTTCATGTCACTGTGGCCCTGATTTTAATCACTGTATTTACATTTGCCAAGTCTCTGCTCAACAGTACAAGTACTAAAGGGCCCCATCCTGGACTTACTTCAACTTTAACAGAAACTGCTCTGAAAAATGAATATGTAGACTGGGATATTTTTTTTTTTGCTGTCGAGATGGTCTCATTCCAGAGTTACAGGGAAGAAAGAAAGTGCAGTCATTTTAGGTCAAGGTATGTTATTCCGTTTTAAATGTAATGAACTAAATTATAATGATATGTTCTCAAATGAACTCCAGACACTCATATGGGACTGTGCCATGAAATAAACCGAGGCTGTGAAAGTTATTAACTGTAACTACACATGGCATTGCCCTCTAACTCAAGTCAGCTCAATTTGTGTCTCCACTTGGAGCTGAAGGAACTTCGTCAAAAACAGAACCATCATTATTGTTTGGCAAATAAGAACTAAACTCTGTAAAAGCAAACAGGAAAGAAGAACCGCAAAAAGAAAACTGCTAGAAAGAGATTGGGTATCTTTGTGCTGAAGCATTCAATTGCAAAGTCCAAGCAGCTACAGTTTGACGGCAGCCTCACATCATGTGCAGAGTGTTTAGTTAAGAGGGAGTGAGACGAAGAACCAGGTGTGACAGCAGCTGATGATTAAGTGCATGCTCAATTGCGAGAAGTGACCGGGGACAGCTGTTTAACAGGTATAATAACATGGTGAACTGGCCTGGCAGGTTAGAACTGGCAGACGTGCTTATTGGCAAAAAGGCTGTTGATTGATGGGGCCAGACTTAACTCAGTCTGCAAGGATGGTTCCATCACAGAACACAAACATTAGTTATGCTCCAATGCGGGCATTGCTGTTGGAGTATACTTGAAGTCATCTTATATTATTTCACGTGTATTTTTGAGGGCATATTGGCAGAAACACTCACTCGGGGATGGCGCTGGGATTTTTTTTCTCTCCCAGGGTGAAACGGGAGCTTGACCGAGACATAGGGGGACTGAGAAAGTACTTTATTAATATATATTTTAGAATATCAGGTGACTGCCAGAGGGGGTCTAAACAGAGTTCTGATGGGCCCCTTTCCCCCGCTAGCCACAGTGTAGCGCCATCCCTGCTCTCACTCCCGCTACTGGTACCGCAAAACAATTCATCCACTTTCCCATAGTGCTTGTCTTTATTAGGGTTGCGGATGAGGTGGTTTTGCCCAGCTGACTTTGGGCAAGAAGAGGGACAAATATGGATTGGTTGCCAGTCATTCATAGGCCACATGTGGATAAGCAGCCATATTCACACCTATTCAAAGTCAGTAAACCAAACGTATTTTTGTAAAATGGGAGCGAGCTGAATTCCAGGATAAAACCCACACAGCTCAATATTCCACCTCCAGACGGGATGCCCGATAAGCGTGTAAGGGAAAGAGGCACGATGAGTGGCCTCCCCGCCGAGGCACCGGAACCCCCGGCAACAGACTATGCAGCAACTGCTTGTCTGTGATTGAGATTTCTCAGAGGACTTCCTCGTAAATCTTATAAAGACATATTTTTTTGTATGAAAATAAACATACTCGTTACGCACATTGCCATGTGCATGGATGAATCGTACATCAATACTGTATAAAGATTGCTCCTTGACTCTGGATTGGGGACGTAAGGCTCCACAATATGTTCTTCCATCTTTATTAATTACTACTATTTACTGTTTCATGGGCGGTGCGCGGTGCAGCCAGCTTCAGCATGATGTCATTTCAAGAGGTGCAGCAGTCACACGGGGACAAGCATGGTTTAAGTGAGCTAGGCTTCTTACTTCCAGGTTATAAAAATAGCCACCAAAATAACTCATACTTCATACGAAATTTGATCACTATTGTGCCAAAGCATATATTCGCCTACATTTTACATGAAACCGTCAATAATTTTGATTCATTTCTATAGTTGCCTTCGGTTTTCCTCAGTAAAAACCAGGGCACAGTTTACCTCATCAGTCAGTGCGAGACACACTCAAATCTATGAATTTGGGTTTTCCGTATTTACGCCATGGCATGAGGCTGTTGGCCGCTTTAAGGAGGCTATCGGGGTTTTTTTTTCGAAAGAAAGAAATCAGACCTCTGCAGCAAAATGAAAACTGTAGATTTACAGTCACCTAGACTCAGGAAGACTACAGGAAACTATTGTCAGTTAACATAGTTCATCATTACATCTATAAATAGAAGTTAAAACTCCACCATTTGAAAGCCACATTTCAACAGCAAACACTGTCAACTTCTCTCAGCTCGAGTTCATCTGAAAATCAATCGATGCAAAAAGTGGAAGAGTGAGCCATGGTCTGACGAGTCACATTCCAAATTGTTTTTGGAGCTCATCAGACCTCGTGTTTGTGGGTGCATGCTTGACTGGCCTGCCAGCAGTCCAGACCTGTGTCCTAACATTTTATGAAGCGCAATATACCCCAATGGAGACCCCGGACTCTTGAGCAGCTGAAGCTGTCCCACACTCAGGAACGGGAAAGAATTCCACCAACAAAGTTTCACAATTAGTTTCCTCAGTTCCCAAAATCTTATTGTGCATTGCGAAATGGAAAGATGATTTAAGACAGTGGTAAACTTGTCACAGCTTTTTTTGAGCTTGTTGCAGGCATCAAATTCAAAATAAGTGAACACGCAAAAAAAAAAAAACCCAAACAAACAAACAATAGTTGATCAGTTTTAACATTAACTATCTTGTCTTTGTAGTGTATTCAGTTGAATATAGTTTGTAAACTGTTTGCAAATCGCTGTTTTACACAATGTCCCGACTTCATCTGGAATTGGGGTTTGTACACTAGATGGACATTTGGGTAGAGAATTTGATACCTGTTATTTTCAAAACGTTAACGTGCGAACAGTGGTTGGGATGGACTTTTCATTGAGCCTGCCAAAGTCTCTTAGAAACCAACTCGCACAAACCTCTGCTGAATATGAAAACAAATCTGTCTTAAACTACAAAGAAAAACAATTTCACTTTCCTCATCTCTGAACAACCTCAATGAAAATATTTTGGTTGCACATCTGGAAACATTAACTTTGGGCCCTTATTTCACAGTTGAATTCAAATTAGGTCCAGACACCACACTTTAAACCATCCACTCCCAACAGTCTGCTACATTACCTCAAGCCAATAAGTGACCCAGCAAAATGAGTGATGACAGGATGGTGTCAGTAGCACAGTGCATCATGTGGACTCTTTCAAGTACGCTATGTGGAATAACTTATGAATCATGTCGACCAGCGCTCACCAACGTTTTTGAGACTGAGAGCTACTGTACTTCTTGGGTACTAATTTTACACGAAAGATGACCAGTATCATACACATGTATGAAAATAACACACATTTGCTCAAATTACCTTTAAATCTTATATTAATTTTGAATATTACTCATCAATGTAAAGATACTGATCAACTGATTTCTCACAACAATTTTGAAGAATTATTTAGGGGATGAAACACAAACAATATCGCCGCTGTCCTGTGAAAAACACTTCTGTCCATTTTTGTTATTAAAAAACAAAAAAATACGTTAATGGGATATCGGAAACACGGACATCCCATTAACGAAAAAAAAAAGGACTTTAATTGTTTTCTGTTTGCCCCGGTTGCTCGAAATGATTTACCACAGAAACTTCGGAAGTCAAGCACCTTCTTTCAGACTATCCGCTTACTTATAAACACGAATGGGTGCAAAACACATGAGTCATGATGTGATGAATGTGTTTGCTGATTTACGCTAACGAGAGGTTGACGCCACTCTTAGATTAATAAATCACGACCACCATGAATCAGACTGATTTATTTTGCAAATTTTAGCAATGACATTTTTTTTGGCGTCAACACTTTTCTTTTACACTTTTCTCATCCATCAACAAAATAATTTCTAAAGCCAACATGTCAAACATGCATAACATCATAAGTATATTCAGCCCACTATCATTATTAACAATTGTTACAAAATAATTCATTTTATTTTCATTTTTACAACATCTCTATTCACTGTCATTCATAACAGGAGCAATGTTACGTTATCGCTTTGGAATACTCGGCTGAATTTCTCATTGTGAATGGAAAGGAGTCGCGATATTAGTATCAAAATTACATTGAAAGCAAGTCTTTTTTTTTTTTTTTTTAGATCTGCACAACATTCAACACACAAAATACAGTAGACAATGAAAACAACTACAGAAGAATTGTCCAATTCTACAGGGAACAGACCAGAAACCCCATTATTAAGTAGTGAGAAAACATTTTCGCTTGTTTCTTTACATCCTTTGAGTGATGACCAAAATTATGTATACACTGTACGCTTTCCAACAACAGTCTTAGCACACTTGCTATTGCGATTCGACAGTTACTGAGTGCTTGAAAGAGGATACTTAAAAAATTCAAAAGTTTATTTTTTTTTTCACTTTAGTCGGCTAAGTTCCTACATGTGCGTCCTTGTGTAAACCCTTCTAGGAATATATTGAAGCAAGCACTGTACTGAGAATCACACACTTCTAATCACTATATAGTACACAGCAGCACTGTTATCTACAGTTACTATTTTTACTGTGAAGTGCTTGTTACTTCCTGAACGGAAACGGTATCACACATGATCAAATGTTCCCAGGCATTTTTTAGGCTATAAAACATCATTGTCAGGAAACCAAATTGGCAAAACGGTTTATATCCGTTATATCCAATGCAGTGAGTGCACTGCTGACATCCAAAAAGAAAAAAAAAAAAGGCTGTAGAAATCTTATTGTAAACTTGGCAGTTTACCAAGGACTGCATACATTTTGCAAGACAGAGCAAGGTGATTAGGAGGAAGGCTGCCACCAGTATGTCAAACTAAAGAGAATCTCGCCAAACTGAGAACTGTATGTACGAGCCGAAGCCTATACCTGATGACTTTGGGCAAGAGGTCGGGTAAGCACTGGACAGCTTGCCAGTGCTTAACCGGGCAGATAGTTAAATAACTATTCATACCTGCATTCACACCGAGTGACACTTAAGTCTTTGATCCACTTGAAAATTGGAATTCTGAATCTTATAATCACAAAACGCAAAAAATGCAAACCACTGGCCGATAATTAAAAGACGAACTAAGGCTACTACACAGTCGTAGGATGTGATGGTCAGTGAACATGTACACCAAGCACTGGAATCACATTAGAATAGTCTGATTCAAACACAATTTCGTACAGTGGTTACATTTCTGTGCAGGTTCTAATCAAATCCTTGTGAGAACAAGGTTGTCCAGTACGTGTCTGATTGAAAAGATCAGAACTTTAGGGACTTGTACAATTGGAATGCGGTTGGGAAGAATGACGTACACGCACATGGAAATAGCGAGAAAAATCAATATACAAAGTGGCAAGGACGGTCTGAGCAGCTGAATTGAAGCCACGGCTTTTGATGAAATGATTACCAGAGATTTTGAAGCATGAAAGAACGTTGACGGTGGTTTCCTGCACACTGACAGTGCTGACAAGAGTCCTACTCAATCCAATAAAGGCAATTATTTCGAAGACAGCTTGGAGACCCTGAGGCACATGCTGCAAAGTTTTCTCCATACTCGGTGATGATGCCCTGCTTTGAAAGGCCAGAAAAAAAGGTGGCCGGGAAACAACTAACATTTTGGAGCTCAAGCGCTGATCTGAATGCCATCAACTGGCGTGATTTGGAAAAAGGAATGACCGTACCCTATATTTTCAGTCTCTTCATCGAGCACAATTCAATTCAGTTAACCGTATGCGTTTGAGATTAAATTCTGTGTTCAAATATATGCCTTGCGGTTTTATCGGGTACATGTAATATAATTTGATGGAATAAATTACACTTGATCTGAATGACGAGCTTCCTCTTTTTCAACGACGTGCAAGTTGCCAACTGGTTTAACAGGAGCGTTATTTAGTTGCTTGATGATCCCGCTTGAGCTCATCAAATTAATTACTTGATGGCAACGCGAGACGGACATATGCAGTAGTAATGCGTTGCAAGTACCACCGTTGTTCTCTGAATCAAAACTAACTCTTATGAGACAGAGTGTGGTGTCATGAGCCATGTTTTTTTTTTTTTTTTGTGAGATTAATCTTGACTTGCATCCCTGCTTCGTTGCTTCTTTGTGATGGGATCCTCCACATTTACCACCCTCACCACAAAGTGGAGCTTGTCACATCCACACATAAGTCCTGCCAATATTCGAAACAGCACAAAACACTCGAGCAGATGTCTTACAGAAAGATCGTCTTGGTGCACCAACATGTTTTTCTTACACGGGAATTACATAGTGAATAGGTTCGAGTGAATTGTGAAATGTATTACAACATGATGTGTAGTGCAGCCAACCGGTGAAGGTCAGTTTGAAGGAGTGCTTAGTCTCAAATTTCATCTGGTTGATGAGGGCTGATTTATGAAAATGTTGTAGTGACATCACCTTTCATACAAACCGGAAGGTGCCATGATTCAGTCTTTTGGGCCCCATTTATACCCGTGTTAACTGAAAAACACAACTGATGTTGACAAGACAATGTTGTTACAGAGCCTAGAAAGGAAAACAACAACATTGAAAACAGATATCTAAGTGGAAGGTTTTTTTTCTTTTTTCAACACATTTATTGTTTCAATGGTAAATCTCAAATTGCCAGTCAGAGAAAAGAGATGACGAGTGTTGAGTTCGGGCATGGGTGACAAATGGCGGGAGACAGCACAGCTCTGACTTCGTTTTCTTTTTCTTACTCCCCAAAAAATATTAGTTCTTTTGAAAAGAGATTTCTTTAACAAAATCATAAATAAAAAAATGTTTCCCTGTTTTTTCTACCCTCAACTGATTGAAGAGCTCTGATGACTTTGGACCACATGGCCATTTTAATCAGACAACATGACTGATTTTTAGTTTGACAGTTTTTGTATTTTTGTCTGTGTTTGTTATTAATTCATTGTTGCATTGTTTGTTCATGTATTAATTATTTTTTCTCCATGCACAGCATTTTGTGGGTGGTGGTTGTTTTAAGGTGCAAATTTTCATACTGCTGGCACAAAGGCAGAAAGTAATGTCATGGTTTGTGCGATTATTTTGAGTCATTTTATGTCCTAACCGGTGACACTGTTGACTCCAAATGCCAAGTTGTGCATCCTGACTATAAAAAAAACATTTTCATCGGTTTATTTTGACCACAGTGAATCACTCGGTCATTGTCTTAGGAGAGCTAATAACACACCTACAGCTACCGAGCCAGAAAAAATAAATGACTGAGATCCCTTCCACTGAGACAGAATAAAAGCACGCCCAGTGCCCCATTTTGTGCAGGTTTAACACGTTTAAGTTTACGATTACACTCAAGGGAAATTAAAATTTGAATGGGCAGAGCAAACTAAAACTCTTTTCACGAGTCCAAGGAAAAACACAATTTTACTATGGCCGCATTTCAAACACTTTTGCACTTCATTTCCCCTTGTCAGTAGGAGAAAGTGTCTCTTTGTAACAAATGATCAAAACAGAGGACACCGACACAATTCACTTTTGGTATCCAAGTCCATAAACAGTGCACTGGATCAATATAAACAGGCCCTGAGCGGACTGCATCGAATTTACCATCATTGCAAAGCTTCCGTGAGTCTAAATATTATATATACAGTATATATATATATATATATATATACACAGTATATACACCTGTATGTATATATATATAAATACGTGTATATGTATGTGTGTGTGTGTGTGTGCGTGTGTTCACCTTTAGAAATAACACAGAAGCTAAAATCAAACCTTTGCATTTCTCATCTTCCATGTGAGTGTTTGCATCAATTTTAGAGATTCTCATTGAGTTATCCTAATCACAACATCTTATGTAACATCTTGTTTTGGTTTTGAAGTGCTTGTACGGGACTACAAGGAAGGAAACTCCAGCAGGGGACCGAGATCGGTTCAAAACAACATGGTTTCCTTGTCTTTGCTCTCTTTTTGTCTTTCTATGCCTCTATCAAGATCACAAATGTAAACTTGATTCCAGACAGTAGGAGTGAAATCAAATACAACCATAAAATGGTGTTAGATCTTAATTAATGACTGTAATTTTCTAATATGGTCCCAATTGCTTTGGCGACTTGCAACTTGTCTGCAAAGAACCACCTTGATCGTTGCTGTTATGGATACATTAGAAAGGACTATCAAAAGCACTAAAAGAACTCTAGTAATAATAATAATAATGCATTTTATTTATAAGCGCCTTTCAAGAAACCCAAGGACACTTTACAATAACAAACACAATAGTGTTCTCAACATGTTACATGCACATCCATCCATCCATATTCCGATCCGCTTTATCCTCACAAGGGTCGCGGGGGGTGCTGGAGCCTGTCCCAGCTGTCTTTGGGCAGTGGGCGGGGGACACCCTGAACCGGTTGCCAGCCAATCGCAGGGCACACAGAGACGAACAACCGGCCACGCTCACACTCACACCAAGGAACAATTTAGAGTGTCCAATCAGCCTGCCATGCATGTTTTTGGAATGTGGGAGAAAACCCACGCAGACCTGGGGAGAACATGCAAACGTTTATTGTCAATGTGCTGCTTCCCCATTTGAAACAACAGTATTTCATTTTTCTTCTTTTGTTTTGGCATTCAGTGGTTTAAATCGAGATTTCATCAACTGAAGAAGGCGGCCGGAGCTCGAATTCAACCTGGTACTTCTGTACTGTGAGGTCAACGTGCTAACCACTGGACCACCAGGCCGCCCTGTTACATGCACATACACATGTAAATAAATACATACATACTACAACATGATGGTGGAAGTTTAAGTTTAAGGAGCGCAAGTAAGCGGTCTTGCACAGATGACTTTTGATTAGGATTTTGAAGAGGAGATGACAAGATGTTACAGATAGCAGTCAGCAGCTCGTTTTACATTGGAGGAGCAGAGCTGTTCCCCATCGTGCTGAGGCAAACAGAGGGCACAGAAAGCTCTACAGAAAAGGAGGAGCGGAGCGAACAAACATCAGTGTAGAACGTTTGACAGATTTAGAAGAGGACGATTGTGAGTTGCCATTCATTTATGCAGTTGGAATTGAATTCTGTGTGCAACTGTGAGCCATTGGAGTTGTTGAAAGAAGTGGGTGATCTCGTGGGTGGAGGCTTTTGGGTAATCAGAGGGGCTGCAACATTTTAAACCTGTTTGAGATTATTTGGAGATTAATGAGGAAAACAGGCAAAAATAGAGTTATTGTAATCAATGGGAGAAATTATGAGGCGATGGACAAGAAGTGGCAGTGTGTGGGTTGGGGTGGGGGGATGCAGCAGGTTGATACCAGAGAGCAAAGTATGAAGTATGATATTGTGAGAGTGAAACCTGTCAAGGATGACAAACAGACTATTACCCTTGGGGAAGAGGAAACTGAGAATCTGTCACTTGTGAGGGAAAGCTGTCAACTGTGGAAATTGTTGTTTTAGTGTTGATGAGGAGAATTTTCAAGTTTTGTCACTCTGAAGTTTCAAAAAGTTTGAAAGAACTTTACCAGAAATATAGAGCTGGGTGTCATCCGCGAAGCAGTGGAGTAGATAGAATTTGGGGGGTGGTGGGGATTGCAAATGGGAAAGCGGTATGTGATGAACAAAGGAGGCCCACAGGTACAGTCTTGGAGAACACCTGTGGCAACCAGGGAAGGAATGTATTAAAAACATTTCATTTGAATAAACTGAGAGCCTTGTTGGAGAGGTAAGAGTGAACCCAGACATGAGTGTAATGCCAATGGAAGAGAGTCTACCAAAGCGGATGGGGTGTGGGATGGTATCAAAGGTTATGCTCAGGTCAAGTAGCATGGTGGAACAGTGCATTATTAGAGTAGGGTATCACGCCACACGGTGACACCTCTTTATGTACTTATGTCAGTTGATCACTTTAAACTTTTCGACTACACTCTTTTGTCATGGACTCAGATGGATGTACTCGACCGCTGTGCTCTTAAGTAGCGTGTGTTATATCTGAGGAACCAACAGCACATGTCCAGGGTTGGTTTCCTCCTCAGCTCACACCACCACATGTTACAGTGAATTCCTATGAGGAAAAGACCTTCGCAATGATATAAGCTAGGTGAGCGGTATGACGTTCTTAAACCAAGATAATTTGTACCGCTAGACATGTAACGTAGACTATATAACGTTTTGAGATTATTTATGTCTTGACTGATTTCACCAAAACAAATTGATTAAATTCAAAATATAAGGTCATATAATTTTTCTGATCAAAAGCCATATAGTTTTTGAATAAAAATTGAGCCATCCCAGGCTGATGATCCCAGCAGTGTTTGCTAGTCTTTACTCGATACCACATAGTTAAAAATCCATTTAATTGACTGAAAAAATATTGAGTGTCGAGAAAATTTAAGTAAAATGAACTAATACACAGCACTGTTTTTGATTGGGAGGAATGTCGGTGCCATTTGACTGTCATTGCTGGACAGCTCTGGGACGCTTGTGTTTTTTGCGCCTGTATTGGGCAACATTTTACACAGCCTCGCTTTGTTCAGCGGAGAGATCGGTGCTGTTGGACAGTCTGCGGCTGGATGGATGCAAGGCTTGAGGAGCCGCCGATGAGAAGAAAGGAGCGTCAGCGCAGAGCGCCGATGCGGATGTGGAACTGGGAGTCGCGGCTTGGAGTTGAAGTGGATTACGTGGGACAGGAGATGTGAGCCAATCTCTTTTCGTCAATGGACGCTACAGCTTCGTGTTTGCTTTCAAAAATTAGCTTGTAGCAGACGTGTGCACATTTTCTTCGTGACGTCTCTGATCCACTGGTGAAAGGACTCTTTGATCCTCTCCTCTTTCATCTATAACTGCTTGAAACAACAAAGTGTATGCAGGAAAAGTGATTAAGATTGCACGACTGTCTGTGTCTTATGTGTTGTGTTATTTTGTTATTTTGACAAGATGGTGCCGCGAGAGTGGCTGCCTTTCCAGCAGCTCCTATATTTTGTTCTTCTACTTCTTCCTTTCATAACTTTGCTGCTGTGAATTGGGAATTTCTCCATTGTGAGATGAATAAAGGTTGTCTTGTCTTATCTTACCTTATCTTAGCAGCACGAAAACAAATCAAAGAGAAGAACTAATGCTTTACTTGTGGACGGCCAAGCCTTCTTCCTAAGCTTTCTGCCATTTTCTTTGTTAGTATCAAAACTGCCTCAGTCAAAATGATGACTTAGGCAGAGAGTGTTTTTAAATTCTAATAAGTGTTGGGATTGGCAAAGGACATCTGAAGACAGGCAAGATGATGCTGTAGTGGAAGGAGTGGAAAGGTATGCAGATATCACAAAAAAAATGGCCAAAAAATAACTTGGGCAATTATGTGATAATAAGTTGGAATTGACGGGCGATGAAGTAATTTTTAAAAATTTTAATATAAGCACCGTTATTATAAGCACCGTCCGTCTCTGTGCTGTGGCGAGGACAGAAGCTGCGTTGGTAAGGTGTCATAGAGACTGTTTAAAGTTAGGTCAGACTAAGAGGCGCCTATATTTTCCAGAATTTTGGAGAGGAAAGGTAAGTTTGACATTGAGCGAAAGTTACTGCAGGTTATTTTACATTTCTTGCGACCACACTGTAATTGAGGATTTTGGCCCTGTAGAAAGCACTGCCTGATATAAAAGAGGGAACATTCATCTCATTCCATATCTTGATTCATAAAAGCTTCAAATTAGAAATATTGATTATGTAGTGTGGTTCGTTGAGCAAAATAATTATTACCAACTCAGTGAGGATGGGATCAGAATTAAAAATTAAGTGGCCAAACGTGATCATCAGTTCATTCGATTTCTTTGAATTTCTTCAAGGAATGATTGAGCCCAGCAATGTTCTGCTTGAGTGTTTGCCCTCCTGACTATGTATGGCCATGCTCTTGATGAGACAGAGGATAGACGTGATGGGGCTCTCCCTCCAGACCTTGATCAGGGCATCAGTTAGCTTTCTTGACAGTCTGCGGTGCGACGAAGTGCAAAGATAGAAGTTGAGTAGGGTTCAGGGAACGAGTGGGTAGTCGTCAAAGCATCAGATAAAAATGTCTCCTAGAAATTACTTACCGGTAAGTATTCTTGAGAGAGGACTTCATGTTGGAAATTGTGGATTACTAGAATATCAGATTTCCCTGCTGGACGATAATAACTGAGGAATATGTCGGTGCAACAACTGATAAGAATTAGGTGATGACAACATCTATTTGTGTATTTGTATTTGGCTACGTTGCGTTGGACAATAAACCATATTTACTGCATCCCGTCTCATTGGAAGAGTGTCAGGCATGAGTTGAGGTGTGGCACAGTGTCTGCAGTGTGTAATTCCACCAAAACATATCTCATCCTCTGCAAAAGGTCACACAGGTGTCAGTGTGTGGAGCTTGAACTGTGGCTGTTTTGATTCTGTGTGAAGAAGTGCATTTACGGCTAATCACTCTTTCTCACAACCCTAAATCAAGTCAGAGAGTGATTTTGAATCACTTCTGTACCTTTTGGGATGAGCAAAATATGTATTATTTGCCAATATTGTTTTTTCATATTTAATGTTCCGTAATCCGCTTTGTTACAGCTGCAGCTATATAAATCAAATTAAAAGCCCCACTTTTAATTTTAATATCCTTTGAATGTTGTTAAACCCATCCATCCATCCATCCATCCATTTTCCGATCCGCATATCCTCACAAGGGTCGCAGGGGGTGTTGGAGCCTATCCCAGCCGTCTTAGGGCAGTAGGCGAGGGACACCCTGAACCAGTTGCCAGCCAATCGCAGGGCACGCAGAGACAAACAATCATCACACTCAGACCTAGGGACAATTTTGAGTGTTCAATCAGCCTGCCATGCATGTGGGAGGAAACCGGAGTACCCGGAGAAAACCCACACAGGCCCGGGGAGAACATGCAAACTTCACACAGAGAGGCCGCGGTTGGAATTGAACCCGGTACCTCTTCACTGTGAGGTCGACGCGCTAACCATGCCGCCCATGTTGTTCAATAAGATTCTTTGTTATTTCTTTCTTTTTTACATGCAGGGAGTGGGCCGGCACATATGCAATACAGTAATCACTCACTGAGCAGCTGGAACAGAGCGATGACAGTAGTATACACTATGAATACGGAATATGTGTCACACCAATCATCAAAAATCCATTCAAAGACAGTACAATGGAGTTGTTCAGTAGCTCAGCTAAAAGTCTGCCTCATGGTCACTTATTTGAGCCCAATTGGTGTGCATGCTTTCCACATGCTGTAAGATATTGCGGTAGTTGGCAACACAGCTGAAGTAGTGCGGTAATCTTTGGATCAAGCCCCTACATGAATGATGGCTGAGACTCTGGGAGAAGGCTGACTGTCTGGCAGCGGCAGCGAGCTGATCCTTGTGAATGACACCATTAATGTGCTTGACAGGGACATACCTCTGGCGCATGCACTCGTCACGCAAATATCAAGCCACTTTTTATCCAGTCTTCTGCAAGCCCCGTCTCTTTTTTCTACCAGTGTTTTTTGCTGACAATTTCATTTTGATTTATAGTGGAACTGCTGATCAAAATCTCCTCAGGTTGTACCCCGCCCCACCAAAAAAAAAAAACCACCCCCCACCCAAAAACCTCCTCTGAAATTCCATATAAATACAGTATAATGAATACAGTAAGTTGACAATCCCCACTCTGTTCAACTTTGAAGGATCTTGGCTTGCTTTCTCTGACTGATTTTGGCCCCATACCGCCATGTCCACCGAGGTTTCTTGTCAGCACTCTCCCGGTTACAATTATCCACCTAATTCCCAACTTGCTAATCATAACTGACACGCGATGGCTGAGGTAAAGGTAACTGTAGAGGCCGTACATCAAATTAGTACAGTGCATGTTGCGTTTCCAGTACGCATTCATTTTCAATTAATCATATCTTTGGACTGGGTCATATCACATTTATTGTATATATAAATTAAATTTGAAGTTTGGCCTAATATCATTCATTCATGACGCAGTGATGGCTTAAATGTAAAAAGAGTTGAGAGAATAATAGAATTCCGTTTCGTGTATAGAAACTTTAATGAGACATATCTCATTCCAAGTATGACACAATAGCCATTTTCAAGGAAGCATTGTAAGTTGTGGTGGGTTTTTGTGTCATGGAAAAACGTGGCTATCTAAATCTATCTGCCACATGATTCAGATTAGCTGCTGAAGACTTACTTTCCTTTTTGTCACACAAACGCAAATGAAATGTGCGGTGAGATTAGTCGGTGGGCTATTAGCTTTAACCCAAGGCGTTGTTTTAAGTCTTCTTATTGTTTAAATATCGATTAAATATTGACACGGGCGCTTTGATAAATCATGAACATTTTTCTTTAATGAGGGGAAAGTTGCAGAAGAACATTTTTTGTTTCAGCCATGGCATTGGAGTTTGTTTCATTTTTAAGAAGAATTGCCCTCCAAGCTGTAACAGATATCATTGGTATATTTCTGTCCTCCATAGGTACGCAGGGCTACATTATTTTCAGCCTGACAAAAAAAACAAAACAGAAAAGTTTATCTGTTGAAACTCTTCTTTTATTTTCCTCCACATTTCTTTTTTTGTGTGTGTAACAATTGGACCCACCCAGTAGGACACAACAGTAAATATAGCATAGGACCATCATTGGCCTAATTTACAGTATGTTAGGCTAGGAGCAGGTTTGAACAGCTGCCACACTTTTAAATCAAAAAGTCTGTTATCATTTAATCATAGACCTTTCACAGACTTTTCTTTGGAAGGATGTAGTGAAGAAGTTTATGTTGAATCAAGAGCCACGGGCAATGACGTTAACCTTTTCATCCTACCCAGGATCTATAAAACAGAACACAAACAAAAAACAGATTGATACATTCAAGAGCCAAGAAAATTCAAACAAATCTCATTGGAATTCCCGTGTCCTCCACAAATATTTATCACAGCCCCTTTTCTCTGTTTTTGGCAAGTCAGAATTCTGCCCTTCAAAAAGAAGGGCAGTGGTGCAGAATGTCAATTCTTTTTGTCAACAGTGTCCTTGTTCTACTCAAGAGTGAGTTGGCATCTCACATGTCACTGGATTCTACACAATACTCAAACAGTAAATCAAGGGGAGTAGTCGCAGAAAGGGCAACATACATTTAAGACCAAATGATTTCTACTCTGGCCATAGGAACACAGCAAAAGAAAAAAAATGGTGTTAAATATATTAATAAAAACAATTCGGTGTATTCATTATTTCATTCATTCATATCCCTATGCTAGTGAACAATATTTTTTGCAATATTTTTCACCATTCAGACCATGAATAATTTTGGGCCTCAATGTATTTTTTAGTGCTTTTTAGCTGATATTGATGTTATTTGCTTGTTATATCATCTTTGGAGTCATTTAAGATTAATTTATCATTCATGTGGACAGTTAATGCCGCGGAAATGTCAAAAAAGTGCCATTTTGAAATAGAAGAGGAGATGTTGATTGCTCCTGACATCTAGTGGTGAAAAAAGAATGAGCACGTCTGCGGATCTATCCATCTATCTATCTATCTATCTATCTATCTATCTATCTATCTATCTATCTATCTATCTATCTATCTATCTGATTGTGTGCCTTTCTATCCTTTCTTGTGTCACAAGACACACATCAAAACTATTTTCACTTCTCTTTGTTTGAAAAGCTTTGGCAATAAAGACAACATTGCACATGCTTTGTAAGTGTCTCGTGTGTCCTCTGTCTACATTATCGTTATAAAAGTGTTTGCTTTCATCACTTCTGCTGTTTGGCTAAAAATCTCCAGTAAATATCTTATTGGGAGCCCTTTTGTACTGTGATGCTCAGCACAGTAAATCCAAGCCATTAAGTTTGTTATTCCCTGCCCATCGAAAGAAAAATGGATGAAACATCAGAGCACATAATGGAGTGGGTGTTTTTAACCACTCTTCGTCAACATCTGAAATGTTGCATGAGGCAAATACCTGCTCACCCAAGGTGTGTCTCCATCTGTGGTTGGTTGGAAAAACAATGCTTCAGGACAAAGAGCACATAGTAAAAGTTCCCAGGCCAAATATTTGAACTAGGAATGGGGGACATTCTTTTGATTATTAGCAATATACCATTGTTGATGCTAAATAATTACTTTCCAACCCTGACCATGTGTTTAGTTTGTGCAAGTAATATTCTGTTAAATACTATATTCACAAAATGAATATAGATTGAAAAACAAAAAGACTGACGGAGGGAGATGCTCAATTGGGACTCATGATGATGCCACTACCAGAGCTGTAATACTCCCGAGTCTGGACTCAACACTTTGGTTTTTTTTTCCACTCGGACTTGACTCGGACATTGGACTCGTGAAATATGTTTATGGACTCGAACGAGTCCAACTCTATTTTCATTCATGAACATGTCCTTCAAAAATTATCGAAATAGTCATCTGATTAGTTAACCCGACAGTGAGTGCCAAAGCATATGATCTTTTCATTTCATGTCAGCCAACATCAGGGTTAAAAAAATAAAATAAAATGCCATAAGCCATAAACCATAAAAAACAAAAACAAAAACAAAAAAACAACCAAACCAAAAAAAAAACCCTAATATTATGCACCCTGCAGATTTCATAAGAAAAGACAATTTCGGACACATATGGCACCACGTCAAACTTTGTCACATGTAGAGGCACAGCAAAAAGAGATAAGCTGCTCCCCGCCAGTATTGTTTCTTTAAGAGGAAAGCTCCATGTCTTCACATTTTGAAATAATATTTGAGAAAGAAAATAACATGGTTCAGACCTATATTCTTCTCATCGTTTTGGCCTGGCTGCTCAGTAACATAAGTGTTACTATCACAAAATCATTTTTTGTCTGAATGTGATGAGCTTCGCAGCAGCAATTCCTGCCGCAGCGACACATTTATGTTCATTCGTTAGTTTTGAGTTGGGCATTGTTTTTCTAGCCGCCTCCCACATGCTCGGTGATGTTTGCTTGGTTGGTTAATAAAACAAAGTGTTCGGTGCCATCTGTTTTATGGTCATGTAAAAAGTATTTTTACATCATATGTTTTATACTTTATTGCATCTGGACTTGACTTGACTTTTGTGTATCCAACTTGACTTGGACTTGATACAGGTGGACTTGACTACAGCCCTGGCCAATGCAAGTAAAGGATTTGGTCTGAATTACTTTCCTGTTTAAATACATTCATTCTTACAACTCTAACTACCTTTTTATCTCCCCCTTGTATTACATGCATCAAAGTTACCAATGTGTCACTTTGCAGAAATTAGAGGAACGTTTCGGAAATTGTCACTCATTTCTCCTCCTTTAGCTTCCTCTAGTAAATTGCTTTGGGTTTTATGACACGTTTATATGGTTCTTTTTTTAGTGCAGCCATGAATCAACTTTCACATAAAGCTGGGCGGAAAAATGCCAATGTGATCTTGAATGCCCATGTGGCTGATATATTTAGAAAAGAATCAGTTAAAAAAAAAAGGCATCCATTCCGAGGCTTCACAAAGTAATGATGGGAGAAAGGACATCACAAACTGACATTATCAAAATTTGAAATGTAAATAAGGGTTTTAATGGCTGCGACACGGTGATCTGCTGGGGTTTATGTCCGCCTCAAAGTGCCGTGGCCCAGGGTTCAAATCAGGACTCTGCTTGTGTGGAGTTTGCATGTTGTCCCTGTGCCTGCGTGGGTTTTCTCCGAGCACTCCCGTTTCCTCCCACATTCCAAAAACATGCATCGTAGATTATTGAACACTTAAATTTGTCCCTAGGTGCGAGTGTGAGTGTGAATGTGAATGGTGTTTTGTCTTTGTGTTTCCTGCGATTGGCGAGCAACCCGTTCAGGGTGTACCCTATGTAAGTAGAAATAGTTTCTAAAGAACTTCAAGAGATAAAAACAAGTTCCTCTCCCCATTCTCCGAGTAGAACTTTACAATTGTAAATATATAGCACCCATTCTGTTACGTTGAACAATCAATGGATCAAGCAAAGTTCTTCATTTGCTTATAAAGAAGAGACATTATTATTGTCTGTATTGTTCGCTACTGTGATGAAGCTGTTCCCATGCACTCTCGAGTCCCTGAGAGTCTCACCGCAATCCAGCAACACCTGCCCGGACACATTTTAACAGCATCAAGTAGAACAAATGCACAGGATCCAAACATATCAAGGATGAGGGTCACAGCTAATATTTGGACATATTCTCCCATTTGCTTTCTCTTTGACTATATATCACAACTATGCACTTTCATCTATATATCTACATAGCGGGTAAGCCCAGACCTTTCTCCCCAGCCACTTCATCCAGGTTTCCCAAGGGGATCCGGAGTCGTTCTCAGGCTAGCCGGAGACATAGGGATTTTCACTCCAGGCGCAAGTCAAATGCGAAGCGCAGTCTTTTTTCTTGGTATTTTTCTAGACTTTGCATTGGTAGAATTGAAGCCCTGTTTGTTCTAAACCCTCGTTCCTGTTCTGGAGAGGGGGCGAGGTGATGTTGACCCGATTCGATGTCGCTGAACGGATTCTACTCCGACCGATCTGGACAAGATCGACGCCAACTGAGCTGGACTGCTCGAGAGGTGACATTCCACCTACCGAGAGCCAGATTCTGGAGCTGAAGATCACACCGCTCACTTTGCACCAGATCCCTATGGCCTAACTCACGGGTGGTGCACCCATGACATATTAATCGATGATTAATGTCATTTGTTGCAGCCTTAATGTCATTACATCATGCAAACACCAATTTCCATTTATTATACGCCGTATGGAACAAAAAGCCCACAGACTGTTCAGAACTGTCACACAAATCCAGTCACTTTATTATTGTCTATGCCTTCACAAGAGAATAGCAGGCAGAAGAAAATTCAGTTTCAAGGGATGATGGGTTTGTAGGAAAAAAGTATGCCAATGCAATAGATACCAAATCACAGCAAAAAACCCCCAAAAAACTACAAAACATTAAATACAATGAATTAATGTGAAATAAAGAAATTTTGAATTTTTCACCCACCCATCACCATTTCCTTCACTGTCAGTGTTTATGATGAATAATCTAGCGACAGTAAACTCCTGCTGCAAACTAATGAATTGCATCTAGTTAAATGTCGCCGAAAACAGGCCTTATAATAGATTCAAGGGCGTCTCTGAGGGACATAGACAATTTCGCAAATTGAAAACCTGAAAAATACAACAAACAGGCACAATGCAAAGCGTCTTTTCATCTTTTGAAAAATCCATTGAGACATTGTGGTATTTATGGAATATTTGCCGTGATTATTTGCAAACAGTGGCTGATGATCAGTCAAAGTACAAATGTGCTTTGTGTCGTCAACAGAAGATGCACCTTAAGTCCCTGCGAGAAATCAGGCTCAAAAACTCAACTGAACAAACATGGTCAAGAGCACGAGTATCCATACTTTTTCATCAAGGGATGCGTACAGAAAAATCCGAGGATGTGGATAAAACTTAGATGCTGATGTTATGTGTATACGATATGTTTCCTACGTTGAAGTTGATAACGTCGAGCAAACAATCCTCATTTATACAATTTACACTGTTCAACTTTTTGTTTTTTTTAATTATGTGAATACATCTACAGTATCTTGCTATATTTTTCTGTTTGTTTAGAGTAAATAATTTGAGTCACAAAACTCCCAAACCCCTGCTGGGTTTTGGACCGCTGGGAGGTAGTGTAGAACTTCACACATGGGTTGAGGCAACATCCAAACAATGCCAAGTAGCTACTGAGCCCATGTGGAATGGCTGCAGCCACCAGCTGGAGTTATTGACAGTGATGTTGTGCTCGAGATGTGCTGTTTGTGCACGATGCTGTGAAAGCATGAAGGCAATAGACTTCTGCTGGTGCATCAGGGGAAAGATTTTAATGGGAAGCAGCAAAATGAGAATCAGCGAGAGATGGTGCTTTCACGAAACTGTCAAATCATCACAGCAGCTTCTTTCAACACTAAAGCTCAGTTGCTGCAGGTAAAAGGTTTTTTTTTTCGAACGAGGACAGAAATACTTTGAGAACATGTTGAGTGTGAAGCACGGGTTTTTTTTTCTTTTTACAAGAGTCAGTTACGGCAATGTTTGCCTCTAATGGGACCAATATGATCCTGAGGTGACTTTGAAACGAAAATACAGGTCAATACAAATACAAAGACTGTATTGAAGTAGTTACTATATGAGCTAATATACAGTAAATTAACCTTAAGCAGCAGAGTGGTTAAAAGTTGGGTTCATTGCATATGATTTGTAGTTGTCCTTGTAAGGTGAATGTGACAGTAAATCTTCATAAAGTATAACCTCATGAAATTCTTATAAAATTGCTCCATGCACTTAATTATTATCAATTTTAATCAATTTAGTTGTCAAAAAAAAAACAAGACACCAAGTAATGATAAGATTTGCGGCCAAAACGAAAAGAACAAATGCATTTATCAAAAGAAATGCGGTATCTGTTATTAGTTCCTGAATGGCTTGAATGAACCATCTTTAAAAAAAAAAGTGGTTTAAAATCAGTGGCTACTGCCAACCTCAAGTCAAGCCCAATATTGAGCTGAGATTGAAAAGGTGTGGCAAAGTGTTGACTATGTCAATAGTAACCGAGGGAATGTTTTCACAAGCAATCAGGAATAACAATAATGACATATTTGAGGGCTTGAATTTTGAAATGCTAAAAAATACAGTGATATTTCTTGATTGACATCATGGGTGGTTTGCTTTGACTTTTTAGTCATGATACAAATTTTAGTCCTACATTGTTTGTTTCACACCGCACAAAGAACAAGACCGCACACACCATCAAGCAGAAATGTCAGAGTGGTTGGGTGGGCAAAAGCTGAAATGTGATAGTGCCCCTGGACAGCATGTGGGGGTATGTTGCCCCAAGGCACTGTACTGGTAGTCAATGTGGAGACGAACAGCTTTCCAGCAACTTGTTGCAATTTATTTTGTCTGCAAAACAATTTGATTTGCCTCTTTGTACTTATATTCATCCTTCCATCCATTTTCCAATCCGCTTTATCCTCCCCAGGGTCGAGGGGCGTGCTGGAGCCTATCCCAGCTGTCCAATCGCAGGGCACAAATGGAAAAACAGCCATTCGCGCTCAGAATCACACCTAGCGACAATTTGGAGTGTTCCATTAACTTGCCATGCATGTTTGGGGAATGTGGGAGGAAACCGGAGTATCTGGATAAAACCCACACAGGCACGGGGGGAACATGCAAACTCCACACAGGAAGGCCGGAGCCGGAAGTGAACCCTCCACCTCTACCCTGTGAGGTCGGCGTGCTAACCAATCGCAAATCAAAGTAAAATTCCCCCACTAGTGTGCTTTAACATGTTTGATTGAAGGACTTTTCAAACCTCACTACTTTTTTGTCAGGCAACCAGATAAATATCATTATTCTGTGTCCAGATTCGGGCGAGATAGCACACTCCAAATCCGTCACCAACTAGACCCTATCCACTCATTGCATGCCTCCGTCAAGATTCAGCCCATTAGTGCAGGTTCGTTGGGGAGGCGGAAAGAGCAGGTGGCATTTTGTGCTTGTGTGGTTTTTTTTTGGTTTTTTTCAGAAAAGGCAAAAAAAAAAAAGTGAAAAACAGAGGACAGACCTGTTCCTGGGTTGTGGGGAGAGGACGGTTTGGACATGCTTGACTTTGTCGTTGAGTATGTCACACCAGATAGGCTACGGCGTGTCAAGACACCTCAAATTCGGCTAGGAGACACTACTGTTTGTCTGTTACACGTCTGACGGCTCAAAATTGGGGTACACTCCTATAGTCGGCATGAAACAGAATTGACGCTACGTTTATCATTTTGTACAGCATTCATTCTTTTTTGGTGGCAGATTTGGCTGACTGGCCTTAAGCTTGACCCGTGGACTACCTCAGTAAATTCCATCTCAGAATTTCCTGTGATGTATTTGTTCTATGCACACAAACCCGAAGTTATAAATGACCTAAGTAAGGTTCCAACCATGTCTGCTCCCTCAGTGACTTTCATTCCCGGATCAGGGTAGCAGAGGTTGCATGTTTGTCCTGTTGTGATTGTGCTTGACCTCATCATATCATATTTCACATTTCAAGCAAGCGGCTCCACCCAGGGAGTGGTGTCTTTGTTTGTGAATGTACTGTGGGTATTTGTGCAGCAAGGAAAACAGTAATAATATACATCTTTGATACATGCACTACTCTGCTCTGCTTTTTGAGCCGTTCATTTCTTAAAATACAAGGTATCCAACTGCCTTCCTTTTCACAAAAGAACAGCATCCTTGAGTGCCAACTCATGCACTTGTCTCAAGCACTGGAATCTCATTTCAAGCACATCATGACGCAGATATCGCAACTCAAACAACAACAATCACGGTTCATTTGACACTCATAGTTCACAAAGTTACGCGTCACTGAGTAGACCGATATACACCACGCACAAAGGCGTAAGGATGAAACCTGAGCCTGTCCGGCACCTTTGTGTTACTATGACGACAGTAGCTGCTTCCACTGCCTCAATTGGGGAAGAAAAGACTCGAGGGCAGGGAGAGGGGTGGGGGGACCTGTAGCCAGAGGCGCCACCCACTTCGGGGAGATTCACAACGTTATCGCTGGGAAACCGGGAAATGGATCCAACCAAGTAATGTAAACTTGACATTTAACAGTTCTGTCACACCTATGAAGCTATCTGTGTCCACTTATGTACTGTATGTATGCCGATGCTATTGGTGCTTAGGACTGGATTCAGGTGCGGGTGTGTCACTCTTGTTGAGAGGTGCGGAAGCAGGTTCAGCAGGTTGTTCCCCGTGTGAGTGGTCCCTCCTCTCACAGCGTGACTGCTGAATCATTCGGGCTGATCACTCAGTGCAGGTAATTGTTGCTCGAGCACCTGTTCTCCTCTGAAAGAGCCTGAGAATAAGGTAAGGATTTACTGGGGAAGGTTTGATTTGTCTCATTGTCCGGGCAGAACAAGCTAAATGTCAAAGTGTAAGATCAATGGACACGCTTCTGTTAAATATCTCATGGAGTAAGATCTGAGTCGTTATTTCAAAGAGGAACCCAAAACAATCCGCATCAACTGAATTTCAGCCATCATCATACAGAGACATTTTAGAATTGAGTACTGTACAGTACACAAACGTAGAACAGACGGGTTATGCACAGTGTGGTAATTACCTAGCAGTTTATAAATTCTTTTGTATTTGCAACCTTAGACATAACTTTTTGAGGAGCACTGAGCAGCATGGCGAGGTATTTAAGAAAGCTGCAATCAAATCACTGCAAACATATTTTGAAAAGGGAAATGAGCTGAAGGCATTATTTATAAGAGCCAAAACAAATACATTTCAATCAAACTGTTCCAAATTGTGCCATTTCATTTTTTTCTGACAGCAAAACCTCCTGACTTAGTGTACTTACATCTTATATTTTGTCCGGCATTTTGTGAACATGGACTGATGTGAGAGAAAAAAAAAACGGTCAAAGGACAGCACGATGGACAGTACTTAGCATATCTGGCTCACATCCGACATTCGGTGCTCGAATGCCACCAAGTTTATTATAGTTCTGGATTTTTCAGTCAAGTTAGTTTCATTTTGGGAGCCAATATTTACAGGCTTGAAATATTGACCGAAGGATAATCCTACCTTTGATCAAAGCAGGTGGATTTATATGCTTCGTTCATATTCCACAAATGCCATATTAATCAGAATGCTGTGTTTAGACTTGTGGGGCCGCATACAAACTGTTTTTCAAAGGAATATTTTTGGGTTGACTTCCCTGTTAAGGAAGCAAATAATATAGTCTTACAACGGGTGAGGCTTTGGTGCGACGAGACATAATGATGATCACAAAAGTGTCTCAAAGCGATCCACAGGCCCACAGTACACATTATACTCTTCATTATTATTACCATATATGACCTACTGTGTGGAAATATGGGGAAATGCCTGTAAAACAAACACACTCCCTATTCTAAAACTACAAAAAAAAAGCAATTCGAATTATTAATAGATCGAAATATAAGGAACCCACAAATCCACTATTTATCAAATTAAATACGATGACATTTTATGACCTGGTAGACTTTAAAATCGCGCAATTAATGTACAAAGCACACAATAACCTGCTCTGCCAAAACATTCTGAAGTTTTTCGAAATTCGAGAAAGCAGTTATGATTTAAGAGGTACCAACTTATTCAAAAAACTCAAAACAAGAACAAACATCAAGCAAAGAAGTGTATCTATCAAAGGTGTTAATCTGTGGAATAATTTCGAAACGGACCTGAAAATGAGTAAATCGCTTGCTGAGTTCAAAAACAAATTCAAAAAAATAGTACAAACAACCTACATCAATCAGAGTTAAAATGATAAATTATAAACATTAAATATAATGATAAATTAGAACTAAGTTGATCAATAGAGAAAAGTATTGAAATATCCATTATGAATACAAGAGAAAATTGACACAAGAGTGCCAGGGTGTGGATGTATATAATCCCGATACAAACCAAAAGTTGTAAAAATATCACGGTTAAGGGTAAAGTATGAGCCTTAATGGAGACTTCTTTCTTCTTACATTCTTTCTTTTCTGATTGATATAAAAATGATTTATTAGATATAAACACATAACGGGGTAGGACTAGATAAGCTTTTTACTTCTTCCTACTCCCTTGAACATAATAACTGTGTTGAATGAAGACTGATTTCTTACTTTTTTACTATTTTATTTACCTTATTTTCTGTCAAATTATTACTGTATATGTTTTATGTTCAATAAACAAACAAATCAAACCAAGTTCACAAAAATAAATGACATCCCCTGGTCTCGACCCCCATCCAGGCATGGAAAAACTCTGACAAAATTGTCCTATGAATGGGCGGGACTATAATGGGCCCAATTCAGGGTGTGCCATTCGTCTTTGCTAAATGCAGCTAGGATAGTCTCCAACACAAATTCCAACCCGAATGAAGAAAATGAGTATAGAAAATGGATGGATGGAAGGGCGGCCTGCCATAAAATGTGACAACCAGTTTAAATGAAGCTAGTTAGCATTCACTGAATATTTTCGAGTATTGGCTTTTTTTCTGTTGTATTGTCAGCAATTTTGAGCAGCTTTAGTGAGGTTTTAGAAACCGTGAGCAACCCACCACTTGCCTTTAAGATAAGTGAAGAAACAAACTAAGTGGTAAAAAGAAAGACTGCCTTGTCTTTGCCAACAAACGGCATCTTTAGTTTGGTTCTTCTCTAAATGTGTTATTGCACTGAAGCTTGATGGGAAATATGAGGTGAGTCGGAAAAGTTCCAGCACTGGTGTCAGTAAAGACCTATTTGAAACAGACAGTAAACTAAGAGTTTTTCCTTTCGATGTGTGCCTAAGAATCAACCAGCATGTCTACAAAGAGATCCTGTGGGGTTTGCAGTGTACGAAAAGAGATGAGAGTTGTGTCAGGATAACTTCTGGCTGCTTCAGCATGACAACAATAACTTCATCCATCCATCCATTTTCCGAACCGCTTGATCCTCACTAGGGTCGCGGGGGGTGCTGGAGCCTATCCCAGCCGTCTTCGGGCAGTAGGCGGGGGACACCCTGAATCAGTTGCCAGCCAATCGCAGGGCACACAGAGACGAACAACCATCCACGCCCACACTCACACCTAGGGACAATTTAGAGCGTCCAATCAGCCTGCCATGCATGTTTTTGGAATGTGGGAGGAAACCGGAGCACCCGGAGAAAACCCACGCAGGCCCGGGGAGAACATGCAAACTCCACACAGGGAGGCCGGAGCTGGAATCGAACCTGGTACCTCTGCACTGTGAAGCCGACGTGCTAACCACTGGAATTAGACTCCAGGGGGAGTATTTTAAAGGGGAAAACCTGTATTTTGTAGTTCAGACTGGAAACATGGGCGGCATGGTGGTCGACTGGTCAGAGTGCACAGGCCATGGGTTTGATTCAGGGCCCGGTCCCACTTGTGTGGAGATTGCATGTTCTGTTCTCGGGGTACTCTCGGGTTTATCTTCCATATTCCAAAAACATGCACGGGAGGTTGATTGATCACTCCAAATTGTCCTTCGGTGTGGTTGTGAATGGTAATGCTTGTTGTTTGTCTGTGTTTGCCCTGCGATTGGCTGGCAACCATTTCAGGGTGTCCCCCACCTACTGCCCGAAGACAACTGGGATAGGCTCCGGTACTCGCCGTGGACCCTCTTGAGGATAAAGCGGTTCAGATAATGCAGGGGTGGATTACCAGTACTTCAATACAGCAACCACAAAACCCCGAAACTCAATATTGCCGGATTTGGTTGCCATAACCTCAAACCTATGTTCCTGCATGCACATTATTGCATGCCACTGTTTATAGACTAATATGATTAACAGTAGCAATAAATACTAGAATTAAGTAATTAAGCAAGTAAGTACGTACAAGCAAGCAAGCCAGTAATTTTAAATTTGAAAGGCAAGCCTGAATTCCGCGAAAACCAAATGGTAGTGTCTTAACTTGAGATACTGTATTTGTGAAAACAAGTGGGTTATGTTTCACCCTATTCTCACGGCAAGTGTTGGTTCTGGATAATGGTACGAGGCAATGGAACTCTTGTTCTGAAGTTTAAAGCAGCTGTGAATTTGTCTAATTGCTTTGTTTTGTAATTATAGAAATGATCTATTGTGTGTTTTAGGTGATACCATAAGGAAGAAATGGAACGGCATTTCTTTATCGCAATACACCTGCTGCTGTTTCTTCAGGCTTTTTACCTGGTAACGCTTCAAAATGTATCGGATTCTCCAGCGTACACATTTGATAAAGACTGGTTGCGTCAGGAAAACCTTGTTTCTGAAGAGGAAGGAGAAAATGGGCAGGAAGGTAACGTGTCTGGTATGGAAGCAAGCAACAATTTCAGCAGTGTAGCATCACCTGAAGAGAATAATGGGGACCGGCTGGAGCAGAGTGAAAATGAAGCATCAGATGATGTGGATGTTGCCATACCTACCAAGCCTCCCACATCCCCCAATGCCTCAACAGCGCAACCTGAAATGTCGGATGGGAAAACAAACGCCACAAACACAGAGTTGAATCAAAGCAACATCACCAGAACTGTGGAGTTTGTTAATTCAACCACACCCCCTGCGAACATTGATGATGATCCGCTCGTTCAAAACTCAACAATATCTCCTGGTTTTGTTAATCACAGCGATATAGGCAACACCACCACTTTGGCACCAGAGAGTCGTGATTTAAATGAAAACACAACAACAGACAAAGCAACAGCAGCAAAGACAACAACATCAGGAGAGAAAGCAGGGTCAACCAACGTGACAGACTCGAACAACAAAAATGTGACAACCACAGCAGCAACAGAGATGAACACAACATCTGCATCATCTTCATCACCAAACACGTTGTCTCCAGAAGCCACCAGTGAGACAACCGTTGCTACGAAAACACCAAGAGGCAACTTGGCAGATAAACAGGCATCTTCAGGGAGCAGCTCAGACGCAGGTAGAGTTGCATTTTTAGCTGTCCTTCTGTTGCACTTTTTTTTTTTTTTGTCCACAAACAGAGGTCTGAGGTCACTAAAAACAATAGAAAATATATTAAAATATGATACTAGATTGGAATAAAATGTGTGTGAATGGACATAGTCCATAGCTTGTGTTTGTAGCACCAGTATAATATTGGAGTAGGGCCATAAAGATTATTCAATAATGTAGGTTTGGGATAGGCAAAAAAAACCCCAGACACCCCCCCCCCCCAAAAAAAACAACAACCCTGCAAAGAAAAAGAAAATCTCAAAAAATGCTGATAAACCTTCATTACAAGGGGGAAATAGAGAATGAAATACCGTTTAAAAAAACAATTAATAAAAAAATGAAGAGGCCGAAATATTTCAAAATAGCGAGGGAAAAATAATCTGTAAATTTGTGGGTGATGAACTGTAAATATGAATCAATTGTAGTTTTACATTGTCGTATCACTATTCACCACTAGATAACAGACATGGCTTAGTTGTGTCTTATGCTGGTCTACACTACAAAATGAGTATATATACTGTATATATACAGTATATACAGTATATATATATATATATATTGTGGAAACAATGCAAAATTAAGTTCTTTCACTTAATGTTGGTTTATCTTGTTTAGCAGTTTGTGCCATGCTTGAATGTTAATATTCATGCAAGAGATCACTTTGCACTGGGTTAATAGATTTTTGAAAAACACGCATTGAGGAATGTATGATGAAAAATGAAATTTATTAAAAGCACAATGCATTTATTTTGTCCATATTTAAAATGGCATTATAGGCATACAACTTGTTAGGAGGTACGTGGCCCTATGTGGCCTATGTGTGAAAAATTGTGCCTCCCTCCAACATTTAAATTGCCCATCCCTGATTTAGGTATTACAGACTAACGCAGAAGCAGGGGAATTTAACAGGGATATAATCCTCGGAAGATCAGTTTTAGGCAATGTGTTTGGCAGTAGCTCTAAACTCATTGTTGAAAAGCATAGAGGAGATATCACTGTTGGCCATTTTCACCGACCTCCATTAATTGAGATTTTCACAGGCTGAGGACAAACATCCCTTCTTTCCAAAGAAAAAGCTTGGGCTTGGGTTTCAGCTGCCTATTTTGCCTGAAGGGTCCTTTTATAACTTCTTACTCAGCAGGAACAATGATCCACTGTTATAGTGGGGGGGGGGGGCGAACGAATGAGCTGGAGTTCAAACATACCTGCTCTGCATGTACACAGGTGCGTAAGATGAGTTAAAATTATATTTGTATTGATAACTGACCGTGGCATCAAATTGTAAAAAGTACTATCTAATCATATTTAAACAATATTGTTGAATTTTGACAACATTTCAAATGCACACATGAAAATGAAAACTGAAAAAAATTGCTTCTGAAGAGGGCGTCATGAAAGGCATGAAAGTGGAAAAGGTTAAATACATGCATAAAAACATGACATTAACCATTCTGAGTTCAAGCAGTTGCAGTGCCTTGACTTTCTTCCTCGAGGTTCGGTCTCCACTCACTGTTGAACCTGCCTTTCACACACAAAGCCATCAAATTTTTATTGTTGCAAATTTCCCCAGTCTGGGACAAATAAAGGTTTTCTTATCTTATCTTATCTTATCTTAAATGGTCGGTGTATTTCCAGTACATTATATATGGTATGTAATGACCCCAAAGGCTCTGAGAAAAACGATGTAAAAGTTGTACCCATAGAATTACAAGCGTCAAAAAATAGGGCTGGATAAAAAGGCATCTTGGTCGACCCATTAAGGAGCTGTGCTTTGGAAGCTCTGCATGACATCTCAGCTGGTAAAAAACATCAGGTCATAGATCTTTCTATTTTTTTTTCATGCAGCAGAAAGTATTAACGTTTGAGACATCTGAGCTCAGGTCACAAAAGAGTCTCAGAGGCCTTTACAAGCCCACATTTTTACAAAGATCAATTACATCCCCTTGTCTAAACCTTCAGGGACAAACTGTGAAAAAACTCAGTACGGGGGGGGGGGGGGGGAGAAAGAAACCTTGAGAAAGGATGAGAGGTGGATGGATCCCCTTTCTGAAATGGCCAGGCTGAAATGGATGCACGGTGGGCAACGTTAATCACATCATATGACACGATACAATTTGAGGTTAAACAGCATGCTAGTCTATTTGATTAACTGAAGCACAACAGGTCGATGTTCCCAGGGAAGTGGTCTGCGCTGATCTTGTCGCAGTTGGTCACTGCATATAATTATTGTCCAGGAAGGTTGGGACTAAACAGTTACTAAATCACTTTTGCCCCTGGGTTAAATATGGCAGTGTGAACGTTGTGTGTATCAGGACCAACTCAGCAATGCAAAGTTCACACCAGTGTTCAACGCACGAGTCTAATTTTGTAGATGTTAAGATTGCCCAGCCTGGACCTATCTATGTGTTTGACTGGCAGACAGTTTCACATGTACTGAATGCCTCCAGTCCAGAGTGCGGACTAGTCGCTGATCACTCAAGCCTGGACCTAACTTCCAAATGCTCCCAAATGGAACAGAAAGGGCATCTTGCATAAACACCTTTGCCAAACAATTCTGAGCATCCATCCGAAGAATATCATGCAAGAGCATCCCTATCCATCGGCACCCTGGACCAACAGGGTACTGGTAGAAACCGGAAACTGGGACCAGCTGGAGGAACATTTAGAAGGGGAGGGAGTCATGCACTGGAAAGTAGAGAAATAAATACTACCCAAAGTAATAGAAAATACAGTCATACCTCAGTTTTCGACCATAATCTGTTCTAGAAGGCTGTTCGAAAACCGAAACCACGCACTTTATTGAACACGTCTGTTCACAATGGACCGCTCCACTCGGAAGCATCACTTTCTCGTGTAAGGAAGGTGAGAGGCACGAGGAAGCGTCACTTCCTCGTGTAAGGAAGGTGAGAGGTGTCAAGTGACGCATTCAAGTGCGCTCAGTTTGTTGGAGAACCGAAATTCGGTCATCATCCGAGGCATAAAAAACTAAAAATTTTTGGTCGAAAACCGATTTGGTCGAGGTTTGACTGTATACCGTATTTTCCACACTAAAAGGCGCACTGGATAATGAGGCGCACCGTCAATAATGACCTATTTTGTAATTTTTTTCATATATTAGACGCACCGCATTATAACATGCAATCTACAATGCATCCACTAGAAGGAGCCACGCTCAAGGAAATGCCAACAGAACACTACACTGCACTACACCCTGATTTATATAGCGACGATCAGATGTCGGTAAAACATATTTAATAAAGCAGCGACACACTTCACTTAACCAACAGCAAGTTATAACATTGACTCGTTAACTTTGAAGTCTCTTGCCGCTGCTCTATTTCCGTGTTCAACTGCGAAACCGATCGCCTTAAGTTTGAACTCTGCGTTGTCAGCATGTCTTTAGCAAGGAGCCATTTTGGGGTTGACATATTACCGTAATGACCATACACAAGGTGCATTGGAAATGGTGGAGGATTGTGTCAGGTGTGTTATGTGATACAAGGGTGTCTGTTACGATGAAGGCACAGGTTTACGACACACTGTTGAGGTAAGCTGTGATGTACATCTTAGGGACACTGAAGAGGTGACAGGAGGCAGCGCTGGAGGCGATGGAAATCAAGCTGTTGGTTTTCTCTTTAGTAGTCACCTGGTTGGATTGGATTACAAATGAGCTTATCAAAGGGACAAGGGATGGCCTGTCAAAGTTCTCTGCCGTGTATGCTGTGTTGTGAAAGAAATGGTCATCATTAATATTCAATACGAGTAACAAAGTTGCCACTGTTCGGAGAGCAAGGTTGATATTCTGCTTGCAGCTCAACAGTATCAACATAGGCTTAAATATGATCAAACAGAATGAATCGCGTCGTGGCGTTTAATTAACCCAGTGTAATGCAGTCGTGTGGAAATGGCGCTAAAGTGGAACATATTAGGCAGGTCACTTTTTTTTTCAATTCGTTATAAAATCTGCTTTGCTTCCCTCCTTCTAACCCGTCATTCCTTATCTCATTCTGAAGGTTTGTCATCCGAGAGCAGCAGGAACAAACGGAATGAAGCGTGGGGGGCTGTATTAGGAACAGCTGTGGTGGTGTCCATCGTGGGACTGGTGGCATACGTCGTCTTGAAGAGACGACACCTCAAAGGTTTCTCACACAGGAAACTGGTTGAGGACTTCCCCTCTGACCCCGGTAAGATAAGATACCATAAGATCCGATAAAATATTTAATATTCCCCAAAGGTTAAATTCGGGTGTCACACGAACACATACCTCTATATGACATGGAATAATGTTTATTAAAAAATACCGGTACACAGGAGCAACAGTTCTGTATAGTACAACAACTTTTTGTAATAAGTGTTATTGGTATTGGTATTTTTTTTGTAATTTTGAGCCGCAGATTCAAATAAATAAAGAGATAAAACAGAGCCGCTGATAAAACCAGGCATTATGTCTCCCGAGTTGTAGCCAACACTGCTGGTGCTGGGCAGAAAGTATGTTGGTTGCTCATAACGGAGTCACTTTAGTCATAGATTGGACTGTGTTACAATCTGGCAAATGTTGATTTAGGGAGGAGAATTTTGAATTATGGCAACTTCATTTGTAAATATTTATTTTCCAGTTCTGAGATTGGACAACAGTGAACCTTTGGATCTGAATTTCGTCCGTTCGGGTTATTACAACCCTGGACTACACGGAGACAACATTCAAATGGCCAACATTCCTGGGCGCCAGACAAAGTAGAAAGACACAGGGACCACTCAACTCTCCTGGGAAAAACATTTGACAGGACGTTTGGTGAATGACACTACCATATTAACTTTCTGTTGGAGACATTTTCGATCAACTGTGTGCCACCATGAACTCTACTTGGGTTGGAATCGCCATGTTTTTAAAACTCATTCACCGCCTGACATTTGCAGACCCTCCTTTACCCTATCACGTCAAAAGATTTAAAAAAAAATATATATAAAAACGTAGCTGGAATGTCTGGATTTTGAAAAGACAAAAATATATGTCAGTGACAATTAATGAGTTCTAATAGCCAATCACTACTTTTCATTTATACCGGTTGCCAAAAGTAATATACTTTTGTAAATTACATCATAATACTGTGTTTCCCGATTGCCCCGGCTTCCTCCCACATTCCAAATCCATGCATGATAGGTTAATTGAGGAATCGACATTGTCCATAGCTTTGAATGTGAGTTAAATGGTTGTTTCTCTAATTGTGCCGTGCGACTGAGCTGAGTTTCCAGTGTGTACCTTGCCTCTCACCCAAAGTCATTTGGGAGAAGGTCCAGCTCACCCACGTAGAAAATAGATAAATAGATGAACAAATGTTCGGCCTATATTACCATTTGAATCTTGTAAGTTGTGAAAAAAACAAAGTAAAAACAGAAAACTATCATCTGCAATCATTATCAGTTTGAATACACTGAAAAGACAAGGAATTAAATGTTGAAACTGATTAACTTTATTTTGCAACACATTCCCCCCAAAAAAGCTGGGACAGTGCGTTACCTCACCTTTCGAACATGAACACTCAATAAGCATTTGGGAGCTGAGAAGACTCGTTGATGAAGCTTCGTAACTGCTCTTTCCCATTCTTGCTTGATGTCCAACTTCAGTTGCTCAACAGTTGGGGGTTTCCACTGTCATATTTTGCACTTCCTAACACGCCACACATTTTCAGTGGGAGGCAGATATTCACTCCAGTCAAGTACTCACACTCTTTGTATGACGGAGTCTTGCTGTTGTAACATGCAGAGAGGAGCTTGGCATTGTCTTGCTGCAATCAGCAGGGGCGTTCTTTAAAAAGACGTTGCTTGGGTGAAACAGGAATCCACACCATCACAGATGCTCGCTTTTTGAGCTTTGTGCTGATAACATTCCAGATGGTCCTTTTCTTCTTTGGCTTGGAGGACACAAAGTCCATAATTTCCAAAAACAATTTGACATTTGGACTCGTCAGACCACAGAACACATTTTCACTTTCTATCTCAGATGAGCTTGGGCTCAGAGAGATGCATTTTTGTGTGTTTTTGATGTGTGGCTTCGCTTTTATTTGTATTATTATATATATTTTTTATGTATTCTAAACGATGCCAGTTTTTCATGCCGTGCTACCTGGAGGATCCAAGGTCACGGGCATTAAGTTGGTTTTTGGCCTTGTGCATTTGTGCACAGATTTCTCCAGACTTTCTTCTCTTTTGATGACGGTATTGACCAAAGCATATGAAATCCCGAAATTCCTTGCAATTGAATAGTGAGAAACATTCTTAAACTGCTGGACTATTTGCTCGGAGCCTTTCGAGGATGCTCATTTTATACTCAATAATGACACTCGCCTGTTCCCCATTAATTAACCTGTTCACCTGTGGAATGTTCCAAACATGTTTTTTTTTTGTTCTTTTTTTTACATTCATCAACTTTTCCAGTCTTTTTGTTTCCCCTGCCCCAGCTTTTTTGGAACTTGTTGCAGACATCCAAATTAAAATGAGAAAATATGTGCACTGTGTTTATAACTATGCTGGAACAATATACCATTGCTGCCTTAACAAAAAAAATAAGAAGCCAGTACAAACAGTCATGTCAGTCATATTTTGGCATGCTGAGGACAGTAGGTAGTAAAATTAAGTAGGGATGTAGGGATGGCAATCAAGGAAACTAATATTTCAAGTGCCTGTTGTATTCACAGACAGGTTTTGGTATTCCATGAAGTTAAATAGTTGGTTGTATGATAGCTGCAGCAAAATTATCTTCTTAAATTCTGTGACCTCTATGTGTCCAAACAGAGAGATGACTTGTTTTTTTTATACAGTGATGTGGTGCACCTCAGAGACTTACGCCGCATTCCCCTGCAGCATACCAAGCAGAGATCGTGAAATGCACAGTAGTTTCAAACTTTTTTTCAAAGTCATTGTTATTCTTCTCATGAGCTTTCTTTGACTTTGAGTGACAACCTTCAGTAAGCATCGCTAATCTGAATATATTTTGTTATACTTGGGGTGAATAATGGTTGTTGTGTAGCTTTTTGATAGCCGGTCAAACAATATTTTATAATTCCAAATAAAAAATAAAATAATTTTGTCACATCTTTTTTTGTATACTAGACGAGCAATCAATGTGGTTTGATTTTGATTGACATGCACAACGGTTTTTGTTCGAACATCCACCGATAACTCAAGGGGTATGGAACTTTTTTTTTTGTAATTAAATCCATTTGTGACAGGTCAGCATTGTTCTAATTTGTCCAAAATTCTGACACCAATCAATCAAAGAAGCACTTTACGCCACAGTAATGGGGTGGGGCACTGTGAAAAAAAAATATTGATGTGTATTCTGCACAGCATATCAATGATTGATTGAAGTTTTGGATGATTGTTACTTGTCTTCATGTTCCCACGCCTAATGCATGTCAATGTTCAGTTTGAATGCTTTGTAAAGAGTCAACGCCAGCTGTGACGATATAGTACGTATTGTTTGTATGATCATTTGCATTTATTTATTCTCCTTATTCAAAATCCAGAACTACAGGTTAAAATAAATTTAGGTTGTTTCTTTGTGGACCTAGATTTCAATACACATAGAGGGGCCTTCAGGCCAACACCTACAGGTCCTAACCAAGTCTTTTTGCATGAACTGATGAAGCCTATTCGGATGAGAGGTGAATCGTCTTCGTAGACAGACAAAGCAGTCCTGTTGTGATTGATTCAATGCCTTGAAAATGAAATGATTTCGACGAATGAGAATATCCACAGGCAGGGACCGTGTGGTTTTCTTTTTTTTTTTGATAGTATAAATAAAGAATGAAGAAATATTACATATTGGTCAAAAAATATAAAATCAAGTCAACAGTCAGTCAGGTAGTCAATCAACATCCCAGAGTGGATCGTGTTTGACCTTGGAAGTTCCGAACTGCACAAAACCAAAGCATGGAGTCAGACATAGTGCACATATAGAGATAGACAACGATTCACATTTGCACTTTCGCGGAATAGGAACCGAACCTACGCTGGACGAATGGAACTCAGGTAAAATGACATCATCGGTGACTTACAAAGTAATGTTAACCCAACAGAATCACACTCTGACTGGATTTGCAGACACTTGTTAACTTTACAACAATTAAAAAAAACAAAACAAAACAATGGATTCAGATTGTGCTGTACATAGACTGGGCCAAGGACCTGAACTGACTTTATGCTTCTTCAACGCTCGCTTGGTTATATTTTCACATGTTCGATTCATTCAGGAAATGGCACATCCAAACTACCGGTAGTTCATTTTCCGTTCCCAAGTTTATTTTGATCAACGTAGCAGCTCAGCAGTTGAGGATGAACAAATTTGGTAGATTGCTGAAATCAATTAAGTGACAACACATCCCTGCTCGTAAATGTTAATATTACATTCAAGGGTTTGGACAGGTTAATTTTCTCCTCCAGCGGAGTTAAATAAATTTGAATGGAATTAAATGATTACTATCTAAATTGAGGTCATGTCAAACATTTTAACAGCTAAATTCAATTTTCAGCCTTTGATAACAAAATGAGTTCAACATCAAGAACTAAAATAATATTTGTTTTAATAAGATACAATATGTTGTTGAGTACAATATTTGTACTCAACAAGTCAAATAGAATGTGCTTTGATTGTTTTTCTTGTGTGCCCTGCGATTGGCTGGCAATCATTTCAGGGTGTCCACTGACTACTCCCCAAAGACAGCTGGGATAGGCCCCAGCATGTAAGGATGGAAAGATGAAGAGATGCCATCCGTTTGCCAGGAACACAAAGACAAACATTCATACTCACACCTACAGACAATTTAGAGTGTTCAATTAATCAACTGTACATGTTTTTGAAATGTGGGCGGAAACCGGAGTACCCAGAGAAAACCCACACAGGCATGGGGAGAATATGTAATCTCGACAGAGGAAGGCCAGGGTCCAGAATTGAACCCACGACCTCTGCACTCAATCGATTTATTGGCCGCTTAATAATACATAATACATACATTATTCACACTTCATTCTTCTTTACGTCCTTTTTCTGCCTCACACTTGACTCGCAAGACCGCCTCTCGAGGGACAGGCCTGTGGCGCATACCGGTGCACACATGGTAATGTAGTAAAGCCATAAGAGTATGAATATCAAAAGGCGCAAGAAATAAATAAAGCAAGAGAGGGTACTGTTAGCTCATGTGAAGTCCCAGGATGCTGTAAAAAGTCTCAGGACAATACAGGCTTAAACTGAGAAGAGGAACCAGCATAAAATTTATTGGCCATGTAAGTAAAAAAAAAACACACACATACACAAGGAATTTTCTTTCTCAGTTACAACCCGTCCAGAGGAACATAAACAAAACAATAACCAACAGAGGGGAGACAGAACGGGAAGCCTGGTGATTCGCTGTTCAGCGCTACAATATCTTGTGTTAATAGAAACTGTGAAAAGAAAACAATAGAGAAGGGTGGGGGGGGGGGGACAACTGACTTCAAGCATTCTCCTCAAGTGGGAGCATGGTTTGGGAATGTCTTCACTACACTGCCAAGTAAGTGATGACTAAAATCATAACGCGCTGTAAATCCTTCCCTGTGTGCCAGTGATGTCACACCACATCATCAGCAAGAACCTCCGGGGGAGGAAAAAAAACCTCAGCACATGTAGCGTACGTTAAAAGACAAGAACAACAAATCTCAAAACCTGACATGTAATGAATGGGGAGGATTGTGGGCAAGGGGGTGGGGGGGGGGGGGGGCGTGTCACAATCAGACCGGCTCTGTGTGTGAGAGATAGAGTCAATCAGGATGCTGCACGCGGGGCTGGAGAAAAGAGCAATCAGCCAAACAAGTTAATATTGCAGGGCAAGTGTTATTGTCGTTTGTTTATGTCTGCTTGTCGAGCACCTGTGGTTGAAGTACAGGCTTTATCAGTCTTGGGCTTGGGAAGGAGGGGTAAAAGGGCAAATAGAAATGTTAGCGTCCGATCGATTTTTTACATCCAGGCGAGAGTCCAGATAGGAGTTGTGTTTGTGTGTATCTATCTATCTATAGATAGATAGATATAAAAACAATTGTTCATTTTGTCACATTGTCATATTCCTAATGTTTCAGAAAAACCTTGCTTCAAGACCCTGAGATTAATGTGCGAAAAACAAAAAAATCAAGCAAAAAAAACCCCAAAACCTGCAGCTCAAAATTAAAACATCGCTGCTCAAATGAAATCATACCAATCATAAAATATACACCAGTGGTGTCAAACTGATTTTAGTCGCGGGCCACTTGGGAGTTACGGCTTCCCATCCAGAGCCAGTGCAAAATCTCAACGTTATTTATTACCCATTACAATTTGACATTTTGGTACAGATTTCAGCAAGAATCATGATAACTGACACATATGATCTGCTCCCGCGGGCCTCATAAAATGATGTGGGGGGCGGGGGCGGATTTGGCCCCCAGGCCTTGACTTTGACACCTGTGATATCCACCATATGTGCATGTGAAAATAAGTTTATGCTCTTGTGATGCATATTAAAAAATACACAAGCTTCAGACAGGTTTTGCAATGAAAGCACAGGTGGGTTGCATTTAAAAGCAAAAGATCACCGTAGGCTGTTATATGAGGCCAATCGTCAGGTTAACTTGCTCTTTGTGGATGCACCACTAAATGTTGCTCTCTGCAGGTTAAACAATTTAGCATTTAGCCCTTCAAGGGGCTATGGCAGTACACTAGGTCAGTGATCTTTCCAAGTCAGGTCAGTGGGGTGGATGTGAAAGGTCAGCATCCTCCTGGCAGTCGAGCTAGATAAACAAACACGGTACAAAAGGTTTCAAACTATACATGACCAGCAGGGAATTTTGCATGGACAGACAATAAATACTCACAACGTCTCGAGTAAATTGGGTTTCAGAACATTGGCAGAGAGGTAGACTGTATTCCAAGTTTTGTTGGTAGGTTTGCTGCGAAGAAAGTGGAATAGGAAGAGTCCTTCCAAACAGCAGGAAATTCGACCACATCACAACTGTCCCCAAATCACCACATTGGCTTCCTGAGAGTCAAACAATAGATTTTGCAATCTTGCTTTTTATCCATAAATCTCTCAATGGATTTGGACCAAAATACACGCAAGATGTACGAGTGTCTGGGTGTCTGGGACAGGTCTATTGTGTGTTCCCAGAACCAAACAAAAGTGAACCACCCCCTAACATGTGGAACGAACTCCTGGAATACTCCAACTGTCAGTTCATTTAAATCAGGGCTGAAAGATGATTGTTTACTGCAGCGTTCACACAAATCGATCTTCTCTTCTCTTGTTTTAATCCCCATTTGCACACTTTTTTTTACTTTAACGAGACCAATGCTTGGTTTCAATCATTTTAATCAAATTATTTAAATTATTTTATTATGATGTTTGCAATAACAAATATATTTTTTTCTTTCTGTAATACTTTTAATGTTTCATGTAAAGCAGTTTGAATTGTCTTGTTCTCGTCTGCGCTGAAATGTGCTATACAAATAAACTTGCCTTGGGGGCCCCTCCAGGTTGTCCATCCCCAGTTGACATGCAACATGCACACACGGAACTACAGTACGACATTGATGGAGAGGTGGTGGCCAATTCTCCTGCTTTGGCTGCAACTGGGAATGAGTCTCAGTCTTTAAGAATGGACAATAACAACAGAAACATAATTTTGGGCGGTGAAAAAAATAAAGCATCACTAGACTACTATTGTTTCATTTCCGAATGCATTTGTTCATCAAACTCCTCTGTGAAAAGCAGCATCTGCTGTGTCAGGGGGTGTCAACACAACGGAAAGCTCAAATGTGCTATATTAATCAATTCATATCTCAAAATGCAAGCAGAAAATCGCCCATCGAGTTTCTCTGAGCAGCTTGTGCGGCCTACATTCAAATCCAGACAGAGGTTTTCAACGATGGTTCTAAATGTGAAGCAGTTACATCATTATTGCATGGATTACCCACATCTCAGATCTGCGCCAAGCCAACTGCCATCAACATTCTAGAATATATTTTTTAAGACTGTTTACAGAGGATTATGCTAGCGATTCGGCGAAAACAGGTGGTTTGAAGAGATTGAGCACAGTGGGACTGGAGATCAACCTTTTTTTTCCTCTCAAATGTTTTTGCGACATGAGCAAATGCAGAATGTTGTGTTTTAGTGTACATGGAATATGCATAAATGTATTTACATGTCATTATTTTGTAACCGGATAAACTAACAGCTTTTTCATTTCGAAAAATGCAAAACATCAAACGGTCTTCAAATGCCTGGCTTTAGCTGACAGCTATGGCTATACATGTTTGAAGATGTATTAACATGTTTACATGTTCATACGACACTTGTCAAGATTATGTTGTCGTATATGATTTACTTTTTTAAATCCTGAATTGATGTTGAAATTCGACAGTGATGAGTGCCAATGAAGTCCAAACTCAACCCGCAAGTGGAGTTCATTGGACTTATCTTCATTTGACTGTGTATAAGAATTTAAATTCCAGTATGGCTGAAGGGCATTGTGGAGCAGAGTAGTCATTGCTGGTCTATGGAAACACAGCAGCTTTGGAAATGAAACAGGGGTTGGTAAACGTGCTATGTTTATTGGTTTGGGTGATTTTAACAAAGAAAGTTCCAAGTAAATCAAAATATGTCACAACAAACTACATGCAACCACTCTCTTCTCTGACTCGTCAAATTTCAGGCACAAGATTTAGACAGCTGGGACAGGTTGCAGCACGCCTGCAGCCCTACTAAGGATAAGCGGTACAGAGACTAGTTCGATGGATGCATCATCGGACTGACAAATCTCCATTCATTTTCAGTGTTTATGTAACGTTACCTTCTTTTTTTTTTGATTTTCATGATAAAACAGTTAAAACCAAAGACTTAATTGGGACCGTTTATTGGTAAATACAAAATACTTTTCCCCACCAAAAACAATAGGACAGTAACATTTTCCCTATGCATTTTCACGTCTGGATTTTTTTTTCTTAAAGCTGGCAGCACAGTAATAATAATAATAATAATAGATTTTATTTATAAGCGCCTTTCAAGACACCCAAGGACACTTTACAATAACAAAAAACACAAAACAATACGGGTTGAGCAGCGGCAGCCAAAACGCGCCAGCGTTCACTCAACCCGAAAGTCAGAAAGAAACAAGGGAGGGAGAGCATGTTGGGCTACGGGTTAGCATGTTTACTGCACACTTCTGAGTCTTGGCACCGGTCTGCCTGCATGTTTTTTTTTCTCTCCCTGGGTCAGATTTTTAAGATTTCAGAAATCGCTCTCAAAAGTTCATCCAAATGAACAATATCATTCAGGTCCAGTGGATGAATGATTAGCACATCCACCTCACCGTGCAGAGATTGACGGTTCAAATTTTGACTCTGGTTTTCCAGTGTGAAGGTTCCATATTCTTTTCATGCCCATGTGGTTTTTCATTTTCCACGCACATTTGAGAAACCTGAATGGTAAGTTGATTGAAGTCTCAAAATCGTACGGAATTTTGAATGTTGTTTGTCTGTTTATGTGCCGCAATTGTCCGGTGACCAGTTCAGGGAGAAATTCCTGACAACATTATTTTTCGATTCAAATGCAAAGCATGGAACATGCATATGTCAGCATCTTGTGAAACAGCTTCATGATAAATGAGTCATAAATGTTGTCCAGACTGAATCCACGAGGGAGACTGTTCGGCAAAAGTAATCAATTATTATGGCTCCCAACTCATTCCAATTGTAGGGGTCACTTGATTATTAAAGGGAATTACCTATCGATTAGCAAAGAGTCACCAACCGACTTGCCAGTCACATCCAGTGCATTTAGGGAAAGGTTGGTTCAACATCTGCTATGTTCTGTTTAGCACCTAACTTAGGATAACTGGAAAGGATTTCAGAAATGAAAAGGTCTTATTATGTACTTAGTATGAAAGGCAGGCTCAAATCAAAATAAAAAATATTGACAGGCTATCGCCAAGCCATATGTCACACGGCATCATATAACTGACATGCAAAACATGTTCACACAGTTTAGTCATGTAATAATAATAAAAATAATAATCGTAATAATCCATCTATCCATTTTCCAATCTGCTTCATTCTCACAAGGGTCGTGGGGGGCGCTGGAGCCTATCCTAGCTGTCCCCGGGCAGTAGGCGGGGGACATTCTGAACTGGTTGCCAGCCAATCACAGGGCACACAAAGACGAACAACCATCGGCGCTCACACTCACACCTACGGACAATTTAGACTGTTCAATCAGCCGGCCATGGATGTTTTTGGAATGTGGGAGGAAACTGGAGTACCCGGGGAAAACTCACACAGGCACTGGGAGAACATGCGAACTCCACACAGGAAGGGTGGAGCTGGAATCGAACCTGGTACCTCTACACTGTGAGGTCGACGTGCTAACCAGTTGAACACCGGGCCGCCAATAATAATCATAAAAATTTAAAAAATAATAATAGGAAGCAGAAGAAATCTGGATTTCTTAGAAAAACAGTAGTTTACAAAAGAAAGTAACAAGAAGACATTGTGATAAGATTACCTACAAATCATCCAAACTCAGCCAAGAATAGCAATGAACGTTAGGCCTTTGTTTTGGGACAAACTGCATAAAATTTCCTCATCATCCCACATCTGCAAAAAATACTGGGGTTACCTGCGGTCTTGTCGCAGCAAAACTCCAGTTTTAACCTTACTGTCAAGTAGCACCTCCACAATGCCAAAAGCAATAATTTTTAAGACCAGAGGGCAATTTGTCTCTTCAACTGATATAAATAGCCGATTTGGCTTCCCTAATTAAAATAATTTGCAGCTGGCACTTAAATCTTTCTGCCTTCCTAAATGTGGCTGCACAAATATACTTTGAGCAAGAGAAAACAGAACCAAAAGTGAATTTTTCTTCGTGTCCTATACTTGATAAAACTAGCGAAAACTTTGGTAAACAAATCACAGAATGGACAGTCATTAAAAAGAGCATAACTAAAGTAACAGATAAAAATGCATTTGCTTTAATGGCATGTAAGTACCTGTCTTTTATGTATTTTTTTTAAGCCAGAGGTCTTGTGAGATACTGTACCTCTAAATCATAGGTGTCAAACTCAGGCCCTGCAGGGCCACTGTCCTGCATGTTTTCCATGTCTCCCTGTTGCAACACACCTGATTCAAATGAACAGGTTCAGTGTCAGGCTTCCGCAGAGCTTGCTGATGAGTTGATCATTTGAATCAGGTGTGTTGCAACAGGGAGACTTGGAAAACATGCAGGACAGTGGCCCCCCAGGACCTGAGTTTGACACCTATGCTCTAAATCAACTGGATACTAAAAGTTGTTGCTGTGCTGGCCAGGTAGACAAAACACTCAACTGAACCAATACCCCACTGCAACTCAAAGTTTCTGGCTTTACTTTAAGCACAAACGCTTGGGAGACATCACAAGGGCATACTGTGCACTCCCTCACATCCTCTCAGAAATATAATTATAAAGGCCATAATGATTACAACATTATATTAAAGTGCTCCATTTTAGTTCTGCATATACCTGTATGCCGAGTAAAAATGATCACTCTTCTTAGGCCTGCAAAGCAAATACCTTAAAATGTCATGTGTGTAACGTGTGTTTCATGGTGCGGAATAAATGATGACTCCCTGTCGTTCAGGATTGTAATGGTGCAAAAATTCCAACTGCAATGGCCTTATATCACTAACCTTGATTGTTCAGTAAGTGTGTATCCACACCTGGGATGTGTGCCGGCCACATATGTAAGATGACCAAACTCCCTCCCAATCAGTCCTCACCGTCATTGCCCACGTGAGCATTGAAGTCCCCTAGCAGAACTATGAAGGTCTGCGCCTCGCACCATGAGGACTGGTGCCAGAGCCCAGAGCCCAAGCTGTGAGAGAAATCTAGCCTATGTCCAGTCGGAACATCTCTGCCTTGTACACCAGCCAAGGCTCCTTCCCTGCCAGAGAGGTGGCATTCCATGTCCGGAGAGCTACTTTCTGCAACCAGGTTTCGGACCACCAAGATCCCTGCCTTTTGCCGCTGCCCAGCTCACAGGGCATCCGACCCCTTTGGCCCCATCCACAGGTGGTGAGCCCATGAGCAGAGGGACTCACATCTTTTAACAGTCTTTTCAGGCTATGCCCAGCCTGTCCCCATGGGTAAAGGCCCGGCCACCAGGCGCTCGCCAGAGAGCCCCACCTCAAAGGGCTCCAGAAGGGGGCCCTGGTGAACCATATCCAGACAAGAGACAACAAGGTCCAAATGTTATCATTAGGGGTCGATGAGCCGTGCTCTGTCTAGTTCCTCACCGAGGACCTGTTTGCCGTGGGTGACCGTGCCAGTGGCATAAGGCCCTAGACAACTTAACTCCTATGATCACTGGGTCTGCGACATGCAAACCCCTCCACCACGGTAACTTGATGACTCATGGAGGGGATCTATTGACGTTGACCATCAAAGCACTTTTGGAAGTCATGATGACACCGGCCTTACTAAACTTGATAAACATAGTGCCAGTTCACTGCCACTGAATCAAAACAAGACCAAAACATAAACACCTTCTGCACACGTGTCTGACACTGACTTGCTAACAAACCTCTGTCCTGATGCAAATACAATCATCAAGGTTGGGGCTTGGGAGGACGTTTTCAATTTTCATTTTCCAACATCGTTTGGATGCCCAGTATGCCTGCAGATGTGAATGCAAATGTGCATTTCAGTTATCCATGTTATATTTCAGATCAGCAAGAGCATCTCAGCATTCACTTAAAATTTCCATGATGCAGAAATTTGTCAGCTGCAAATATTTGTTGACTTTATTATTGGGCACCTCATTAGCCATAATCGTGACCACCTAATATTAATTTAATACTTGCTTAGCACAAGTGTCTTGAGGTTTCCTGATAATGAACTAGCATGCCACTTAACAAAATTACATCATGTGCATTCTTGGTACTTACTGTTTTCCTTAACGAGCTCCAGACCATCTTATCTGCTCACCACCTTCCAGTAAGTGTGTCTCACTGTTTGTTATAGAAACAGACACTCACAATTTTCCAACATATTATGTGTACTTTATGCATTTCCTTTGCTGTTGTTTTGGGGGTCCCGTAGGAGGAGGTCATCACTAAGGATTTATAGGCATAATAAAATTGCAGCGAGTCTCGTCTGCATCCTGACTTCTGTCAAGATGCCCTTGAGTCTGCCCTCGAGACTCAACGAAGGGATGAAGCATCATTTGTCCCCCACACCGCTCACTTCATCTCTTCATCTCCTCTGACATTCTTGTATGAGTATGCTCTGCTTCTCTGTGTGCTGTGCCTCAGAAATGTACAGCATCATGCAAATAAATAAATAAAATACCACCAGGCATCCTCCAGTTGTTTAGGATATGTGGAAAATACTGTATATTTCTCATAGAAACCAAAACATTTGATTATTTGCTTTCTTACATATAACGCTACAAATTTTTGTGAGCCCAAGCAAAAATCTGCCTTATAAAAGCTCAGCATACTTAGTGTTTTGCTCTTTCCAAAATACTTCATGGAAAGTGCAAATGCCAGTGATGGGTGAGTTTTGGACCAGGCCCTACAGTGAGTATTTAGTGACATAACCCACCTCGTAATATCGGCATCACATCACCAAATAATGTACAAAAAAACGCTACATAACATGGCAATGTTCACCCTGCAGACAGCTACTAAAAACAACGTTGCAAATTCATGAATGATGTCTGCATAGTGTCCCTTCCAAGCACGTTCACTCGCACGCATCACAAACATATCCGATTAATATCCACATGCCAAAGAGGTAAATGTGTGGCATTAAAGAAGAGCATTTCACATATTTGAAGCTATTTCAAAATCACAGTTCCCTTTATCTTCCAGTACATCACCTGACCAACTCCCAAACTTTACATTACAATACAATAGAGTATTTTTATCAATATAAAATTTTTCGATAAATAAATGTCATCGTACTCACCACAGATGCTATTACAGAGCCTCCCACCTATTTGTAATTGCTAACTTGTCCCTGAATACAAAACTACAGTACTCTGAAAGTGGCCCCTCCAAATTCCGGATTGTAAGAAGTGACTCAGCAAAGCAGTGTTGGCCAAACTAGCATCGTATGAAGTCCAACTTTTCTTCAGAATTGCGCCTTGAAAGTGAATTTTTGATCATGGTCTGATATTGTCCTCCATCGTAAATCAAGCTTCGGTGGACATCGACCTGAACCAATCAGAAGCGATAATAACTGAGCCGATGAGTTGACCTAGAATCTCACTCTTCACCGGCAGCAGAGAAGATGTATTACATTTGTGTGTTATTGTTGAAGCAGCAAGAGTTGCAGTAGACAACATGTTCAGCTTGCTTAATTTTTCTCCTCTGTTTCAAGCAGTTGGTGAACAGCACGCATATGCAGCTGCAGGTTGTTTGTGGATCTTGCAAGACCAGAAACTTTGCCAAGTCTCTACTCTGCCCTAAAATGTTCACTTTAAATTATACTCCTTTTTTTAAGTTAACTTTTTTCACCTGAGCTGCATTTGTCTCTCATTATATAGCAAAACACTTTTGCGCTTTTGTCTCTTGCTTGCTCCAGTTTGCGTGCTCATTCTGCTGCGTATCTGTACTTTCCCAACTTCCCGCGTCTGCTTAGTGTGGGGGATACAGCCGGTTTGAGGCTAATGGTTCACTCGAACATACTTTAAAAACAAAACAAAAAAGTACTGTCTTCAAATTTATTTTGGGAATGGTAATCTTCATAAATTTGAATTCTGAACTATAAACTGAACCCGGTTCATTCTATAATTTGTGAGCTAAACTTTTAAATAGTTCTTGTAGAAAATGTGCCGAGACAAAAAAAACTTTCCCAACACCAGCTACGACTAAGAAAAAGATTGTTGCCTGAAGTGTCTTGCTTGCTTGCCGGCCGTGTGGATTAACATCACTGTGTTTAACCGCAACCAATGTTTGACTGGTTATTTAATTCTTTGAGCAACTGAATGCAAGAGGATGATCATTTGCTCACGAAAGACATCCAATTCGAAATGTGCCAACCCCGCTTCTGAAATGATGGCAATGACCCCCTTACCGGTACATAATAAGCTGGCCTCGCCCTGATTGGTAAGACATTACTTTCAGTATTGCACTGTCATTCTTACAGTCCACTGAGGTACACTTTCTGCACTATTCTCCCAAATCACATCAAAGTTGATGAGTATGGGCAGTAGACGAGTGTACTCTCTCGCTCTTGAATGACTCCCCGGTGATCAGAGACAGCAATGAACTACACTAGGACTATACTGTCTTGCCTGTCTCCTTTGGATGAGTTCACTGCCTCAGAAGAGTCAGCCATCTCCAGCTGAGCTTTATCCGAAAGTCTCCCAGATCTCTCTTTGTAAATTGCTCTGGGTTTAATCTGAACGTGGAGGAACGATACACGATTTGCAACATTCATTTCATATTCAACCTAGCTTCAAAAGATGACCCAAACCTAGTCATGTATTACCCTCCATTATTTAGCATGAACATTCTATATTCTAAGAACGGTATTACAGAACAACTCCCATGTGTATAAACCATTTTTATTTATGTATATTTATATTTTACGTTTTGGACATGATGGTTTTTAGTCATGCAACTTTTTCAAATTGCCCCTTATTTTGCAAATCCCAGTCAATGGTGTTACTAGTTATGTTACATGGCCTATTTAGGATATGTATTTAAGAAAAGAAAAATAAGAGACACCACCATATTGCGGACTGGTCAATCACAGCTCACAAGGCAGGATTGAAGGGGCTGTGACAGTGGTCTTGAACTACTTTGCTGGACCTTCAACCGCAAGGGACGACCAGATTCCCTCCAACATGAAGCCGGCCGGTGTCACCTCAGTGAAGAATGAAATCTGGAAGGAATTTAGAGAGAGACAAGAGCTGGCGGGAAAGTGAAGTCACCTTAGAGAGAGGACTTTGTTGCTTTGTACTTGTGACATAAACAATAGCAATCAAGATGAATCAAATATTGACTCTAATCTAATCTAAATAGGGCGGGCGATGTGAGCAGTTCTTTCCGTTGATCGTTATGAGGAATTGAGATGACTCATTAACGGCTGAATGAAAACAGTCATTTGGACGTCATGCGTGTTGTGAATGTGAGATTACAATTTCAGAACGGCAGTGCCACTGCAGTGGTTCGTGGAGATTTCACCCATCGACCATTCAATTTTCAAAACTTCATACAAGATCGAGCAACTCCAGCATGTTTACTTTGTAATGATGTATGTATGTATGTATTGTTATTATTAATTATTATTATTATTATTATTATTATTACCATTATTATTATTATTATTAGGGCCCAAGTAGTGAATGCTGCACATCAGGCCTGGCAAATCCATTTATATTTAAGAGGGTTATTATCTTACGTGCCGCTACCCCAACGAGGGCCCTTTATAGCTACTCGCAGCTGTAATTATTATTATTATTGTGTTTTGTTGATCTTGATTTATGTACAGTGGTGTTTTTTCAAAGTGCTCCCTAGAAAAAGTTGAAAAGCTGGTTTAAGAGGAGGTCGGACCTGTTTCTGACAGGATCTCGTTCAATTCAGTGGTTATAACTTTTTACATTTTTTTTACTCATTTGAAAGTAAATCACGGTTAAACAATATTCTAAGGGCATCTGCATGTTACATGTGTAATCAAGAGGGATGAAGGGGAATTTTTAGTTTTGTTCTATTTACGGAATGTCAATCCTAACTCAGATATATGGAGGCACTTCTGTTGGCTGCCGTGTTTCAACCCAGAAACAGATTTTTCTGAGCACTTTTAGGCTTAGTATGTATAGGCGGCGCAATTATCTTACAAAGATCATGAATCAGCAAAGAATATATCTTGACTGTGTTTGCATCAAGTTCTCTGTAGAGTCTGTCTTATTTTTTTGTTTGATGATTTTATATTGATAAAGATTGCGATGATATAAATGTTTATTTTTTTTAGTACAGTCTGTCAACCCCTTTCATGCCACACAGTTAGTTTTTTTTATTTTGTTATTTTACATGAACACGTGTTAAGAGGAATCTTAGGTCATTTAAAAAGCCACAGAAGCCCCAGGTCGAGAAATCACCACCCGTCACTGCATATATTTAAAGAAAATATGTGAACTGTATTTCTTTATTTCTCTATCCCAAGTTTCAGGGGTGGAACATAATGTCACAATTTTTTTGCATCTCACAACCACCCACTCTCAATTTCCATACTTTTGGTTCATAGTGGAACTGTTTCCATGAGCTACTTCATCTGCCTTTAAAGATATATGCATCCACTATACATAAAATCCATTTCTTGAGGTGCTTTTCGGGGTGTCAGATGCATTGGTGCCACATAATGACTAATTAGATTGCAACAGCATGCCTCTATTGATAATTGCTGTCATGTATAATTAGTCCCTTTCAGTGGCAATAAGAGCCTGTACTTGACAGTTGTTTTTTTTTCTTTCTTTGAGTCCCACAGCTCCCGGAGAGCGTGTCATGCTGTGGATGAAGCCAAGGGCACATTAAACCGTCCACACTCCACTGCTCCCTGAGCATTCGGTTACTTGTGTGTTACATTAAGACGGGAGTGTTGAACCCATTTTCATTGCGGGCCACATTTTAGTTACTATTTCCCTTGGAGGGCCATTTTGACTGAAATCATAAAAAGAAGTCAAGAACAACAGTTTATTCAACTATTGTTTAAGTCACTCTAATGAGGTGTTTGGCAACAAGAAAACGATTACAATCTCTCTCTTATTTATTACATACGAGAATTGGAAATGTTGGTACATATTTTTGCAAGCATTATGGAAGTTGCCATGTTTGATTTGCTTTCGCGAGCCACATAAAATATGTGGCGGGCCAGATCTGGCCCCCGGGCCTTGACTTTGACACAATGCATGAAGAGGATACTCCTCTTTCATGTTCTGAGCAAGTTATCGTATGAAGCTAATCTCACCTTATTTTCTTTCTATTGTAATAATGTCTCTGGAACACAGTTCTGTAAACCTCCCCTCCATGGTGGGCTTATGGTCGAGAACCCTCGCGATAAGTGAAAGTCCACAACATAGAAATCCCCTATTTTAATCATTAAAAAAAAAAATCACTCATTTTAAAATTGATACTCGCAATGCGCTCCAAATAGGCTAAGACGAGCATGTTGATCACATGGTTACATGGCCTTTCCTTTAAACACCACTTTAAAAAAAGCACCGGGGAACTGCAGACACTAATTGTTGAAGCTTTGTAGGTGGAACGCTTTCCTCCCACCTTGAAGGTCTATGATTGCCAACGGGAGCAGTGAAGTCCCCCAGCAGAATGAGGGACTCCCCAACGGGAGTACTTCTCTAAGGACTACCACTGAGCTGCTGTTTTGTGCGAACAGCAGTGAGGAAGCAACCCCTCTGCTTGTGGGTGGAGGCTATCCTCTCGTTAACCGGGTGAACTCAAGCACTGAACTATGGGACCATGTGTATGCCCATATCTCAGCACCTCTCACTGGGGGAAAGTCCAGAGTGGAAGAGAGTCTAACCTCTCTCAAGAAGAGTGATACCAGAGCCAGATGAGTGTCGAGGCGAGCCCGACTACATCTAGTCGTAACTTCTCGACTCAGACTCCTTCCTATTCCTTTCATTTACGTTAAAACTCCTGACGTTATCTATCACTGCAGAGGACTGATTTGAGGTTATTATTTTAGAAGTCCCTTTTAGATCATCACTGGGTGTTTGCAAAATGCACCGAGTCCATTTGAAGGCAGTGCAGTATATTCTCTGGCAGGCGGTGGCAGATGAAGCTCTTGCGTTTGCACAAAAAATGTAAAGTTGGGTTTCCACAATGTGGAACCGTGTTCTTGTTCTTGCAATATGAATAGTGACTTTCCCAAGACCTTTATTGTTTTTGTTGGCACATTAAGAAAATAAGAATAGTTCCTCTGCTGATAACCCACCTTCTTTTTTCCAATTAAATAAAAGCTTTTCAGTGTCCCGCGGGGATGTTTTGGAGGCAGTTTTTCATCATCTGTTGAGCCAAGATCACACGTAAATTGTGCACATTCAAATGTACTTGCTTGGAGACCAGAGGGATGGAATTAATTAATCTTCATTTTATGTCATTTTTCAGTGCTTGGTGAATTTATTATTCATGACTGTATCACCGTCATCCCGATTTGATCATCTGCCATGCTGCTGCTTTCCCCACCAGGTTTCCTGAAATTAAATCAATCACCACTGTCATATTATACTGATTTTAGAACTGTATTTTGGTATTTAATGTTAAGGTTTGCATTTTATTACAATGGTCTATTGATGATTTATCAGTTAAAGTTCTTTGACTGCACTGGAAAATCTCCCAGGGAATAAAACAAATCATTGTCATGGGGTATCGTTTAGAATTTTAATCAATGTCTTGAAAGGTCAGACTGCATGGCACCGACAAGAGGATAGGCAAGACTTCGATGTTTCCTCCTGTTTTAATTACATTCACCACAAGTTAGCTCTGTTGCATTACTGCATCCAGCTTTCTTAAACACGTTGCGTCGAATTATGTTCAGGCCAGCTTCCTGCAAAGACTAGAATGTTCTTAGCGGTACATCATGAATTTGAGGGTTTCTGACACAAATTTTCTCTACTATAATAATGGTTAAAATACAAATGTGATGACATTCTATTGCTGATTCTTTGTTATGGTTTCATCAAATCATCGTGTGTGTCTGCTGCAGCAATAGTTCCAAATCAATCCAGATATACATTGGTATGCAGTTAGGAACGGAATGAGAATATTTGGTGTGAGTGCACCCTTAGTACAATAATACGATCAAGAACAAAAACCTAAGTAAATAATCTTCATAATAAATAATCTTAGAAATATAATACCCATAATGACTTTTTGCATGGGCGACGAGTTAGCACGTTTGCCTCATAGTGCAAGGTCCAGCATACGATTCCAGCTCCGGCCATCCTGTTTGGAGCTTGCATGTTATACGTTTTCTCTGGGTACTCCGTTTTCCTCCCACATTCCAAAACCATGCATGATCGGTTAATGGAACACGCTAAATGTCCCAGGATGTGACTGCGGCTTTGACAAAATTCATAGGCTGAGTCCTCTGTCGGCCACATCTGAAAAAGTGGCCTTCAGAGGACGCACCCTGTGGTGTGAATGGTTGCTTGTCTTTGTGTGCTCTGCCATTGGCCAACAGCCCAAAGACGGCTGGGAAGGGCTCCCGTACACCCGCGATCCTCCTGAGGATAAGGATCATTATGCTTGCTGAGAGGAAAGTGGCAGATATAAATCGCAAGTGACCACCTTTTCAACGTTTTCTGCGCCACATGTTGCCACATTCCTTTGGCCAGAAGTGACAAAAACAGGCTTGGTTTGAAAGTTGAAAGCCCAATTGGGAATCCCACTCAGTAACATTGAAAAGCCCAAAGTTGTTAACTTTAATTTAGAAAATTGCCAAATCCAATACGCCACTTTGGGTTCTCCGCTCGAAAGCTTCTATGCCTTCTTTTCTTACCTTGAAATCATCCGCAGTGCCTTACTGAACTCAAACGGTGCAATTGCTTCGTTTTATCATTTGTCCATCATGTCCTCTCCATCAGCAAAAAAACAGCCAGTGTTGTTTGGAACACAATCATTCTTGACAAGATTCAAATAGATACTGAACAACACATAAACGAACAAATAAGTGTTTTGTTTTGTTTTCTCATAATTCCAACCAGTAAAGGCAACAGCGAGAGGTCCATTGTTGGTGTAGATCTCAACTGAGAGCTTGTTAACATCGTGACCATATGTAAATTTGCTCAGTGACATTTAACAACCCACCAAAGACAGACACACTTACCCAGAATAGGTTTAGGCTGGTGCAGCAAAAACACAGCAGAAGACCAATGTTTGAAGACTAATTCTGGACAATGCAGCAGCAGTAACATGGGCCCCAGAAACTTCCAGTACTTGTACCAAGCAAGTAATAACCAGCCAATTTGACACCGATAAAACCCTGCTCATGACAACGGCTCTTATACAGCACAATTGACCACCACATAGTCACTGTTTGCTTTGTTTTGTTTTTCCCATGTCATGTCTGGATACCATTGTTTACATGTTTATTCCCGGTTTTAGTTTGTTACTTAATCTCTAAAGATGGCCAGGTGAGTGTCAGGAGCGCCTTTCCAGCCGATCGCGGTCCGTGTTGGTGTATACTGCACCCTCAGCATCCTATCAGAATCAGAATCATATTTATTGGCCAAGTATGTAGAGCACACAAGGAATTTGTCTCTGGTATAACATGCTGCATTAGTATCATCATAAACAAGGACATGACAAATAGGTATGGAAGGAAATTTTGTAATGTAAGTGAACCGTAATGCGGTGGTACCACCCAGTGACAACTGTGAGACAATGTGCAAAGTATCAAGCAGAGCTAAAGTGATCAGTGGTAGAATACAATACTATGACAGTTGTACAATTGGTGCAGAAAATCATTGAACCATTCTAGAGTGACCAGCAGTAGCAGTATTTGTTGTACAAGAAGAGTGACTACGTCAGTGGCTGTTTAGGGAGTTAATGGCTAGAGGGAAGAAGCTGTTTAAGTGTCTGCTGGATTTGGTGCGCATGGATCTGTAGCGCCTGCCTGAGGGGAGTAGCTGGAAAAGGTGGTGGGCAGGGTGCGGGGGATCCAGGAGGATTTTCCGTGCCCATGTTTTGATTCTTGCAGTGTGCAAGTCCTCAAGAGTGGGTAGGGCGGTGCCAATGATTTTTTCCACCGTCCTAACTGTCCGTTGAAGTCGGATTTTGTCCTTTTATGTGGCGGCCCCAAACCAAACCGTGATGGAAGAACACAGGATTGATTCGATGACTGCCGTGTAGAACTGGCGTAGCACCTCCTGTGGCAGGCCATGCTTCCTCAGCAGCCTCAGGAAGTACATCCTCTGATGGGCCCTTTTCAGGATGGAGATGGTGTTGACTTCCCACTTCATGTCCTGGGAGACTGTGATTCCCAGGAACTTAAGGTCTCGACGGTTGACACAGGGCAGTTGAATAGTGTGAGGGGCAACTATGGTGAAGGATGTTTCCTGAAGTCCACGATATTCTCTACAGTCTTGAGCGTGTTCAGCCCGAGGTTGTGTCGGTTGCACGTCGGATTCACGTCCACAAAAAAAGTATTTAAAAAAATGTTAATGTTGAACCTACGGTGACCTGCAACACAGGACGTTGTTAGCAGTCAGCAGTCTGCAGTTGAAGCTAATGATCGGAGCTGTTTAAATTGATCTATTTTTTGTTTATTATCATTCAACATTTGATTGATCTGCATTGCAGTGACAGTGATGTTTCCGCAGTTAACACGCAACAAAAAGTGCATGGTTGTATCAGGTCTCCCACTAAGGTAGGCAGTGATTTCCTTTCAAATAAACTCGGCCTTCTCTTATTTCCAGTTTAGTTTTGCTCTTTTGTTAATGTTAAGGTCCATTATGGTTGTTGCTAATCATGGCATGCATGAATGCATGCGTATGTATTTGCCCACGTGGGAATGGGTTGATCGTGGAGGTTGCCTGCTTGAAAAATATACCTTGAGCACCCCTGCTTTAAATTGTACTGAAAAAAATTCAAAGCTTTCAGTGACAGCGATAAATGAGGACATTTAGTGAAAGAAGACACGAAAGAGTGAAACATTCACTCAGTCGTATCTTCCCGCAGTAAAAGTCAATATAAATATGATCAGTGTGCTATTGACAGAAGACTTTGGGTTAATTTAAATGGGCAAAGTTGCCCTGAAAAACGAGTTTCATCAATAAAGTAAATATGTTGGACGTGTGCATTTCCATTAAAATGCAATTATTTGCGAACACAAACAACAAAACGACACAGAGCAGGGATTTACCTACAAGTTTTTATTCAAAATGATTCCTTCATAATAACAGTTTTTAGACAGCTCCTCTTCACGATCACGATTTTCCAGTTTTTGAAAATATGGATTCCCATGCTGGAAGACAGATGTCTGCGTAAGCCACTTCCTACAAAGCTTATTTTGTGGTTTAAATTTTTTAACATTTTTTTTTACAATGGCCACCATTAATGCACCCTCCCCACACTGTTCAATAGTTTGATGGTATTACAGACATTAGCACCAAAACATTATGTCAAGCCAATAACAGCCAACAAAGAATTTCGAACCGCTGTGATGTACAACGCTTCGAACGTCATCGGACACGTGATGTTTGCAGAATGATTTCAACTCTGAAGCACCATTTCGAAGCATTGAGATGAAGCAAGCTTCAAGGTGTCGGTTTCATTTGACCCTAACTATTTGTCCTATGTTGCTGAGTATTTATTTTTGTTTTGATTCTTCTCAAGTATCTTCTTTGCTTTTCCTTCTCTTAAAATTAAATTAACCGCCCTGTTCCGGCAGCGCATGCTACCCACAGTCCCCTGCCCCAACAGCTCAAGCCCTGCAAGCACCAGCAGCCCCTGCTGGAGTTGCACAAGCCCTGCGGCTGCGCTGCGACCCTGCTTCGGCGGCGCAAACCCTGCGGTTGCCCTTGCCTCCCGCATGACCTATGTGTGTCCTGCGATTGGCTGCCTACATCCCGAAGACAGCTGGGATAGGCTCAGCATGCGCCCTCGACCCTTGTGAGGAGAAGAGAATTAGAAAATGGATGGATGGATAATTAAGTATTTTTATTGAGAGCACAACTACCTCACCTGCCTTCTATCCTGTATTATAGTCCACATCCCGACCACCCTGTGACATTTTTAAATTGAACAATTTAGGTGATTATAGCTTACAGATAAACACAATACACTAAACACCAAGCAATACATTTGAATATTAAAAAAAAACTGTAGATTTTTAACATAACCTTTCTAATTTCGAACACAGTTTTTGTTACTTTTTTTTAACTGAACAGCTTAAACGTTTCAAAAAAATTTCAGATGCACCCGTTGTGCAAGGGGGTAGACAAGAAGGAGAAACTATTTCAATTCACATTCTCATCCACATCCAACTAAACTTAATTTTCCAAATTAATTAAATTGACAGAATAGAAATCAGCGTCGAAGATGAGGTCACTGACTCTTTGACACCAATCAGTGATACGGACATTTGATATTTTTCATGAGTTATTCTGACAAATACTAGTATTAATATTCAGAAGTGCAGAACATTTAAAGCAATCACATGGTGTAAATATATTGGTCATTAAGATGCATCACATTAAAGATGGATTCTACAGTCTCTCTGAAAACTGGTTGTCATGCGGAATTCTCATCTTTGGATATTAATGACAGGAGCACTGCTTGTGCGTTTGAAGGTAAACTAATGCTGCTGGCTATGAGTGTGTGTTTACGCCACATGCTTCCTTAATACTGGCCTGTAGGTACATCTCTCATGATTGGACTAATACACTTCCAGGGCTAAAGTTAAGAATGAGAGGGAGAGGGAAGGTAGACAGGCAGATACTAAAGCAGTGATAAGACCACAGGCACGGCAGATGCGTGGATGGAGGTAGGTCAGGGAAAAATAAATAAATAGCTTGTGGCATTTCAGAGAGCGTGTGGCGTTTATGACACAACAGCCGCAGACATGACCTTGAAACACGGATAGTTTCGGTTTAATTCCGTTTCGGCCATACAGCTGGTATGCCATTTTAACCGCACCCGAACAAAGGATGCCCACTTCCTCTGACATGTTTTCAGCTTCCAGCGACTACCTTTATTTTGCATTTAGCCAAAGGAAACTCCTGTAGGAGCAAATCATTTCAACAACACATTTGGTCCCGATTCACTGAAATATATTACATTCCGCCTCAACGTGGGAGAATTCAGCCCTTAGAGAGTTTCCGAGGCGAGTGAAAGTTTCTGTCTTATTTCTAGCTATGTAGGGTTCAATTCTTCAATCATTTCACATTATGCTACTCTGCTGTGCTGAGGCAGGACTGCATCCAAAGCAGGAAGCGCCTGAACCTGCTGTGGGATTAGAAGGGAGCTTTGCATATCTAAACAGTGTCGCTCCCAGACATTTGCGACTACCGTGCCTATAAATCAATACTTACATCAAATGTGACAGCTATGGATTGTCTGGACTTGAATCTCCTGCTTCACACTGATATGACATTATTTCCTGTGTTGACCAAAAGCAAGTTGAAATTCAGTTTCTTCTCCATTCTTTGTCACGTGTTGTTTTATATCGGAAATTCTTTAATCTGCACATTTTTTCTTTTTAGCCATTGATGCTGGAGGTTCGTATTACCCACCAGTTATCTGATGGAGATCTTGTTCACACGCTCCTTTGCTCGCTGAGCCTTTCCTCAAATAGTCATCCAGTAATAAATGTGCGTGTGTGCAAAATAACCCAATCTTTCAGGAGAGTGGAAATAGATTACTGAAGCTTCTACTTTAAAGATCCATTAAATGAAATTGTCTGGAATTAATAAGCACCAGCGGAGATTGAAGCTTAATTATGTTTTAATGACAAATTCGCCAGAATTACAGTATGTCATTTTCAGATGAAAGTATTTCTTTTGTTCCATAGAGTACGGATCTGAATAAAGTAAATCAAGCACGTTCCCTGTGCCCGTGTCAGCATATATGGGACAATGAAAGAAGAATTTTACGGTTTCTGATATAAAATTGTAATTTCTTATGTCATTGGCAAATTATATACTGTATATTTCTAAGTGTGGAACATTCAATCATACACTCATAAGCAGTAACTGGCTGCACAGTCACATATTTTTCACACAACTACGGGCCTTTCCACCCTTATACTTTGATATAAATGTCTGAAGCAGCTCTGCTAAAAAGACAATAACATCACACTGCATATATTTTACAAACAAAGTGATGACAATTTTTTAAAGATAATAAACATACTGTAAGTGCGTTAAAATGAATAGAGAGGTTTACATACTACTGTATATCAAGGTTTTTTTATGTTGCTTGGATATTTATATACACTAAATAATTCAATAACATCTTGCAAATAATCATAATCCAAATCTTTTACTTTTACTGTATATTGATTTCACAAAGTACAGCCCACCTGAACACCTGCAGAGGTAACAGCATTCTCAATTGTGACAACACTGTTGCATTACGTCTTGAGGATTTACTTCACTATCAAAGTTACTAATGCGCATAGATTATCACATACGTTGGGATGGCAACTGACACGAGACACATTCTGACTGTGTTCAAGGTAGTGGCTCGTAAATAAATGAGGATCATCTGCTCCACATAATGCACACTGTATGTTTGATGCATTGCCATTTGTGTCTGTCTATATGCTGACAGCTGCCAATGGACATTTTGCTTTTAAGTTTGTACACACGATCCATCCATTTTTATTTTTTTTTTGTAAACTGCTTATCCTCACGAGTGTTGCGGGTAAACTTGGGCTTATCCTTGCTTGGCACTGATTAACAGCCAATCGAAGGTGACACACTAAAGTTGCCCTTCCATCCATCCATCTATTATCCAACCCGCTTCATCCTCACAAGGCTCACAGGCATGTTGGAGCCTATCCCAGGTGTCTTCGGGCAGTAGGCGGGGGTACACCCTTAACTCGTTGCCAGCAAATCGCAGGGCACATATAGACGAATAACCAAGGGACAATTTAGAGTGTTTCATTAATGTGTCATGGGATAGGCTCCAGAACACCCTGCAACCCTTGTTAGAATAAGCAGCTCAGAAAATGGATGGATGGAGGTGCTGTTCTACTGCCAGTCAGTCTTGCTGATGTCACCCTACCTTAATCTCGTGACCTCAACATCCTCACAAACCTTTCTCCAACATTCGATTTCTATCAAATAATGCTGGAATGTGTGATCACAATTTAAAGACAATCTTGTTTAATGTGATGTTCATTTTTTTTTCATCACCGCAACCTACTTCGTGTTCACCTGTTCCAGCTATTACCATATATGCCATGTGTCTATATTTTATGCTAAAAACTCATTCATGTGAATTCAGTCTTACTATGCAAATGAGGAGTTTCAGAAGAATAAAACTAGAAAATTAAAGCTGTCTGAAATGGGCCAATAGAGTCATTCAAAATGTGGATTACTGTATCAAAAATAATGTGCACTATCACAGACCAGAATTTCAGAATATTACAATAAACAAATGGCAGTTATTTGGTGTAATGGCTCACATTTTTGATTGGGAAAAAAAACGACAGTATACATTTCTGGTCAATAACTCAGCTAGTTCACGTGTTGAGGGAGCATAGTTTTGGTCGGTCTCTTTCCGTAGTAGCATCTGCCGTCATGAATGTCTCAGAGTTATTTACTCATTTGACGGCATGCTTCACTGGACACCAAAATTGAGAGATAATGGGCTCACCTACAGATGTATGCAAATGCTCACATTTGCATATTTGCTGTTACTGTTTGGGCACAGTTTGTGTGTGAAGCCCTTCAAACAAATATTCTTGTTTTCACCTGAATATAAATCGTGCCTGGAATAGACCCTCAAACCAATAATCTCACGGAATCCAATTGACCAAGGCTGGTGTCCTTTTGGATTTGCTCTTTGTCTCCAAACCCATACTTTGTTATCTTTTGAATGGTGTACAGGACACCAACATATAAAGATCCACCACTCTAACACTAATTATCAGTTAATCAGCCTCTACACCCTTAGACAATTTTAAGTACATCTAAAGTCTTCGGTTGCATGTATCGCGTCCATGCATTCATTTTCTGATCCGTTTATCCTGACAAGGGACGCGGGGCATTCTGGGGCCTATCCCAGCCGTCTTCAGGCAGTAGGCGGGTGACACCCTGAATGATTGTCTATGTGTGCCCAGCATTTCACTCGCAAACAACCATCCAACAACACTCACACTGAGGGACAATTTATACCCCTTTCCCACTGCCGCAAAATCACGGGTAAACACGCTTTTTTGGGCAGTGGGAAAGGAGTGTCACGCCATCGGAGGCGGGTTGTGATCACCTCCGCTTGCAGTGTGAAAGCCGAACACGGGACTTCCCGGTAATTACGTGATGACATAGGGCGGTACGTGATGAGTCATAACATTGCGCGTCATCGGCCTCGTATATAGCACGCTCCCACAACGAAGCTAGGAGATCGCCCCTGAAGCTGTTGTCTCAGTCGTAGCAAAGAGTTGATCCTCCACTGCTTTTCGACCATTTTGAGGACAGTAAAAAGCTTGATAAAAGAAAGAACATTTGCTTCCATGTTGCTTTGTTTACCACCAAGAAATCTGTCGCACTATCATCTACGCAATCACAGCGTGGTGACGTAACCAGACGCAAAGTGGTGGTGGGGGGGGGGGGCGCAGAATCGCCTTCTGTTGGTCAATGGGAAAGGGACAATATGCCAATTGTTTGCGTGTCACCACGGATCACTACTCCCCGCTAATTTCAGTGGGAAGGCGGTCTTAGATTGTTGCATTAACCTGCCACTCATGTTTTTGGAATGTGGGAGGAAACCTAAGTACCTGGAGAAAACACATGCAGGACAACATCCAAACTCACACAAGAAGGTTGGAGCTGGGATCGGACCCCGCATGTCTGCACTGTGAAGCCGATGTGCTAACCAGTCGACCACCGGGCCGCCGTGTATAGTGTAACCTCATAAAATGTTTTTTGTTTTTTTTTAACTGAAGCTAAGCTCTGAGTTGAAGTGCGGCTAGTCAGTCTCAAGAGATCAGGAAGTCTTGCATGACTGTGATTACCTGCAGGTCCCCTCAAATCACAGGTGGAGCCTCAGGGTGCATTGTTCCTTCTTCTGTCCCTGTCGGAGCAGAGAGAGGCCCTCAAGATCCAACTGTGACTCTGTGACCCCTCCTTCAATCAATTTTATTTTAAAATATGTCAAGTTCAATCAAACTAAGACACAGTATGTCTGCTTACCGATAGCCCTATGCGTGCTTTGTTTTACATCATGTCAAGGGTCGTTGTCTGCCAAATGAGAATGCTACTTTCCAAACGTGATACACCACATGCAAAGGAGCAAAACCATGTATTATTTTGATTTTGAATTTGTTTAAAATTTACTTCTCTGTCTGACTGAAAGTGATTCACAAATACTGCGCATTAAAACGATGCCAAGCTTAGCATGAAAATGTTACACTGCAGGGTGTGGTGGCAACTTGCTGTCGTATCTAATGTGGGGGGTGGGGGGGCGGCGCACATGCCCCCCAATGACGCCGACACCGACGCTCTAGTCGTTTTCTCTCTCCTTTACTCCGCCTCTTTTGAATGGTCTGTGTGCAGTCAGTGATTACTGCCTGAAATAAACACTTGATTGGCTGAGTAAGGTCATGCGGGACGGCTTAACTAAAAGCGTATAACATCTGTGCTGCTCATAAAAGGTTTTTCAGCCAGAACCCATGAGATTACTGATGGGTCTAGACCAGGGGTGGGCAAACATTTTGGCTCGGGGGCCGCATTGACTTTTAACATTTGATAGAAGGGCCAGGTCAGCACGAGCTATGGTACATTAAAAAAAAAACTGCATTTGTTGACAGTCCATATCAAACATCAACAGAACAAAAGCATGAAAGTACGGTATTAATATACTTTTTTTAAATGACAAAAGTGTTGTTGATGACCTATTTTAGCCTGTGCATCGCTGCAGATGGGTTGTGATCAGTAGAAGTAGAGCGATACAGAGGTACTAGGTGGTTGAAAAGATTGCCCCGCCCCCCGTGTTCTACAACTTCAAGTCAATGCGCCACCTGGCGGTGAAATGCCTGTCATTACAAGTCCAATTGAAATGAATGCAATCATTCACATCGAACCTTAATTGTGGACCAACCTTCGGCGGGCCGGATTAAAAAGACCAGCGGGCCGGATTCGGCCCGCGGGCCGTAGTTTGCCCATTCCTGGTCTAGACCCAAACCACATTTTGCTCGTTAATGTCTTCTGCCTTAAAGAAAACTTTATTTTTCCCCCCAAGATGGCGCCGTAGTTGGACTATTGAAGGACAACCTCTCTCTCTCTCTCTCTCTCTCTCTCTCTCTCTCTCTCCAAATTCATTTTCTTTCAAGTCAAGTAAAATTTCATTGTCAAATGCGCTGTATGTGCAACTTTGACCTGTTTGTCTCTCTCGCAGACACCTGGAAATTTTTAAAAACCTTTTTTCCATTTTTCTTGGCTTTCTCCTTGCACCATCAACCAACCGCGGTGCGTGTGGCGTTTTTGCATTCACACAAAAGCAGACAACAAAATAAATAATGTTCTTTTTTCTATATGTATACATTTGTGAACATGTCAGAACTGTTGCATGTCTTTGCCGTTATTATGTTTGTACAAACACAAAAGTGTAATGGGTTTAATAAGTAGTTTGGATCATGAATGCACTTGTAGCCACAGAGTTTAAAGGTCAATTGTGCAACTCACAGGATAGAAAGTGCTTGTCTGTACCATTATGCAAGAAGTGTATTTCAGTGGGCTATCACCACTTTTTTTTTTTTTTTTTTTTACAAATCCTGTTACCATTTTTGATTATATGGACATATCTTCACATTTTCTTTCCCAATAGTTCTCATCAGCGTTGTTGGGTGAAGTGCAGCTTATCTCAGCGGACTTTTGGAAATACATTTAAAGTATGCTGTACGGTACATTGTGAAAATACCCCTAGGATCAAGAATTTTTACAGATGTAGGTTTGCCATGTAATCTACAGGCTCAGTTAGCCAGGAATAGAAATCAGGCAGGTGTCTTGCCTGACATCAGGTTCATGCGCAACTCATCTTGAAGAGCCATTCTGCCCCTTTGTGTTTGACATCTAATAGACCTTAAATTAGTAGCCCATCAATACCACATAATGGAGCTTTGCTGCACTCTTTGCACCAAGCCCCATCACACATCCTCCATACGGATTTACACTATCCTGCACGGCTAAGGCTTTACCTATAGACCACACTCCATTAAAAAAGTTTCAGTACTAACTGGAAGAGCCACAAGGGAAGGGAGGCTAACAGCCCTTTGGCAGCACAATTACTTGCTATCTAGCAGTATAATTAAAGACAGTCGTGTAGTCATTATGACGTTGACCTCCTTCACATCTGGCGACGCTTTCCTCTCTGTCTTTTTGGTCAAGGAGAAAAATGTGTTCATGCAAGTTCCATTATTCATTATGCTTATCTATAGCACAACTGGGAAGATGATCAAACCTTTGCAAAGACTTTAGGGCTCACTACCGTGACCCCTGTGCACATTCCGCCAATGAAATAGCATCGTCAAGACTGACATTCTCTTTTTTCATTTCTGACAGGTTTTCAATCGCCTGGTGTCTTTATCAAATGGGACAATGCAAACCATTTTTGTCACATCAAGTGTACAACAAGCAATTGATGCGGCCGCACTTAATTCTCTGCTGGATATTTTTTTTGGAAGATGTCAGCAATGAGCATTAACCAGAGCAAATGAAAACAAACATAGCGCAAAGTCCTGTCAAGCTGATTTAAGATGTGAGACTTTCCTTGTACTGTAGACTGGTTTGTTACGACTCGCAAAGGAAGTCATGCATCTGTGTTTACAGGAATATGTTGGTGGCAAGTGTTATTGCTGTTGTGCATGCATGGGCAGGAAATGCGATGACAGTTTCTCTTTGCCTCAGGTTGTTGAACCAACACTTGTGAGGATTTTTATCGTTCAGCATGCAACCCTTTTATTTTCCTAAATCCCAGGCTACTTTATGGAGACAAAGAGGCTCCATAATTGCATTGAAAATGCCTGTGCAACACGAACAGAAAATGCATGGAATACAAGGAGCGAAATGTTACAATTGATCTCATGGTCCGGGTCTTTTGTAACATACACTGGGGTGAAATGTAATCATTTGAAATGAAAGCCATGACAATTGTAAGAGTTTTGTTCAAAACATTTAGACAGAATTGCTTCTGTCTAAATAAGTCTGTTTTGGTTCTGCAGACTACAAGACTTAAACCACACTAACATATGAATCTTTATGTCAATAAAATGGTACAAAAGGTGCACGAGAGCAAACTTTTTGGGGGTAAGGTTAATTTCGGTTTCACCTTCTCAGAACTCATGTTCTGCTCTACTCTCAGTGTCTTCTTGAGAGGTGCGTCAGTTATTGCGATTAGTTTTCTCTTCTTTTATGTTAAAGGGAGTTTCTGTTGTCTGGCTTTCGGCAGAGTTGAGCTTAAGTTCAGCCAAGTCAGTGTTTTTCCCGAAGTGACTGGCTTTCTAAGTGGCTTGGTTCACAGCTGGAGCAGCAGCTCGTTCGGTAGTCAGAACAGAAGCTTGGTCGTTAGCTGGGGAAGATTCTTGGATCACAAGCTTGCTTTGTTGATTGAGATGGACCTGCATGATCAGTTACTTGCAAAAGTGCACACTCGCATTTCTCCAATGCGGCTGCATTGTTTGTCCAATAAAAATTTCATTTGTACTGATGCATTCAAGTCAAATTGAGCATGTGGTAAATTGTCTAATTTCAGAAATGTTACAACTTACCCCAGGCAAGTTTGTTCCAACTGTCCCTGAGTGCATTATCAATGAGCTAGATTGGCTTAGAGCTAACACATAAAACATGATCACAAACAATCTCAAGGAAATAAATATACAAAATGATTTCAAACACAAAGCACCACTATGTAATCACAAATAAAAACAAAAATAACAACAAAAAAGCTTGACGGCACTGCTTTTTTTTCCCACAAATTGAATAAGCATGTGTCTTGTGACTCAGGAAATTTCAAACTTTTTCCTGATTGGAGCAATTACAGGTGTTACAACTGATCCGTGTTACAACCTTGCATCTTTGTCTTTCTTGTCTTTCATACTGGCATAGGCAACAGGTTGGATGGTGTCGCTCACGTGGTCATCAAGGTTTACACGTAGCTTCTCTCTGAAGATGCAAATACGTTCTAATTATGCTAAGGAAATCAAAGTGGGCACTTTTTGGAAAATGGACTCTTTAATTGCTTAAATGCAAATACGTAGTACGCTCACAGGAAATAAATAAATGAAATAAAAGAAGCAATTTGTTTTTCTGTTAATGCGCATGTAAATGAGCTGCTCTGTTCTGTACTTTGGACCCACTGTTTCGTGAAATTAGCCAGCAGTGGCCATTCATTTGCTGCATGGGCACAGATGGGTGAAACCCTCTATCCATCCATCCATCCATCCATCCATCCATTTTCTGATCCGCTTTATCCTCACAAGGATCGCGGGATGTGTTGGAGCCCAGCCCAGCTGTCCTCAGGCAGTAGGCGGGGACACCCTAAACCGGTTGCCAGCCAATCGCAGGGCACACACATATGAACAATCATCCGCACTCACACTCACACCTAGGGACAATTTAGAGTGTATGGGTGAAACCCTTTAAGAAAATCAAAAAGTAAATTGTCGACACATTGGAAGTGGGGCTAATTGATGTTTGATATGTCCACGGCCACATACACAAATCTGCACATTCATTGGCAGGTGTTAATCTAGCAGTTTAGTGCTCTCTCCATGAGGGAAAATAGTGCGGTTCATTGCCGTCATGGTACATAAAGCAAACTCAGCATTGGCCCAGCAAAATGTGGGGCGGGATGATGGGTCACTTGCATCAGGCAAGACCATCCTCTCGAACGACAGTTTTTAAGCAATGCAATAGAGTATGTAAAGTAAATCTTTATCCTCTGGGTAATTTAGATGACAGCATCTCACAAACAGAGCCCTCCATGAGGACAAAATGTTGGATGATCAACCAACCACACCAGATCTCCTCTGTCCACTCATTAATGATTTCATATGAAACACACGTGATTTTCTGGGATGTATTAATTTTAAAGACTCAACGCAATAGACGCATCTCCCTTGACACCACCGTGCAAAGTGAGCTTGACTGTGTGGAAACAACTCTGTTTAATTACCCTCCTCTGAGGCGTTAACACATCGCAAGTGCCACCTCCACAACTCATGAATTAATGATGCAGATTTTCTTGCTGTTATTAGCTGCTTTGGGAAACAAAATGGTTGAAGTCAATTTAAGAATCAGCTCCAAAAAACTGAGGTGAGGTTAAAACAGACGATTAAATCATTAGATATTCTCTCTTAAACTAGATCATGCATAATTATTTCCATAATGTTTATTGGATTAACATTAACATTAGGTTTTGTTCATAATGATAATAATAATAATGCTGGCTAATGAAAAGGAGAGCTGTTATTTAAATTTCAAACTCAATAAAGTGGCCAAAATACAAGAAACATACCATCACTAACACTGCAATTTTATTCCAATGCAAACTACATATACACACACACACACATACAGTATATACTATATATATATATATATATATATATATATATATAAAACTTGCCCAGGGACCCCATCTTAATGTTTGAAATGGAGTCGTAGTATTAAAAAAAAGTCTGCCCTTAAAGGCAGAACTCACCCGTCGGGCCCATTCATCCTCAAAGTGGATGAACAATCAAGTAGGAACTAAACACATTAACCTCACTTGAAGTACGAACAAACTGACAGCACAGCATGTTACAGGCAGGTAAAAAAAAAAAAACGACTACTACGGGAGGATGATAAATGACTACAATACTGTTCATGCTAAACATGTACTTGTTGACAAGCATTTGCCAAATTGCGCAAGGCACGCTGTGGTGGCCAGTGTCAACTCCTTGTGATGCGATGCTATTTTGTAAGTGTGCTGCTTACTGAGAGATTGTTTAGATTCATCCATCACGTCACAGTTGAATAAAAGCAATTGGACTGAATTCTTGGTTGTTGAAAACTATTTTACATGGCGTTGAAAAGGCTTTTTCAGTTCCAAATTATAGGTGCACAGTTCCCATTGGACAAGGTCGATAATGCTCTTTGAAAATGTATTTTGTTTATTTGTCAACCTCTTTGACAGTACACTGTTGTGAGTGCGTGAAAGAGACAATAGAAGTGTTCAGCTTTTGCTGTCCCTACTTCCACTGCAGTCGAATGCATTACTGAAACAGAGCATTTAGGGACTTTGGCAGTGAGATTTTATAGGATATGTACAAAACTGCTTCATGAAAGTTTAATATTAAGACTTGTACCTCGAAAAAGAGTTTTAAAAAGGAACATATACTGGTTAACAGAACAAAATCATATATTTTTCATGTATAAACAAAGCTAATGAAGTGAGACGGCATGGCTCAGGTGGAAGATTGCTTCCCAACCCGGAGGTTAAGTTCGATCCTCAGCCCTTGCGACTATTTTGAAGTGCCCTTGAGCAAGATACCCAAACCCCGAGTTGCTTCTAATAAATGGAACTCAGCGAGTACCTCTAAGTGTTTCTGGCTGCACTTTACAATGTTGTTCTGTTGCAGGTTTACGCTTCAGTAAAAGTGATGCCATGATGATATGGCCTATACAGGAGCAAATGGCAATTTTGTTTTTCTGCAGGTGGATAACTTAAGTTTGCATTTGATTCTGATAATTACAAAAAGGAATGCTTTCAAATGTTAATGTCGTCGTTTAAAGACAGCATTAACCCAATTTCTTTTTTCACGGATTTGCAAGAAGTTTTGCTGCGCACGGAAGATAAACGTATTTTTTAAAAGTACAAGAAAAATGATCTTTGTTTTAGATGTCCACAGCATTTTGTGGCTCCCGTGTCTTTTTGTCTGGATGAAACGGGTTCGCTTGACAATCCCTGCCCTCCTGCCGAATTTGCTGTGCTGTAACCGTGAACTTATCTGGCTGCACTTATTTACAAATACATACATCTATTTTTTGACATAGAAGCCATTACGCAATGACCCACAAAACAACATGTCGATTCACTTTGAAGAATGTGCGGACTCTTGCATGCTAACATTATTGTGTGTGTTACATCACATTTTATATAATTTTCAAGAAGAGTGTAATAGACTGTTGGAGATTAGACTGCCCAACAATCAACATAATCACACCTTTTTTTTTATTAGACACCAATGCCTCAAGTGGGCGGGGGGGGGGCATAAACATCTTGGTGGGCAGGCACGACCCACTCTGGCCCACCCATGGAGACACATGTGATTCACGTTTCGGGAAATTCCATTTAAAAAGTAAGTTACCTCTGAAATGTCCCATTCTAGTCTCTTGACTAATTATTGTAAATACGAATTACATGTCAAATCCTCCAAAGAAGAGGCTTGTACCAATTGCCTTCATATATCAGTGGGTCCCACTGTGGCTCCGTCTTAATCCAAACACTGTGGTAGGTAGTCATCAGTGATCATGCAAATAATTCAGTAGCTAGTGTACTGCATCCGAACACACAAGGCAGGTAATTCACCTCCCCACCGTGACGATTTCTGCAAGGGGAACAGGAAGCTTTTGATCGAGAATCTTGTCGAGATTCTCCTAAGCATTTTCACAGCACATTGCACCACATCAGTGCTGCCTTGGGGCATCATAGTGAAAGAGGTAGGCTGATGTAACTCTTTAAAGAGTACAGAGACGAAGCAGATACAGGTCAGGTGAAAATATGACTTGACATGCTACAGAAACTGGGTCACTTTGCTGCTTGGTAACATTAACATCCAAGTGGGTCAGGCCTATTATCGTTCTTATTCCTATTCTTATTCTCATTGTGATCATACAGTTGTGATACACTTTACGCTCTAGTACAGAGGTGCCCAAACCTTTTGGACCGAAGATCTACTTTTCGATCAACTAACCTCACGGGATCTACCTTTACCGACACGCACACGCACACGTACACGTACACGCACATGCCCACATACACGCACACGTACACGTACCCACACACATACACGCACACGTACACGTACACGCACACGCCATGATGAGAAACAGCCTGAAACTGAGGCATGCGATGCACTTTTGCAGCCTGTTAACTCACACGTACCGTTTTAAAGTGCTTCCCTGGGCCCTCTTAGATTCCTATTCTTTGCCCGTGCCCTCGGTGAATTGTGCACGAAGCAAATTCTGAATGAGAATAATGTCGATAAAAGACTGAGAGCGCAACAGCTCTGATCACAAGCTGCAATTGCAGACTGCTGAGCGCAAACAACTTCCTGTGACGTCATCACGCACCACCATAAATTCAAGATTTACCTGCTTTATTTTATTTTTTTAATATTTATTTTGTGAAAAGGAGACTGATAGGATGATTATGGTGCAGCGTACATTAACACAAAAAATATATTACTAACATGTACAAGGACACACAAATGGTTGTTTGTTTTTTTTCTCCTCGACACTCTTCGGATCTACTTGGGACCTGTTTTAGATCTACTGGTAGATCAGGATCGACGTAATGGGCACCCCTGCTCTAGTACATATGCTGGAAATATACCCTTCGTTATCGTAGGTGGTTTTCTTCTGTCACTGTAATCATCACGAACAGAGTCAAATACTGACGGACTTCTCAGTCCATCATTGACGGAGGCCCATTTCAGTGACGACTGACGGAAACACGCACTGCCTGTTACACGTGTTTGGTCAAGGGGGTTAAAATAGGCACTAGCAGGCTTGCTATAGCATATTCCATTGACTGTGTGCAGTAGGTAGACTGCATTGACTTTATAAGTAGAGTAGGTGGCGGTCTGCGTCAAAGAGATAGTAAGACAACTAATTCATGAGCGAAAAGATCAGAAATGAGCTTTGAATACTGGAGACATTTTTACAGAAAATTCTCATGCGTTAAGATTTAAGAGTTAAGATTAAGTTAACCACCCTGCCTCTGTCCCAGATAAATGGACGACTGGGGGTCTGAAGGGAAGAGTTCAGGGGTGGACAGCAAGGGATCATAAACAGAAAACCACGACAAAAACTGAAAATGATTGAATAACACACTGGTTCAGGGTCCGGGAAAACCAACGTCGCAATCAGGAAGAAGGTTTACCAAATTGGTGCCATCTTCACAAATAAAATTAAAAATTAATACAATACAATACATGCTGATTTATATAGCGCTTTCACAACAGCGGCAGCTGTAACAAAGCGCTTAACAAAACCGTTAACATAAAGTAAAATAATAAACACAACACATAACATAAAACACGGACAGTCGTGCAGTCCTAACCACTTTTCCGTCACACGCTTTGTTGTTTGAAGCAGTTTGAGATGAAAGAGGAGAGAATCAAAGTGTCCTTTAACCAGTGGATCAAATGTGCACACGTCGGCTACAAGCTAAGTTTCAAAGTCAACAAGAAGCTGTAGCATCCATTGACGAAAAAAGAGATTGGTTCACTTCTCCTGTCCCATGGAAATCCATTTCAATTCCAAGCGGCGACTCTCGGTTCCAAACACGCATCGGCGCTCTGCGCCAACGCTCCTCTCTCCTCATCCTCAACTTCAGCAGCCATCAATCCAGCCGCACCAACGCCGACTGTCCAACAGGGCTGACATAGCCACTGAACAAAACGGGGTTGTGAAAAATGCTGCCCATTACAGGCGCAAAAAACACAAGCACCCCAGGTCTGTCCAGCACCGACAGTCAATGGCGCCGACATTCCTCCCAATCAAAATCTGTGCTGGTACAGGCCTGCTGCCGAGAAGGCGCAACCACAAATACTTCTCCTTTGACGAATGTCGTGGCCAAAAAGCGCTGAAAACAGTCCATATCAGGTCCACACGATGAAACAACAAACAACATGTGACAAAACAAAAGACAAAAACGCCAAAAAAGAACAAAAAAGCAAGGCTCTTGAAGAGCACTTGCCGAAGGCTGCCTACTCGGGCGCCATCTTGGGGAAAAAAAATAATAAAAATAGTTTTTTATAATAATAATAATATATAATAATAAAAAATAAAAATAATAAAAATAAAAAATAATATAATAATAAAAAGTATATATAACAGAGCGGTAAAATTGAAAGGGAACATGAAACAACAAGGAAAAGCACGGCTGAAATAGACGTGGAGGAAAAGAAAGCTCACACAAAGGGTGTGTAGTGGACTCGCCATAAAGGATGTACAGTGGTTTTCTCATTTTTTTATGGACTTCAATGTGTCTGACAGTCGGCTGCCTCACTTTTTTTCTGTTGCCCCGAGTGTTTGAGTTGTCTGAATAGGTCATCTGAAAATTAAATTGAGAAACACAGGAGTAAACTGATACGCAATGGTTTCACAATAATAACCATCATGATTCAAGGCCACTTGTTACGAAAAGAACAGCGGAAATGATAAAAAGCTAGCGAGGGCAGGAATATAATACAAGTCTAGAAAGGCGATCTGATTGCTCATTGTTTGAAAGATGGAGTCCAAAGGCACAGCTGGATAAAATCATTAACAGATCCATTTTGCGAGAATGATGAGCCATCTGCTCTCAAACTGACAATTCTGTGGAATGTTCATTAAATATGTGAGCGCACACTGTGCACTGATAATGCTTAATGACTGCTATAAAAGGTATGAAACAGCAAATCATAATTGCCGAAGGCAGAAATGTTAAGCTCCCTTTGGACAAAGTACATGAAACTATAACTTCTTTTCCATCAATACAACTATCCATTTTCGATATACCTTATACTATACAATTGGTCCAAAGGTATACAGTGTAAGGGGGTGTTCACACTGGTCCGTGACAAAGCTAAAACGTGCGCATCTCTCCAATGAAAGACGATTTGACATGCAATGCGTTTCAGTGACGGTACATTATAAAATAGAACAATTTCAATTCATTCGATGCAGTGGGATAACGATTTGACTCCTATCGAGAGAGTATGATGCAATGACTTTCGTTTTGAAAGTAGACGAACATTTTACGGTATGAATTCATTTGTCCATACTGCTAATGGGTTATTTCCTTCAAATATATTTATAAAAGGCAACGAAGTGTATTTGTACATTTTGGTGCATTTGTTAACATGTAATAGCTCTCTAACACATACTATTGAAGTTCATTAAATAAAAATAAAAAAAACATTGGGAACATCAAATCCATTGGTTTGATTCAACAAGCTATATTGAGACCAATGTATTAGTCCATATACTGATGCATTCCCATCTGGTAGATCAAAACCAATTACCTGATTCAAATACTTTTTTGTTACACCCTTAATTATTGCCATAATTCATTTTAACCAGATAGGTGGTTGACTGATTAGAACATCTGCCTCACAGTCCAGAGGTGAAGAGTTCGAATGCGGCCCCGCCCTTCCTGTGTGAAGTTTCTATGTTCTCCCCATGCATTTGTGGGTTTTCTCCGGGTTTCCTCCCACATTCCAAAAACATGCACAACAGGTTAATGGAACACTTTGAACTGCCCCTAGGTGTGAGTGTGAGCGCGGTTGGTTGTTCGTCTGCGTGTGCCCTGCGATTAGCTGGCACCCAGTTCAGGGTGTCCCCCACCTGCTGGGATAGGCTCCCGCACGCCCATGACCCTTGTGAGGATAAAGCAGTTACGTTAACAGATTTATGGATGGATTATAACCAAACCAAATAAAACCAGTTTCAATCCATCCTTAAAAACATACCGTAGATTAAGATAAGATAAAATAAGAAACCTTTATTAGTCTCGCAATGGAGAAATTCCCAATTCACAGCAGCAAAGTTATCAAAGGAAGAAGTAGAACAACAAAATATAGGAGCTGCTGGAAAGGCAGCCTCTCTCGCGGCGCCATTTTGAAGTCAAAATAACAAAAATAACACAACACAACACATAGGACACAGACAGTCGTGCAATCTTCACCACTTTTCTGCATACATTTTGTTGTCTGAAGCAGTTATAGATGAAAGAGGAGAGGATCAAAGTGTCCTTTCACCAGTGGATCAGAGACGTCATGCTGAAAATGTGCACACGTCTGCTACAAGCTAAGTTTTGAAAGCAAACACGAAGCTGTAGCGTCCATTGACGAAAAGAGATGAGTTCACTTCTCCTGTCCCACGTAATCCGCTTCAAACTCCAAGCCGCGACTCCCAGTTCCAAATCCGCATCGGCGCTCCGCGCTAACGCTCCTTTCTTCTCATCGTCGGCTCCTCAAGCCTTACATCCATCCAGCCGCAGACCGTTCAACAGCACCGATCTCTCCGCTGAACAAAGCGGGGCTCTGAAAAATGCTGCCCATTACAGGCGCAAGACACAAGCGCCCCGGGACTGTCCAGCCACAACAGTCAAATGGCGCAGACATTCCTCCCAGTCAAAAACAGTGCTGGTATACCCATGCTGCCGAGAAGGCGCAACCACCAAGCACAGAGTCTCCTCCTTGATGAATGTCATGGCCAAAAAATGCTGAAAAAAGTCCACATCAGGTTCACACGACGTAACAACAAACACAAAGTGACGAAACAAACACAAAAACAACAAAAAAAAGCAAGGCTCATGAGAGCACTTGCTGACGGCTGCCTACTCGGGCGCCATCTTGACAAATTAAGCACAAATTTGTGGTTTATGCCATGCATAGAAGCTGGAGTACCTCATGTCCACTCCAGTAAAATAACATTCCAATGAACATTTTGCTTAAACTTGTTCCATTACATTAATTTACACAATTGTTTGCCATGTATTCAGAATTAAAAGATGTGAATGACTGTGAGTGTATGAACATGTGATATACTTCTGTTGTGCATTTGTCCTGCACTCACTTGTTCTGTTATGACGCACCATTTTGTCTCAAGACTGCTTTTATGCTGTGCCTCAAGCAAAATTTTAGTTCAAGGAGAAAAGGAAATCATGTGTAGTATTTTAGTTCGCTCTATTTCCCACTATTACGTTTGTGATTCAGTGCATTCAACTCTTCCTTTCGTGTTTATTAACATTAAAGTTAAACCGACTGCTTGTTGTAGGTACATTACTGTGAGGTTTGAGATCGCACACAACACATTTACAGTTCTTCTTTGAATCATCTCCATTAGAAGATTACATTTTCAGATTCTCAATTGCACGTTTTTGTTTGTCAGCCATGGAAATTGCCCTTGTGAAGAAATAATGGCAGAAAATATGATTGTATTGTGCTCTTGTCCCACAGCAGAAACATTCACATTGCCAATACAGCAGCAGAGGTTCAGTTTCTTCTTCGAGGATGACAATGTTCTAATTTCTTGACAGCCACTCTATTCCCTACGGTCAGGCTGCCCTCCGGATACTCGACTACTACTGTAAACATCGGCATCCACTCAAATGTATGACTTTTGTTGTTTTGTTTCAATAAACCGAGACATCTTCCACCAACACTCCACTGTGTGTGTGTTTGTTTGTTTGTTTTGTTTTCCAGTTTCTTGTTCCTGTCAGGGGTAATCGTTTTGATTTGATATTTTTTTGAGTTTTTGCAGCCAATTACAGACAATTATTGAAAGTAGTGATGTGCTGTGCGATACTGTGTCACGAACGTGGTGAAGAAGGACCCCAAAACGCAGACAGGAGGGAGGAGCAGGGTGAACTTGACAAATTGTATAAACAAAACATTGAGAAAACTAAATCCAGAACAAACAAAGTTCTGAAAACAAGAATCCAAAGTACCGTAACAAACAAAGACCCACGGCAGCCACAAAAACACGGTGAAAGCAATACACCAAAAATAAAACAAATCCTTGGCCGTAAGGCACAATCGACAGAATCAGCAACAGAAACAATGACCTGACACTGAGTGGTCAGGCCGGGAGTCCTTTTAACAGGAAAACCTACTAATGACAGGATGACCGACAGGTGTGCCGCTGTAGGAGGAGCCCTACAGAGCCACCTGTTCGTCCCAAACAGATCAACCGTGACACACTGAAAGATTTGGAATTGAGACAATACCAAATACAAAGTTAGGGGTCAGTATCCTACAAATTGATGCTTTCAGTCTTTCTTCCAATCTGAATACATTTCCAGTTTGTATTCCGAATCAGTTAAAAAACAGGACAGATTTGGTCAAAGTTTGTCGTAAATAGAAAATATGTTATCTAGACTTTTTTTTTTAACAGGTACTCCGAGATATTTATCCATCCAAATACTCACACGTCCACCCTAGTGCCCCTCAATTGAGTGATCCCGTCAAGGTTGCATTTGTAGGATGTCCCAATTCTCTTCATTGCGCAGTCGCCCCAAACTTTTTGCGCCTGTGTTCCACACTTCGGCACAGGCCGCATGCATGAACCCACAGCTGAAGCATATTACCCACAATTCATTGCAGTTTTGACCAAATTAGCAGGAAAATGGTTTGATGAAATTTCTGTGCCTGTGCTGAAAAATTGTATTTTCAACTCTCAGTGTCGAACAGCATACAGGGGCCTCAAATAATGGCCCTGTCTCAAGACCCAAGCCAAAACCTACGGTCCTCAATGAAGTGTACACCAAGTTTCAAGTACACGTACATGGGAAAACTGCAGAATTGGGAAAGTGTGAGTCACGTTATCATTCTGCGTCATGCACATTGACACATACACGTTTGTTGTTGTACTTATGTTTTTTGGTGCGGGGGTTTGACACATGCAGTCTTGGTTTTGTCTCTGTCTCAAGCTCCAAAATGCTCTGTCTTGTCTCGGTCTCAACCTCGAACAGTCTTGGTCTCGAGACTCTCTAGTCTCGATAAAGTCCTGGTCTTGGTTGGTGTGGTTTTGACAACAAAACGATTCTGTGTTCTTTACAGAGGTTTTGTAGCTTCAATAACACTATGCCAAATAAATGAATAAATGCATTCAAATCTAAGGTTAAAATATCCATCCATTCCCTCCATTTTCCGATCCGCTTTATCCTCACAAGGGTGCTGGAGCCTATCCCAGCCGTCTTCGGGCAGTAGGCGAGGGACACCCTGAACCGGTTGCCAGCCAATCACAGGGCACACATAGACAAACAACCATCCGCACTCACACTCCACCTAGGGACAATTTAGAGTGTTCACTCAGCCTGCCATGCGTGTTTTTGGAATGTGGGAGGAAACCGGAGTACCCAGAGAAAACCCACGCAGGCACAGGGAGAACATGCAAACTCCACACAGGAAGGCCTAAGGCGGGATCGAACCCCGTACCTCTGCACTGTGAGGTCGATGTGCTCACCACTTGCCCCACCGGGCCACCGGTTAAAATATCACTGTTGAAAATCCACTTCCAATTAAGTGGCAAAACTGGGCGTCATTCTTATGCCCAGCAAGGTTGTCCGCATCTAGTGAATATCACTATTCAAATACATTTTAATGTAACTGCATAACTCTTAAAATCAGGTAAAGTAACTCAATACGTTTTTCGAGGTAAACTGTGTAAACGGCAACATGAAGCACATTGACAAACGTAGACTTCCAAGGATCTGACTGTATCACAATGTTTATTTCACTAAGTTAATAAATTGGGCCTTTTTTCAAAGTTTCACCGCACACAGTCATTCACCGACAGCTGGCACACAGCAGGAAGCGGAGGAGACGGAAGAGAAGAAGCTTGCACGGATTTGATTTGAGGAGGCACGGCGGCCTCCCACAAGGTATAGCCGGCCCTGAATTAAACATGCTGCCTTCACGTGACCACGCACAAATTCTTTATTTCACCAAGAAATGCACAGACCACATGCGTGCCAAGCTGTGCATGGAGAGTAATCCGTTTCAAACACAAATCAAAGACGCACCTGCCAAGGTGGCCAGTGGGAGATGCGATGTCCCAAGACGATTCTGATATTCACCCGCATTTGGCAGCTTGGCGGGTATTAATGTCAATCCCTGGATGTGCCCCCCCCCCCCCCCCACAAAAAACACTAACTGATAGGAGATTCACCAAATCCTGGCGGCTCTGTTCTGACCCTGAAAGTGGTGATTTGGAAATGGTTGCAGAGAGTGCATGATGTTTTAATTTCAATCCGACGAAACGTCCAAAGAATAAGAAAGCTTAAAGAAAACATCCACCCATCCATCCATTTTCTAATCCACTTATCCTCACAAGGGTCGCGGGCGTGCTGTGCCAGCTGTCTTTAGGCAGTAGGTAGGGTACACCATGAAATGGTTGCCAGCCAATCGCATGGCACACGGAGACAAACAACCATCACATTCACACCTAGGGACAAAAAAAGAGTACTCGGAGAAAACCCACGCAGGCACGGGGAGAACATACAAACTCCTCACAGGGAGGCCAGAGCCAGAATTGAACCCTGTACCTCTGCACTTTGATGCTGACGTGCTGACCAGTAGACCGCTGCCTTAGACAAAACAATTGGCTAAATAAACAAGCAAACATGAGAGGTAAAGCAAAACATAATGGAAAGAATGATCGGGGAGAAGCATCGACATAATCTGACAACCACTGAAAGACAGCAAGACTCAGGCCAAGCAGTAAACCTGAGGTGAAAGGTCATCTGGCAAGCAGAGAACGGATATCTGGCAGATGGCGCGAGTCTTCAGGACAGCAGGGCAGCCCACTTTGGAGATCGACCGCAGGTGTGCAGCCTGAGGTCTGTGAGCTCAGAGCAAAGGCTCTGCAAAGCAGACTTGCATGGTCACTGGAGCGCATGCCTTAGAGGTCAAGGCTGCGGACCGATGGCAAAAGAACAGAGGGGCTGGAGTCAAAATTATGTTGCAAAGCGTTTCATCTTACAAGGCAATGTCAAATGCAACCCAACAATATGAAAACATCTGTATATCTCATTCACATTAGCCATTGTGATGTTACATTGGAATTGATGCCATTTTTAGCCTTTTATAAGATATCATATTTTAATCAACTCCTGCCTAGAAAATGTATCTAATTGTATTAAAACTTTGTGTGTTTCATCGAAAGATGTTCACGATGAAAAAGGCGAAGGACAGTTGCAAATTTAAAAAAAAGTATTTTTGGATGGTCTAAACCTGGGCAAAAACTCATCATACTTTGCACACACATCAAACCTGGCAAATATTTTTATGTTTTAGAGGGTTACTGTCCTATGCCGGTATGCCAACGTGGCCATATTTGCGAGGGCCCTTCATAGATGCTTGTCGCTTTAGTATTTTAAATCTCGCCTGTTGAACATTCTGTGAATATTTTGGATTGACATTTTCTCTTTGATACTGTTGTCCCATCTTGGGCTGTAAAATCCAAATATTCTCGCCTACCCGGTAAAATGTGACATTTTTTTAATTTAAATCTCGTATTAAAAAGTCACAGCGAGATCAATCTAATGACTGCTGTAATTTTTGCTGCTGACCGCTGGTGAAAGACTGAGCAAAAGCAATCACAATAGCTGATTTTTGAAAAATAAAAAATAAAAAATAGATCTGGCTGGGAGTATAATGGGTTAGCAACTCACAAGAGACATCACTATGCAGTAAATGCACTTGCAAAGCAATATGGCTATGAGGGATGGCTTAAGGGAGTGCAGGTAGGATAAATACGGCTGCAAATATTTGGCTAATATACCAGTTGGGCTAAAAGCTCAGTCTTTCACAGGGTCTTTTGAAATCGCTTTAAGGTTATCTTTAAAAAAAAAAAAAGCCATCAGAACTTCAGAAGACCAAATACAATGCAGTCAAGTATAACACAGCAAATCACAATTGTGTGAAAAGGCTGGATTAGGAGAGTTTATGAAAGTACTGTGGTCATAGTTTGAGTAATCTTGAGAAAATTGGTGCCTGGAGCTACTGACAAAAGGGACCAGGCAGGGCAGCTTGTCTCAGGGGACTGAAAGGTGTGTCAGGTGAAGTGCTGCTTACCCAGTATGGCGGAGTCTTATATCAAGTATTATATTAAAAGATATTAGAAAGCATTCAATGCAGGGCAGCAGCTAAAGCAGTCATCAAACCATTGCAGTATGACAGAGAGCCTGCTAAAAAAAGATACAGGACCGTAATATGAATCAGAGTGAAATTCTCTCTCTCTCTCTCTCTCTCTCTCTCTCTCTCTCTATATATATATATATATATATATATATATATATATATATATATATATATATATATTTTTAGAAGCCTTAAAGCAAGTCTGGTACAACAAAGAGAACATAACAGTCCTCTTGACAAAAGCAAAACATGAACATATCCTCCTTAGATCAATGTGAAGCCAAAGTCTCGCATCTTGTATGAATGCAACTTCTGATCTTGATTGACATGTATTTCATTGAGATGACGACGCATCTAAAGTTGTGAAAAACGACAGAACAGGCAGCTGTCTGCATAAGAATAACATCTGTCATAGGATGGACTTGTGTTTGTTTTCTTGTTCAGGCATTTACGTTTTCACTTTTGATATTACATGCTAAGATTGTGATAAAACTGGATGTCTTGGCCAGATTTTATTTTGGCCAGAATCGATAACATATGGCCACATTAGGTGACAGTCCTCAAAATGACATATGGGCCAATCGACAACGTTCACATTACCACTTCCATTTCACACAGATGTCATTTTTCATCATTGTCACCAAGACAGGCACTAAATGTATATTGAAGTTGGCAAATCTTCAAAATAAATGTACCGTAATTGCCTTAGCCTCTGGATTGGAAGAAATGCTAAGCAGTGTGATGGTAAGACTCTTTCGTGTGACTCACAGTGCATTTAGTAATGACAGTTGGATTAGTAACTGCATGGTCCCGCCAACACAGAGTGCAGCTCACAGAGGTCCCAGATGATTTTCAGCTTTAGACAACCAGACATCGCAAATCAAACCTGACCGACTACATGTTTGAAACAACGCCAGAAGTTCTTAAAAACAAGAACCTCCGAAACATGCACTACAATGGAGGCTAAAAAAAAAGCGTTTCACATCACAGTTTTGGAGTCAAAATTCACATTTTGTGCCTCATTAATCAAAAGAAATTAAAGGGTAAAAATGAGAATCACAGATTTTTAAGTTTTTTTCTGAAGGCTGTCCCAAAATTTGACAAATGTACTAAAATAGACTTGCCACAGAACAAAAATGAAATTACGGTCGTTTTTACGCTGAGTGCAGTCAACTTTCTGTGACCAAATTGTAAGCTGCACCGGCGGTAAGGTCGCACTGTGCTCGGGAACGGCCAGTGAGGGACATTAGAGTCCCAAATGTGCTCAATGTAATTGCCCTAGCCTCTGAAACATACCAGCAAGTCCACCTCTGAATGGCGAGAAAAAAAAAGAAAATAAAATACAATAATAATACAGTTTTGGAGTGGCCAAGTCAAATTCCGTATTCAAATCCAATTGAGATGCTGTGGTGTGACCTTCAACGGGAAGTTTCATGCTACAGTTCAACACGAGCATGACATTGTGTGTGTGTGTGTGTGTGTGTGTGTGTGTGTGTGTGTGTGTGTGTGCGTGTGTGTGTGCGTGTGTGTGTGTGTGTTTTAAACTTTGGCATGTATAACTTGCAAAGGTCAAATTAATTATCCCTTAATGTGCCACCTGACCTTAAGGATAGTACTTGACTGGGACATAAGATGAGCAAATCATGTGATTGTGGCGGAACATTTACGAGAGTGTGGAAATCAGGATGACAGCGTAATGCCCCAGATGTTAAATTCTGGACAATGCAGATAATCTCTCTGCAGCTGGCTTTGGTTCGTACTCTGCATTCAAATGGCCTCTTTCCTGTCAGAGCCACAACCACACAATGTCTGTCCGGAGAGCTATAAATAGTGACGGCAACAAGGAACCTTTACAATTGCACTCTCCTGCGGCAGTGGATTTGAACAAGTTATTCTGTCAGACGCTGCTCTGAAACTCCACTATGGAAAGAAAGGTCTCTTTTCTCTTTAAGATATTGGAATGTGAAATACTACCTGTCCAAGATTCAAAGCAACAGTCCCCAAGCTTGAGTGGCTTTTAACTGATAACCGAGTCTGATGTTTGGTCCCCAACACATTTCTGATCATTAAAGTATTATGCAGCATCTAAATTTTTCATAGCTACCAATTATTATTATGATTATTTTATTTGATTTTTTTTTATCAGAGGTTTAAACCTTGCTGCTCACAGGGTTTGATTAGTTATTTTCCATATCCCTCAAAAATAAATACTCAAGTCATTTGTTTGATGACTCCATAACTACAACCTTAAAAATGGTTGAGCATGCACACTTGAGGCAGGTTCAAGACTTGTTGCCACATATGTTTTTAGAGCTTTGGCACAGCATATTAAGTCAATTAGAGATACATATTTGGGGCCCGATCTTTGTCGACTGGCGCCAATGCACTCAACGTAAAAACTAGCACAACTTCACTTTAGTGCCAGCGTAAGTGTAGTCCGGTGTGTTTGGAGCCATGCTGCGGCCCTCTGGGCATTCCGGCGCATCCCTCCAAATTATCAGACAATTTGGTAGTCTGTGCTGAGTGTTAATGTGAGCGCATTTTCCTGACAGGGCAAAGGTCTAGTTCAGCGTGTTTGTGAATTTGGTAGCCGCACTGCGCCTCACTGGGTGTTACTTTTTCGTCCCCCGGCGCGTCTTGCAATTTGGTGACAAAAAGTAGACTATATTTTAAGGTAGCTAAAAGGAGGTCTAATGTGCAATGCTGGCGGTGTAAAGTGAGTTGAGGCACGGTTTTTGACAGATATCTCATCCCCATCACTTTGCTAGGATATTCTCAAACCTGAGTTTTTTGACTCGGTGTGTAACCAATGTTAAAATCTGCTTTGCCTTTGAAATCGTAAACGCTCCTCTGAAATACAGCTATCTAGAAGCAACCACAGGTGTCCCTGTATCTCAGTGGCTTCTGCCACTGACTTTGGACATGGGGGTTTTGTGATCAAGTCCTATACTGGGACATTATGAGTTTTTTAAAATAATTTAATAATTTAAATCCTCCTTTGAAATCTTGACTGCTGTAAAATTTGAGGTCACTTCTTCGGAATTTTTGAACATCTGTCCAAAATCTTGACTGCTTGCCTTTGAAATCTTGAATGCTCCTTTGAAACCCTGACTGATTAGGAAACACAGTCTATGTCTATGTGGCTCAATTTTCAGTTTTTATGTGTGGGATTTGGGATCAAGTCCTGCGGTGCAAGATTCTAACTTTTTTTATTCAGTTTTATCATCACTCTTAATTGTCAGTCTGATGGAATCCAAACTCTCCTTTGAATTCTTGACTGCTTTAAAACTCAATGTCACACTTACTGACAGCTGTATTTGCAACTAGATTTTGTGACAGCTGTCAAAAATCGCCATTTGAGATCTCAAACACTCCTTTGAAGCACCTCCTGATTAGTAAATCCAGCTGTCTGCATGACTCACTGGGTCATATATCTGACATTGAATCAATTCCTCTCCTGGGACATTCTGAAGGTTGTGATGCAATATATTGCCATTTAAAAAAAAAAGTGGCACACTGCTTGGAAATTAAAATCACCTTTTAAACCCTACTTTAAAATTCATAATGCTTCAAAACCCGAGGTCACATATACTAACTGCTGAATTTTTAAACTGAATATTGGGACAGTGGTCAAAATTTGTAATTTTTAGCCTTTGAAACCATCAATGCTCCTTTGAAAGACCTCCTGATTAGACTTTCAGCTGTCTGTGTGTCTCGTGGGTTGCCCCCCTAACTTTGGATAGAAGAACTTTAAAACAGACCTGATTTTTATTTTTATTTTTTTTGGGGACAGCTGTCAAAAATCAACCTAATCTTTGAAAACCTTAAATGCTCCCGTGAAAGCCGTCTGATGAGTCACTGTAACTGTATTTGTAGCTCAGTGGGTTTCATCATTAACTTTGCATTCAGGGACTTGGGAATCAAGTTTTCTCCTGGGAAAATCTCAGCAATTAATTTTTTACCTCAATTTTGTAGCCATTGTTACAAATGGGCATGCAAACGTATCTTTTAAACCTACTTTGAATGTCCGACTCTGTTAAAACATGAGGTACTGACGTTTGAAGTTTTGCTCATTTTTATCACCATTGTTGAAAATCAGGAGGCTACATGGAATCCAACCCCTCCTTTGCATGCTCGAAATCCCAATGTCACACCGACAGCTGAATATTTCAACTGATTCTTGGTACGGCTGTCATGACCGCTTTGAGCCTTTGAAACTTAAATGCTCCTTTGACAGCGTTGGTTAACACCTGAAGCTGTCCGTCTGGCTCAGTGGGTCGCACCACTGCCATTGGACATACAGTGCGTGTTTTAGGATCAAGTCGTATGCTGGGACAATATCATGAAAGATGTTTTTAATGCAATTCTATAGCCACCGTTGGAATTGGGAACATTGCATGGAAACCAAACTCACCTTTTAAACCCGGCTTTGAAACCGTGACAGTTTTTAAACTCGTGGTCACATATTTCGATTTGAAATTTTTACTCCATTTCAAAACCACTGTTGAAAATCAGGACCGTGCATAGAAGCCAAAGCCTCCTTTGTATCCCTGACTGCTTGACAAAATCTAATGCCTTGAGTCCTGTCAGCTGAATGTTTCAACTGGATTTTGGGAAGGCTGTCAAAAATCATGACCGCTTGCCTTTGAAACCTTGAGCACTCTTTTGAAAGCCTGACTGATTAGTAATTACATGGCTCAGTGGGTCGCACCCCTGACCTTCGATATCGAGATCAAGTCCTGTGCTGGGACAATCACAGGAAGTTAGTTTTTGCTTTGCTTTTATAGCCACTGTAAAAAAAATGGTAACACTGCTTGGAAGATAAACTCACCTTTTAAACCCGAATTTGAAACTCTGACTGCTTGAAAGGTCAGGTATGCATTTTGAATTTTTAGTCAATTCTTATCACCACTGTTAAGAGTGTGTGGAAGCCAAATCCTCCTTTGACATCCTGATTGCTTCGAAACTTGAGTTCACACATTTGGACAGCTGATTTCCAATTCAATTTTGGAACAGCTGTCAAAAATCGTCAACGCTCGCCTTTGAAACTTGAAATGCTGCAATGAAATTCTGACTGATTTGGAGCCAATCAGCGGATTCTACCCTCACTTTAGGTGTCGGGATTTCGGGGTCAAGTCCCGTGATGGGTCGTTCTATGAAATAAAGTCTGGACTCAATTTTATAGCCACTGTTAAAAATGAGAACACTGCTTATAAGCCAAACTCACCTTTTAAACCCTGCTTTAAAACGCTGACTGCGTTAAAACCTCATTCTGCTTAACTACGCTGCTCTTCTCTTGCTTGCTACCCTCTCTACTTTGTCCTTCTTTCCTATCGCCGGGGTGATGAGGACTGCAGAGAGTATTAAAGAACTGCTTTGAACAAAAATCTTTTATATGAAAAGGAATGGAATATTAGGCGCCATGAGGGGCTCATGGCACAGCACCACTCCCTCCCTTGAAGATTAGATATAATTAGATAGAAAGGTAGACGCTCTGCTCCGAGTCCATCCCCACTGAGAATTTCCTGTGACCCGTCGGTCAGCCCATAAATAGAATGGCAGAAGAAATGCAGGATGTTTCTTCCTTCATGTCAAGGTGACATTGTCTGATCACGAGAATCATTAAAAAAAAAAGGTTAAGGAATAGCGAATGATTATGATCTGAGGGGGGAAAACCAGGTATATTTGTTATGCCAAACTTGTTCCTGCCGTCACGTCTGAAAAAGAAAATAAAGCACGCAAAGCACAGAGCTCTGGTCAAAACAGATTGGCTCAAGTGGGGGAAACAAATACAACGGTTTAGTCGAAAACAATAGCAAGAGTAAATTGTAAAAATAAAAAAAATCTTCTGGCTTGCAACCACACTCTCAAAGGTAAAGGGGTCTTCATTTGCCTGGGCATCAACGTCCAAAAATATAGTACAATGTTCTAGCAAAGGCCATATTGTGGGGATATAGTTTCCATTTCAAAATGTGAGGAGAGCACTTAATTCACTACTCTCTGAATACTTGGCCAAACAATCCCCGTTTCCTCTTCATTGTGGACCATGTTCTCCAATTTGTGCATCCGTCCTTTTTTTACGCAACTTGTGCACTTTACATATAATTCTCCCATTTAGACTCGTGACACACCCTTTGCGAATGAACGTGGAACCCGCCAAGTAAATCGCTGACAGCTAAAGCTGACTTTAAACATGGAAACATGGGTTTTGTTTGGAAGACGCACTCCTCATGCCTTTCACCAACGGATGCAGTGTGTAGCCGACCAGTTGGGACGGCCCGGTGCCGTTCGGGATCTGGTCCAGCTACACTTACACTTGGAAGGAAAATATGCTTTGTTTTTGGGTCTATGAAATAGATTAAAAGTTGAAGGTAATTTAATTATACTATGCATACAAACATAAACACAAATCAATGTTACTTCCGCTTGTTATTTTCTACTTTCAATAAAATGCATTATGTTCATGTCACTCACCACAGAGATAAAGCAGTCGGTTTCCTCCTCGCTCCAAGAGTCTTGCTCTGCCACATCTCGAAATTTCACCACGATTGTTTACCCCCCCCCCCCCCCCCCCGCTTGTGTATTTCCGGCGAGCTGCGCGCCAGACGTACAGACTTATACACACATATTTGTGTGTCTAGATACTACACACTGTGGTTTTCGCCATCGGGACAGAAAAAAACAGGAAAATGCTGTGTAAATTTCTGCCACATAAAACACATGGACACAGCACAATCCGGATTCCAAAATGCACAGGAGCAGTTTATTTCTCAATTCCTCTGAGATTGGCAGCTAATGCAAAGTTGTCGACACCGTGCCTTGTCGCCGGCAGTCATTTTTCCTGAGTTGAGTGGATGTGTAGCAACCACGAAGTGGTCGTGTACTTGAATACTGAGTCACAACAGTGCCAAAATTTAAATCAGAGCATTTTGCAATCCTTTTGCCTTTTATCAACTATTGCATCCAATCCATGAACTGCGGAGATGACACAGGTCACAGAATTATTTTGTTCTGCAAAAAAAAATAATAATAAAACAGTGGGGAAAAATTGATTTTAAGGATGAACAACAAATAGTTTCATGGAAGAGATCATGTCCAATGTATGTTTAAAAAGCACATCATACTATTTTCTTTACTTGTGTTCTCTTAATCACTTTGCTACATGGCCAACATGGTTCATGCATATTTTCCATAGATTCAGAATAATATAATTTACCCTTTTGTGGCCCAGCTTTTTACAAGTCATTTGTAATATACTGATATACAAGTGTGAGTTTTGCTAATCTCAATTTGTGAAATCATTTTAAGTACAAACATTTTTACTGAAACAAATTGAAAGACAGAGACCAACAGTAAATCATCACTACTACTCTGCACACATACGACCAATGACGAACAATAGTTTGAGGTAATATTGCGTTTGAGGAAAAGCTATCTATGGTTCGTGTCAAAGTGAGTATGGCACTCCGCCAAATATTTGCAGTGTTGACAGGTGCATTGACTATACCGGTGTCAGCGACCTCTATTAGTGTGCAAATTATCCTGTGGGTTATAGACCGCTCACAGCAGTGACAGGGTGAACTAATAGCATTACCATGCATTAGTAAACATCGCAAGTCAACACCGATGCAGCAGAACAGGACACTAATGCGATTGTCCGCACAAAATCAACTAGCAAATGCCGAAAGGTTGGAAATTGTGAGAACTTCAAAATTTGTGTGTGTCCCTGCAACTTTGACATTGTCTTCTTTTAATGGAGACAAAAGAAAATTGTTCAGCTTTTTTCCAGTGGCAAAGGTTGAGCACTTTGACAATCCGGTCACTAAATTCATTGATCTCCGCGCTTTGTTCTTCACTGTCTGCCTACGGTGCCTTGGAACAGAAGATAAAAGTGTACGACACCAAGAATTAGGGACATGCAAGGGCACAGCTCTGCAAGAAACTTCTTTTCGTGGAACAGAGAAAGTAAACTGACAGTGAGTTAGAAAGAAATAAAAGAACAAGCTAAACTTGAAAACTCGTACTGTCGAAGCAGTCTCGGGCTGACAGCTCTAAAACATTTTGAAGAAAGAATTGTTAAAGAAAGAAAAAATGTTACTTAACTGTCACCATGAAAATGTTCCTAATTTTGTTGGAAAAGTAATTAACTAACCATTTAGCTTCATTATTTATATGAGAATAACCTTCATTGGCCAAGTACCAATACTCCCTTGTGTTATGAGGTCCAGCCTGATTTACCTTGCAGCCTTCTTCACCTTCACTTATATCTTGTATCATCTCAGAAATTCATAAAATCCCCTTTTGGGAAATGTACATAAAAGCAAATATACACGAGCAGCCAAGAATCAGCAGCGAATTCCGCGTACTGGAAAATCCTCTGTGAATATTTGATGTGGATGCCTCTGCCCAACCTCCCACACACATCGCAATCAGTAAATCAGAGATGGCTGGACAAGGGGTTACAGTATATCAAAGCTCTGTTGTAGTCATGGAAGAAAGTGAGCAAAGCAGCTGGTGGCTTAGTTGGATGATGCAAGAAAATCTGAATAAAGTTTACTTTGTTAGGTGTTTGGGTGCTGACTTGAAGAACCACGGGTCATCGTGAGCCACTTTGCATTTCGGTATTATTGTATGCCGCACAACAGTCTGGTTCAATAAATCTCGGAGGAGCTGTTTCAAAGCAAAGGTTGTTCTATTAGTTTCCCGTAAAGCCAGTTGTTACCAAGATCGATGATACATGTGGGAATAATTCTCCTTCAATGCTGTAGGGGCAAGGTGTGAACTGAAGCTTTGTTGCAGTGCCAATGTTTTGGGTTAGTGTATACTGAATGTTTTCCACTTGTGATCTGTCTTCTTATACAGTCTTCATATATAGGCAGATATGCACCACTTAGATCATGCCAATCTACATTTTGCCAGACACCCATCACTCCTTCAATTTATTTGAGAGTTTGGGTCGATGAACTCTAGCAAGCTTCTGTATGGAATGATCAATATGACTGGATTCATCTGACTGGATGACATGACTTTCATGTCTTGGAATGGTCACTGATGGTCGTTGGTATGATTTAGGCAATGATAGAAAGTTGTCTTAAATACACTCTCCGCCTTTAAAAATATACCTAAAATCAAAAAAAATTGCACTTATCTAAGTTTATTGTTTAAAAAAAACAGGGACTTGATATTGGGATTGAAAGTCTGAAAAATCAGAAAAATAAAAGTCCCGCTTTTAACGCACACAGTTCATGAAATTTAAATCAGGCTTTTTTTTTTTTTTTTTTTAGACTTCAAAAGCTTTAGCATCACACACATAGTTTAGTGCTGGAGGATTTTATTCAGTGAATGTGAACTGCTCCATGAGGGACACGGGCATGTTTGGTATTCAAATTATTAGTGATGTTCAGATGGTTCTATTTATTACTTTATGTGCCTGAAAGATCGCCATGTGAAGTGTATGCTCATATATGAATTTAATATGACAGTGCTGCAATCTAGGAAAAGTGTGGCAGGAACTGGTTCAAACTGCTGTAAGGCTGCAGCACTTTGAAAGGAGCCAGGAGAAGTAGATTCCTTGTTTCCATGGAAACCAAGGGAACGTCCAAGTGAGGAGGGGGTGCCAGAATGAAGAAGCTAAAGGTGAGATCACCATGCAATTTTTTTTTTTTTTTACCACAAAAATCTATTATTGTCTATTATTTCCCCCCAAATAACATCCCAGGCGATTTTATGCTGGCCTCCATCTCAGTATGTGTTCCATATTTTCCAAACACAACAGATTGTACTTGAAATAGAAGCTATATCTGATGTTAAAAGACTGGCATGCCTGTTCTGTTTTGGGGAATTTTCCTCTCTTTCCCTCCTCATTATTTTAGATTTGAAGAGAAGGCACTTTGATCTGTTAAGACAAACCTCAGAAGAGTTAATAAGTGTGCATACGATGCATAATGTCGGAACTTACATCACTTTCCAAATCCCGACAGACTGAATGAACGAGAAATATTTTATGAATTGGGAAATAACTAACTACATCAACAAAAATAATAACAATAATGAATAATATAATATTTGATATCATAAAATTAATAATCAATTAATGAGGTTAGTCATTGAAGTTCCTATGGTACGGAGTGGTGACTGGAGATTTCAACTTTCTTAAGAATGTAGCCTAATGCTACATTCAGACGGAAGACAAAATGTCACTTCATCCTGCGTGCCTCGCGGGAGTTGGATCACTGTATACGAATATAGCTGCTTTGTTCACACTACTCTAAGAAAAGGAGTGGCTCCTCCTTCTCCTGTGATAGAAAAAAAAAACAATGTATGAACATCTCTTGGGAATCTGATGGCCGGTGGGTGTGCTAAAACTTGGGCTAAAGTAAATACTATTGCTATCTAACAGGAATCTTCGCACAACGGTACCCGTACATTATGGAATGTCCTTCCATACTTATTTGCCATGTCCTTGTTTATGATGATACTAATGGAGCATGTACTCCCGGAGACAAATTCCTTGTGTGTTCAACATACATAGCCAATAAAGATGATTCTGATTCTGATTAAGATAAGATAAGATAAGAAAACCTTTATTAGTCTCGCAATGGAGAAATTCCCAATTACCACAGGATCTGAGTCAACGTTACCTTTAATCACGGGATATAGAGTGGTTTTCTAATTTCTAATCCACTTATTCTCACATGAGTCGCGGGCGTGCTGGAGCCTATCCCAGGTGGCTTTGGGCAGTTGGCAGGGTTCACCCTGAACTGGTTGCCAGCCAATGGAACTGTGGATGTGTATACTAGACACTTTTCTAGTGTTGAAATTAACACCACAGGTGTTGAAATAACACCAGCATATGTGTGGGCATGTATAGATTCTCTTCGCTTCCACACTCTATGCTTCAAAGGTAATGTCATAGATTCTCTCAGGTGGGTAAAAAACTTTATTTTAGTAAGAAAACAAACAAACTTACAAAGCATATGCTTTGTAATCAAGAGAAAATGCATTATAGCGTTTTGGAAAATTCACAGTTTTTTATACTAGCCCCTACTCAGACCATCCGAGAATGACCAATATCAAAGCGAGGTTGTCGCAAGGGACATCATTTTGTGCACAGGATATAGTCAAAGATAGTGTTTCGCCCATTAGGCCTGTGCTTCAGTCTCTCTTGGGAGAAAGTTGTGAATGTGTTATTTTGCCATGAAGAATAATTTCTGTCTGATCAGAGTTGTTTGGTTCCAGCCTCTTTTTCCATTGTGACTTTGAGATCTTTCAAGTGCCAAAGAAACTTAGATAATTTTTTCTTAAACTTTACCTCTGTTGGTCAGAACAACTGCATCCATTTGGGTCACACTGGTTGTATTAAAGCAATCTTATAATTGCTCGTGGTACCTATTTGCCGAGACGCCATTACAGCGAATGCACACAACCATACTCCCTTGCAAGAGGCAAAGTTCTGACATATCGGCGTTGAAAGCCAACTTAGTATGGTTGTCTCCCCAATTCAATGTCACATTTTCTCAGACATTTACCGAATCTGAGTCATTTTTGCAATTTTCCAGAGTCAATATCTGAGTTGGCCGTGAACATTCCATATAACCGACCGGGTGGATTGTGGGACTCCTCACTCTTGGAATGCGGAAGCGGGTGGCGCTGACGTGCAGTCTTGCAGTGGCCTTTTTTTGTTTTGTTTTGTTTGGAAAGAACTTTGCTACGATGGCTTATTCGGGTCGCCTCGTGAAAAAGACAGATATACATAATAGGGAAGCGATCTGCTGTATCACTAGCAACCGGTGGGCAGAAGGGGCGGCCCAGTCTACGACTTGACGTCACATGTTGCCGTGTAGTAAAATTGACCAGGGGTGTTTTTTGGCAAATTCAAGACTAGACACAAAATTGGGTACACCAGATAGTACACCAAACTTTACAATATCAATACCTTGAAATGGGCCACCGGAGCTACAATTTAAGCTGCCGAGTCTTGATTAAGGTGTTGTGTTCGACGCAAAGGACAGGACAGGACCCTGACTTCATCTGACCCTGCGCCTTGGGGTTTTCCTAACATCATAGGAAAATAAAACAACATGAAAATTAAGGTTTAATTCCAAGTCACAGTGCCCTTTTTGTTCCCTCATGAGAAAAACAAACATTGGTGCTTTTTCACAGCCACTCTCACTGAAAGAAATGTTTTATGGAGTATGATGTTCATACCTGTCAACTCATACGGTTTAGCCATATTTCATACGGATTTTGTGGTGAATCTTACGTATATGGCCGTATCACACAAATCATACGGATTCTGAAAATTTCCGGGGGTTTTTTTCCCCCCCTAACAGGTAGTTCCGTTTGCTTTTGCCCAGAATGGTGCTACTTGAATGCTTTCATTTCCGGTAACTTTCCAGTAAATCACGTGGTTCCTAGTTGAAAACAGCGGAGTATTCATTGCATACTTCGGTAGTGTACAAGCAAGTTCTACAAGGAAACAAATATATCATTCATATTGCGCAATGGAACCAACAAGAAAGAGAAGTAAAACAAAGCACAGTGGAAGGTTTCTTCAAGAATGGATATCGCAGTTTAATGGCGCAATAATGCCTGGTAAGACTGAAGAATATGCTCATTGCACAATTTGCAAACGCGAAGTAAAAGTTCTTGCATCTGGAGTTCATGATGTAAAAGAACATTTGAAGTCTAACTTGCACCAAAGGAATGCCCGAGAATCACAAAAGCAGCCAAGTATGATGCATTTCACGAAGGCTAACACAACCAGTGCTCCAAAGGATATCCTTTGTGCGGAATTGCATCTGACAAACTTTATCGTACAGCATAATCTACCATTGTCCGTTTCGGATCATCTTTGTGAACTCCTTCCCAAGGTCTGTCCGGATAGCAAGATTGCAACAAAGATAAAATGTAGAAGAACGAAGAGTACACAAATTGTGAAGAAATGCCTTGTACCCGAGGCAACACGTCATGTTATTGAACATTGCTGAAAAAAGCCATTTTCATTGTTAATTGATGAGTCAAACGACCAGAAAACTGAATAAATATCATTGAAAATTGTGTGGGGTTTTTTTCTGCCGTTATTTTGACATTTAAAATGCTTTGGTATGTTGTAAGGATTTTTTGCTCTTTATAAGGATTTTTTTGGTAGTTTATACAGGTTGGCGCTCCAAAAAGTTGACAGTTATGGATGTTTGCCATAGAGTTCTGAAAATGCATCCACTTGTCACGCTACCGTGAAAATTAAATCATTTTGGATAGTTATCTGGAACTATATGATGCAGAAACTTAGAAAAGTACTATACATGTTAATAAGAGCATTTGAATAAATGTTTTATTTTAAGACAAATAGATCTCTCGAGATGTCTCCTAAATTAACTTTAATGATAGTATTCTGTCAGGTGACAAAGTAAAGGCTTTACATTTTTACACATGCTTTAGTCTTGATGTTGAGCGAGCAATTACGTTGACTACGTTTTTTTCTCCTTCCAGTGTCCGTAGCAGAGAGATGGTGGCAAAACACGGCAGCCGACTGTAGGGGAAGCGCACCCTATGAATTGTAATACGCGATTACTTCACCTACAATTAAATTTTTTAAAATGATGTTGATGTGATTATTCAGAGTAATACTGTTTTTTAAAATACATTTTTACACTGTCCGTTTAACGACAACGGGAAAAAAATTGACTCGGTAGCTCCGAATTGCCAACAGTTTAATATTCCAAAGACATCACACTTCTGATCCAAAAACACCATAAAATAATAATGAGGGTATGGTCTTTTGTATGTCTTTTTTCCATTTCAAATTAAGACACAGATCAAGCCTGTGATGCCTTACACAACCACATTGCTTTTTCTTTTCTCCTAAACTCCAGACTGCAGATATCTTGTATTCCATTTGTATTAACCACTTTTACATTTCCAATGAAAAATAGAAACAAGAAAACCTCAATGCAAAACATCCGAACATCGAAACAACAACTTGAACCTATGAAAGGAATGAGAAATTTACCAATATAGAACTTACTTGAGTTCACCAAAAAATGAATCACAGATTTGAGTGACCAAAAACAAACAAAAGCCCCCCCCCCCCCAAAACGTTTTCCAGCACTGAAGAAAATTGCGACAGTTATATTTTTAAAAAAAGTATTTGAGGCTATCTGATTGTAGGCTAAATTTTAGAGAAGCATACAGATCCACAAAGCAGAACATCTAGAATCCAAATCAAGCTCTTTGTTCTTCAGTATACATGTTATACAGGAGAGCAAAATGCAATTTCATCAAGACCAAGCTGCGATATACATATAAAATAAATTTTAAAAGCAGACAAAACTAGGTCTATTATGTTACAACATGTTACTTGTTGATGCGCAAAACAGTACTTGACACGATGAGTTAATGCTCTTTGTTGGAACAGTAAGCAAGGGTCTTCATAATTACGACCACCAAACACGAACCGACGTTTAGTTAACACAATACACATGATTTACACAAAGTCGATAACTAGGATGTAAGAGGGTGTCAGGAAAGTGACACAAGTGTAGTTCTTGTACTGGAGTGTGTGAAAAGGTCCATTGTACATTTGCTTTGGTGACAGAACAGATTTCCTTTCCCCAAGAGAGAGACATTTACTGTGTAATGTTGATGTCAGGCCATTGTGTGCAGGGCTCTGACAGCTCAATGAAGAAGCCGTTGCAGAAGTTTGCAGTGCAGGTCTTGATGCTGCAAAGCCTACGTCCTGATTGTATTGGGAGCAAAGAGACGGTGTGCAAATTTTGGAGGAGTCCCTTAACAATAGTGGAGGGCATGTTTTGACATCCTCAGTTGGGCGAAGGAGACAACCGGTAAATGTTTTTTTCAACTGTTCACATTATGCAATGTAGGGACTTGACTAAATCCACTTGACTCACTTTCCTCGCCCTAGCAGGGAAATAAGAATGTTGCTCGCATTAGGATCATCGTTGTCATCCTTGCCTCTTTTTTGTAAAAACCATCGCAATTGGGGCCGCTAGAAGTCACTAAATTTGTTGCTAAGCAGCACTTCAGAATAGTCACAGCTCTTGCTTGCACGAGCGTCTACATGTGTGCACATAAAAAGCACAACGATCAAAATGGAAGCATCGCGTATTTGAATTCATGGTCACTAGTAAGGTCGGACAGAGACTGTGGGTGTGCAGGTTGTAGCCCCTGGGCCGTACGTTGCCCAGGTCTGGCCTAAGTTTTTAATCAATAGGTGGAAAGGCTCTTCTATTGCATGATGAGAAAAACCTTGGATTCAGCTAATTCCATAGTGAGGCCAGGAACGAGTGGTTATTTCAACGGTGCTGAAAGGAAGTTATACACTCTGTAGTTAACTCAGTACACTATTCAGGTCTATATTTCTTAAAATAATCGAAACATTTCTTCAAATGCTTTGATAAAAACATATACTTTTTCTGGATCATATAGTCCTTTGTTTTGACTACAATGCTAGAAGAAAGAGAAAAAACATACTGAGCTTGGCAAGTTTATGGGACTCCTGAAGCAGCTGATGGGCCGCCAGTTAAAGTGGGGTACAGCCTAGCGGAAATTGAAGCAAAAGCTGTGGGGTCGGGAGGAGTTGAGACGAGCATGATGAAAATCCATGGTTTTATCTCTCTCTCTCTTTATATATATATATATATATATATATATATATATATATATATATATATTCTTAGAATTGTGTTGGACTGAATTAAAAGCAATTTTCAGTAAATGCTTTTATTCAGTTACATCAGTGATCACTGTGAGTTTGTTTTTTTTTTAACCAAAAGTTGACCACCAAATGTGTCCATAAATGTATAAACTGGGAAAATGACCACCCAACACGAGTGGCCATATGACAAGAAAACATCAGTTTCTTTTTTTAAGTTGTTTTGATGCCACTCTAAATCCACCTTTCCCAAACCGCACTATAGATTAATTGTTATATAATCCATTTCTTTTTTAATTGACTGTAGCCATGGTCACTTTCATGAGGTCCAATCCTATAGAAGAGAAGGCTTCAGGGTTCACATCCAAAACCCTAGCTGGACACATGAACAAACAAACAAGCAAACAACAATTTGAGGAGGTCTACAAAATCATTTTGGCTTCCACGACTCATAAATTGGATGAATTACAGTGTTGAAAAAATATAAGTGAAACAAATCAAAATGGGTGGATTTTGCTGTGTAATTCATACTCCTCAAACTCAATATTAATGCTTAGATTAGTGGGGCCGCATGGAACATATTAGTGAAAAGAAAATGTTTGACTTCCCCTTTAAACAAAGTAATTACAATAATGCGGTTTAACTATCAAACTGCAATTACTTGAGCCCTCACCCCATTTTCTTCTTTTTGAAGCAAAGCGAGTAATGTGACCAAAGCTGAATTGGTTCAAAATGGAAAGAGGATGAGCTGATAAGGGGCACGTGGAATCTCATTATTACAGGAACAAAGAAAGCACTTGTCAGAGGGTGCACATTTAGCAGTCAAGGAGGGATTAAAGATGATAAAGCACCACTCAATAACCTTCTCATTTACACCCTGCAATAGTCAGACTTGCCACTTTTCACACTTTCTTCCTCCATTGCAATGTGGCAAACGTTGAAGCTCTCTCAAATAATGCTGATGTCCATTGTTGCATTTCCAGGAGCGCATTTCTTCGAAAGCAAAATGAAACCAAGCAGAACATTCCTCATCGAGTCCTTGTGTTAGGTCATGCATGGGGTTGAAAGGCCCCATCCCATCCCAGCTGATTTTGGACAAGAGGTGGGGTTCACCCTGGACTGCGTGCCGGTCACTTAAAGTAGTCCCATTGAAAAAATGATTACCTCCTTGAAGGGGGTGGGGTGGGGGGGTTATTTGTTATTTGTGGTGACAGTTGATCATCATACCAACTCCAGGTTTCACCAACCACAAATCATTTTATCCCAAAGGAAATGATGTGAATCAAACCAATTTCACTGAATCATCATCGCCGTTGCCTAAAAACATGTCAGAGCGTCAGCATTTAAATGTTTTCAACATTTCCTACATCTACAACTGTCACGTTCTGCGTGGTGGTAGTTGAAGGACCCCAAAAAGCAGGGAGGCAGGGAGGAGCAGGGTGGATTGACCAAAATGTATTTAACAAAAAATACACACAGGAGTACAATGGAAAAAACACTAAGTCAAAGCACTCAAAAAAAATGCCTGGAAATCACAAGTATCAAACAAAACAAAAACAGGAAACAAAACATGACAGGAGCACACATATGCTCACATACTCACAGCTCACAACGACCCAACAAAAGCTGACACAAACTCAGGGAACGAAATACAAGCTAAGCGACGAGACAACGAGAAAACCTGGACAAGACACAAAGGGTCGAGGGAGCTAATTGGTGACACACAAGGAACCCTGATAACAAGAACAGGTGGCGAAAAAAGGGCACATGAGGAATCAAAACCAAACGTAACCAGACCGAAACATAACAACAACAAGCCAATAAGACAAAATGCAAAACCGTCATTGCATTTCCATCTCTACGAAATCAAATATTGCCAAATTAAAGTGCTGGCATGCAGTTTAAACATTGACTTGCATGCGCCGAGTGCATTCAAATTTATTGGGCGTCTCTATAATCCTTACGTGATCGTAGACTTTGAGACATGCATTCAAAAGTTTCAGTATTGCTTGCAATTCAATCAAAGGTCCACTGAATTGTCCACTCCGCACAAAAAAAAATCAACATGAATGGACATAATATGGGGCATTGCAATGTTATAATGTAAAAAATCAAACAATGCTGACCTAATTTCCTTTTGTTGAATGGTTAAATGTTCATGTCCCAACCATACTTTGTCTCTACCACTTGTCCTGGTTGTACTCATCAAACATTCATTGAACAGGTGTGTTCATGTTCAATGCTCATGAACTTTATTTGATTGTGAATACAAGTGGCTGCACTGGGTGTCCCAATGTCTTCGTTTTCATCACATGATCAATAAAAAGGACAACTAAAATGTGAGGATGTTTGGTCACCATATATTCTTGGTGTAAAACAAAGATCCTGCAGTGTCTTACTACCAAAGAGCACACTACAATGTCATCCACTGAAAGCTCAGCCATCACCCTGGGGAAATCCAGGAGAAGATATCACACGTTTGGATCCTCTCGGTTGTCTGCTTCAATATCTGAGATGTCAGATTTTTTTGGGGAGCTGAGGGGTCCTCAGCCATCAGTGACAGCTCAGTAGAAAAATCACTCAGAGGCATGGTGTCCATCCATATACGTAGCATGATCTTAACAAGTCAAGTCAAGTCAAGTCAAGTCAAGTCAACAGTATTTATAGAGCACTTTCAAACAGCCATCGCTGCATACAAAGTGCTGTACATGGAGCAATTTAACATGCACAATAAACAGTAAGACAAATCGGTAATAAAGGCGGTAGAAAGCACCAAACAGTAAAACCAAGAACAAATCTAAGTCATGCTGAGTCGAATGCCAAAGAATACAAGTGAGTTTTGAGGAGGGTTTTGAAGATGGGCAGCGAGGAGGCTTGCCGAATGTTTAGTGGGAGGTCATTCCAGAGAGAGGGACCAGCAACAGAAAAGGCTCGATCCCCTCTGAGCCTCAGTTTAGTTCTTGGTACTTCTAATAAAGTCTGGTCCACAGACCTGAGGCGCCGGGCAGGTGTGTAGGGGCGGATGAGCTCAGAGAGGTAAGGTGGCGCGAGATTATTCAGAGATTTGAAAACAAATAAGAGGATCTTGAAAATAACTCTAAAATGAATGGGGAGCCAGTGAAGGGATGCCAGAGTAGGAGTTATGTGCTCCCTCTTACGAGTACCAGTCAAGAGGCGAGCGGCGGCATTCTGGACCAGCTGAAGGCGCTTAATGGAGGACTGGCTGACTCCAAAGTAAAGGGCATTGCAGTAATCGAGCCGGGATGTGACAAAGGCATGAATTACCATCTCAAAGTGTTCATGTGAGAGGAGAGGTTTTATTTTGGCCAGCTGTCTAAGGTGAAAGAAGCTGGATTTAACAACGGCACCAATTTGCCGATCGAGTTTGAAATCACTGTCCAGTTTAAGGCCCAAGTTTGAGACTGTTGACTTAAGATAAGGAGACAGGGGGCCCAAGTCTACAGGATGGAATGTACAAGGGCCACTGGGACCAAACAATATCACCTCTGTCTTCTTTTCATTGAATCTCAAGAAATTTTGTGCCATCCAGGTTTTGATTTCTTCCAGACAGGATAGGAGTGGCCTTAATGAGAAGGCGTCTTTCTTGCTCAGTGACAGTATATTGTGGTAAGAATAAACTGCATCCATCCATTCTCGATACCGCTTCTCCTGATTGGGGTTGTGCGTGAGCTGGAACCTATCCTGGCTGATTTGGGTGAGAGGTGAAGAAATGGTCCCCAGCCAAATGCAAGTCACTTTGAGAGAGAGACTTAAAAGTCTTCATTTCACCTCACAAGCTAAGATTCAAACCTCAAACTTCAGACGTGATCACTACAATGCCACAACTGTGCGTCAAACCTCGCTAAGCTTGGAGCTAAAACATTCCATGTAGTAATTGCATATATTTTCCATATTTTTGTAGCCACGATTACCAATGTTTACCCTCTCCTCTCAGTTCGGGTCAGACACTATGAGGTGCCTGAACAAATTGGAAGTGATGCTGGAATCCAAAAGCAGCTAATTCCGGTGATTCCTACTGATAATGAAATGTCAATGCGGCGGCCGTAGCACAAACAGAAGATTAATATCAATCCATCCTTCCATCTGCACTGCTCATCTTGTTCAGGCTCTTGGGGAAACTGAGGCCATTCCCATCTGATTTAATGTGTGAGCTTATAAACAGTCAATCAGAGGAGTGACCCCATCAGACAAAAAGACACCCAATATATATACCGGTACTATTCGCATATAGATTTTATTATATAATTAGTTGAGAGTTAAATTTGAATATTTTTGGCTCTGTAGCGAAGTGAAGTGAAATGTGAGACATACTGTAGCTGTGGTCATTCGCATCAGTGTGTTTCCCCAACATTTACTGAGCCAAGACACCCATTTGACATAATAATAAAGAAAAAAAAATCTCAACCACACAATAGATGTCACAAAAAAAGGTCTCAATGGTGAAGTCGTTATCTCATCTTAATTTACTCACCATGTCATACCTGTCAACTCATACGGTTTAGCCATAGTTCATACGGATTTTGTGGTGAATCTTACGTATATGGCCGTATCGCACAAATCATACGGATTCTGAACATTTCCGGGGTTTTTTTTCACCAACTCCAAATGATTTGGAGTTGGTGAAAAAAGTTATGCAGGAATACAACTCTGAACACAGTAATGCCACTAAGTAGAATGATGATTAGACATTAACCAGACATTGTATTATGAGATCTAAAATAAATATCATTGAAAATTTCGTGTTTTTTTTCTGCCGTTATTTTGACATATAAAATGCTTTGGTATGTTATAAGGATATTTTGCTCCTTATAAGGATTTTTTTGGTAGTTTATACAGGTTGGCGCTCCAAAACGTTGACAGGTATGCCATGTTAATGTACTCATTGTAAAATCTGGACATGTGAAATTGAACCCAAAGCTGATATATACTGGAATCCATGACTTATTCTTATAAGAATGTGGATGGAAGAATGGAAACAAGTGGAGACACAAGTTTATACTACCATTTGGCAGCTAATCGAAGAGTGTTTCATTGTTCTGCTTGATGTTGCTATCGGCAAACAATATATGTGTACATAATAAATAACATCCAGACCAATGATAGGTAAGTGAACTTGGCCGACTTCCTGCGGCACTCCTGATGATGTCTCACGACAGGATGGTGTGCCACGACCCCCTGATTGGAAATTACTGATTCACCATGTGGCTGGTCAGCGTATATTTAAGAAAGCTAATACAGTCGGTGCTTTACAATGATGGTAAAATAACGACTTTTACATTGACAGTCTCAGACTTAGCATATGCATGTCCATGAAATAAAGGCGCCCTTTACTTACCTCACTGATATTGATTAATGCCTTATGCACTCTCATTTTCTTTCAGAGGCAGTAAAACCTCCAAACAGCTTATTTGATAATAGACTGTGCCACAAAGCTGTCAATGTTGCAGTGGCTCGGTCTCGAAACAGGTTCACTAATATGACAGTCTCATGTAATGCCCCTGTACTTCATGAGCGGCACAATTGCCTTCAAGGACAACCGTGTCTTAAATCAGAACCCGTTTCATCTTTTATCACTTCTATAAATGTTCCTTTTCACATTTGTCAAGCAACTGGTTCAAAAAAGATAAGACACAGCCAAGTAAACTGCGATACGTAACCTATACGGGCTACCGTATCATAGCTCACAACAGGCAGGTTAAGAGGTCAGAATAAATGTGATGTTGTTTCTTTAAATCATTATTATTATTACTATTATTTTATTCAGACGGCAGCACCTCATCTTGAAATTAATGTCTGATACAAATTAAGTCATGGTGATAATGTTCGGGAGTTTTTTTTTCTGTAGCTATGATTAGCCAAAAGGTTTGTTAATCTGAAGGCAAGTGGAGGAAATGGGAAACTGCTGACATTGGTAGGAAACAAAACAAAACCAAACAGGCGAGATGGATTGAGAAGACCTCGAGCAAGGTCAGAAAAACAGCCTGGTCAGCAAGAAACGCTTGATGGATGGGTATAACCCCCCACCCTCCCGCCCCCCGCACCAAAATTATTTTCATTTAGCATTTTTACTTTTAATGAAACCTAAAAGATTAACAGTGCAGTATATGTTTTTCCTGTTAATTTGAGCAAAAATTTACCTTGTCATTAATTCCATTACCAGCCCTGCGATTGGCAGGCAACCGGTTCATGGTGTCCCCTGCCTACTGCCCAAAGACAGCTGGAATAGTCTGCAGCACGCCCCACAACCCTTGTGAGCATAAAGCGGATCAGAAAATGGATGGATAACTCCTTTACCAGTCAGTAGAATAAAGTGAATATTTAGCTTCTTGTGTGTGAATTTTATTTTATAATACCAACAATGTGTGAGACATGTATAGAATATCTTTTTTTCACCCCCTCTCCGAAGCGATCATTCATTCGCCCCAATTGCAAAAAAAAAAAAAAAAAAAAAAAAAAAAGATAAACCCTGAAGCGACAGAGTTTGGAAAATAGTTAAACCTGTCTGTACCTTGTCTCTGGCCTATTTTTGTCATGTCATCTTCCTACCCCGCTTCATTAGCAGGAAGTGGGATTGAAATGCTTTCCCTTGCAAGATGCAACAACTGGCATTCCCACATTGTTAAAGTCTGTAACTGTCACAGAAAGTGGACTCGTACAAACAGTTGCCATGTTAACAAAACAGCAGTTTTGCAGTACCGGAAGTCGCACATCTAATTCACACAAAGGCTCGGAGGGCGTAGGAATAAGGTGGATACGCACATAATGAGAGTAACACCATTGTGGTTTTATTGAAATAACTCCTCATAAAAAGGGGCACTTATTATTATCCATCTATTATGTGATCCGCTTATCCTGGCGTACAAATGAGTCTTCTAAGTATTAGTTTACAATGGATAGGACCAGAATATATAGTAGCTTCAAATCATGAAGGAAATGTACTCAACACATTAGCTTGTTTGTCTTGCTGCGTAGTTGATACAAGAGCAAAGACCTACCGAACTGTGTGAATGTGTGTGCACGTGCATGTTTGTTTTTGTTTTTTCTTCTCTGCTTCTTTCCGATTACAACCTTGTCCCAGCCTTACCCAAACGAAGGTCAAAGTAAATTTATTCATCATGAGGCAACTAGGAACACAACATATTCAGTAAAATTGTTTTGTGATTCATGTTTGTTGTGATAAACTCACCAGTGCTGGGTTCTACATCATTTGTGTTCATGTACATCCATCCATCCATTTTCCGAACCGCTTGATCCTACTAGGGTCGCGGGGGGTGCTGGAGCCTATCCCAGCTGTCTTCGGGCAGTAGGCGGGGGACACCCTGAATCGGTTGCCAGCCAATCGCTTAGCAAATGTTTTATATCACCATTCCCTCTCTGTCTCAGAGAGCATTCAGGATCAGGAAATAGTGATGCCACTGCCTACTGTCTGAGTTTATCTTAATTAGGAGAACTACAAAATTCAATTTGATTATGTAGCTGTACAGAGACACGGTTAGATAAAACAAGATGATCTGGCTTCGATCAACAGCCTTTGTTTCCCAATAAATTCAGACTTCTGATTGGTCTGTTGAATTTGAAAAGGATTTCGGCTTCAAATAAATACATCGTGAGTACACGCCAGGATTTTTTTTGTGAGTAGGAAAATGAAAATGGCATACAAATAACACCTTGTTGCTTTGATTAAAGCCCCAAGTTGGTGCAATCATCTTTTTTCCCTCCTATCAAAGGGCTATTGTTAAAAGGCAGCATCTTTCGAATCCTTTTCGGCTCTCCAAATCCTGATTGGAGGGCCTTTTTATGCCACTGCAACATGTTGACCGAACCGATGTGAGTCACTCTGTTGTGCAAAAAAAGGATAATGGCCTTTAAAAAAAAAAAAAGCGGTACACCTGCCATCTGACATTTTTAAAACGGCACATTCTTAGATCCTGTGGTCACACAAAATGTCACACGGAGGGGTTGCTGGAAATAAAGAGACATGGGGTGGAGCTGTTAGTTTTTTCCAGTCCAATGTAGTCTTGACAGTAGATGAGAGTGGTATTAAAGCCCCACAACAGTTGGATAGTGCGGTGGAAATAAACAATGCTTAAAAAAAGCCTAGTGAGCTCATTGCATCCATTCATTTTCCTGACCGCTAATTCTGTTCCGGTTCATAAAAAATGTGATTGGTCTTTTCAGCCCACAGAAGATACATGGTGCAGTTTGTATTACATTGGTGGTCTTGGTCTACCCAATGGTCACGCTTCACACAAACTTGTCATGATCTGTCTTTTGTTGACTTGGTTTGGATTGGATGTTAGTTTGCTCATGTTTTGCTTGCGTTTCTTTACCTACATGTATGTTTGTCTCGTTAGGCTTCTGTTGCCACCTATGCTTGTAGTTGTGACTGCCATCCCTTGTGTCTTCCAATGAGCTCCCTCAGCCACTTGGGTCTTATCAAGGTGTTTCTTGTCATCTCGTCAGTTGCTGGGATTTAAGTTCCCTGGTCTAGTCATTTTTCATCGGTTTCTTCTCGTACTTGCATGAACATTATTTTGGACTTTTGTTAATTTGAGCATTTTCTGAATCAGAACACCTTGTTTGTTTTGGAAAATAAATACTTTTTCATTCTCTTATTCTCTGCGTTTGGGTCCTCATCCATACCGACTATGACAAAACTAAGTCGGAGGCTCAAAGTAAGCGGTTTTCAAATTGCAGTTTGCGAGGCAAAAGTTGCATTTTGCGCTTCCAACTGCCAAGTTGTCCCAAAAAGCTTGGCTTGGCTGGGCTGTGTTGCTCACATCACCCACTGTGGGTAGTTGGAGGTTGAGGCGCAACTCTGCGCTTCTTAGGCTGCACCAGCTAGCTAGCGATGAGCTTTGGCTGCTGTAGCTAAACACGCTGCGGAGTCGCCCCAAAGTCTGTAATTATTTTCTCCATCGCACACACAGATACAGCCATTTGTCACAGACACTGCAGTTCTGACGCCTTCATCTTAAAATAGTAAATCATGAAAGCGATTGATGACTCCCATTATTGCGTTTAATTATTCAGAAAGCCGACAATTTAAAGTGGGAGGAGAATATTTGTGACTTTGGAAAGTACAAATCATCAGCTCTAATCTAAACCTCCATTGAAATGTGCCAAATTGAGGAAGCGTTCATGGGGCACGTTTGCACAATGAGCAACCTTTTGTTCTGCGGATCACAAACATACTCGGTCATGTTTTTTGTTTTCCCACAAATAACCATTTATTTTTCACAAATGTACTGAAAATTACAGTTCATTGAAAGTACACATCAAGGTCAGAGAACACAGATACATGTAGCTAGGAGTTACTACTCAGTGCATGGCACATTCTCGGGGAGACGACCCATTGTGAGTCTTTGGCTCGTTGCCTCTGGAGTGGTAAAGGCAGAAAGAGTGCAGAAAGATTCAATGTTGAAAAGTTGGCCAGCCAACTTGAGCCATAATATTCCAAAATGTAGAGGAGTAAATTAACCTGCTACCATGAGTAACAAACAATAGTCGAAGTTTGGTAGTTGTTGTAGACGTACACTATTATTTATTTTTTTTCTGTATAAAGCCGGGAATGCACTGTACAATTTTCACCATCTCTGATGCAGTCTTGCAACACAATATGGACTGCGACCAACATCAAGCAGTGTCCCAAATCCAGAGAAAATCATTTCACAGCCTCTCGGACGCTTCGATCGCGGATAGAAAACAAAACAAGAGAAACACACCACGAAATGACATGAATATCGTTGTCACAGCCACTATCATCAACAGCAACTGTGTATGTAAAATTGCATTCATAATGTAACTCACCTTGAGCTACGTTTTTAAGATTGGACACATTTTCTCCTATTTCTTCTTTTATTCATTTAGTTTCCACGTGAACACCACGACGTGAGCACGTTTTGGCTCAAAGTCACAACCGCCACCTGTTGTGGACCCATACGAATGATGCAAAGACACTGCAGTAAGGCCCTGAAAATCACTCAGTTGTAGCCACGATTCAATGTATGTTCCATCACACAGTGTGAACATTCCGAAAGTGAGTGAGTGAAGACAGCAAAAACCATACAGTGTGGAACAGGCATCAGCCAATTCAATGACTTCTCACTCTTGAGAGTGTCCTGGCCTTGCCAATGCAAAGGGATTTTTCTCGAAAGATCACATATTAGAAAGCAGTACCCTCACTAAGAATAAAACTCAGATAAGTAAACATCAAATGAACAATCATCAAACAAATTGCCAGTGCCATTGCTACCTTCAAATTAAAACTGGATAATGCATGCCATGTTCTTGTGTTGACATTTCCACTGTCTTAGCTTTTGCAAGCAATTCTGATGCTGTGTTTGTGTGTGTGTGTGTGTGTGTGTGTGTGTGTGTGTGTGTGTGTGCGCGTACACTTTCTTGTGAAAGTGCATCAGATGTGTGTGTGTGTGTGTGCTTTTTGAAATATCATTGAAGGAACGCCGGAGATTTGTATTTTTCATGATACCCTGTCCGCTCAGTTGTATTTTTGAGGCTTTATCTTTCTGCTGCTGCTGCCGCTTTGCCCTTCGTCCTCGCTGTCGTCTGGGCGCTTTCCAGTGCTTTTCAAGCTCCCGGGCTGCCCTTGGCTTCTTTGCTGTGAGGTTCAAAAGATAAACATGAATCATAAACGAGATAACCATGGCCATATTTCATTGCAGCCATACCGTCGTCTATGATTTGACAGATAGGTATGGCTAATGCTCATTAATACCTCAGAATGTCAAGAATTGATGCATTCAAAAAATAGATTACCAAGGCTCCATTTAAAAAAAAGGCCAATTTTTACTTGTCAGGGGCCTTACACTGATTGCTGTACATTTTTGCACCCTGTGTAGATATATGGAGGAAGACTAATATGCGCTATATCACTCCCATATATTCACTGAAGTGTTTGTTGTTGGGAACTCGCCTTACTAGCTTGATAAAGCCCGACGTGATGTTAGGTGAGCTGCATTTTCTTGTTTATAGCTAAGGCTTAACAACACCAGAATTCATCCTTTTCTTTTTTTTTTTTGAATACCAGACAAAGAGTGAATGAGGAATGCATAATGCATGCCATTAACCATCATTTGGGATGAAAGCTCCCTCCGTTCTTTGATGAACGGCACTGACAGTCACATCAGTCAGCTCGCTATTGAGCACAATGTCGTTTGTGCAGCAGAAAGGATTGTTGTTTCCTCAACAATGTAATGTATGCCCTCAAATTCAATTTTTATTGCTATTCGGAATATTTATTCAGTTTTTCTGCATTTTGGCGGCACATTTCTGAGCATAAGAGCACATACAGAAACTAGTCAGCGTTTCTCAAAGAAAAACACCTGTGATATGATTGTCAATGTCGCTTTTGGGAATGCCTTTCTACTCGTGGCTGCAAATGATTTATTCACACGCCACCTCACCATAACAAAGCATGACTTTAAGCAAAATACACTACAACAGCTCTATCAAAATATCACACAAGGGGCCGAATTCAAAGCACATTTGTAGGTTGAAGGCAGGACGTAAATGTCAATCCAAACATACAGGGTACAATCTTATTTCAAAATGAATCAACTTCAACTAAAATAACTTTAAATATGTTGGTCTTCATGAAAAAAATCTGCCAAAATTTTACAGATCATTAATACAGATATGCTGAAAAAAAAGAATAAAGAAGGAACAATCCTGCTTTTTAATAAAAGTTAGGTGTTCAATTCAAATTCCTCTTTCTTTGCTTTTGTAACATTTTGTCCAAACTGGACATTTGGCATCTTTTTGGCAACATGTCTATGTTCGACGTCGTGGTATAAACAAAAGACACACATGTGCATACTGTTACCTGATTTTATCTATCGGTAATACACACATGACAAGTATTATGTAAGTATTATGGGGAAATAATCGGCTTAACAACAACATGGGATTCTCCACAACTATTTACAAAACACCATTTGGCATTATGGGGAATCCAACGTCAGCCCCTTACAGGGCTACGTTATTCTTTGGGTTCATATGAACCTGACAAACCCAAAACTCACTCATACCGCAGGCTATCATCCTAATTAACAAACAACTAGAGGAAGGCAGACAGACAAGCAGGAGGACATGAGGGCAGTGTGGGGTGTGCATATGACTGTGATGTACCGTCCATTGTGTGTAGAGGATATATCGTCCGGTACTGTATGTATTGTCCAATGTATGTGGTGTAACGTATGTGTTTGTGTTGTTCAATGCATGTAGCAGCAAGGAGGGCATGTCCTCCGAGACAAGTATCTCCTATGGGAGACCAAATTAAAAAAAAAGTCAAATCACAATCAAACCAATTCACTATCGATGTAGGATTTAAATTAGCATGTTTAAACCACTCTGGGTTAGAGTTTGTACATGTAAGTTTCTTGCATCCATCTATTTTCAGGACTGCTAGTCAACGCTAGCATTGCCCGTGAGTTGGAGCATTCCAAGTTGACTTTGGGCGGGAAATGGGGCGCATATAAACAGAGAAACATTCAGGCTCATATTCACGCCGATGGACAATTTTAAAGGTCAACAATTAACCCTAGAAACATGTGTTTTTTGTAATGTGGGAAGACAATGGAGCACTGTGAGCCTGATGTGAAAATCATCACCCGGCCTGCAAGTGTCTGTCCAGTCCTTTTCTGAAGAATAATTGAAGCCTAACAAGTGCAAGGCCAAACCGATCGTACTGTGCATGTACCAATAACTCAGAACGTGCCTTTTGCTGACATTTCAAGGAATCTTTGTGAAATCTCTTCAGTGAGTGTCTTGAGGTGTCAAACTATTGAGGTTAAGCCACAATGCGTGAGAACCAGCTCACGTGATCATCCCGCTGGAAGGCATGTGTGAATCCAAGAGGACGTACATATTATATTGAACGGGCGAGATGCTGCTCTTTTTTCCTTTTTTTTTTTTTTTTTTGTGGCTTCCAGCATACAATTTTGCTCCAAAAAACATTTGTACATCAGGGTAGGCAACACAGAAGATCTGACTGAACATGAGAAGGCATAATGGAAGTAGCACTGGGATAGGAATATTGGACAATGTAATGCAGACTCACTCAGATAGCCGACTGCAAATCACGACTAATCAAACTGTTTATGACAAGTTTCATGTTGGCGTGATTCCGCACATAAGGAACAAATGTCAGAAGGGAAAGGAACTTGGTAAAATATTTACTGTTACAAAGACATGTGTCGAAAACGATATGCTATAAAAAAAGTCTTTTTTTTTTTTTTTTTTTACAGTATGTATAACACCACATGCATGGCAACACACTTAAGCTTTTCCAGTGGAAAGGTCAAACAAAATAACAGATTCTGTTGTTGATATATTACAAGCTACTGGGACCCTAACCGAAAATGTCGTTAAATGTGTGCTAACCCAGGGGTTGTGTAACAGGTATTTTCAATTGTGGTGGGACATTTCAAGGTCAAAATGGCACGAATAGCTTTGAGTGATCAAAGATGGGGAGATAGCTCCGCCAGTCAATACTGTGGTGTCCCGTCAACTGTTAATAACTTTCCCATGTTGTCACTCTGCATTTGTATGTTTAAGTGACATGCCACCTCACACCGAATGCTGTCGTGTTATGTGCAAAAAGTTCATCAATCATCTCCAAAGTGGTCGTTGTGTAATGTTTCATTTGGAATCATCATGTATAATATCAAATGCAACAGAATTGTATTTATTGATGATGAAACAATACAATAGGCGGCTCGGTAGTCCAGTGGTTAGCACGTCGGCTTCACAGTGCAGAGGTACCGGGTTCGATTCCAGCTCCGGCCTCCCTGTGTGGAGTTTGCATGTTCTCCCCGGGCCTGCGTGGGTTTTCTCCGGGTGCTCCGGTTTCCTCCCACGTTCCAAAAACATGCATGGCAGGCTGATTGGACGCTCTAAATTGTCCCTAGGTGTGAATGTGAGCGTGGATGGTTGTTCGTCTCTGTGTGCCCTGCGATTGGCTGGCAACTGATTCAGGGTGTCCCCCGCCTACTGCCCGGAGACGGCTGGGATAGGCTCCAGCACCCCCCGCGACCCTAGTGAGGATCAAGCGGTTCGGAAAATGGATGGATGGATGGATGGAAACAATACAATTGGCTAGGAATTAATGACACAATCTATTGTATGGTATTGACTCAAAACAACCTCAATAGTCAGGCAGTCACTGAAAACTTTCTGGTATGCAGAAATTCCTCTGACGATGTTGCCATATTCTTGCACAAATAGAATGTGTCCAAAAGTGGAAAGGTTCCATTTGGAATGCATGACAAGTTCTCAGTTTGGCATGATTGTACTGAATTCAAATGGGATGTGTTGTTTTATTGCACCATCTGCCAACTTCAGGCAGGTGTGACTCAATTCAGCAATATGATACTTTCGAATGTTAGGCTTTAGCATAGCAGCCAGGATCAGATATTGAATTGTATTTTTCCATATGGTCTTTTGAAAATTCACCTTCTCTCCTTTTTTTCACATATTCCTTCATAATAAACAATTGGTAATTACAGTAATCCCTTGCCACTCTGCGTTTTGTGGCTTCAGTGCTTCGCCAGTTTTCTCAAAATATCCTATTTATTTAAAAAAATAAAAAAGAAAAAATACAACAATATCGGCAGCCATATTGCGGAAATATGTGTTTTTCCATGTTGATGCGCAAGAGAGGTTTCCCTGCATGCCAAACAAAGAGCTGACGGAGCTTTGTACATGCGTCCACTGGACTGTACATGCCACGGGCGCTCAAACAAGGTGTGTGATTGGTTCAACATCGACCAATGAGAGCACAAATTTATTTGCCCCATGAGATGATTGGCCTTCTCTTGTCTTACATACTGTATCTTAGTGTTGTGTTCGTTATCAATTTTTTTTTTTAAGAGATAACTTTTTTCGTTGAGTTAAGCTGCGTTCCAGACCCTTGCCGCCATTGAGGCAACATGTCCTAGGTGTGTGGGAGCGTGTCCCCATAGACAACAGGCAGCAGTGACGGGTTGTTGCGCAGTCCTGACCGGGTCGGGGAACCTTATTTTCAAGGTCGCCCGATCGGGTCAGCTGTTTTTTCGACACTACACAAGGAAGCAGTGACAGCTCAGAAGTGAGAGCTGAAACTGTCAGCTAGGTCAGAAGTTTTCTTTTTCTTCATTAAAGAAGACCATTGTCTGATAAAAAGAAACCTTAAACCAATTTCATCTACTCAGAAGACAAGATGAACATTATAGCGCTACCCGTCACCATGTTTTTCTCCAATTTAAAAACCTCAGCTACACCATCCGCGCATTCAGCAGAAGAGTCTCCGAGTGACCCTAAAGCCTGGACGAGTCAAGTGAGAGCCGTCTTCTACACACACCGATACAAGCCTCGTCGCCTCTCTCAGAAGGCAATGTTGATGAATGTTAGTTCATGTAAAAGGTTTTATATATTTAAAGATTTAAGTAAATGTGTGTACCGTTGTAATCGTGTAAAGTAGAAATACTGTTTACATATTTTGAACATGCTGATACCCACATACATGTTGGTGGTTTCTGGTTCCCATTAACCGTGAAAAAAATAGGGATTACTGTCGTCTGTTTCTTAAATAACACTTATCAGCTCGCAATTCATGATGTCACACAATCATAGTTTTGATTGTGAACAGATCTCAAAATAAATGCTTAATTTAGACAATCAAAATGGTGTTGATTGTCTCAGTTTTTCTTTTCAGATTTAGATCATCCTGGACAGTTTGCTGGGAAATAGCCATTCACATTCACACCTAAGGACAATTCAGTCTTTGGTTAAACCTAAGAAGAATGTTTTTAGAATCTGAGTACCAAGAAAAAATCCATATGAGTGCAGTGAGAACATGCAAACCAGGCACGAAAAGGCCAGAGCCAGGATTCAAATCCCCAACTTTAGAGCTGTGAGGTGGATCTGCTAACCACTTTTTTTTCTTTTTTTAATCATACTTCAATTTTTCCAGATCATCAAAGCAATTTCAATATCTCACAGGCAAGACAACCCAAGTAATGATAAAATGTGATTTATACATGAGGACATTATTTATTAAAGGAAGCCTTTCACAGTTTACCAAGGGCGAAGTCTGCGGAAGTTTCAAAGTGTCCCAACTTATTCTGATAATACCGTGCTTCATTTGAATTGTTTTGCACTCAATCTTACCTGATGTGGTTGTGGTTGTTTTGCTTCTGGAGATAATTCCTTCGTCTGATTCTGGAAGCAGTCAGTGCCAGTCTATTGGAGGAGAAAGAAAACATCAAGAAAGCACACGCTAGGAACTTCGGGAACAAGCGAATTAAAAAGAGTAATCCAAAACATGTTCCATGTGAATGAAAATGGTCCATCGTGTATTTTGCCCTGAATGACCAATGTGTGCATGCTTGTGCAACACACAGTGGTTTAGCTCTCACTTGTTGGTAACCTGACTTTGGTAGTGATGTTTACGACCAAAAGGTTCCTTTTCAAGCCGATACAAAGAAGAAATTCAAGCTGGTATTGGTAATACCGATCCAGTACTTGATCCAATACTGTACACCTACTGCTTGGCTCTCGACGAAGGCGGACGCTTCTGCACTGCTCCCCCTGCCCTCCCACCTTTTTTTCCCTGCTCGCCACTTAGTCTTGTGCAGTCTTTGTCTTTTTTTTCCATAGGCTCCTACCGTGTTTTCATACGAAGAACTAACCATGGAATTAGTTGGCTGGTCTCTCGATGTAATTGACAAAATTTTTTCGACGGAAAGAGCGGGCAGTGGGGAGCCTGCTTGCCCTCCGGGGACACTTGCTGCCGGATACGCCTTGGATCCATGGAGAAAGTGGAGACCGGTGTGCCTGAGAGTACTGTCCGTGGAGGACGTGGAAGACATCTACATTATTGGCCTTTTGATAACAGGTATGCTGCTGTTTGGTGTTGGCAGCTTGCTGTTCTATCGCAGAATTCAACCGACGAGAGCAGCTCTATTGGAAGTGAAGAAGCTGCCGGTCACTCTGGATGGCTTGGCGCGAATGTCCAACACTCAGACTCAAGCGGTGACTGAGCTCTTATTCATGTGCTAGGGTCTTTTTTATCCTGGACTTAAATTATCCTCGGAAGAGGATAGTTCGAGCGTGTTTTTTTTTCCCTCTCCCTACCCAGCGTTTTTCCTTTCTGAATTCTGATTGTAATTTCCCCATTGCGGGACAAATAAAGGATATCTTATCTTAATGTGTCTGCTAAGCGAACAAAATTACAGAATTTCAAATCATAGTTTCATCAAGAATACAGGACGTCAGACTAATGTGTTTCATTTATTCATTGTAAACTCAGAATTATCATGTATTGAACGTCCAAGTCATACACACTGTTAATATTCACTGTTGCAGACTCCACACATTCAATTTCAGGTACGCATCTATTTTTTTTTTTCATTTTTGGGGGCGGATATCACCAAACGAGGTAAAATCAGATTCGGTTCATCTCTAACCCCAAAAATGAAAGATTGATTATTACTCCAAGCAGGAACTTTTAAGCCTTAAATGCGCGCTGAAAATTTTTCTGATGTTTCAGAGCGCGAAGCAAATCATGCGTGTCATTATTTCCCATCTCCCAGGGGGAGATATACCTATAAAGGGGCGGGCTTGGCACCAGCACCGGCACTATAACCAACGGCATCATTAAACTGCCGAGCCAACGAACCGCCACATTATGACTGCTTGCACAATATAATTGGATCCAATAAAATATCTTTATCAAATATTCTGTACACCACTGCAAACTACAACCACAACAATAAACAGATTGTTAACTGCCTTAACGCTTTGCTAAATACCTCTCTGACAAACTCTTTGTCTATCTGTGACGTTGGATTTGAGAGAGCAGAGTTTGCCAAGATCTCCACTGGACATTACACCCCGAATCATGACTGACTGTGGATATTTCACACTGGACCTCAAGCAGCCCGTTCCTCACCCGCCATCCGCCAAACCCTTGGACCTTGATTCCTGAATGAAAGGCACACTTAATCATTCTTCTCTTTGGCCAGGTCGAGACGCTTCCTGCGTTGGCTCACGCTCAGAAGTGGCTTGACCCAAGGAAGTTGTAGCCCATTTTCTGGATGCATCTGAATGCGGTGGTTTTTGAAGCTGTGACTCGCACACCATTTCACTCTTTCTCTGCCAAGATTATTGAATGTTCCGTTTGATAATGTGCAGAAGTCCACGGTCATCTCTTTTACCAGTGCCCTTCAACTAGACTTTCTGTTGATATGCTTGGACACAGCTCTGCGTGAACAGCCATCCTCCTTAGCTATGAATTTGTGGCTTGCCCATCCTAGGAAGGTTATCAATGATTGGCTTCTGGGCAATTGTCAAGTCTGCAGTCTTCCCCATATTGCACCGAACTAAAACAATTCAACCAACCTGGAGCAATTTAACCTGTGCAGGTGCTTTGAGTTTAGTCAATGAGTAATGTGTAAACCATTCATGCCCCTCAAAATTTTGAGCTGATTTCTCCACAATGATGTAATTTTTTTTATTCTTGTTTATGTGGGTTTTACAAGATGGATGCTTAAATTTTGTAAAAATGAACATATTTGAAATTGTTTAAATCTATTGTCTACGAATGTTAGTTTTTGATAGTGTTTTTTTTTATCCTGGACTTAAATTATCCTCGGAAGAGGATAGTTCGAGCGTGTTTTTTTTTTTTCCCTCTCCCTACCCAGCGTTTTTCCTTTCTGAATTCTGATTGTAATTTCCCCATTGCAGGACAAATAAAGGATATCTTAAATCTTAATTATGGCAATAAATACATTCTTTCATGATATCGAAATATTTTGAAAAGGGTATTTATATCATATGTTTCAAATTGGGTTGCTTAAAAAAACATGCATTCACATTTAATTTCCAAAGAGAAGCAGAAAAGTAATACATCTGTAACACTGCTTTGCGGTCAGGGCCATCAATGCCTTCTCGGCATGCCACCACACGATCACAAGTACTGACCAACATCCATTCATTTTATAATCCGCTTATCCTCAGGAGGGGCGCGGATGTGATGGACCCTATCTCAGCTGTCTTTAGGTAGTAGGCGGGAGACACCCTGAAGTGGTTGCCAGCCAATTGCAGGGCACACATAAACAAACAGCCATTAGCGCTCACACCCACACCTAGGGACAATTTGAAGTGTTCATTTAGCCTGGAATGCATGTTTTTGAAATGTGGGAGGAAACCGGAGTACCCGGAGAAAGCCCACGCAGGCACGGGGAGAACTGCAAACTCCACACAGGAAGCCAGGAGCCGGAATACAACCTACAACCTCTGCACTGTGAGGCAGACTTTGACCAACATTTTAACGTGTTCTATAAAATTGTATTCATGTATTCCTAGCAATCTCTTCTCTTTTTATCATTTATCCTGGCTGCTCTACTTCCATCACATGCATGTTGATGCTTGATGTAGTTATTTATTTATTTTGTCCAATCAGATTACAGCCTCTGCTTTATCAATCTAATCTGCTCAATGCCTTCAGAATGAGTAGGGCTTGCTGCTTATATTGTCCTACAATAATGCCATCATATTTTCTGCATGCAAAACACAACTATAACGCACATTAATACATTTAATAATCAGCATCTGTGTTGACGATGTTATATTGTATTATATTTTTGCTTTTGTCATGTTATTTGATAAATATTGAAATTCTAAATTGCTCTATAGATAATGTACGGTATGCAGCACAGTTGCAGTGCTGTTATATTGTGGTTTTGTATCTTATTGAATCTATATTTGACTGATTATGAAATGGTAGTGGTGGTGCAGTGTGACACAAAAAAAGATTTGCATTTGCCATTTGTACAGTTGATGAGAGAAATGCTTAATTCGCTACAATAATTAATTGGATTTGTTCTGAAATTTTGAGCTCTTTAAGTGGTTTAGTATACATCTTTTTTACTCGCTTTTCCATAAACGTGCTGCAAATGTCCACCTCAGTGATTGAGATTCTGCAGAAGGTCCTACTTCAGAAAATACCGCTTTTGCTGTTCACATGACCAAAGAGGAGTGAATGGTCCTCATCTGAGAACCACAAATAATCACTAAAGTCTGGGTTGCCATCAATTTGGAATGTGGGAGGAAACCGGAGTACTGTGTACGGCGAAAAATGAGACAAATATTGTTTTAATTATTTGCAACAGTTTTATCAGTCATAGTATGTTTCAATCATGTTGGGTCACCCTGTTTGAAGAGAGGTAGATTGAGTTGAGTCAGTACCCACTGAAGGCCCAGGTCCCAAATGCATGGCTGGCCACTGAAAGCCGGCTGCTGGGAAACAGCCAGGAGTTATGGCAACCACAATATTAATGTTTTAAATGGATCAGAAAAGTTCTCTACCTCTCTTGCTGCAGAGGTTTTAAAAGCATGCCAAAATTACATAATTGTGGCACACTGGTGAACCTCGCCATTAGTACACTGTCACTATGGAACAATCTCCTCGAGATTTTTACAACATTGACTTCCGTAGTCTCCTGACACCAATGTCTATAAAAGTTTATCTGTGGTACTTCTTGCTAGCCACTTGTCAAAATTCCTGATGGTCCTTTTGAATCATTTTGGTTTTCACAAGTCTGAAGAGGTTATTGAGAGGCTCCTTGACAGCTCGGATGTCAACGTTGCCTGAATCTTAGAGTTGTTCGCCAGTGACAATGAGGCAGCAAATTAACCGAAATTTGAAGAGGGAATGCCAATTATTGACTATCTCTTCTCAATTTTCCGTAACTGCTTTCAAATTCAATTCCCATTCAACATTGCACTCAGCTACAGATTTTGTTTAATTGAAATCTTCCAGCAGGAACTATTTGGAAACCGCAACAGTTGAAGTTGAGAGTGAAGCGCTTTTATGCTGTAAGTGCCCATTTTTATATGGCATCATAATGCAAGTATTCCTTCCATCCATTTATTATCTCGAACAGCTTATTCTGTGCAGGGTCACAGGGAGCTAGAGCCAGCAGACACTGGTCAAAGATGGAGTCACAGTGGGTCGTTTACCACTGACCTTCAATTACTTTGGCTAAATTAATCGGTCTATTTCCACATCCCCATCTATTCCACACACTATTGGTATTCACATATACATAGGACAATACATACATATATATATATATATACTGTATATATATACTGTATATCGCCGATCTCCGCTTTGTTCCAGTAGCCCATTTACCCTGCCAGTGATCAGATACCCTGCAGGAATAATAAGGTGGCCAAAGGAAGAGATTCAGACCACGGACGTTAAGACCCGAAAGCTCCTAACCATGCATGGAGGGTTCCATCCCAAATCCAGCACCCTGAGACTGTACGCAAGCCGAAAGGAAGGAGGCCAGAGACTAGTGAGTGTGAGAGCCACTGTCCAGGATGAAACATCCAAGCTCCATGAATACATCAAGGAGAAGGCTCCAACGGATGGCGTACTCAGAGAATGTCTCAGACAATGGGGAACAGAGGATGAGGCGCTGGAAGAGGGACCTCATGGGAGGACAAGCCCCTACACGGGATGTACCACCGGACCATAACTGAAGTGGCTGATCTCAACAAGTCCTATCAGTGGCTAGAGTGGCACAGAGGCACTCATCCTGGCTGCTCAGGAGCAGGCCCTGAGCACCAGAGCCATTGAGGCCCATATATACCACACCAGACAAGACCCAAAGTGTAGGTTGTGCAAAGAGGCACCTGAGACGATCCAACACATAACTGCAGGGTGTAGGATGCTGGCAGGGAAAGCCTACATGGAACGTCATAACCAGGTGGTTGGCATAGTCTACCGAAACATCTGTGCGGAGTATGGACTGGAAACCCCAAGGTCAAAATGGGAAACACCTCCGAAGGTGTATATATACTGTATATATAAAAATAACTTTATTCAGTCGTTCCACAAGGTTTATGGATAACGACAATAATAAAGAAAAACTAGGTTTTTAAATCCTGGTGAGGGTTTTGAATGGATGCTGGTGGAATCAAGCCCTTGGGTTGCATCGTGGTTTAATTACTGTTCAGGCTCACCTCCTCCATCTGGCACTTTTTAACTCCACCACTTTCTCTCCTCATTACGCCGATGTTCATGGGGGTTTTGCTGGTTGTGATGACTCTCTGAACTTTAGAGATATCCTATTAGGAAAAAAAACAAAACATTTTAGCCTGGGGTTAAAAGTAAAATGCAGAAATGGCTTGTTACTTGCAACATTGAATCTGAGCATCCTGAAAAGTAAACACGTCTGACTCATAATGGCGTTGTTTTGTTTGCTATTTTAAAATGATATATTATGAAGTTCAATCAATCAAATGTATTTGCAAACCATAAAAATCTGATCAGTACAAGAACAATTAAAGAGGTTACACAAAAGATAAGGATTAACCAAAAGGTACTTCATTCTTTGCTCCACATAGCAAAGAAAAAGATGCTTTCGCCAGTATGACTGAGCCTTGTATATATTTTTTTTCTTCCTGAAAAATTGATAGACATGGTGTTGAAATGTGCAATGGCGAAAGGTAATGTTTAATTTAAGCAAACTTAAACCTCAGAATGTGACTTTTTCCGCATGGCGGGTTTCAACAAAATTGTGCCACCTACGCTGGGGGGGGAAAAAAAAAGCATGCAACCATTGTCCATATTTTTTCTTGAACAATTTTCGTAAAAACCTGAATTCCAACTTTTTTTTTCAATGAAAGGTTGAACGATTGATCATTTCTTAAAATTGAAATGGAAATGTTCAGACAACGTGATTAGGCGATTGCCAAAGCAGAGTGTTTTTTTTCCAGCACTATTATCGCACCAGGGTCATCATTTAGAAGAGACGAGCCATTCGTCAACAGGTCACGCTAAACAATCCGTTCTGAGCTGGTGATTTAAAAAAAAAAATAGAATTGTTGTGTCCACAATACACCAGTCACTCATCCTCCCCCGAGTCCCTGCTTTCCTGGCTGCTCGCAAACTGTGAAGAACGTAAGGTGCAGAATGCAATGCTGCATCTATAATCCACATATTTATTTATTCATTTATTATGGATATCTTTATTGGCAGTGGCCACATCATAACATGGGCAACACCAATACTGTCTCAGTCGCGGGAATGATCAATCCAATCGTGAATGACATTTTCGGCCAAGCAGTGAGGGGTTAACCAGCAAGTATTGCACTCTCAAGGCACTTAACATTGGTTGACGAATCCGTTTTGAAGGCTTCGTTGATTCATTGGGGAAGGTTCTTGCCGCATATTGTTCAGAGCGGGCTTGGTGTGTGGGAATCACCTGACGCTATAAATCCATATTTCAAGTACCCGGTAGGTCTCCCGGTATTGTTTGTGAAATGCGCCTTTCTTTTTCCTCTTGGGCATCGGCTCGCATAGGCTCGTGTTGAATCCTCACTGGGCCGTTGCCCCGTTGCAAAGAAAAAAAAAAGATTTATATACAGTATGTCCCAGTATGTATGTATGTATGTATGTATGTATGATAGCAAGCAGTAAGTCTCTTATTAAAACCTTGAAAAAGGACCGCCTTCCGCACACAACGTCTTGAGTGTCCTTGCATTTTGGGTAGCTTTTAATGTTTTGATGGTATGATGCAATTTTCTGTCACATATTGCACCAAAGCTTGATTTGAAGAAAATTCTGAATCGAATTGAAATGGCAATACCCACCACAACAATCGCAGTTCAGCCGATTGTTTCCTAAAAATCGTTCAGCCCTAGTACGACCATTTTTGTTTTCGCATTGAAATAAGCCCGCAGGACCAGAACTCACTGTTGAATAACTGATTTTGCCACTGATTCTGACCAGCTGAATGAGAATGAAAGAAATGTTGTCAATCACCAGCTAAAAACATGTGGAGGTTTTCTTTCACAAACAACAGAAATATGGAAATATGTGTTTGATGGACAGTTCAGCCTCTCATACTTGTTTGAGGCATGAAGTATTAATGCAATACAATACAATACATGCTGATTTATATAGCACTTTCACAACAGCGGCAGCTGTAACAAAGCGCTTAACAAAACAGTTAACATAAAGTAAAATAATAAACACAACATATAACATAAAACACGGACAGTCATGCAGTCCTAACCACTTTTCCGTCACACGCTTTGTTGTTTGAAGCAGTTTGAGATGAAAGATGAGAGAATCAAAGTGTCCTTTAACCAGTGGATCAGAGACGTCATGCTCAAAATGTGCACACGTCGGCTACAAGCTAAGTTTCAAAGTCAACAAGAAGCTGCTGCATCCATTGACGAAAAAAGAGATTGGTTCACTTCTCCTGTCCCATGGAAATCCATTTCAGTTCCAAGCGGCGACTCTCGGTTCCAAATACGCATCGGCGCTCTGCAATTTACGAGTGGTTTAGATATGCACTGTTGACAAGAACATGGTGTATGCTATGCTGATGATTTTTAAATAGAGTTCAGCGAGATAAGCTCTGTTGTTCATTTTTATTTATTTTTTTTACTTTCTGTTGTCAGTTAGCGACCCATAATCACCGAATGCAAAAATAAGACAACACTTCTGTATACAAGTCATAAAATAGCTAAGACTGTTTTGTGTTTTTGTCCTTAACGCTAATGTGAAACCTAACCAGCCAACATCAGTTTTTTTAAGCCAAATGTTCGGAAGAAGAGCCTCTCGAAAGGAAATCAATGTTGACGTGTTGATTTTAATGAGATTGCATGACCAAAGCAGAGGCGAAAGAAGCCACAGCATTAGGAGGCACCAAATGCAACTGCCTGTTGCAGCAAACTGCTCAGGGCTGCTATACAGTGCTGTAGCTTCCTTCACTGGACCAAAAATGTCCCTTGAGAGTATAAAGCAAAGCATTTTTAGGATGAAAACAAACGATTTGAAACTCCCTGTCAAACTTTTTCTTCTGACTTTTTTTTTGGACAGCTCTGTCAAGAAGACTTTTGGAAGAGAGAGTGAGTGTAGTGACTGATAAGCATTGCATGCATTATTTCTCTCCTCTTGACAGCAACCATGAGAATCAGTTCACAGCCGTATAGCAATGGCGGAAGGAATAGATTGAACATGCTGTTTTTGCTCATGCGTTCATAATGGATCATCCCTATACAGCACGAGAAAAACAGATGTTAGTTGTTAACAGGATATGTATAAAATAGTGTCGGAATGAATGGGATGATGTGTACATTGTGGCTTCTTTGTGCTACAAGTGATGGGCTGGGCTGGCTTGGTCTCATGTCATGTGTGTCTCGTTAATGGGTACATGACGTGGCAAAGTGCCGGTTTAGTGTTTCATGTCGGGTGCTAAAATCAGTAATAAAAGGTGATGTAATGGTTCCTCGGGGCAAATTATATCATTGGATGAAACCATCAGGATAATTGGTCAAAGAGTATTGGTAAATAAGGCCAGAGTGTGGTTTTAGGTCCCACGGGACAAATAACAAACGTAGACATCGAACACACACACACACACGCATGCTGAGAGCATATGGTTTGTAGTACCGGTATTTACTTGCCACTACCGGGTAACTGCTTTTTCGTTGTCACTTTGAAGTTATCCATATTGCTCACAATATGGTTCATGAGTTTAAGAGATTGATACCTGTCAATGGTTTGTGAGTATGTCACTACTGTTATGAGTGTGTATACATTTTAGGGTTATATTTTCTATATATCTTTATTTGCCCGACTAGTGGTAGAAGGATTTATTGCTTCAAGAATTTACATTAGTTGGGCTCCTGGTTGACAAATGAATGGTTTTCTCTCCTGGTACTCAGAAATGTTTTCGGCATATTAGAGGTTTTTATATGTTACACTCCATTTACTTTCGCTCTTAAGGTATGCCGATTCAAGGTGTGCATGCTTTTCGTGGGTATTCTATTGTTTGAATGTATAGAGTGTGTGCATGTGGTATCCGGTTCAGTACTGTATATGCATCTGAGGTATCGAGATGTTGAGCACATGTGCCTGTTTTAATACACGTGTTTCATAGCACCCCGGCGTAATTCACATTTGTTATATGATGCGGGTATGTGATCCATCAATTCATGTTATGTACTTCTGTCAGTACCAGTAACAAAGCGGCAACCTACCGTGGGCGCTTGTTTAGCGAGCACACCCTTCCCTGTATATAGACAACAACTTGAATGGAAAGAGAGGACACATTAGCTTTTTTTTTTTTTTAATTTGTATAATCTACATTAAGAGTAATTTTGAAAAAGAGATCTTTTTTTTTTAACTACACAAATTATTTCAAGAGTAAAATTGATTTTGACGAGCATCTGGCGGAAATGAAATGGGACAGTGGTGGACAATTGAAGGCTGCAGGGACGTGGTGAGGAGGACCCCAAGAATGGGGGGCTGCTGCCGGTCTCTCTTGATAAAATGAGCAATAATAAGACGGTTTCTTCTCTGAGCACAGTGTTCCAAATCCTACGACATTATCTTTCATCACTTCGATGAAAATTGCATGCTATTGGACCACAAGCCGCGGCACTCTCTCCCCAAGACTCTTAAATATGAAGCAACTTCCACTGCAATCTTGCTGATTTCTGCGTCCTCTCACTAATGAATCTTTCACTTGTGAGTGGAGCTTTGTGAATGTGGGAGAAGCCAAGTCCACGAAAGCCCTACGATGGCATCCATGAGAGATTAAAGCTCATTATATGAACTCAAAGAAGTAACACAGATTGGTGTCACCGAGCACTTGAACAGGCTACCTTGCACTTATCCTCTTTGGATGGCAAATGCTGAATCGACGCCGAAGTGTGCTTATGAAACACAAACATCATCTGGTGGGAAATTTGCGTTCTCTTTGCGAAGGAAGATTTTTTTTTCCCAGACGGATATAAAATAGAGATTCTTACAGCAATATGAACAGGCTAATCGCCAAAAAGATTTCCCTCCTAAATGTTCAACTGCTTCTTTTGTCTCCGGCGTGGCTCCCTGTCTGTCAAACAACCCGAATCAAATGTGGGGGATTTGCCTCCCTCCTTGACAGCAGTGAAGAAGGATGGTGGCAGAATCGTAGCCTGAAGTTGCGAACGTTCAAGAACACACCTTTTTTCTATATGCTGCTTCAACTAACTGCTGCTGTTTTGCCTTGTTGGGAATAAATTTAGTAAGAGTTTCCTATTCAAAATATTTAATTCCTTACTTCAGTTTTTTTTCCATTAGTTGTTATTACTCTAATTAATATTGGTGCATCATTTCATTTTCTGTGCGTTATCACATTTTAAGTACTTTCTTAGGCCTTTATGGTGGGTTTCTACCACAAATGCATGAAAAAAAAATCTGGGCATGTACAGTAGAATGAGTGGTGCTGTGGTGAGTTACTGGACTGGACACAGTGAGCGAGTGTGTTATGTTTTGTATATCCTTTTTTTTTAATCTTATAAATGGCAAAGTCATTTTAGCAGCTGTCATGTAAAATGAAATAATAACACGAAATGACCAATATAATACAATCAGCGTTATTGCCTTGGCTCTTTGAGAGTTGAAGAATTTTTTGAATAACTAGTTTTACTTGGAATGTTTCTTTTTTTTTTGTCTGTCTGTCAGTGCAAGTTCTGTGCCATCAGTGTGTGATTTTAACTTTAGGACTCCATTTCTAGTGCTCTCTTTCTCTCTCTCTCTCTCGTACTACTTGGCAACAAAAAAAACAAATTTAGAAAGTAAATACATATTTGTGCACATAAAAATAATTGTCAAAATAAAGTGTCCTCTTTTGGGATCAGAGTACAGCTCTGTTATGAAAAAGAATTCAGTTCACTTTAACAAAAAAATAAATAAATAGACATCTTAAAATATCAATTTAATAATCAAAAGAAGACTGACAACGTTACCGGCTGTCAACGATGAATATTGCATCATTGCACTGAACTGAGTTTAAGTGAGACACCAAAGCTCTTTTGTTGCCTGAATACATATTTTAAACTCTCACGTACCGCCTGAAGGACCTTCACGTACCCCAGGGAAACGCAATTCCCCATTTGAGATCCACTGTTCTAATATCTCAGTAACGGCCCACCAAACTCGTCACAAGTGAGGTGGGGACCTTTGACCCTTTTGCTAAGACAGAACACACACTCGACCTGGCGACCACGCATGCTTGATTTTGGTGAATTTAGTCATGCATCTTACAGAGTACAATATGAATATTAAAAAATAATAATATTGTCTTCAGTAAAACAGCAGAATTTCTGGAGGACTGCGTTCTTTTGTGACCAAAAATAGTTGTGGACCATTCTCTTCTACGAACAGTGAGGGCAAATATGTGCTGTTACGAAGACATAATTTTAGAACGATTTGGCAGGGATTTCAATGAGATCTGGCACACCTCCATACATGCAGACAAAGTGGACAGATGGAGCACCCCAGTAATCTTTACAGCAAAGGCTGACTCAGATTTATCAGACAGGCAGTCAAAGTGTACAACGCTTAAAGGAGATAATGGTGATAATAGAGTTAGAATCTTCCCCTGCAAGTGGAGTGCAGCTGTTTGTAATGCAAACGTAGAAAAGGTAGTGCACAAACCCAACACTTTTTTATGTTTGAGTGTGCAAATAAGTTAGGGAAAAAAAGGGAAGAAGATACACTTTTGTATTGGCCCATTCCATTTTTGAAGTGTTTGAATGTGAGCACAAAAGCGTCAGTTACATACGCTTGTTTTTCACAATGTCACTGACACCGGAGGAGATGGCAAAACTGAGACATGATAAGGGAAAGAAATGGAGAAAAAAAACCATCTTCGTAGCATGTCAAATCTCTGAGGCACCCACTGAGGGGACGCAGAGCAAATTGTGACTGCTTTGACGGGAGAAAAGCCTCTTAAAGACAGAATTGCTCACCAGAATCAAGGCAGATAAAGCACAGCAGTGCTGTGGCCGACCAGATGATTTCAAAGTGCTTGAAATGGCTGCTTTTCAGAAATCAGAACGAACACAATCTCTGATTGGACTTAACACGACTGCTTGGTACGGGGAAAATACACAAAAAATTGTTCTGTGATGGATGCGCTGTGGTGCAACGCAGACACATGTTGTTAAATATATGTGGAACAAATAGACAGTAAAATTTGGGGGCGGATTGTGGATCATGACATGCAGACTCTCAAAGAATCATTCAAAGGCTACTTGATACAATTATTTCGGACATCTAGAATAACGATTATAATTCAGTTATAAAGTTGTCCTTAGTTTTTGGCTCTGTGGATAAAACGTTTGTGACTTTTGATTTCCAGAGTCAAAAATGAGTAGTAGCTTGCCAACAATCATATTTGAGTCATTGTGTCTCTATCAATATCTGAATGGTGTGGAGAATCTAGTGCAATTCCATATGGCAGGGATGAGCAACTTCAAAAAATGGTTTGAAAATTCATTTTAAAAAGGGTACATGCTGAAAAATCACTTTTGGGAATTAGAATTCAAAGATGGTGTCAGGCACAAAACACGCAAAATTAAGGCCTTGATATACAACTGTACTATTGCAGATGGTGTCACTGCTCCAAAGATGACAGTGCGTAGGTTTTACGATTAAGCAATCGCCCCTTACTCGTTGCAAGTTAGATTCAATAAATTCAGTCGACTGAAAGTGAAAACGACAAGCTTTTACAGCAGTTTGGCTTTCTTCCTGAAAAAGTAGGGCCATCAATTCCGAGAAACAGCGGTACAGTTTGCTCTTTGTTACATCGTCTGCACACATTGACGTTCTTTATGACACATACTATTGGTTCAAGGACGGCGGAGAATCAGTCTTCCGTAGGCCTGCGGTAAAATATTATTGGACCAAATTTGACAACAAAAGTGCTTCTTTTTGATAAGCATTAAAGCCGATGGCACTGAGCAAAATAGTGAATTACCTTGGCATGGGGCTGTTGAAAGGTGACTCGGGAGCTGTTGATGAGTGATGAGTATCTGTACAAATGGGAGGAGGAGGTGGGAAATCTGTGGCTGCTGCTGGGCTGGTTGTGAAGGACCGCAGAGAAGCAGATGTGAACTGTGTCCTTTAGCGCCTTCATCTGAGACTCCTGGACCCAAAAGAGATTAGACATTCCTCCCGATTCCTCCAAGTATTTTTTGTCATCCATACACTTGACAAATTGATTTTATGAGATGACAAGCTCTAAACCAGGGGTCCTCAACCTTTTTCGACCCGAGATCTACTTTTCAAGCAGCCACCCTCCTGCAATTGACTGATTCAGGGTCAACGCACCTTTTCCAGCTTGCAAGAACCGCATGACACTTTATATTGGCCATTTGGTTTATGATACAGTGGATCCTGTGTTATTTGTGGGGGATAGGGACCTAAATATCAATAACAATAAAAAACACGAAGAAAACAAGAAAAAGGGTGGTCCCCCCTAACCTACACATGCACGCAAAAAAAAAAAAGAACATGAAAAAAAAAATCACGCTAATGAGTGAATCCACAGGTGTCAAACCGCATGTCCACAATATATTTCTTTTGGACCTATCGGATGATTTCGGGTGAAAGGCGGACTAAACCCTGAACTGGTCGCCAGTCAGTCACGGGTCACATTTCAAGCCGAACAACCATACACACCCATATTCACACCAGTCATGAGTGGGAACCAATCCCACACTACCCGCACACAAGTGAGGGGAGTGTACCACTACACCTTCAAGACACTCGACAAACCTTTTTCTGACACTTGATGACTTTTCTTTTGATGTATTTCATACAATTACAAATACGTTATCCTAAAGTAATAACTGAATTTGAGGACACATTTCAAGGGCCTTGAAATAAAGCAGCCCTACGAGAAAAAAAAAACTCACCTTGTCAAGAGCAGTCTTCTCTAATTCTTCCTTGGCTATGGTTAACTTGTGTTCCAAATCCATTAGCTGCTGTCCCTAGAAAAAGATAACTTTTGAATCAAAAGACCCTTTCAGCATCTTATTGCCATAACATGATTAAAACCAAGTCAACCATGTCGTTTTGCATTCAGTCACTTAAAAAAATACAGACACGCACACACTATACAAGTAAAAACGTTAATAAAAAAAATAATAGTTCCATTCACGATGTGAGATTTCTTATTTCATACTTGCTGGTGTTTTCATCTTACGACATTCACTGGCTGACCAAGTAAACAAAAGTCTCACCCTGCTTCAGACGCGCCACAATTATCCAAATCCAGAAGCTTGCAATATTAGGATTACATCTGTTGCCATGAAGTCTTTTCAACATCTCATGCTGGACCACCTTAAGTGTATCACTGGACCACAGTTAGACCCCAGCAATTTTCCTACCAAACAAACAGGTCGTTGGCCGACACTGTCAAATGGGGGTTGCATTTCATCCTGGAACATGTTGACAGCGCAAGGACCTACGCGAGTATCCTGTCTCATCCCTGAACTCCTCTCCTCCAAGCTATTCCGGCTCAGCATGCCAACCCGCACCATCAGCACTGGGAAGGATGCCTCCTCTGTGGTACTCTACTCCCTCTACACTAACAACTGCACCTCAAAGCACCCAAACTCCTTAAGTTTGTAGATGACACCGCAGTCACTGGCCTCATCAACAACCATGACGAGACTGCATATTGACAGGAATGGAGCGGCTCGTGCTCTGGCCAACACAACTTGGAACTGAAGACAATCAAGACTGTAGAGATGATCGTGCACTTCGGGAAACATCCTTTGCCACAGCTGTCTCTCACACTGTGCAACTGCCCTGTGTCAACCATCAAGCGCTTCAGGTTCCTGGGTAGACCAACATCAACTCGATCCTGGAAAAGGCCCAGCAGAGGATGCACTTCCTGTGACTGCTGAGGAAGCACGACCTGCCACAGGAGCTGTTGATGCAGTTCTACAGAGCAGCAACTGAATCAATCTGGTTTGGTGCTTCAACAAAGAATGATAAAAATCCAACTGCAATGGGCAGTTAGGACTTCAAAATCATCTGTTCCCCCCTACTCACTCTTGACGATTCACACACAAGGGCAGGCAAAATGCTTTTGGACTCAACCCACACAAGACACCACCTTTTCCATATCTTTCCTTCGAGCAAGTGCAATCGAATAATTCACACTAAACCCAACAAACACGAGCAGCTAGTGTTTGCTGGGTTTAGTGTGAATTATTAACGATGATTCAAATTAAGCAATTATTAAAATTATTAAAATAAGCTAGTGACTATCTTATTTTTCCTTGCCATCGACAGTAATTTGAAGTCTTAAACCGGTAAATTATTAGTTTACAAACGTGCTGTTTTATCAACTATCGTACAAAGTACATACCGTACATAAACGTCGGTATGTACTCTCTGAGAATCACAATATTACCTTCCACGCTGCATTACTGGGCAGAGTTTTATATTAAGTGTCATACTGTATATATGACACACAAGACCCATAATTACTATCATTGCTCAAGTTTCATCCCTGAACTGAATAATAAACAGCAGGGCCATTCATTTCAAACAAAAAGCCCATCAACAGAAGAGCCAAATGAATCTCATTTTTAATAGCTTTACCATTACGATGGAACAAATTGTGATAATTTGCATGCAGATTGTGTAAAACCAAAACTGACCCCGGTGGTCTGCTTTCAATCACTATCTTTTATTAGGGTTTCTTTTACTGGCCTTTTGAAATTAAACGTTCTCCGTGCTTGGAACAGGCAAGGTCAGCGAAGCCATCAAATAGTAGGTGCAATATATTGGTTGGTATATCCTTTTCAAGTGTATTACCGTACCAGCATAGGTAGTGAGTCACACTGTTGAAACACTGAATATTTGCAAATTTGACCTCATGACAATGCAGGTTTCGGTACACACACACACACACACACACAACTTTTTAATTGATCAATTGCGTTTTCAACTCAACGGATGTTTGTTTGGAGAGTATTGGTTCTTGATGGTTGATTGAGGGGAAGGTCGGCACTTGTTTTTTTCCGCATGAATGGGCAACTTTTTTACAAAAGCCCCATGTTCAGCGGAAATGTTGGTGCTGTTGGACTGCCAACGATGGTATGGCTGCATGGATAGATGGGTGGCTAGAGGAGCTGTGGAAAATAGGGTCGTGATACTAAAATATTGACTTTGATACTCTACCTGCATAAAATACCTCTGTATCGGTATTGAAACGATACCATGGCAAAAACTTCAGTAAGCACACAAGGGGCTAAATATCCTAAGAAGTCTTGCTTGTCTCCTTCCTTCGTTTAGTCAGTAGTTAACTATGCTTTTGGTATTTTCTACGTTTAATCATGGCTGCGCAGAGCTCACAAAGTAGTTGTCTGAGTGTGTGTTGGCAAATCCACATGTCAATTTGTGTCGGGCAGAACCCTTTTACGTTACAATTGGTTCCTGCTTATAATCACCACTAGATGGCATAGGAACACTAACAGGGAAACAACTCAACTCCATCCATCCATTTTCCAATCCGCTTATCCTCACAAGGGTCGCGGGTGGTGCTGGAGCCTATCCCAGCTGTCTTTGGGCAGCAGGCGGGGTAAACCCTGAACTGGTTGCCAGCCAATCGCAGGGCAGACAAAGACGAACAACCATCCATGCTCACACTCGCACGAAGGGACAATTTAGAGCATAGGTGTCAAACTCAGATCCTGGAGGGCCACTGTCCTGCATGTTTTCCAAGTATCCCTGTTGCAACACACCTGATTCAAATGAACAGGTTCAATGTCAGGCTTCTGCAGAGCTTGCTGATGATCTGATCATTTGAATCAGGTGTGTTGCAACAGGGAGACTTGGAAAAAATACAGGACAGTGGCCCTCCAGGACCTGAAATTGACACCTATGATTTAGAGTGTTCAATCAGCCTGCGATGCATGTTTTTGGAATGTGGGAGGAAACCGGAGTACCTGGAGAAATCCCACGCAGGCTCTGGGAGAACATGCAAACTCCACACAGGGAGGCCGGAGCTGGAATTTAACCCGGAACCTCTGCACTGTGAGGTCGACGCGCTAACCACTGGACCACCAGGCCCCCACAACTCGACTCAGCTCGGGAATATAAAGAATCCGTAACACCATATATAAGGCACATCGGATTATAAGGCGCACTCTTGGCCTTTGAGGAAAAAAAAAAAAGAATGCTTTTAGGTGCGCCTTATAGTGCGGAAAATACTTCTGTAGGTTTGTCTTTAAATCGGTAAAAAAATCAATAATTAACAATATTGACTGATATGAAATACTTGTGAAACATTTTTCAGCCATATCGCTCAGCCCTACTCAGCACATTACGTTTACAAAAGCATTGATTTAATCCGTATATTGATTAATTTGACATTTTTATAGTTGTGTTGACAATTATTAAGTGGAGAATTGTACCAGTCTTTCTGTATGTGTGTATGCTACTCACCATCGGACGCTATAGTTGCATGTTTACTTTCAAACTTAGCTTGTATCAGACTTGAGTGACATCATGCATGCTGTGATCATGACATCACTGATCACCTGGTGAAAGAAGACTTCCAATTGCTCCTCTTTCATCTATAACCGCTTCAAACAACAAAATATATGTAGGCATGGAGAAAAAGATTTGGTTGTTTTGGTTGTATTATTGTGAATGTCTTATCTCATGTGTTCTGCGACGTGCTTTCTAAAAATTGCAGATATTGTGAAAGTGCAATATAAATAAAGTGTGGCTTGATGAGTGAGTCATGCAGTTATAGACAAGGACATGGGTCATCTCTCAAAAATGTCTTTTTTTTTTCTTGCCTGAGGGGTTACATCTGTGTGGATACTAATGTTATTTCAACAATATTGATGGCGACCAGAAAAAAAAATAAAATAAAAAAACATTTGATTGCCATATTTCAAAGGCGCCTGTGACACAATATTTTTGCTGTCAGAATACAGAGGACATTTTAATACGATGCTGCAGATGGGAAAACACAGAATGTGTTTACATCTTATCACAGCAGATAATGTTGCACAGTATGTCAGATGAAACAGCGCACATCCGATGTGCTAAATAACGAGTCCAGGTTGGATTGGCTAGCAAGCGGCAGACATTTCCAGCCTGCTCTCACAGTTACTTCTAAAGGGCAACAGAAGATTGTGTGCACGTACGCATGTGACTGTGTTGCGTTATAGAGAGCCATTACAGACATTGCTTCGTGCATCATCAGCAGATAGTCCTCTGAGGAATGCGAGCACATGGTGACTGACCCAGAAATGCTGACTTTCAGGGTCACTGACTCAAAGCTCCATATTTATGTGTCAGTCCATTATGGAGGTGTGAGGTCAGTGGGGTACAAGCCATTTCGCTAGATGAGGCATGCGACTACATCAAGCCACCATACCTCTTTCATATTTGTGAGCCAGAGGCGAAACAGCCCTGAGGTAAAGTTGAAAGAGGTCTTGCAGAGTGGAGGCTCTTCTGCTATGCATCACAGGACTTCCTCTTAAGACTCTCTTATATACAAAGTACTTTGTTATAACAGAGAGAACTAGTAAAGACAAACTTGCCTGGTTATTGTGTTTGCAGTTTAATGCGGACTGTGACTATTTTATTGCTTGAGCAGGTCAACTAAAAGTCTGAAATCCTGTTGTTTTTTTGTTTGACATTTCAGATAGTTTGAGACATTGAAGTCATGTCCAGAGGCTAGCGGTGAACATATTTGTACAATGGTAAGATTACCTGATAACAAAACCAAAGCTAAAATACATCTCTATTGGATTGCCAATTGTTGATTACCGGTAGATGCAGACCTTAGAAAAAGGATGAATTGATCATAGTTTTTTCATCTTTGGCACAATGTTAGTGCTGAGCATGTGATAACCAGCCCGAATGTAATTCATTCATTGTCCTTAAAATAACTGTATTCACAGTAAGTGTTCAGATGATGTTGTCCTCATCTATGTTTGGTAAACTCATTTTGCTGTTAAGGTTTCACAATTTTAATTTGTTTCAGGGCTGGACTGTCATGGAATGATATGATGCGTGCGGTAATGTGGTAGCACGTGCGCACACCTAAGCATATTCACAATCACCTGTGTAACTGAAAAATCATTGTTCGCCATACTATCCACTGGTTTAAATTATATTAGAATGTATTTTTTTCCCCGCTTTGCTTAAACCAGATGGCCAGCATAGCACTGCTTTGTTGGGCCCACTATACATGTTTTATAAAATTAATAATACACCAAAGTTTCCATTGTGGTTAGTGTTGAAGGTGTCTGTTTTATTTATGTATTTATTTATTTATTTTTGCCAATGTTGTGAGACGGTTGTAATTTTTGTGTACTGTCAGCGCATAAAATGCATTTTGCTACGGTACAACAGCTGTTATAGCCAATTCAATTTCCTCAGAGGCAAGGTTGCCATGACTGACATCCCCATGTGAGGCTGATGACATTTCCGATCTTGAGTGACTCTTCCCTGCATTCTCATCTCATCTGCTCCGTCATCCCCTACTAGGCTTTCAATCATTGCATACAGGGAATACAGATAACTAAAAAAAACAAGATACAAAAACAAAACAAAACAAAAAACACTGGCCTTTTTCCTCTCAAATGAAAAACAGTATTGTTTTTACACAAACACACATGCACACGCACACACACACACACACACACACACACACACACACACACACACACACACACACACACACACACACTAATAAAACACCAATAAAACAAAATGGAAAAGAGCAAGTAAAACAATATATTGAGTGACTAAACACTACACTCCCAGTATGCTTCTCACTACGTTACTTTCCCATACGACATTATGTAAAAATGACTTCCCTATCATTCATGATCCTTCCACCTTCAAGTCCCTGTAAGGTGAAATTGAAAATTCTCTTAAAGTTGACACATCAAAGAGAAGAGTTTTGTTCACAAGCCTGCCAGATTTGAATTAATTAAAAACAAAAAAAATCACCAAGTACCATGTTTTCCACACTATAAGGCGCTTTGGAGTACCGTCAATGAATGGCCTATTTAAAAAATGTAATACAGCTTTATTTACATAAAGCTTTCAAAACCGCTGCAGCTGTAACAAAGCGCTTTACAAACATTTAAAATACTAGGTCCAAGAAATCCGACTATTAATCCATATATAAGGCACATCGGATTATAAAGCGCACAATCGGCTTTTGAGAAAATTGAATGCCTTTCAGTGCACCTTATAGTGTGGAAAATACGGTATATAAAATCAGACTCAAATGATGAAAAATCGAGACGTTCACTCTCCTTTCAGATGCTGAGTGTGTCCGCTGAATGCGCTGAAAACACACCCTGCTACACTTTCAAATGTCAGGCCAGAAATTTCAGACTTCTACAATATGCCTACGCATTGCTATGTGTTTGAGCCACAAAAATATATCCCACCGCGTCGTCACAAGACTTTTCCATGCGATGGCAAGGGGCGCCACCCACCAACGTGCTTCCAGACAACCCAAACTGCCGGAAGGGATTTTGTAATTGGAGACTAAATTAATTGGGGTGTCGCCTGTGATGGAGCCATCTTCACAAAGGGGGTCTCAAATATTTCCTTAGCTCTGCGGTGGAGTTCTTTTCAAGCAAACCACCCTTTAGTGTTGAGCTTACCTTAAAAATTAAATCCTTTTTCCCATACCGCAGTTCTTTCAGTTGCGCCTGGATTTTTTTGGACTGCAAGAGAAAGATAAGAAAATAAGCATTAGGTTATTCAAATTGTGAAATTGGTTTTAGAAATCATAGCAGGATTCTGGCAGCTGCGGCAGAAGATCCCTTTGTGAGTGTTTCAAGGGCAAAAGCTCCAGTTAAATAAAAGCATTTTTGTAGGAGGCAGAATATAAAATCTCCCCTTCACTGAACTGCAAAGACAAACCAAACCGTAATGTAGCCGTGTGTGGACTTTATGCTCCCCTGCCAAATTATCACCTGCACCACACACAGTGATGCGACCACCTCAGGTATGAAGGTTCCTTGGTGGCAACATGCTGCTGCTGTTAGCGTCGTTAGGCCTGCTTTCGGGGGACTGAAGTCCCCCTAAATGATTCGGTTGCAATTTTTAAGGTATTTTTTCATTTCAATATTTATTTTTTACGAAGTACGAAAAAGTGAAATATAAAGTGGCTCGAAAATGAAAAAAATTTCTGAGGCCCCAAATGACTCGCTGTGGCTCTGCGCTGAGCCAGTGACGTTGCAAGCCAACTGACATACCCAAAATGTGATTAGCAGTTTGTGCATTGATGAAGTAGGCCACTAGTCGCCGCGTGATCTAATGTGATCGGCAAAACACGTTGACCATCAACACCTGGTACTGTACGTATGCTTGAGTTCAGCTCACACGCACGTGGAGCTGTCTTCCCTAATCGGTTATGACGGACCCACTGGGACTGCTGTGTTCCCTGCCTCCTGCACTGAGGAAAACTAAAGCTCCTGGGAGCAGCAGCTGCATTGATTTTATTGAATATTTGGAACAATCACGATGTGTTATGGGCATAACAAATTTGCATATACAGTATATACATACTGTGTGTGTGTGTGTGTGTGTGTGTGTGTGTGTGTGTGTGTGTGTGTGTGTGTGTGTGTGTGTTCAAATCTATAAAAGCAATCGTGGATGAAGGAGAAAAAAAAACATTTTAAAACAGCATAAAGAATTAGTATTGACTTTCAAACGCATAGCAATTAATTTACCGTGCTGGGTCAAGGAAAGAAGATAATTCCAAATTGATTTCATCTGAAGCCTTTATGAGTCTACAAGAATAAATTACCTATCGAAGCTGCACAGCTCCAATGGAAAGTTAATTTCACAAAGAAATATTTGTGTCTTTTAATATGCTGCTATCTCAGCATTACCAAAGCATAGGCTTATTATTTACTCAATAAATCATGCCAGGCACCTCTTTTGCACCAGTAGAAATACAGAGCCATATGTCTTGATATCTCAGATGAAAGTACTGTGAGAAAGTACGATGCATTCGGGAAATATTCGATGCCATATGTTTTTTTATCAAATGTTGTAAAGGAATATTTCATCACCCTATACATTCTATGTTACAGTGTATCAAAGTTCATAACTGCAGGTTTCAGCTCAATCATCCAGTCTTTCTTCATAACTTGCGTGACTAGTGAAATCATGTAATTCTACAACATGATACCATGGCAACCAATGCCCACACATTTTCTATATTTTTCAAATTACATTATGGGTTCATGTCTATATTTGTATAACCTGTAAATGTATAATATTTGTAAATGCCTTTTGAAAAAAAATACATTCAATCGCTTAAAAAAAAAAGCAAACTTTTGGGTGGCAATTTAATCAGTAAAACTAATTTGGGCCTTGAAATGAAGAGGATGCTCATATTTTTAAGAGCATGATTAAGACCTTGATCTTTTTAGTTTAGCTTTTAGCAGATATTAACTTCCTTTTATTTTGCTTTGTTTGTTATCAGTGCAGTATTATTTAGATATCTATTAATCTACTTATTACATTTGTATTGGGTTTCATCATTTTCAGAATCCTCCAATGTCCCTCTGAGGGAGCCTTCGCCCCCGGCTGGATGCTGCCCTCTGTGACCTGGGGGAGGGTTGGGTGTTTCTCCCATGCCTCCTCAGGGGCAGCTTGGTGATGCCCTGGCGGTTGTGGGTGATGCGCTACTCTCGGTGCAGATGGCTTCTCAAGTGATATTTCCTCTCTTGATCTGAACCCAGCCATCTGCCCATATGCTCGAAAGGTTTGTTTTGTGTGTGTTTATGTGTGTGTGTGTCTGTGTGTGTGATCTCAGGGATGGGAGTGGGCTGAGTATAATTGTGACCTTGTGAGGGCAGAGCCTGGGTGCCGGTGTTGGCAATGATTTTCATCTGTAAAGTACTTTGAGTTAAATTTTCTGTGTGAAAAGTCCTCCATAAATAAAGTTTTGACTGATTGGTTGATTCAAATGAGCATCTTCAGAAGAAATAATTTCAAAAATCAGCATGGCCAAGTTAATTTAATGAATGAATTTTTGTAGACGTGTGTTGCCTAATAACGACGTTATACTGTTTTACTCTAATTTGAAGGTGCTATTCTGATTCGTTATCACTCAAATAGTGTTCCCCAAAAAGGCAACCCCCCCACCCCCACCCCACTCAAAAACCTCACTCCTGCTAAAACCCATCATCCAATTTTCACATTTCTTTGTGTGTGGCTATTTCAGCCAGACCAGCCCATTTTGATGAATGGCCATTTTTCGTAAACCCTGTCACGTCTCCGCTGAAATATGAGAACAATCCACTCTTCATTCACTGCCCAACCTACGTCCAAATGCTGGTCAATGGAAATTTCGCCATTCTTGCTAAGTAATGTCATACCTTCCTATTTTAGTGTGAATGACGCAAGTACATTTTTCAGAAGTTGTGGGGGTTTTTTTCTTCGAACATTCAAAAGGCAGACACTCCATGCATCCAACTCAGCAGGAGCACAAAAGCCTCTCTAAAACTGCTACACGATCCACTGCCTTTAAACAAATAGATTTTTTTCTATCCATCCATCCATCCATTTTCCGAACCACTTGATCCTCACTAGGGTCGCGGGGGGTGCTGGAGCCTATCCCAGCCATCTCCGGGCAGTAGGCGGGGGACACCCTGAATCAGTTGCCAGCCAATCGCAGGGCACACAGAGACGAACAACCATCCACGCCCACACTCACACCTAGGGACAATTTAGAGCGTCCAATCAGCCTGACATGCATGTTTTTGGAATGTGGGAGGAAAACGGAGCACCCGGAGAAAACCCACGCAGGCCCGGGGAGAACATGCAAACTCCACACAGGGAGGCCGGAGCTGGAATCGAACCCGGTACCTCTGCACTGTGAAGCCGACGTGCTAACCACTGGACTACCGGGCCGCCCAGATTTTTTTCTAATTAGTTTAAAATTTGCCCGACCTTTTCAAACATGTCAAGGCGAACCGGCCATAATCCATGGAGGAGAAGTGAACTTTATATAAATCATTCGTGTTATTTCAGGTGTCTGAATTATTCAATACAGATAGTGAATGAGGGAAAACATGGGAAACTGTTTTATTTAATGGAGATGCTCTTGCGCTCATAACTAATTGTATTGCAGGGTATATGAGTAAAACCGGTTCCAGCACACATCTCTCAAAACAAGGAATTATCAAAGCAGCTAAACGTCCACTTTTTGTTTCAGTTGGACCTCAGTGCTACTTTTTTTTGACACATTCTAATCTTGCATGTCGATACATATGCATTTGTCAGGTTTGTTTTGGCCCTTTCCTCCTCCCAAACTCAATAAAAAAAACCACTACAAAGTATCTTTGACCAATGCATTCTTCATTGTACAACTATGCATGTACTTGGCTTTTCAAATTCGTGCAAATTGTGCAATCAGTTGGTGTTGGAGGGTCAAACAGGCTTTACAGAAGAGAAGGGTGTTGGATTGAGTGAATCATTTTCTGTAGTCATGTAATACAGTAATCCCTCGCTTATCGCGTAAATGGGGACCAAAACCACCCACGATAAACGAAAATCCGTCAAGTAGCGACCAATTAACATATATATTTTTAAAAAATGCCCCACGTGGGCCTTTGCGCTTGAGCAGAGCGCACTAACACACACACACAGACACACACACACACAGACACACACACACACAGACACACACACACACACACACACACACACACACACACACACACGGGCCAGCGATCCCGTGGGCGTGCAGCAGTGTTTATGATTAATCAATTAAGGTTGTTAGACAATTAAGGATGGAGAGACCTGCTTTGTTCTTATAAGTCTCTCTCTCTCTTTCTCTCAGCAACACACATACACTCACCGCCCATGCGTGCACGCACACACGTGCCCCACGTGGACCTTCCGCGCTTGAGCAGAGTGCGCACACACTAGCACGCATAGTAAACAACACTTAGACACTGATTTTTGCGGATGAATTATGAATTTTGAAAAAATCCACGATGCACCGAAGCCGCGAAATAGCGAGGGTTCACTGTATAGCCACACCTGATATACCGTATTGGCCCAGTGTTTTATATATAAGACGGTGTTTTTTGCATTGAAATAAGACTGAAAAAGTGGGGGTCGCCTTATATTCGGGGTCTAGACATTATACCCATTCACGACGCTAGATGGCCCCAGATATCATTGAAGCGAATACTGAACTCGACTCCCCAGGCCAAAGTGAACCCCTGTCACAAAGAATAAAAATAAAAATAGCGGTAGCACGAAGAAGAAAAATAAAAAAATAGCGGTAAGAAAGAAAAGAGAAAAAAATAATAGAAGAGATAACAGAAAATGGAGAAACGTAGCGACAATCTGGAGAAAAGTGGGTCGAAGATTGGCCAGGTCAACCAACCGGCAGCTGAGGAGAAGTTGTGATGTAATTTACACTTTAGTTTACATATTTAAATGTTCAGATATTAAGATTTGAATGAGGCAAAATAACATGTTTTTTCTCTCAAATATATTGTTCTAATCATTTGTTTCAGATGTACTGTAATTATTTTCTGTATGAAAATTAATTTGGTGTTCAAAAAGTATTTTTTCAAACTTGAGTCTTGAAAAAGAGGGAGTCGTCTTATAATCAGGGCAGTCTTATATTCGGGCCAAATTTTGTAATCATGAATGCTTTAGGTGTCACTACATTTCTTGTGGTCTGGATATAGTCAAATCCATGGTTCAAGTCAATGAAATGACAAGAACATTTTCACAAAGGCAAGAGACTAGGCATCCCACTGCTAAAAATAAGTATCTCATTGAAGGGCCCTACAAAAATATGTACATATTTGATGACTTGGGGTGAGAACACTCTCTCTTCATTGCAACTGTAGATGCTGTTGCTGCGACTTTAGGCTTGTCCAATCGAGGATCTGCCACAGCAAGTCACTTGCATGACTTGTTTGGCACAGTTTTTAGTTGCAGATGTTCTTTGTGATGCAATACACACATTTTTTTTATCTGGGTTTGGGAGCAACTGTGGCTGAGTATTGGGCCACTGGCCAGGAATCAAACCCGGCAGCATGTACCAATGCCTCACGGAAACGTACACAGTAACTTAAAAAAAAAGCTTCAGTTGAGTGAAAACTTGGCCATCAACCTTTAATGAGTGCCTTTACATTCTAGACAGACACATTTCCCTTTACAGTGCCAGAAGCACTTTTATTCAATCATGTCTTCACTCATCATTGGAGTTGGCATTTCAGTCCCATTAATTAGGATATTTTTACATTTCAGAATCAAATTTTGATCGCATGTTCTCAAGGATGATCTAAAATTTGTGTTTTCGGCCACGGGCGCAGCAGCCGAATGGATTTAGCTTATTTGTTTTAAAACATTTTTAGAAGATGGGATTGAGTTGAGACCCAAGCCACAGCGCTGGGAACAGATTTTTCAAATGCAAATCACCTTCCATGGACGTTTCGTACGTTGAAACTAAAGCGAGTTTTATTTCCCTTTTGTGGTGCTGATGCAGATGACATATTTTTGCTGAGCAGCTTCTGTAATTTAAAAAAAATGGCCATGCAGGAACAACGGTGTTTCACAGAGAAGAAACAAGCAAAGGATGCATGCTGTTACAGATAAGCAAAGCGCCTGATTAAATGGCAGATCTCATGCCTGTTACCCCTCCCTTCGCCTCCAGGGTCTGTATGACTCAGACTTATTGACTTTTTCAATGTCAGATGTTTCCCTTGAGGATTTCGTCAAATGTTTCTGAAAGGCTAGATGGTATTTTTGTAATGAACCAACAGCTGTCAACTCACTGCCAGCTAACTGAGCTTCTTTTCAACTTCAAAGTGAAGTCCTGGCTTTTTGTGTGAGACGCACATCGTACGGTAGAAAGGTTTTGCGTGCTGCAAATAAAAGCGTGGTGCGGCAAACCGTAATGTTAAATTCCTTGCAATTTGAGAATACATTCTTCTTTGTGATGAGCACCTAAGCCGATTTGCTTAACCACTGTGTTAACATTATTTAGCTGGAATCGGAGTCTTAGTTACCTCATATGAGGAAACCAAAGCAGAAGAGGATCAAAATTAACTGAACTGTTTTCACTGAACTTTCTTTGTGGGTTCAATACATAAATGCTCGCTGCTTGCATAGTCACAGTAACATTCTGTTACAATTTGCCATGCCACATAATTATTTTTCATATCTCATAAAAGGGTTCTGAACGTGAAGCACCGAGACATACAAACATTTCTTCACTGTATGTGACTTTAAGTTCGTAAATTCTAGAGGCACATGTTCTGCCGATCACGTCTCTAGCTCCTTTTGCAAAATTGTTTCAAAACAGGAAGACTGATTAGGAAGGACTTCAAACAAGCCTAATTTCAGTGCAGCAGCTCAGGTTCTACTTTTTAAAGACAGTAAAAATATATTCACTTTCGTATATATTCAATATAAATCTGTTTAGATCTTAATAACTCTTCATCCATATCCACTGAAAGTGCAGCACTGACCAGAATGTCTCTGAAGATGCTGTTTTCAAAATGCACACATAAAAACACCTTTATTATGATATTACTACCATGAGGTATGATTCTTGACAATGTTAAGATGGAGATACTGGTACATTTACTGATTAAAAAAACAATTGAAATTCAACTCAACTCTGCTCTACCAACAAAAATATTGACATGTTACTACTAGAATCTGCATGAAGCAACCACATAAAGTGGTTTACTCACACAGAACCTCCAAATGTAGGCCTACTGCATGTAATAAACCAAGAAAGTTTATCTCAGTCCTTCTAAAAAAGCTGTAACCTCAATTCGGCTCTTGGCCATGACTTCAAAGCTCTGAGTTAAGATTTTATCAAAAGCTTTGTTTTGTTTTGTTTTTTGTTCAAACTTTGCCAGAGCTCTGAGTGAAAATGTTTCTTGCATATAAAGTGCATATTATAATATTCTAGTATAAACAATTTCTTTAGGGATAGTATGTAGGTTGAACTTTTGGGGTGCATAATGTTAATCATGCACGGTTTCCTATCACTGTATTTGCTTGTGGATATTCTCATTCATCCAGGTTATGTACAGTATGCTGTGTTTGTCTTCGAAGATGTTTGCCTCTCACCCAAGAAGGCTTCATCGGTATATGCAAGAAAGCTTGGTTACTGTATTTCTTTTTTTTTATATACAGTATATATACTATGATTTTTAACATTTTGACAGTAAGTAGCTGGATAGTAGAAGCTGGGGTAGACTCCAGCTCACCTGCAACCCGAATGAGGACAAGGGAAAATGAATGAATGGATGGATTTGAAGATCATAACTTTATCATCTTGTTTTCCAAGAACTGTTGGCTTGCCGTGAAAGCAGTCCTCCAGGGTCATTTGAACAGACAGACAACAACTGTTCAGGGCCACACTTCAATTACAGACAGTAAAATGTTCGATAGTAGAGAAGAGATAGTCCACCAATCGAAGAGTCATTTTCGAAGAGTCATTTTCTCTCTGAATTGTAAGTGGAATTAATTATTTTATATCAATTTCATCTTGATGCGAAAAAGGAAACGTAATGTCCAAAAGAAATCAACTCTTACTGCGTCCACCTCACAGTGCATACGTCCAGTGTTTCAATCCGGGCTCGGGCCCTCCTGTGTGGAGTTTGTATGCTCTCCCCATGCTTGCGTGTTTTTTTTCCCTGGTAATCCGGTTTCCTCCCACATTCCAAAACCATGCACGGTAGGTTAAATGATCATTCTAAATTGTCCGTCGGTGTGACAGTACGTGTGAACAGTTGATGTATGTCTTTGTCTACCCTGCTATTGGCTGGCAACCAGTTCAGTGTGTATCCCATCTACTGCCCAAAGTCAGCTGAGATCCAACAAAACACCCGTGACCCTCGTGAGGATAAGCGGATTAGAAAATGGATGGATGAATAGCACCATAGCAACAACAACAACAACAAAAAAAGCTCAGATCTGTATGTTTGGAATCTGTAGCATTTCCACATCTGTCATAACATGAATATTTTTTCCTATTGTATATGTTTACCTTATATTTTCATAATATACTCAAATTTGTTGAACCTTCTGTAAAGTATATCTCTTTCTCAGGAGAAGCAAGTGTGTTAATTCATACTTGCTTGCAAGGGAATCCTTGGCTCTGCCTTGACTGACAAATTGACAGATTAAATTACGGCCTTTCGGTCTTTGTTGTCTTTCCAGCTTTTTCTCCAGGGCCCGAGCCAGATCCTCAAGTTTACAAATATGATTAAGACTTGGAAAAGCTAGATGTTTGTTGGATACAATTCAGATATGCTCGCCCTGAGATTTTAGAGGCTAATAGGTGATTTCACCAGCATATTTGGGCTTGATGGTTTGCAACAGAGGCTTCCTGTGTTGTAAATAAATACATCCATCCATCCATTTTCCGAACCGCTTGATCCTCACTAGGGTCGCGGGGGGTGCTGGAGCCTATCCCAGCCATCTCCGGGCAGTAGGCGGGGGACACCCTGAATCAGTTGCCAGCCAATCGCAGGGCACACAGAGACGAACAACCATCCACGCCCACACTCACACCTAGGGACAATTTAGAGCGTCCAATCGGCCTGACATGCATGTTTTTGGAATGTGGGAGGAAACCGGAGCACCCGGAGAAAACCCACGCAGGCCCGGGGAGAACATGCAAACTCCACACAGGGAGGCCGGAGCTGGAATCGAACCCGGTACCTCTGCACTGTGAAGCCGACGTGCTAACCACTGGACTACCGGGCCGCCCTAAATAAATACATAAATACATAAATAATTTGACTCATGATGATATTACGGTATTATGTCTTCATGTGACAAGAAATGCTAAGAATCACAAGCTGCACAATATAGAAGCAATATTTGTTGCCAACAAGTACAGTATTGAAAATAAAATGGAGTACTGCATGAAAACAGCGAAAACATCATCAGCGACTAGTCGAATTGACTTTCATCATAATAACGTGTTGATTAAAGTTGTGAAACATCAATGACATAATCGACCTCTGAATAGTACCATCAGGACACCCATGTGATCCACTACATGTTGTTTAATCTGCTGTTAACAGAAAACGGATTGCAGTGTTTAAAAGATGGACTCTTCCTGAATTATTTTTCTTTAATCTTGCACAGTGGTCGAAATATATTATTAGTGTATGATCCAAATATCGTAGTTGAAGATTTCGAAACTTCAAAATGATATCCAAGCACAGATGAGACTTGGTAAGTACAGTACAGGTAAGTGTGGCTGATACAACACATACGTACCAAACGAATTACCAAATGATCAGCATTTTCACAGGCGAAGTGACACACCAACTGAAATATGTCATATCTGTTAGCCCTGAGCTGCCATCAAAAGACAGTTTATCTGACAACACATATTTGGTTCCTAAACTGATTGTTCTTCAGTGATAATTACATTTTTACATTGTATTAGTTTCTGTTGTGTTTCTTTGTTCCTCAATGGAAAATGCACTTACCTCTTCAGCATGAGCATCACAAAGCTTGTTTCCTGACAAGAGTTTATTCTTCAAGCTTTTGTTCTGAAAAAAGGATGAGAGAGAAGTTGATGAAACTGGTGTCTGAGGATTTATGTTCCTTTACATGTTGTTATTTTATGACTCAGTGGACCTCGTTTTCTCAGACTGGGCCGCAACTCTGACAGTGAGTGCTTGGATGCCTCTCACTGTCAGAATAGATTTAGGAACATGAGGAGTTGCCGCTCCCTCGGTATTAGCGCTTACATACAGGTTACAAAAGTGGACGAAATACTGCTGCAAAATATTGGGGAAAAGTATGATATGGAAACTAAAGAAAAGGGATTATTTAGGAAGATGCATTTGACAGACAAGGTTTTCAATGCCTGGATTTACACTACATTTCTTATGTGGCACAATTTTAATAGTTTTTCGCCCCTGTGGAAACCCTTGAAGGAAAAGAATATATATATATATATATATATATCAAGTCACAATGTGAAAAGCAACAATAGAGTTACAGACATTGCAAAAGTAAGAAGCACACCTTCAGAGTAGTATTTCCCCCGCCTCACCCACTTCTATGTATCGTATCTACTCTTATTATTACCAGCAATTGGGGATAATGAACCAAAATTTCCCTGCTTGCCTCATTCCTGAACAGATCATTGCAGCAACTGAAGCACTGACAAATAAAACGACAATAGTGAACATAGTAAGTCAACCTGATTCCAACAAAATTTCTCAGTATAATGGAATCGTGTGAAATAAGCTGTTTGATCATTTTAGTTTGCTACAAGGTTGGTACAAGAGCAGTATTAGAATTATTAACACTGTTGCTTTAGTCTACCTTTGCAGATCCATTGCTGGACGATGCAGAAACGCCCAGTGAGGCAAAGCGCGTCGAAAAAAATTCACAAGTAACCCGGATTAGTCCACTGCCCCGGCACAAAAATTAAGTGCTTGTTTAGTACGCTGACCGCAGACTACTTTCTCTTCCCAAATTGTCAGATGACTCGAGGGCGAGGCAGCTCCTATGTGTCGACACGCCCAAATGACAGCTGGCCCCGAAATCTTTCGACGAGACTTTCGCTGGCATAAAAAAGAAGTGACGCCCATTTTTATCGACCAAAACAGGGTCCTATGTATCACATCTGGCCTCGGAACGTCACAGGATACAACCCGCATGAAGTGGATGACGTGGCTGGGGAGAAGGAATTCTGGGCTTCTTTGCTTAAGATGCTGCCCGCAACCCAAAACGTATGCGTAAGAAGATGAATGGATGGATGCAAGCCACAATGGACCAACTTGCCTTGCTGTTTTGACCGTTTGCACTGATAGTGAAGATCGGACACAAAGACCTATCAAAAGATCTCCCTTTACAAAGATTATAATGTGCAGTTTCAATTGAGCTTGTGGGATCAGGAAGGTTTTGCTGGCAAGCTTTCTTTTGCTCTTTGGGAAGAGGAGCGTTTGTGTAAACATTGAGCACGAAAAATTAAGATTATATGGGCATTTTCTGGAAGGATGCAAAACAAACCAGGGGAATTGAATGTGAAATGTTTTCACTTACTGCAGTTTTATTTTAACTGCCGCATATACAAATATATACTGAATAAACATTGAAATTAACGTAGTCAAATCAATATCAATTTTGTTTTGTCATCGTTATCTTGGTAAAGCTGGGTTTTGTCTTAATTATTGCGAGTCTGCCTTTTTATTTATTTTTTTGCTCGCTTTTCTTATGGTCTATCAGCATGTCCATGATAGGCCTTGCTGTGGAGGTGCACTTCAGTTCAACCCATCCAATGGTTTACATATTTTACTTCAAAATCGTCAAAAACCTGCAACATTTTGAATTTATATTCAACATTTAAGTAAAGCATGCTAAGGCACTCGAGATAATAAACTGGCATCACAACAGTTTTGCGATCCACTGAGTCAAAACTGGACAAGTATCAATTCCAGACAGTTGCACCTCCTCTCGCTCCTACAGAGGGAGCACCATATGAGGACATGTACAACTGGCAGCTGTCACAAAATGTGATGTAATAATAATAATAATAATGCATTTTATTTAAAAGCGCCTTTCATGCCACCCAAGGACACTGTACAGACAATAAGAAAATACAATGTAAAAATTAGTAAACGAGATATTATATAAAAACAGGACATAAAATCATAAAAACATAGGAAATGGAAGAGCTATGTGTTGTAGGCAATCCTGAACAGGTGTGTTTTTAGACGGGACTTGAAAGTGGAAAGAGGTGTGCAGTTTTGGAGGTCCGGAGGTAGGTTGTTCCAGAGCTTTGGAGCAGCGTGACTGAAGGCTCTGGCTCCCATGGTGCTCAGTCGGGCAGGGGGCACTGACAGGCGGAGGGAGGATGTAGTAAAGCCCTTGGACATACTCGGAGTGAAAATGAGATCCTCTGGAGTCTGTCTGTCACTGCACATTATGCAAAATGCAATACTCTGAACTGCATATGTCCAAACGTCTTAGTCCTGGAGCACTGTGAAATTGTGAACCTGGAATTAAAGGAATATTTTTATATTATATTATTTCATATTGATGTTGTTCTTTCCACTTAAGGCCGATACAACAGTGCACTACTCACGTACAACACCGTTTGCCTTTCAGTCATAAGAGCATTAACCTAGATCATTGCTTTGGAATGTAATTCTGCAACTCCCTGTTATTTTTTTTCTCCTTTGAATGGGATTTATCCATCCATATATCCATTTTCTATGGTCTACTGTATATCCTCATTAGGGTCACGGTGTACAACAGCCTATCCCAGTTTACTTCGGGCGAGATGTTGGGTACGCTCTGAACTGCTTTTATGTTGTCAGAGTTTTTCTCGGACAAAGTTAAAGAAATGACTCGGCACCCAGGGGAAATTGTCTTCATTGACGGTGGGAGGGATCTCTGAGGGCAAACGACGGTTGTTGCCCCGGTAATCAAGCTCAGAGTTCCCTGTCCGCCAGTTTGAACTTTTATTGTTTTACATATGCAATATACAAAAAAACACTGCCCCCGATATTTGCATTCCGCGCCCCCGGTCCATCCCCTCGGTAATGATTGGTTATCTTGGTTTAAGCTTTGAACCACGGGTATGTTGACGCCTTTCTGTCTGGTCTACAATGAATCAACAAGTTGCAGACTTTGCAGACGACAAATGTCGCCTGGGCGCGACAGGCGTTCTCAAACTGTCTTTTGTTGTTCAACAACGCTTTGTTCCCGAATTGTTTATTTCCACTTTGTGACCGAGTCTAGCCTTCTTCCCTCTGTTCGCCCCCTTGCATTGACGTGATAATTGTGGACTTCAAAAGCCCTCCGCCCAGACAGCCGACGCCTTTGCGCACAGGCATTTGGGGGCGCTGGATACGCACCCAAATGTTTAGACGTGCCCAAATTAAATGAAACTTTAAACATGATATAATTTCGATCATAGATTTCTCTATCATATGTATATGAAGACCACTGGTTCACATTTTCTTAAATGTACAGACAACGAAAGATTTGTGTGGTATTGCGTATCACATTCATAGGTGATCAGGCATTCTAGAAACCAAAGCAAACGATAAAAAGTCATGCGGTGTTGTGCAGTTACTTTCATGCAGCTGGGCCATCTGCACATAAAGGTTGTTGATTCACTGCCAGAGATAATAGGTGTCAGAATTGACAGTGCAAAAATGTAAGCCAACCATTAAATCCAGGAGTGAACTATAATGGGAACCCAATTATTTGTCGATGCGTCTCGGACGTTGCCATGGCATCTCAAACAGCAACAAACCTGTGTTAAATCAACAGTGGCGTGCAAGGTAGTGGCACAGACCAAAAAAGTGTTACTGCCTTATTTATTGGAAAACTCAGTCCTAAATCTCCTCACGCTCGAGGGAATTACTTATTATTGTGGAGCATGCAGAGAAGTGTCTTGTTGCCAGATCATGCAGACCAGCTGATATTTTTGAAAAAGAATCCTGTAAGACAGGGGTGTCAAACTCATTTTTGTCACGGGCCACTTTTAAGTTACGTCTTCCCTCGGTTGGCCGTTATGACAGTGAAACTACAAAAATGTTCAATCACATTATTACTTGTAAGGGTAACCAAGTTATCGCAAAATCTCAACGCCATTTATTACACATAATTTGACAATTCTGTACATTTTTAGCAAGGATCATGCAAGTTGATACACATGATTTTCTTTCGGGAGGCCACATAAAATTATGTAGCAGGCCAGATCGGGCCCCTGGGCTTTGAGTTTGACACCAGTGTTGTAAGACTTTCGCACAATTGTTACTGTTACATGTACAAACAATTGTTCTTAAAACGGAACAATCACAGCAGCATGTTAATTTCATGTGGAAATATTGAAAGTTGAATATTATATGAAGCACTTTATCAAAATGGTTTACTTACATGTTTTAATGCATATAAAGAATCAGCTTATTCTGATAATAAGGTAAAGCGGTGTATAAAAAGAGAACTAGTTTGTTGTGTTTCACTCTGTTCAAGATACACATTGAGACAAACAGCCATTCGTGCTCACACTCACACTCACACCTCGGGACAATTTAGAGTGTTCCATTAGCTTGCCATGCATGCTCTTGGAATGTGGGAGGAAACTGGACAATAAACTCACGGAAATAAAATATGCATATTCTATGCAAATTAGAAACACAGAAACATCCATTTGTCTTGTTTCTGTGGACAAAAAGCACTTGGGCGGTGTAATTCCGGATTTAATACAATCAGCCCCCTTGCATGCTGAGCTAGTGTGTCATATTAGTATTAAACACGTTGCCACAATTTGGTCATTCAGCTTTGAGGATTCACTGCCACCTCAGATTTCATTACAGACAAGCTCTGCCAGAAATATTTTACTTCATGGTTAACCCAACACACATTCTTTATTCTGCACGGTTTCTGGACATAGAGCCTCCGCTATTTTAAAACTGTCATTACTTCAGTCAGGGCCTAACTTCAAGCAGAGCACAAATGTCGACTATTTCTTGCAGAGGCAGCACTGTCAATATGCCACATGGCGGAAAAAATGTGCTCCACTTACAGTATGTTAGAAAGCAACAACATAAAATACCTTCGATTTTTGCAAGTCGAAAGCTGCATCCGAGACTTAGAAGTCAAGATGGCGCCCGCGTAGGCAGCCGTTGGCAAGTGCTCTCATGAGCCTTGCTTTTTTTTGTTGTTTTTGTGTTTGTTTTGTCACTTTGTGTTTGTTGTTACGTCGTGTGAACCTGATGTGGACTTTTTTCAGCATTTTTTGGCCATGACATTCATCAAGGAGAAGACTCTGTGCTTGGTGGTTGCGCCTTCTCGGCAGCATGGGTATACCAGCACTGTTTTTGACTGGGAGGAATGTCTGCGCCATTTGACTGTTGTGGCTGGACAGTCCCGGGGCGCTTGTGTCTTGCGCCTGTAATGGGCAGCATTTTTCAGAGCCCCGCTTTGTTCAGCGGAGAGATCGGTGCTGTTGAACGGTCTGCGGCTGGATGGATGTAAGGCTTGAGGAGCCGACGATGAGAAGAAAGGAGCTTTAGCGCGGAGCGCCGATGCGGATTTGGAACTGGGAGTCGCGGCTTGGAGTTTGAAGCGGATTACGTGGGACAGGAGAAGTGAACTAATCTCTTTTCGTCAATGGACGCGACAGCTTCTGTTTGCTTTCAAAACCTAGCTTGTAGCAGACGTGTGCACATTTTCAGCATGACTTCTCTGACCCACTGGTGAAAGGACACTTTGATCCTCTCCTCTTTCATCTATAACTGCTACAGACAACAAAGTGTATGCAGAAAAGTGGTGAAGATCGCACGACTGTCTGTGTCCTATGTGTTGTGTTGTGTTATTTTTGTTATTTTGACTTCAAAATGGCGCCGCGAGAGTGGCTGCCTTTCCAGCAGCTCCTATATTTTGTTGTTCTATTTCTTCCTTTCATAACTTTGCTGCTGTGAATTGGGAATTTCTCCATTGCGAGACTAATAAAGGTTTTCGTAATTTCTGGCCATTTGACCTTTCTCGCATGTCATGCCATTCATGTTGTCCTTGTTTATGTGCACCTTCACCTAGGAGTGCATTGTTCACTCTAAAAAAGTGCTTTCCACATCCCTTGTTTTTTTCCGGTACCCACATTGATGAAAAAGGCTTTATTAGACCGTTTTTTTCTTGTTGTTTTTTTGTCCAGAAATGATACATAGACCAAAGAATCATGAACACATAGAACCTAAAAAATGAAAACAATTTTGTGAACCTTTCTTAAAGCTCACATATTGCCGTTCATTCTGTCTTTGGGTTAATTTAACTGATACCTTTTAAAAATGTTAGGGAGGATACAAGGCACACAAGGGGATCTGCTAATGATGAGTCACCTTGACTCATCTTGGTCATGTATTTTATTTCGTTATTTGTTTTAAATATTAGATATTATTCCGGGTTGTAAGGTCACATGGCTGTTGAAGAGCCAACGGTGCAGTGGAACTCGACAGCCCAACCATGGCATATTACACCAGCAGTGAAATGGAAAAACAGATAAATGCATACGACTCATAATATTGTACTGCTCTTAAGTCAGTTGACACCTTCTAACACGATCTTACAATTTAGCGTATCCCATTGAACTAAATTCACCCCATACTTTGCATAACAAATCAGCCCCTCTGTCAATTATTTATGAATTCAGTCAATCGGGCTGGGCGGCCCGGTAGTCAAGTGGTTAGCACGTCGGCTTCACAGTGCAGAGGTACCGGGTTCAATTCCAGCTCCGGCCTCCCTGTGTGGAGTTTGCATGTTCTCCCCGGGCCTGCGTGGGTTTTCTCCGGGTGCTCCGGTTTCCTCCCACGTTCCAAAAACATGCATGGCAGGCTGATTGAACACTCTATATTGTCCCTAGGTGTGAGTGTGAGCGTGCAGGGTTGTTCGTCTCTGTGTGCCCTGCGATTGGCTGGCAACTGGTTCAGGGTGTCCCCCGCCTACTGCCCGAAGACGGCTGGGATAGGCTCCAGCACCCCCCGCGACCCTAGTGAGGATCAAGTGGTTCGGAAAATGGATGGATGGATCAATCGGGCTGAACGGTGGATCACCTGTTCCATCTGAGTACAAAGTCACATCATGTGCTACCCATTCTCATTTCATTTCACTTAGCGCCCCGTTTTCGCCAGTGCACTTTCCCCCTGTATGTGTATGAGCAATCGTATGTGCGAAATTACTTCTGACAGAGTCTTGATGTCACAGAGAGCCTCCTTTTGTTCATACTATGGCGAGTCAGTCACTGAGTACTGCACCAGCTGAGTAGTGAGAAAGCTATTAATACTTCATACTATTTATATCTTGCAGTGTTTTTGTGAATTTCTTGGAAAAAAAGGCAATCATTTTCATATGCATTTTTTTCCAATGTAAAACGGTCATTTCCTGCCGGTTTACTGTTTCATGAGAAACCTTTGTGGTGTCAGTTGTCTAACACACGATGAGGACACATTTTTCACCCCAGGGTAATAGACAGATACAATGTATGCACTTTCCTCAAGTTAAGCAATATGAACTAAGACAAAAAAAGTGTCAATTGCAAGGACAGGAGTGTGTAGCAAAGCTGCCCATTACAATTCTCTGTCAGGCTGATGAAATGCAATGTGAAGAGAACACATAGATAATATTTTCAGATTAAATGGCAGCCTCAAAGCTACCTCGTATCATGACACGATCGACATTCATGAGCAAGATGACAAGCCACATTTAAAGACGAATACCTACATGGGTAAACAAGATTATCTGAAAAGATGATCCTTTCAGCTTGACTCTGAATTTCTACAACATATTTTTATGAAGGCAGATGTTTGACCATTGGCCATGCTCCACATTGTGTTCAGAATGTACTTAAAGGGACACTTGATACGGCTGAACCGGTGCTTTAAGGGGACCGATATGTACCAGCATGGAGAAGCAGCGCTTCTCAATTTTCGTCTTTAGTGTGCTGGGACTTTTTGTGACATACTAGGATTTCACATGAGCTCACACTACCCAATCTTGTTCTATTTCTCTCTTACACTTTGTTATACAGGTTTGTCCCTCGCGAGGCAGTCTCGCGAGTCAAGTGTGTGGCAGAAAAAGGACATGAAGAATGGAGACGATAGAATAAAAACATATTAGAGCAAGTAGAAACTTTGAAATAAGTTACTGTTTAGTCACTAGTTGAACCCAGCTGAACCCAAAAATGTTGGCATGACTCCAAAAGGGCCAAAAGAGAACCTGGAGTGGTGATGAAGCGGGTGTCGACACAGGATGACACATTAATCTTGCAAGTTAGGAGCAGCTTCTAAATCACTTTTTGCCAGCAATGTCAACAATAATTGCACAGAATAAGAATGGCCAGACTCCTAGTGTCAAACAACCAAATAAGCTAATAAGATAGACCGTGAAATTTATGGAAAATGTAAAAAGTTCACACTATGGTAATATCATTTCATGAAAATAGGACATTTCAGTAGAAAGATGTACTGGTATTTTCCTCATCTCAAACAATTAATCGAACCAAAAATTAACAACAATGGTGGGTATACCCCAACAAAAATTTTCTGCGTCTCAATAACTCGTCATGTGCCCTTGAGCATAAATTACAGCTTGACATCCACGTCTCATGCTGTTCAGAAGTCGACTTATTGTCTGCTGAGGCATGACATCCCACTCTTCTTGAAGGGCAGCACTCAGGTCATTGAGCTTCTGGGGTGCAGAGTTTCAAGTGTCTACATGGCGACTCAGCTGATCGCACAGGCTTTCAATAGGATTCTGGTCTGGAGAAGGTGCAGGCTATTTCATTTGAGGTCCACCCATCTAAACAGCCATTCCCTGATGATGCAACCTCAATGAGCTGGAACATTGTCGTCCATGAGGGTGAAATTCGACCCGTGTTGTTCATGTACGGGCAAAAATACTATTATCAAAGGCAAAAATACTATTTTGGAAAAAACTGCAGAAATAGCAACTGAATTTAATGAGTATTTTGTCAACATCGGCAGTAACCTAGCAAAACAAATTCCTGATCCAACAAACTTGTTTGAAATAGATAGATATGTAGAAAAAAACTCCTCCACGATGTTCCTTACTGCTGTAAAACAAGAAGAAGTATCAAATATTATAAAAACTTTTAAAAATAAAAAGTCAACTGATTGCTTTAATATTGATATGACAATAATAAAGCAGATTATAGAATATGTAGTGCGACCTTTCACGCACATATGCAACCTGTCATTCAAAGCTGGTATCTTTCCATCAAAAATGAAAATTGCTAAAGTTATTCCAATCTATAAAAGTGGAGAAAGACATCGGTTTACAAATTATAGACCAATATCACTACTACCACAATTACAATTTTCAAAAATATTAGAAAAACTATTTTCTCGCAGACTTGATAGCTTTATACAAAAGCATGCGCTGTTAAGTGAGAATCAATATGGCTTCAGGGAAAAACGGACCACCTCAATGGCAGTTATGGAGTTTGTGGAAGCAATAGCCACTAATATAGACAACAAAGAATTTACTGTTGGGGTTTTCCTAGATCTAAAAAAAGCTTTTGACAAAATAGATCACAGTATATTATTGAAAAAACTAGAAAGATATGGCATTAGAGGTGTAGCTTATAAATGGATAAAAAGTTATTTAGAAAACAGATATCAGTACGTGCAACTCAACAATAAAAAAACGAATCAACTGAAAATCACTCACGGAGTTCCTCAGGGGTCAGTGCTTGGTCCAAAACTATTCATCTTATATATAAATGATATCTGCAAGGTCTCAAAACAATTTAAATGTGTCCTATTTGCTGACGATACAACTTTCTACTGTTCTGGAATAAATCTGAAACAGCTCCTGACAACCGTAGAAAACGAATTAAACCAATTAAAAAACTGGTTCGACAGAAATAAATTGTCACTTAACCTGAAAAAATCGAAGTTAATTGTTTTTGGCACAAGACCAATCAAACACCAAGCTAAAATTATGGTAAACTCAATTGAGATAGAAAGAGCGTATGAAACCAAGTTTCTCGGATTAGTAATAGACTCAAAACTATGTTGGAAGCCACATATCGATAACGTAAAAAGAAAAATAGCCAAAACCGTAGGGATCCTCTACAAAACCAAGGAAGTGCTAAATAAGAGATCTTTGTACACATTATACACTTCATTATTATTACCATATATGACCTACTGTGTGGAAATATGGGGAAATGCCTGCAAAACAAACACACTCCCTATTCTCAACCTACAAAAAAAAGCAATTCGAATTATTAATAGATCAAAATATACGGAACCCACAAATCCACTATTTATCAAATTAAATACGATGAAATTTTATGACCTGGTTGACTTTAAAATCGCCCAATTAATGTACAAAGCACACAATAACCTGCTCTGCCAAAACATTCAGAGGTTTTCCGAAATTCGAGAAAGCAGCTATGATTTAAGAGGTACCAACTTATTCAAAAAACTCAAAACAAGAACAAACATCAAGCAAAGAAGTGTATCCATCAAAGGTGTTAATCTGTGGAATAATCTCGAAACGGACCTGAAAATGAGTAAATCGCTTGCTGAGTTCAAAAACAAATTCAAAAAAATAGTACAAACAACCTACATCAATCAGAGTTAAAATGATAAATTCAAAACATTAAATATAATGATAAAACAGAACTAAGTTGATAAATAGAGAAAGGTATATAAATATTCATTATGAATACAAGAGAAAATTGACACAAGAGTGTCAGGGTGTGGAAGTATATAATCCCGATACAAACCAAAAGTTGAAAAAATATCACGGTTAAGGGTAAAGTATGAGCCTTAATGGAGACTTCTTTCTTCTTACTTTTTTCTTTTCTGATTGATATAAAAATGATTTATTAGATATAAACACATAACGGGGTAGGACTAGATAAGTTTTTTACTTCTTCCTACTCCCTTGAACATAATAACTGTGTTGAATGAAGATTGATTTCTTTCTTTTTACTTTTTTTATCTACCTTATTTTCTGTCAAATTATTACTGTATATATGTTTTATGTTCAATAAACAAACAAACAAACAAACAATTACTGGATTAACGATGTTATTCAGGTAGCATGGGCTTGTCATTTTACCATCAAGGATGAAACACATGAATTTTGGCGTAAAGCTTAGAGAAGGTCACAATAAATTCACCTGTTAAGGTTTGAATGTATTTTAGGTTCATCCTGAAATTTCACCTGAAAGCCCAAATATCCCTATCCTTTTTGTTTGTAGTAAGTAGTGTGCATGTGTGTGTGTGTGTGTGTGTGTGTGGTCAACTGGTTAGCACGTAGGTCTCACAGTGGAAAATGGATGAATAAATCCTCCACCAAATACGATCCAAAACAGTCACCATTCATTCCTTTCGAGTCACTTTCCAACCTAATCACACTAAAACCAATATGTACCAAGCCAGTGGAACAGGTTGGTCTTAGCAATTAAGTCAATTAATCGCACTGAACCTGTGGCCAACCTATACGTGGGATGACATTTGAACTATCCTGTGAGGGGTTAGCCATTTAACTCAAGGGAATTGGGTGGTCTCCCCGGATTAAAAATGTAATCCTGCAAAATAATTCACATGTTACATAAATGCACCTGTAATCTGATTACATGCTTTTTTCTTTAACTGTAATGGAAAAGTTACATTTTAAAAAAAATCTTGAATAAGTAAAGCTGTTACATTTATTCCATTACTCCCGGAGCCTGAATGTAACACTACTGTACACCATCAGTAAAGTGCATATACAGTAAAAGTTACATATAATATGCATTTAAACAAACATGCCAGTTCCTTTAAGTTTAAAACATTCTCTGCACAGTTAATAATGCTTTCATCATGGACACAGTAATGGATTCATTCATTCATTTTCCGAACCGCTTTATCCTCACTAGGGTCGTGGGGGGCGCTGGAGCCTATCCCAGCTGTCTTCGGGCAGTAGGCTGGCAACCCTGAACCGGTTGCCAGCCAATCGCAGGGCACACAGAAACTTATAACCATTCGCACTCACACTCACACCTAGCTACATGTTTTTTGGAATGTGGGAGGAAACCGGAGTACCTGGAGAAAACCCACCCGAGCACGGGGAGAACATGCAAACTTCCCACAGGAAGGCTGGAGCTGGAATTGAACCCGGTACCTCTGCACTGTGAAGTCGACGTGCTAACCACTCGACTACCGAGCCGCCAGTAATGGATTTATTGAAATAGAATTGATATCAAGTGGGGCATGGGGAGTTGGGTGTGGAATAATTAGAACAAATTGGAATTCAACTAGCATGACTAAACAGATTGTGGCAGGTTTTACTGTAGTAGTTTAACATTGTTACTGCTTGAGTTTCTGAATGCAATACATTTTGTTAATAGATTCTGTGCATGCAGCCGGTTTAAATGTCAGGTCGTCGCAGCTGTCAGAGATGTTCTGCTGAGCACAAACGATGCTTTCTGTATGTGATTACATTGGCCCAGAAACCTTGGAAGGGCATTTACTAAGTGATGCAGATCTGGGACGGACAAAAAAGCAAATGTCAGCAATTAGCCAATCATATTATGAATGAGCAACTAGTTGAGACATCTGCCAGTGCAGTGCAAGCGCAGTGGCTTGCTGATCCCAAGCATTAGGGACACATTGTGGTAAAGCTACATTGCGGCCTAAAACGTATGGCAAAAGTACAGTAATTTTCTCAGCAGTCACTGTTGTGTTTCCAACCATGCTGCTGATATAGTGGAAGCAGACCTTCTACCAAATAATTGACATTTTTGAGTTAAGACTGACTAACAGTCTTCTGGTTAACATTCTAATCCTAAAGTCTGTACAAGTGTTTTTTTTTTTGCTTCCTTGACAAATTACCGACACATTCCACAATAACTTTTTAATGCCTCACAGTTGATATTCCAAGGCATGTGCATTTATTTCTTAGCTCATAATACTATCACCTTGAGTCTTTAATGACTGCTCAGTTATTAAGAATAAACTGCTGACAAAAGCCCACAACCCCCTTTGCCCCGACTCAGCTTTTTGTGTTGTCCAAATTAGTAGGAGCATGAGTTGACTGACTTTCTTTTGAAATAACGTTAACCAAGAGCCGGGAGATCGAATTATGTAGAAGAATAAATGTCATTATATATAATTCAAGTGCTTGACGCCAACCAAAGATAACAATTTCAGTTGGTGTCGAGCACTTTATGTGGGCCATGCTGTTTAAGAGTAAAGCAATACCTAATTGTCAATTACCAAGGCAAATCATGGCCCTCTTTATTGGACATTTATCCACTTAAACAGATCTAGTGTGCAATACAACCCACATGCACAGCAGCCCTTTGAATAAATCATTGATGTGATCACTTTTAATGGGTAAAGCACTTCAGAGCCAAGTCAATGTAAGTAATTATGACCAACCAATAACAGGTGTTCGTTTAAATTGCATCTTTCAAAAAACTGCGGTATTTGCAATTAAAAGTGTTCCTTTAAACTCACTAACCAACATTTCAGTACCAGTCAAAAGTTTGGAAACAACCTCAAATTATTATTTTTTTTCTTTTTCATGGTCATTCTTCAAAATCGTCGACGTGTTCTCAATTAAGAAAAGGCATTCTGGGGGCGAGAAGTTTGCATGTCTTAAAACATTAATCGAGTCTCACAAAATAGCCTCCAACCATTTCACCAAGGAAACTAATATCAGTTTGTGACACATTTCAAGTTGTGTTCATGTTGGGACACTGCTAACCAAAAGAGCTCAGCAAGAGAGCACTGCAAGATTAAGGCAAAGAACGCAGCAGGCCCGGACGGGGTCATCTCCAGGCTCGTCAAGTCCTGCGCAGAGGAGCTGTGCAAGATCATGGAGCAGGTCTTCAACCTGAACCTAAAGGTGGGGAGGGATTCAGAGCTGTGGAAGACATCTTACTGTATGTGGTGCCATGCTCAAAACATAGCATCCAGAAGACCTCAAAGGCCACAGGTCAGTGGCGTTAACATCAATTCCAAAGAGGACACAGAAGAAGCTATTCTTGAACCACCAATGCCCCCTGGACAAACCTTTAATGGAGGCGGCACCATTCGTTTACTTGCCCGTCATCTGCCTTCTCTCAGCGAGTTATTTATCACACGGAGAAGCCCGGATGCACCGTAAGCATCAGGTTCTTCAATTCCGCCCGTACTTTCAGCACTCTCCAGCCCGGCCTTATGAACTGCCTCCATGACCAGCACAGTTTGTCAATTTGTCAGAAATGGTGGTCATTAATTACAGGAAAGGTCATGTTTCTAACACTCTTCCTCTTCAGTCAGTGTACTGCAAACATGTATTGCTCTTCAGTACTGTCACTCCATCAGTTTTCTGAAGACTCTGGATGAGTTTGCGGACTGGTCAGGACCGCATCAGCTTACTCGTTCTGCAAATGCCGCTAGTGGATCCATCAGATTTATCAGTATGAGCTAACTTGGTGCTCCACCCATGGTGCGTGGTGTGCCTCACTGTAACATGTTCATTTTTGCATATGCAAAAATGCGGTCCCCCATGAAGAATGATGCCCTACAGAAAGTGTGTTTTAGTATTGAAAGAGGGACATCTTGAAAGGCAATTTAAAATAAAAATAAAATAGAGAACAACAGGCTGAATAAATGTACGGTGTGCTAACGGTACATGATTGTTAGAGGAATCTATGAGCAAAATTGTATCATGTTTAAAGTTTCATTTAATTTGGGCACATCTAAACATTTGGGTGTGTATCCAGCACCCCCAAATGCCTGTACACAAAGGCGACGGCCACCTGGCCGGAGGGCTGTTGAAGTCCACAATTAGCACGTCAATGCAGGTGGGCGATCACGGGGGAGAGGGTGAAAATCGGTCATAAAAGGGGAATAAATAAGTCGGGAACAGCGGTTGAACAACAAAAGACGAGTTGAGAACACCCATCGTGCCCAGGCGACATTGGCCATCCCCAAAGTCTGCAACATGTTAATTCGATGTAGACCAGACAGAAAAGGTGCCAACGTACTGGTGGTTCAAGTTTAAAAAAACAGGTAACCAATCACTACCGAGGGGCCGGACCGGGGGTGCGGCATGCAAATATCGGGGGCAGTGTTTTTCTTGTATTTTGCATAAGTTACAATAAAATGTCGAACTCGCGGAGGGCGGGACTCTGAGTGTGTGATCATCGGAGCAACTAAACCATCGTTCGCTCTCAGAGATCCGCTCCCGCCGATATTGAATACAATTTTCCCGTGTGCCGAGTCATTTCTTTAATTTTGTCCGAGAAAATCTCTGACAATGATGCCTAAACAACGAACTGAGAAGTGCCTGGTATGGTCACATAACATATTCAGAGTTATTCAGATAACTCAACGCCAGACTCATCGTCGATTTAGCCACATATGCTGCCTAGAGCGCCCTCTTGTGGTTTAAAGTGAAAATAACATGTGAAATGATATAATGTAGAGTAATGTAGATATATATATATATATATATATATATATATATATATATATATATATATACTGTATATGTATATATATACAGTATATATACAGTATATATGACATAGGAGTTTTCCAAACCGGTATAAATCAACACAGGCTTAAGAAGTACAACACTTTTGTCTTTACAAAGCACCTTAAAATGTTAACGGCTGCTGCAAACACCCAGTTCAGTTGATGGCAACAAGGACGCCAATCAAGTCTTCTGAGATTGTGAGAAAGTACATTAAATGGAATGTCAAGTGCACATGGGAAAGAAAATGGGTTGATGATAAGTTATTTGGAATTATTTTAGATAGACAGCAGAATTCAGGTATAAATTGAAGAACATGAATGAAAATGGAACTCAGTGCTCAAACAAAACTTGAACGATTCCTGAGATGACTCACCTCTTGCTGTAAATCCTTGATGATTTTGGTTTTCTTTTCCATCTCTGCTTTAATCAGTTTAACCTGAAGACAGACAAAAAAAAAAAGAGCAGTCGTTATGCATGTTATCTGACTTCCCTTTCAGTCATCATTTATCATAATTTACAAAGAATTATCCAACATCCATCCATCCATTCATTATCTGAACCGCTTTATCCTCACGAAGGTGTGCTGGACCCTATCCCAGCTGACTTTGGGCAGTAGGCGGTGTCCACCCTGAAATGGTTTTAATAAATGTGGTTATGGGAAGGCCAGAGCCACACGGTGGCCAGGGGATGGCCAATGCCATCCCTTGTCACTCTTTTTCCACATTTCGGGAAATATGGGTGATTTTTCTTTCCATTTCACATCGATGCAGTTTTCTTAGACCCCTTTGGTAGAGTGCTAGTTATTTATAGTAACTGCATGATTACAATACATTGAAATTGTTCTGAATTTGAAAAGTGCAGTATCCTGTCTTTGGTAAAAACAAAACAAAACAAAAACTTGTTTCTTAGTCAAAGTCAATCAGACATGACTTTCACACTGTAGCAAGCAAACAACATAGCCAAAAAGTCATTGTTAATCATGCCATCCAAAGTCATTGTTTCATGAAATAAAATGCATGTATACGGAATACAAATCTTGCCCATCACATTCATAATACAAGCAGAACCTAAAAGCAATGTTTAGAATGGTGAACTTAAATATATATTCCAATGAGTATTTATATAAGAGGGCCAGCTAATATCTATCCATCCCTCTAACCATTAACCTACCGTGCATGTTTTTGGAATGTGAGAGGAAACCAGAGTACCTGTAGAAAACCCAAGTGCGCATGGGAAGAACATGCAAACTTCACACAGGAAGGCCAGGGCCTGGAATCGAAACCATGACCTCTGCACTGTGAGGCAGACGTACTAACCGGTTACACACCGTGCCACCCCCAGCTAATATACAAGAGAGCGAGGGAGAGAGAGAAAGAGAGATGGAGGGAAAGAGAGGGAGCACGAGAGAGGACAGAATTGAGGCTGTATTTTACATGCAGTTTTAATGCTTTGAGAGCCCTTGAAAGAGGTCATCAAGATCGGCCACGTGACAAAGAGGGACATAATCATAGTGCTGGTGACCTCATACCAGGAATGCACCTTAGGGAACTGTAAACTAAGCCATGCCGGTTGACTCAGAACCCAGAGTGTGACAAGATAACATCAGGGTTTTTCTTTGAGCCTTCCAGTCTTTGTCAGAGCCAAAGGGAGTGATTTAAAGAAAAAAAAAAAACACCACCACCAGTTGAGTGGCACAGTGGTCGACTGGTTAGCACGCCAGCCTCAAAATGCAGGTCTGCCTGTATGGTGTTTGCATGTTCTCCCTGTACTTGCATAGGATTTCTCCAGCATGCACGGCAGGTGAGCGGAACACTCGAAATTATCACTATGTGTGATTATGAATGTGTTTGTTTCATGGATTGTATCCGCTCACGAAAAGCGACATGATACTTCAACAGCAAGGTTGAATTTTAAAAGTTGAATAAAACACTTTTAAAATTTAAGTGTGAATTCTGTTGCACCAAACCTTAAACCTAGTTTAAAATAAGACAGATTCAATTTAAACTTTTCTTTACACCTCAGTTTAATTTAAACTCTTAAATCAAGGTTAAATGTCATTCTGTTGCACCAGAACTTTAAATTCCAGTTTAAACTGATTGAGAATTAATTTTAAGATGACAGTTGAGATGGTTTAACTTTAACATTTGCTGCATTTTTTTTAGGACATAACAGCAAAAATAACGTTTCTTGAAGAAAATTGAGAGACAGGCTCAATCCACTTGAATTTTACAATGACAAGGAGCTTTTTACTACCGGCAGCGTCTTTTATCATGACATTGAATAAAAACAGCCTTCTGAAACTAAACCGGCAGGTGCACCTGCTTTTGTATGAAAGAGTCATGTTCTTTTCATTGCTCTTATTGCATGTTACTTAGTACTGTTCAACCTGTCCTCCAGATGACAAAACTTGATTATACTGGAGCATATGAATAACAATTGGTATCCATGGTAACATCTCTGAATAAAGCATTGGGTCATTTTCTGCTAATCAATCTCCCATTTACTCAGTCCCCATGCCGTATTTGTTTTGGCTCTTGTAGAATTTTTAATGTCCTTTCATCAGATCCATCCATCCATTTTCCGAACCGCTTGATCCTCACTAGGGTCGCGGGGGGCGCTGGAGCCTCTCCCAGCCATCTTCAGGCAGTAGGCGGGGGACACCCTGAATCAGTCGCCAGCCAATCGCAGGGCACACAGAGACGAACAACCACCCACGCCCACACTCACACCTAGGGACAATTTAGAGCGTCCAATCAGCCTGCCATGCATGTTTTTGGAATGTGGGAGGAAACCGGAGCACCCGGAGAAAACCCACGCAGGCCCGGGGAGAACATGCAAACTCCACACAGGGAGGCCGGAGCTGGAATCGAACCCGGTACCTCTGCACTGTGAAGCCGACGTGCTAACCACTGGACTACCGGGCCGCCCTCCTTTCATCAGATTTGGAAGTTAATTTGGTTTTGAAATGCCTAAGCGTCTTCCTTTGGCCAAAAAAGGGTTGGGGTTATTTCATGATTTCTCATGATTATTTGCCCTGACTGAATCACTATTCTTCTCAATTTGAAAATTAAAAACAGCTTTCCCCTGACTGATAGTTGGCAATATCTGGGTGTTTTAGGAGGCCATCGGCTCTTCCATCACTGCAAAGCAGCATTCATCAAGCATTTGTGACTCACACCCGCAATACTGTATTAAGCAATCTGCTATGAACAACAGGCCTTAAAGCTTTTGAGGCTGTGCATAAGGTAAATTGTACTTCAGCCTAATTAGAACCAATCAAGAGATAGTGTAACAATCAAGAAAGTAGCTTGTTGCTACAGAAAAATGACGTGTATAAGAGGGGCATATTTTATATTGACGCTCGCTCAATTCCAATTTACTTGAATGTAACCAGTGCATCATTCTGGAACAGTTTGGCAACAATGACTGCAGAAGATGGGAAGAAATGTACTGATTAACTGACATGGGATATTTTGCACCCAGGTGGGAGTTTGAATGGTTGACCTGTTGGGTGAGAAAGTAGGTTGGGCAGATTCATTTTCAAGAGAATCTATGAAATTGGAAGAGACAGCCCTACTCTATTTGTGTCTAATGGTTCATGCCATCCACCATCTGCACCATAAATGAAAACATCCCGGAAAGAGATTGCCTAATGCCCAAGGATTTCAATGTTAGATTCTGCTCCATAGGGGAACACCCATATATTTGATTAATTTCAAGTATGTCAGTGAGACTCAGAAGTCAACCTGAAAGAAAGAATGACAATGACTTGAACCACACAGCCATCCTCTCACTGGCAAGGGTTGCTGGCATACATCTTCCACCGTGAAGTGCAAAAATGGGATGGCCAGAACACAATCACATCCAAACACATGTACAGTAGGACAACATTTCTGATTTCTGGGCTTATCACAGTCAAGTGAGAAGTAACTGTTTCCATTTGTGACATTTATACTGTGATCGTCAGTCCTGATTATCCCACTCTGCCGTGAGTGAGCAATGTTGGTAAAGATATGTGAGCTGCTGAAAATTTACATTGCTTTGCATTTAGGCAACATTATTTTCATAAAATGACTGAACACATGCACACACACACACACACACACACACACACACAGAAAAGAGTTTCAAATCGCAAAACTTGTTTTAACTAAACCCAATTCTGCATATTTATTGCCGACAGACAAAAATGGTGTGCTGTGATCTTGACTCTGACATGGCACAATTACTGTCGATTGATAGACTTGAAAAATGTCTTCTTTTCATTTTTTTTCTCATAAACCCACGTATACCTGATTTTGGATGATTTAAAAAAAACAACAACAAAGTGCAATTTTCAAGAAATTACGGAAATACAATTTAATAAGCATAAATGTCAAACTCAAAAAATTGGTGAAGTTTGGGTTGATTGTACACTCAAATCAGAGAAATCCTGTGCGCTGTGCTGTCATCTACCTGATCTACTGCATGTAGAAAGCAGGTGTTCAAAGATTTTCATTGCAATTTCATAGTGTGCATTATCACCCCCTGAACAAGCATAAATAGTAGGCGTATTATTTTTAGGGGTATAAATGGAAAATCCCCACAGTATTCTGCCCTGCACGGTGAATCGTTGATGGTTATTTTATACAGTTGTTGCCATCGAATAATGTTTCAATCCATCAGCCTTATGGACGCACCTAACATTCAAAGCATGTTGAACTAAGGCTTAGAAAATAAACAATGTTGACATCATTTCAGGGTACACTGAAAATAAAATAACATCTTTGTATGGTTAGGGCAACATGCGCTTGTCACTCGTGTAATGATGCCCTCAAAAGTACTTATTTGATACCTTTCCCCCAATTCACTCTTTTACAACTGAGGAACATTTGTTTTCCTTTGGCCGTGGACCACGGGCACATATCAGATGACGGTAATAACTGCTCCCATTGGTTAGCTGAATTTGAACGAGATTCACCAAACACGTTCATGTTTGTGATTAAATCAACGCTCGTTAATCATTTATTCAGCCTAAAAAGCATTTAGTAGATGATACACACCAAGTGTTCATAGGGTGATTGCAATCGGCTTGCATATTAATACCCTCATGAAATTATACGGAATGGTGCGTTATTAGTTTGATTGATTGATTCATGGTTTGAATTTATTAGGTGATAGCACAGAAGACAGTACAAACAAAACCTTCCATGACTCAGATGGACATCGCGGAGGATAGAAACACAATAAAGCCCAAGGACGTGTTCCCATTGTTGTCCGCATCACACAGCAGGAGAAATAAAGACATAAAAAGGCAGCATCATATGATCAGCAAATCTAATGTGTTTCAAGCGTTCAATCAACACAAGTGAAAGCTATATCTGTACATTCATTTTTATTTGAAGTGCAAAAGGAAGATTTTGAAGTCATAGGAGTAGCAGTGCAATGGCAATCATGCTTAAAAACTTAAAAGTGTATTAATTAGATAATTACAAAAAAAATTGTATATTTAACTATTGCTTTGTGTCAAGCGTTTAAGGGCTATTCGTAAAACAGTTTTTACCCATAACGGATTTGAATTTACATGGGACTAAGTCTGTTGAACTACCTCTGGTAGAGTGCAGACGAGTCTTACTGACGTGAGAAAAATAATTTGAAATGATTTAAAAAGTGATCAGCATTTTCAGGTAAATTGTGTGTTTCTCTACTAGTAACCAGTATAGTTTTTTTTTTAAGTGCTCAGATTTCTGGGGCCTCTTCGTAGAACATATCCTTTGTCATTTTAAATTTAGCATGTTCGAAAGTACAAAAAAAACCCCCTAATCCGTATTGATCAACTATGCAGATCGGTTGTACATACACTCGTAAGTAATGCGTGTTGATAAATTTCAAATGATCTAAAGCGTCACACTCACGCACAACCTGCTTCATTTGTACACACGGTCAGAGCTGTGCGTGAATTTACGAATGTCCTCATGCACAAGTACAAATTGATAAATCCTATATTTTGTCTGGGAATTTTGTAGTTGATAGTATGATTTATGCACACTTTATGCACACTTTTGTGAATGCCTCTCCCCATCTAACGAGCTTGTTCTCAGCAGCGGTCTGCGGTTTATTCTATAAAATTCACGAGGGACGGGAACACCAGGTGATGGCCAGCGTAATTAAAGTGGCTCTGAACAAATGACCTTGCCAGGATGAGGAGGGTTCACTGATTTGAAATGGCTGACTTTGGGTGGAAGGTGGCCTACACCATGTGTGGGATCCCACACGAGTCAGGCGAGTGTGCCACGACACCATCAGCAACTCTGTTATGTAACAGGCATCCAAGTTAATTTATTTTCTCTGTGGATTTAATGATTCCTATTTGGACCTCAAAACCTGGTGACTTTCCCAGCCTGATTTTACTGCCAAAAATAAGGGCTTCTGTCTTGCCCAGGTGGGAGTGAAAGCCTGTTTGCAGCTCGCCAATCACATCTCCTCTGCAACTCAGAGCTCAGAGTGACCTCAACTACCAATTTCTTTGAACGATCAACCATCAAGACCAAGTCATCGGCACAAAAGGAGATCATAAGAGACAGCGGTTTTAAAATCATGATAACATAAAAGACAAAATAAATGCCCAAGTATGCTTCCCTGTGGCACTACCCATCCCAGAGTTATTTCGCTTGGAAGAGTGCCACTCACTTCCACTTTGAGAACAGCTCACCATGTACGAGCTAACCCAGTTAATTCACATATCAGGAAAAGCTGTAGCTTTAAAATTAGCGAAGTTGGTATGATCAAGTGCATCAAATGCGTTTTGTAAATCCAACATGACCATACAGAATTTATCAATCTCCTTCCTGACATTAAGCATGTCTCTGTTGAGTGTGCTTTCCTAAAATCAGATGGAAATTAAAAAAAAAAAAAAAGTTATTTGATGAATTTAAAAAAAGAACTAATTCATCGTTTTTTTTACTTGCGTTTCCATTATTTTCGACAAGGCACTCGCAATTGATATCAGTCTATAATTACAATATGTGGATCACTTTTAGTGCCCTTTAGTCATAAAGGAATCACTCTTGCTTTGCTAAATTCCCTCAGGACTGTCTGTGTCATTAGATTTAAACTAATCTGAAAGTTGACAAAAACAGTAATTGCGTTTTCAGCATCTCTGAGAAACCTCCTGGAGGTCTGGCCCAGTGCCTTTGGTGGGATTTAGGCCACAAATTAGCTTATAAACAGGCCCCTCTTTGGAAGCACAAGAGTTCAAACGTGCCTGGCTCCTTTTGACAGTAAAAATGATTGAGATTTCCATCCCACAGGCCTTTATGGGTTGAGGGAGTTTATCCACCAGCTGCTTCGCAATTGTAGCAAAATGGGAATGTAGATGTTCCACATCCTCTTTGTTATCAGATGTTACCACACCATTAATAGCAAGCCTAAAATGATTGGGTTTGGATTTGACTTCATAATTTTAGGCATCCAAGACTTTTTTCACTGATTTGGTCACTTTAGAAATCCTTTCATTTCTTGTGAAACTCTGAGAAGTCTTTCCTGTTATTATAAATTCAACACTATTATTCCTTTCACATGTGAGCCAAAGTATGCCCTCTTTTATCCACTTCTCTGATCATTTTTGATGGACCACATTATCAAGAGTCAAGAAAAGCAGAATTGAAGTGATTAAGTGCTTCATCCGCATCATCTTGACATTATGAAACAGTGGAGAATTTCTTGTTCTTAATAACCTCAATGAATGCATCTTGTTCTAATGCTTCAGGCTTCTCAGTCTTACTGGGTTGTGCTAATTGTAGGTTGTCTACTTATAAGGCAAGTGAAGCCAAGCCAACGGGTTGGCAGCCGCTTGCTGTGTTCACGGCTGGTCAATTACCAGGCAAGTGTCGTTGACTAGTGACACGGCCGTCACGTTAGCATGTGATTATGGTGAGAAATTTGCCAATTGCAGACCGTGATTCTATTCCACGTCACCAGCCAGAATGAGAATTAGGGCAACCTGGGTAAATCCTCTGCCAGATTGGTTGTCACTCATAGTTTACTGTGATTGACCGCACCTGAAGCAGCAGATAAGAGTGCGAGTGTTTGTGGGTTACACACAGACTTTGAAGATTTTTGCTTAGCATAAAAACTGGAAAAAACTTTTAAAAAGCTATTAACAGGTAGTAGACAGCCCTTTTGCTTTATCAACATCCTGCTTGTTTGCTTCGATAAGTGAGTCGATATTAAAGGAGACTTTTTCTGCCCCTGCAATTGAAAGCAGTTTTCAGGTGTAAAATACATGTCTCTGACATCCTTTCGTTAAAATGTTATGACTCACAACAAGTAGTAATGCACGATGAATTATGTTGATCTATGTTACTGCATCTGCAACACACTTCAACTTCAATTGAAAATCACAAAATGTTTTAACTGTGTTTGATTTGGCTTGAGTGAATAATGTATTTATCTTTATGTCGAGCCTACTTGAAAGGTTGGTGTTCACCGACTTTTAGTTTTTTTCCCTTTGCTGTCAGAGGAACCTGAGCAGCCAAGAGATCTTGCCTCCGCCCCTCACTTTCTTTCAACGCCGCTCAAAACGCTCATCTACGCCTTCATCACCTCCCACCTTAACGACTGCAATAGCATGCTCTACAGTACAACCTCCAAACTCCTCAATAAACTGCAGTACATCTAGAACGCCGCCGCCCACCTTCTCACCCACACCCTCACTCGTGATCACATCACCCCCGTCCTTAAAAACCTCCACTGGCTCCCCGTTCCCTAGCGGATTCAGTTGAAACTCCTCCTACTCCCCCTTCACAATGAGGCGCCCTCCTGCCTCTCCGTTCACCCATACACTCTTCCCGCACCCTCCGCTCCTCAAAGACAAATCTCTTCGCCATCCTCGTGACCAGGCTCAAAACCTGGGGGGACTGAGCCTTCTCTGTCGCCGCCCCCACCCTCTGGAACGCTCGACCACAACACATCCGTACTGTACTGACCTTCAATTCTTCAAATCATTTCTTCAAACTCACCTTTTTTGCAATGCTTTTAACACCTTTTAATCTCTTTTACCCATTTTTTGCTTTGTCTTTCTTCTTTTAAATGTGTTTGTTTTAAGTCACCCCTCCGTGAGTCGTCACCTTACCGTGGTGGAGGGGTTTGTGTGTCCCAATGATCCTAGGAGCTAAGTTGTCTGGGGCTTTATGCCCCTGGCAGGGTCACCCATGGCAAACAGGTTCTAGGTGAGGGGCCAGACAAAGCACGGCTCAAAGACCCTTATGATGAGAAAAATATATGGATCAAGGTTTCCCTCCAGGCCTGGCCCCTCTGGAGCCAGGCCTGGAGGTGGGGCTCGTTGGCAAGCGCCTGGTGGCCGGGCCTACACCCATGGGGCCCGGCCGGGCACAGCCCGAAGAGGCAACGTGGGTCCCCCTTCCCATGGGCTCACCACCCATGAGAGGGGCCAAAGGGGTCGGGTGCAATGTGAGCTGAGCGGCAGCCAAAGGCGGGGACCCTGGCGGTCCGATCCTCGGCTGCAGAAGCTAGCTCTTGGGACATGGAATGTCACCTCTCTGGCAGGGAAGGAGCCCGAGCTGGTGTGTGAGGCAGAGAATTTCCGACTGGATATAGTCGGACTTGCCTCCACACACAGCCTGGGTTCTGGTACCAGTTCTCTCGAGAGGGGTTGGACTCTCTTCCACTCTGGAGTTGCTCACGGTGAGAGGCGCAGAGCAGGTGTGGGCATACTCATTGCCCCCCGGCTCAGTGCCTGTACATTGGGGTTCACACCGGTAGACGAGAGGGTTGCCTCCCTCCGCCTTCGGGTGGGTGGACGGGTCCTGACTGTTGTTTGTGCATATGCACCAAACAGCAGCTCAGCATACCCACCCTTTTTGGAGTCCTTGGAGGGTGTGCTGGAGAGTACTCCTGCTGGGGACTCCCTTGTTCTGCATTGAAGTCCCCAATGCTCACGTGGGCAATGACAGTGAGACCTGGAGGGGCGTGATTGGGAGGAACGGCCCCCCGATCAGAACTCGAGTGGTGTTTTGTTATTGGACTTCTGTGCTCGCCACGGATTGTCCATAACGAACACCTTGTTCAAACATAAGGGTGTCCATATGTGCACTTGGCACCAGGACACCCTAGGCCGCAGTTCGATGATCGACTTTGTAGTTGTATCATCGGATTTGCGGCCGCATGTTCTGGACACTCGGGTGAAGAGAGGGGCGGAGCTGTCAACTGATCACCACATGGTGGTGAGTAGGCTCCGATGGTGGGGGAAGATGCCGGTCCGTCCTGGCAGACCCAAACGTATTGTGAGGGTTTGTTGGGAGCGTCTGGCGGAATCTCCTGTCAGAAGGAGTTTCAACTCCCACCTCCGACAGAGCTTTTCCCATGTTCCGGGGGAGGCGGGGGACATTGAGCCCGAGTGGACCACCTCAACAATAGAGGCGGCCAATCTGAGTTGTGGCGGTAAGGTGGTTGGTGCCTGTCGTGGCGGCAACCCCCGTACTCGCTGGTGGACACCAGCAGTAAGGGATGCCGTCAAGCTGAAGAAGGAGTCCTATCGAGCCTTTATGGCCTGTGGGACCCCAGAGGCAGCTGACGGGTATCGACTGGCCAAACGGAACGCAGCTTCGGTGGTCGCCGAGGCAAAAACCAGAGCGTGGGAAGAGTTCGGTGAGGCCATGGAAGCCAACTTCCGGACAGCTTCGAGGAAATTCTGGTCCACCATCCGACGTCTCAGGAGGGGGAAGCAGTGCACCACTAACACTGTGTACAGTGGGGATGGGGCGCTGCTAACTTCGACTCGGGACGTTGTGAACCGGTGGGCAGAGTACTTCGAAGACCTCCTCAACTCCACCAACACGCTTTCCTTGGAGGAAGCAGAGCCTGGGGACTCTGAGGTGGGCTCTCCTATCTCTGTGGTTGAAGTCACCGATGTGGTTAAAAAGCTCCTCGGTGGCAAGGCCCCAGGGGTGGATGAGATCCGCCCGGAGTTCCTCAAGGCTCTGGATGTTGTGGGGCTGTCCTGGTTGACACGCCTCTGCAACATCGCGTGGTCAACAGGGAGAGTGCCTCTGGATTGGCAGACCGGGGTGGTAGTCCCTCTTTTTAACAAGGGGGACCGGAGGGTGTGTTCCAACTACAGAGGGATCACACTCCTCAGCCTCCCTGGTAAGGTCTATTCAGGGGTGCTGGAGAGGAGGGTCCGTCAGGAAGTCGAGCCTCAGATTGAGGAGGAGCAGTGTGGTTTTCGTCCCGGCCGTGGAACAGTGGACCAGCTGTACACCCTTAGCAGGGTCCTCGAGGGTATGTGGGAATTCGCCCAACCAGTCTACATGTGTTTTGTGGACTTGGAGAAGGCGTTTGACCGTGTCCCTCGGGGAGTTCTGTGGGGGGTGCTTCATGGGTATGGGGTACCGAACCCCCTGATACGGGCGGTTCGGTCACTATACCACCGATGTCAGAGTTTGGTTCGCATTGCCGGCAGTAAGTCGGAATCGTTTCCAGTGGGGGTAGGACTCCGCCAAGGCTGCCCTTTGTCGCCGATTCTGTTCATAACCTTTATGGACAGAATTTCTAGGCGCAGCCGAAGCGTTGAGGGGATCCGTTTTGGGGGCCTCAGTATTGCATCCCTGCTTTTTGCAGATGATGTGGTGCTGTTGGCTCCTTCAAACAGGGCTCTCCAACTCTCACTGGAGCATTTCGCAGCCGAGTGTGAAGCGGTTGGGATGAAGATCAGCACCTCCAAATCTGAAACCATGGTCCTCAGTCGGAAAAGGGTGGAGTGTCCCCTCCGGGTCCGGGAGGAGATCTTGCCCCAAGTGGAGGAGTTCAAGTATCTTGGGGTCTTGTTCACGAGTGGGGGCAGGAGGGAGCGGGAGATCGACAGGCGGATCGGTGCAGCGTCTGCTGTGATGCGGACGTTGTATCGGTCTGTCGTGGTGAAGAAGGAGCTGAGCCAAAGGGCGAAGCTCTCAATTTACCGGTCGATCTACGTTCCAACCCTCATCTATGGTCACGAGCTATGGGTCGTGACCGAAAGAACGAGATCCCGAAATGAGTTTTCTCCGCAGGGTGTCCGGGCTCTCCCTTAGAGATAAGGTGAGAAGCTCGGTCATCCGGGAGGGGCTCAGAGTCGAGCCGCTTCTCCTCCACATCGAGAGGAGCCAGATGAGGTGGCTTGGGCATCTGATTCGGATGCCTCCTGAGCGCCTCCCTGGTGAGGTGTTCCGGGCATGTCCCACCGGGAGGAGACCCCGAGGAAGACCCAGGACACGCTGGAGAGACTATGTCACCCAGCTGGCCTGGGAACGTCTCGGGATCCCCCGGGGAGAGCTGGAAGAAGTAGCTAGGGAGAGGGAAGTCTGGGATTCCCTGCTAAAGCTGTTGCCCCCGCGACCCGGCCCCGGATAAGCGGTAGATGATGGATGGATGGATGGATGGATGGATGTTTTAAGTCATGTATGCTTGGCTTTAAGTGTACGTTTTTATCCCGTGTTTTAAACTCTTATAAAGTGTCTGTGAGTACGATGAAAAGCGCTTTCAAAATAAATGCATTATTATTCTTAAGATAAACGCACAAAGAGCATGCAAACCCCATCCAGAAATGCCCAAGTCGACCAACTTTGTTGCTGAGAGGCAACCACACTCACCACTGGGCTATTGTGCTCCGGTTTTATTAATCTTTAGTTGGGGATTGAATGAAGGGGACAGACCACTTTCTCTTGCCATTTTCTAAGAGTGTCAAGTGTTGAGTGAAGGAGCTGACAGAAAGCACTCCTGGCTAATAAGCCCGGGTCAGCGAGGGGCCCGCGTGACAGGTGACAGGACAGGTTCGAAACGACCGGATGTTGATGGTCAGGTCAAGTCTGTCTTACTGTGGCCTGCTGCTTCTCGGCTCTGTCGTTTGCCTCATCCAGCTGCTTCTGCAAGGCAGCCTGGAGGGACTTCATCTCGTCTCTGTCAATCGTGAAGCAAAAGAGAAACTGTTAGCACACTTTCCACACATTCTGAGCAACTTAGACTAGCAGTGTATGGCGATATTCCGAAGTGCAATGCTCGACAAAATGTTTGCTCATACAGTCTTGTGTGTAGCTTGTGAATGTTTTATTTATTTATTTATTTTCCCATGCCACAAGCAAATGTCATACGTTTTACATGAGCGCGAGTCACAATTACAGCTGCAAGGCAGTTGGTGAACATAAATAATGAATACATGTTGTGATTTTAAATTTTGCAAATCGAAGACTTGGGAAATATATCGTCTCTTTGTGACTTTGTTCTGAGTACATCAACATTTGTTGTCTCATTTCCATTTTGGGGATGAATAATGCAAACATTATGTTTTGCGCTTGGCACTTTCTGAATGAAGAGATGTTGAACAACTTGAACTGAACTTGTTCAATTAGTCATCCCTTGGTTATGCTATTTTTTCATTAAATTGCTGCATTTCTCTGCTGCAATGTCAGAACCTTTGTTTTGCCATCTATTCTCCTAATGGCTTCCAAATCAAGTGCATTATTACATCCAATCTCTCCTGTGGCTTGTTAGTCCCAAATCATATTAAAGTTATTTTTAATTAAAGGAGCCTTGCCAAATGCAAATGCTATTAAGGCCATTTGACTTGAGATCCACACGGACAAGGCGATGGCGTAGTATGAAGTATTCATCGTGTTTCGTAATGCACTTCCCGTTGAGCATTTGGAACACTCTACAGACTTCATGCTATGTTCATTATGTTTTTTAATGCGAGTGATAATGAATCTAAATATAGCTACGGGTGTTCCCTTGCCGTTTGATGCTCATGCTACCATATTGCAAAAGTAATACCGTACACTTTGACTGGAGACTTAAAACTGTGATCATAATATAAAATCAAGACATACAGTACAACTATTTGATGCTTCTAAGGACAGCTTTACACAACAAGCATAGTCAGCCAGCGGCAGAGTAAACTAGCAATGTCTTTGGAGGTAAAAAAAACAAAACAAAAAAAAACATAAAAATCCATTTGCATTGTTTGTGTTGAAAGAATGTCTTTGGAACAGCCGCCCAATTCTTTTAAATGCCAGTGGTCTTTGGGCATTGCCAAAAATTCTTGAAAATTATTTCCTTTTCAGGGAACAGCCACCCACGACTGCTTTGGCATTTCATTTTTATTCTCATCTCTTGTGTCCCTTCCTTGGAAAGCACTTCTACAAACAAAATCAAAAAGCGCCCACATGGACAGGAAAGGGCACAGTGACTGTGAGGTTAACGCAGAGGTACGGATATGACAAAAGAGGCCAAATAGGTGTCAAAAAGTCGAAATCTTCTAAAGAAACCCCCTTAGAGTAATCCATCAGTATAGAGTCAAAGAATCACAGTATGGAGTAGGTGTCAAAAATAAGTGACTTGTGATTTATCATACCGTCTTCTGTCACGATGGAACCAGCTAATAATTACACTTAGCACAAATCGGACTCCACGGGCAGATTAATAACACTTGCTACGAAAGTTGTGGCTCAGTGCTTGGTAAGCAACACTAAGCAACAACAAAGTGCTGCTCTCCATGGTTCTTAGCTTCATCACGTGAACACTGCCATGCGTTGGCGATAGGCTATCGATTGGTTATCGATGTACTGTATGTAGAAGACTGGACTTTAATCAGTCTGACATTTCAGAGAGCAAAGAGTGCCGCAGATGATTCCTAATCATTAACAGTCTCATTACACACAACATTAATCAGACAATCCAAACTGGAGGAAACCTTCAGGTAAACAGTTTTCCAGCTCGCTTGCAAAAAGATAGATTGCCAACCCAGGAATGGCATGGGTCTCTTATTTCACACACAGTATACGGTTGGATTCAAAATAGTACACTTGCATTCTGGTGTATGTGGATTCACAAGACAACACTGCTGTTAAAAGATTAATTGATTTGGTTGTGAAGTGATTGATGAACAATTTCCCAATTTTGGACTATAAAATGCGACTTTTATATATTTGTTGCAAATGTTTTCAAACTTGAAATTCAAATCTAAAGAGGAGGAGTGCTGGTGTCCTTACCTTTGTTTGTGGCTGAGCTCCAAAATCCTTTGTACGTCCTTCTTGGCAACTGAGTCATCGTTTTTCAATGACTAAAAGAGAAAGTCACAAAGAGAATTTTGCATATTAAACAATGACCTCCCCATGAGTGTTCGGGCAAGCAAGAACACTTTGTCAAAGGGGTTACGCTGTTTTTTTCAAAAAACAAAGTTTGAAGCAAGGTGATCCTTGAATACTTAGTAGTGGCAACACAAAAAAAAAGATGAATCTTAAAATAATTGAGATGAATTCCATTAACAAGGAATTATGCAGCAGATGTTCCAATGTTGTTGATGATGCCCCAGAAAAAAAAAGTATGTAGCTTCCAACAATCTAGCTATGATGTCTGAACCAATCCTAACAAGGGGTAAAGGGAGAAGCGCGGAATTTTAATTGTATTGAATTATTTTTCCAAGTCCCTAAGAACCTACCTGATGGGTTATTCTGGATTAGTCAAGTCTCTAATTATTTGACAAGATATTTTTGGTTGCTATGAATCTGGAAGAGAGTAATAGGACTCCAAAATGATATTGCTTATTTTAAAACGCGCTTGAAGGTAAATTCTATGGCAATTAAAATTGCATTCCCGCAAATCCCATTTCCATTGGTGGTACAGGGATGCTTTTCCCTTCTTCCCTGTCCCCAACGGCCCCTCATTTACATTTATGTTCAGGAATGAGGCAGGCACTGTTGACAAATGAATATTAAATCAGTCAAAGCCCTTTTGAGCTATGCAAGTGGAGGAGGAAACGTGTTTTGACTCCAAAGTCATTTGGTGTACAATTTGGAATCTGACCCACATTTTCTGAAACGACGCCGCTCACAAAATTTAGAAGTTTGAACCACCATCATGGAACATGCCACAGGAGATAACAGTGAACTTGATTGCAGCTTTATAAAAGTTGCATTTTATCTTCTATAACACTTTCCTTACTAGGATCGGGGGATTGTCACTTCGCTGATTTTGTTCACCAAGCGGCATGCTTGCCGATGCGCTAAACCAGGGGTAGGGAACCCCGGTTCCTTGAGAGTCATATCCTGCATGTTTTCGAGCTCTCCCTAATGCAACACACCTGATTCAATTGACCATGATCATGTCAGGCTTTGAGAGAGCTTGCTGATGAGCTGATCGTTTGAATCAGGTGTGTTGAAGTCGAGAAAGATCCAAAACAGGCAGGATGTGGCTCTCGAGGAACCGGAGTTCCGTACCGCTGCGCTTCAGAGTCAACCACCCCGCCGCCCACTGCCTTCGCAAATATTCGCAATGGTTCATTGTTCAATGGAGGCTTTTGTAAATGTCAGGAAATGTTTTGTAACTTGTATGTGTACTTGATGGATACAAAAAAAATTATAAACATTGGATTAACCTGGAAATGCAAGTGCTTTTATGGCTTTTCCAGATGCGCGAGTAGTTAGTATTACCGGTACTCGCAAACTCTGCTTGTTGAGGTACAACTTCGGACACACAGAGACAGCGAATTGATTCCTACTGTCTGTCTCCACATACATGCACTTGAACTGGAAGAGGGTTAAAGTGTCAAGAAGTGGAAGCCTGGAAATGTCAATGTGGAGTCAACATTTTGGACTAGACTATATCGTTTGTACCTACTGTATAGTCATTTGAATTGAGTATGTGAAGTCATTGAAAAGTCATTCGAACCCACTGCAGTCGTTCCAACGTATTGGTAAACTCCTTAGAATGTATATAATGGAGCTTAAATGGTAAAAACATAGCACCCCCCCCCCCCCTAATGCCACTGGCTATTGACTTATACGGGTGTAAAACATAGTTGTACGTTCGAATGACATAGCCTAGTTGAAAAATGTTTGCTCTAAATTGGCAGTTCCATCTGTCCATTGTCCTTCACACTTTGGACATTGGTCACTTCAGTAGCAAATTGCAGATTTAAGTTGGTATTGTGAAAATTATTATTTTTGATTTTAGAAATGACTGCAGTTACAACGCGTGGTGCATCTCGGGTAAAAGATGTGTATTTGACGTTTGTTTTGAAGGCTATCCCTTGTTATGTGCGCACAGGCATGGTGTGAAGATGTCATGTTCCCTATTCGGCAGCAGGTGGCACGCGTTCACCTCTGCCACCTGCTGCCTATTTGTCAGTGATTGCACCTGCTACATCTAGGCGCTCCGACGGTCGACCCATTGCCGGAGTATTACATGCCGTGCCACTGCTGTTGCCCATGTTTCACAAATTGTTCGATACCATTCGCGGTTAGTTACATTTTCGTCGTCCCAAGGGAATCATTATATTATCGTGTTCGATCTAGTATTTGTATTAACATACGTTCCTTGCCGGTTTTTGCAAGCGTTTTCTGTTGTCGTGTTTTCTTATTTTCCTGGTTCTCGTTTTTTACCAGCGTTTTCTGTTGTTGCGTTTTTCCTTTCCTGGCTATCGTTCTTTGACCAGCGTTTTCTGTTGTTTATTAGGCGGGATTTTTGTTTGTAATAAATATTGTTTTTACAAAGTCCTTGTCGGTGTCTGCTATTTCGGGGATCCGCTTGTTTTCGTTTTCTCCGTTACGTACGAAGCAGTTCCCTTTTCCTGCTTCGTACGGAACGTGACAGAAGATGTTCTAAATACAATGATGACATGGACAAATTCAAATACGATGATTTGCATCAAAAGTGTACATGCACATATCGTGACTGAGAAGAGAAGTAACATGGACCACGGGATGTCCCTTTTCAAGTGCAAGACTACAGCAAACTAGCCAGAGACGACCGAGAGGAAACCAGCGACGACTGCAGGGGAGCCAGTGACCGCGAGGGAGCCGGGAGACAGCGAGCCTGAGGGAGCCGGGAGACAACCAGCCAGCGCGCGTGAGAGAGCCGGGAGGCAGCCAGCCAGCGAGCGTGAGGGAGTCGGCGACGACCGCAAGGGAGCCAGCGACCACGAGGGACCCAGGAGACGTCCAGCCAGCAACCGCGAGGGAGCCAGTGATGACGGCGAGAGAGCGAGCGACGACAGCGAGGGAACCAACGACGACCGCGAGGGAGCCAGCGACGACCGCGTGGGAGCGGGAAATTCACATCCCAAAAACATGGACTTCCAACCCTTTGAAGATATTGACTATAAGCCATTCGATCCCGAGAACAATTTGGACCCAGACAACAACTTCTTCCAGAACATACAAAGGGTAACAAACTGACTATTACCTGGATGAACAATTCAACACTAATATAAAATTGGAAAATGCACTTTCAGTAATACACTTAAACAGTAGAAGTCTCTATAAAAACTTCACAAAAATCAAAGAATACCTGACTAAATTCAATAAATTTAAAATAATTGCCATATCAGAAACTTGGCTTGATGAAGATAAAACAACTGAAATGGAAATAGAAGGTTATGAAATGTTTGCAACTAATAGGGAAAACAAAAAAGGAGGGGGGGTTGCAATATATGTAGACAAAGCACTTAAATGCAGTAAAATCGAGAGATTGACAAACACAATAGAAAACCTAATGGAATGTCTAACCATTGAAATACATAATAAAAAGGCATCAAATATCATCATAGGTTGCATCTATAGGACACCAGGATCATGTATTGACACATTCAATAAAAAACTAACAGATATGCTCAGTTACAACAACGATAAGAAAACACGAATAATATGTGGTGACTTTAACATTGACTTATTAAACCCAAATGGACACAAAAAAACAACCGACTTCATGAATACTATGTACAGCAACAGCTTTTTCCCAGTAATCCTGAACCTAGCAGAATAACAGTTGACACGGCCACATTAATAGATAACATATTTATAAATAAGATTGATCATAAAATGGAAAGTGGACTTCTCATTTATGACATAAGTGACCACCTACCTGTTTTTGCAGTTTTTCATAATTATTTTGATAGAAAAGCTAAGTCAACAACTCACATAACAGAAATAAGACTAAGAACCCAACGCTCCACCGACGCTACGGGGTAGGACTAGATAAGTTTTTTACTTCTTCCTACTCCCTTGAACATAATAACTGTGTTGAATGAAGATTGATTTCTTTCTTTTTACTTTTTTTATCTACCTTATTTTCTGTCAAATTATTACTGTATATATGTTTTATGTTCAATAAACAAACAAACAAACAATCCTGAATGGGATGTGTTTCACCTCAGAGGAGGAAAATGAAAATAATAACAAAACAAACAGTTCCACATCTATATCTGAATTCAGTGTGTTGATGGCCCACATTGCATGCTTATTCAGTTAGGTAACAGTTAGCTACGGCAAGGCACCTGCACGATGCTGAAATGTCCACACATGGACACCCACTAAAGCGTGAAAAACGTGCAATACAATGCCAGCTACAACCGCGGGGGTAGTTGTGTGTGTTGTGCAACCACGTTGCAAGCCAGGTCGAATAAGCCAAAAAGTTCATCTGTTATCCTGCTGCTTGAAGTCCAAATGTTAATTTGATCGATAAGCAACGAATGAGTAATGGACTGATTAGGTGTTTTATAAATAAATAAAATGGAGTATTGTCTTGCAAAAGCCAAACTAGGCAAAGTAAACCTGTCACAGCAAATGGTTTGCTTACTTCACTGTGTAAATTTACCCACCTTGTCACTTTGAGTGTGGGTTCAAGAATTACAACATGAGTCTATTGCATCATTAATTTTAAGAGAAAACATTTGAGAAAACAAATGAAATGTTTTAAGTGTCCATGCATCCATTTTCTTATCCGCTTATCCTCACGAGAGTGACGGGTGTGCTGGAGCCTCTCCCAGCTGTCTTCGGGCAGCAGGCAGGGTTGGATTGTGGTGGCCAGCCAATCGCAAGGCACATCTCGGGACAATTTAGACCGTTCAATTAACCTACGGTGCATGTTTTTGGAATGTGGGATGCCCGTATGTTATAAGGTTAAGGTCAGGTTTATTTTGAAGTTGACCTTCTCACTACATTGGTGGATGCATGGAAATAAGCGGGTACCCGACCCAGAAAAAAAATGCCCTGAGCAATTTTTGGAACAGAGGTACCTGAATTATTCCAGGACTTGTTTCAGCCCTACATACAGCTGTAAACAGCTCATAATGCTAACATTATTTTGCTGCTGTATTTTAATCAACAGTTGTTATACATGTTATAGATTCAGAGGTTTGTAGTGGATGTGCAAGGTTTCGCCTATGGTGTGTAGCGAAGTTTATTTGTGCTGAAGAATGTAACCGCAGTGAAACAATCATTAAATACCATGTTACCGACTTGATTTACATGACAGCGAGGTGGAATAAAGCAGCAGTATTCCTGCATTGAACAGAAACTGCGAGCAAAGAAAGCACAACGGCTTCAGAGGCGAATGTTCGCTGTCTGCTGCTTACCACATCCCCTTGTATCAAATTTTCTTGAAACCTGGGAAGTAATTTTGAGTGTTTCATCAATAATATTGTACTTTAACAGTTGCACTAAACCAGGGGTGCCCATTACGTCGATCCTGATCTACCGGTAGATCTAAAACAGGTCCCAAGTAGATCCGAAGAGTGTCGAGGAGAAAAAAAAACATTTGCGTGTCTTTGTACATGTTAGTAATATATTTTTTGTGTTAATGTACGCTGCACCATAATCATCCTATCAGTCTCCTTTTCACAACATAAATATTTAAAAAATAAAATAAAGCAGGTAAATCTTGAATTTATGGTGGCGCGTGATGACGTCACCGGAAGTTGTTTGCGCTCAGCAGTCTGCAATTGCAGCTTGTGATCAGAGCTGTTGCGCTCTATCTTTTATCGACATTATTCTCATTCAGAGTTTGCTTCGTGTACAATTCACCGAGGGCACGGGCAAAGAATAGGAACCTAGGAGGGCCCAGGGAAGCACTTTAAAACGGTACGTGTGAGTTAACAGGCTGCAAAAGTGCATTGCATGGCTCAGTTTCAGGCTGTTTCTCATCATGGCGTGTGTGTGCGTGTGCGTGTACGTGTGCGTATACGTGTGCGTGTGCGTGTGTGTGTATGTGTACGTGTGCGTGTGTGTCGGTAAGGGTAGATCCCGTGAGGTTAGTTGATCGAAAAGTAGATCTTTGGTCCGAAAAGTTTGGGCACCCCTGCACTAAACTAACATTTTCACCTCACCAGATCTGTCTGTCTTTGCAAAATGTTTGGACACCCCCAGTGTATGTGTGGCTTTGAATGAGCCTGGTGCAATAAACCATTTTGTATTTTTTGCAAGGTGAGTGTAATTGGTACTCACACAGTCTTCATTTGATTAAAGACACCTTATTAATGAACTTTTACAGCAAAATGTATTTTATCTTGTATTTATGATTACCTCCTGCCCTTCCAGGAGTGGAGCCCCGGTGCACCATTGCCATTTTACATTTGTATTTACATACACATGACATGACACAACCTCCATCACCCCATCCTCCACATACACACTTTGATGCCTGGCAAACAGCAAAAAATAAGACAAGGTCTGCTGTTTTGAAAGCAGTGCTCATCAACTGTTACACTGTGCTCCTGCTTGGAGTTCATCTACAAATGTTCCAGTACTATTCATGCCAAGGGCAAGGGTTAACCTCATGGAACCTAGAATATCAGATGCAAATCTGTAGCTCCCTTCCAACCATATCATAACATTTTCATTTAAATCAAATAGAAAACATGTTGTGTTTCGAGGAAACGTTTTGAATCCTGAAGGTGGTTGCACAGCTCAATCTTTTTCTGTTTTAAGATGGGGAAGGTGAGCATACTGCAGAGAGGAGGTGGGTATCACTATCAAGAATAAATCCCCCCATTCCGGCAAAGTTTAATGAACTAACCCCAAACTGAAGGCGAGTCATCTAAGCACTGGTTAATTCAAACCTGCTTCAACCCATTTCTTGTCTTCTAAAGTGTGTGTGTGTGTGTGTGTTTTAAGTTCTTCTCTCAAATATTTTTTCCCCCCGAACACAATCTTTGCCCCCTCCATTATGGTGGCACAGGGCCCAGGAAGAAAGTACAGTAGTCTAAGTCTACCTAGGAGCATAATGATAGCCACACGTCGGACATCTCTGAACAACATACACGCACGCACACGCGCACACACAGACACACTAACGCACAAATACATGCACGCACCTATGCGCACATACCCTCTTTGCTGGCCGTTTATCATTTCTTTGGTCAACAATTTAGTCAGAATGATAGTTTTCCAAAACCTACATGATAATTATCAGTCAAAAATAATATTTGAAGGGAAGCACAGAAAGTGGATCAATTTGAAAGGTCTGATCTCAATTCTATTCTTTCCTGTGTTGGCTATAAGAGAAGAAAATGTGCATTTGAGGTCATCTTTGTTTTCACAATTTTTTCCAGTGAAATATTGCATTGGGTGACATTACTCAGGAGGACGTCCATACAAGGTATATTCTGTTGTGCAAAAGAATCCATCCATCCATGCATTTTCCGATCCACTTATCTTCACAAGGGGTTGCGGGGGGTGCTGGAGCCTATCTCAGCTGTCTTGGGGCAGAGGCGGGGGACACCTTGAACCAGTTTCCAACCAATCGCAGGGCACACACAGACGAACAACCGTCCATGCTCACACTCACACCAAGGGACAATGTGGAGTGTTCCATTAACCTACGGTGCATGTTTTTCTCCATTAAGCCTTCAGCTGGTCCAGAATGCCGCTGCCCGCCTCTTGACTGGCACTCGTAAGAGGGAGCACATAACTCTTACTCTGGCATCCCTTCACTGGCTCCCCATTCATTTTAGAGTTATTTTCAAGATCCTCTTATTTGTTTTCAAATCTCTAAATGACCTCGCGCCACCTTACCTCTCTGAGCTCATCCGCCCCTACACACGCCTCAGGTCTGCGGACCAGACATTATTAGAAGTACCAAGAACTAAACTGAGGCTCAGAGGGGATCGAGCCTTTTCTGTTGCTGGTCCTTCTCTCTGGAATGACCTCCCACTGAACATTCGGCAAGCCTCCTCGCTGCCCATCTTCAAATCCCTCCTCAAAACTCACTTGTATTCTTTGCCATTCGACTCTCAGCATGACTTGGATTTGTTCTTGGTTTTACTGTTCAGTGCTTTCTACCGGCTTTGTTACCGATTTGTTTTACTGTTTATTGTGTATGTTAAATTGCTCCATGTACAGCACTTTGTATGCAGCGATGGCTGTTCGAAAGTGCTCTATAAATACAATTGAATTGAATTGAATTGAAATGTTTTTGGAATGTGGGAGGAAACCGGAGTACTCGGAGAAAACCCATGCAGGCCCGGGGAGAACATGCAAACTCCACACAGGGAGGCCGGAGCTGGAATTGAACCCTGTACCTCTGCACTGTGAGGTCGATGCGCTAATCACTGGACCTCCGGGCCGCCCTGTGCAAAAGAATGATGCTCTAAAATATATTATGAAATACCCAAATGTTTGTATGTTTCGCTTTCTCTTCATACACTTATTGAAAAACACTGAACTACAGTTACGGAAGGTGAAGAGAGAAATGAAACGCCTAATCTAAGGCCGTGGCCGTGGCACAGTCATTGTCTTGCGGTTGAAAAAATGGTTCCACCATCTTCAATGGACCTGCCATGTTCCAAAAGGATGGAAGGCAGGAGGCCCTCTGTTTGAGTAGTAGTTTGTATTTCATGCTATTGCATCAACAAATGACACACCTACTGAATATATGGCTTGAATATTTGTGTCACCGTGTACTTTAAACAGAAAAACTTAGTTTGCCACACACTGGCAGTTGTAGGCTTAGCCCTATATAATTTTTTTAATGAATAATAGTAGTTTGGTTTCTTAGTCTTGGTTCCAATTATTTAAGGTCCACATATTTGTAAAATACCATTTAGACTGCTAACATGTTGAACTTTTTGCAACCCCACAAAAGAGCTCTTTCAATTGCTTTTCCACAAAAATCCAAAGTGGCCAACACATTGTACTTTGCAATATTTTTCAGTCAAACCAAAAATGCCCAACCTGAATGTTGCCTTTTATGCTGTCCAGCTCCTTAGATGTCTTGGAGAGTTGGTGCAAGATGCTGCTTCTTTCAGTGAAGACTTCCTTTAGCTTATTTTCCAGCCCATCATAGCCGTGTCTTTTAAGAGAAAAAAAGAAATGTTACTTTTAATGCGTTCCACTGACGGCGATTCATCCTTTATTATCACCTATGGCAGAAGACTAAGCAGCAATATCAGAGACAAAATACAAAGCAAAGGTAAAAATAAAAAAAAAATCTACTCAGCACAGTCCCAGTGGAAAAGAGACCAAATGAAAACAAATGGAAAAAGAAATGCACTGCACCGCCTATTGCTTTCAATCAATCCTTTTAGTGTCCTCTGTTTGAAAGAGATATGTCTTGACCAGAGGCATGCCCCAACTGTTCCATTTTAATATTGGACGGGCTCCATTCAGCTATTAGGAGAGAGGGTGAGGGGGCTTGAGGGTGGGGAATATCCTTTGAGTGGTGGGTGTAATGCCACATCCTGTTTGTCTCTTTAAAAGTGAGCTTCGACTGAACGATACCGCAGAAGGTTGGTTTTTCTTTTTTCTTTTTTTTGTCATTTATCACACGGAACCTTCAGAGAAAAAGACAAATGCTACTTCAAAACACATTTGCATGACTCAGAGCTATGTCCAAAAAAAAAAAAAAAGAATTGTCCATTGTCATCACGGCCACCCACTGAGATGCCAGAGGTACTAATTGACAGTTTGGACACATGCTGTACAATTTAATATCCCTTTACAGACTATGTAAGGGAAAGAAGAGCTATGATCTTTTAACCCAGAATATTTTCAATATTTTAAGGCTCATTTCATGGGCATGCTTCAAGAAAAAAATGTTAAGAGTGCACCTCTCACTGGCTGTCAGTAAACCAGATTTTCTTTCGATCTGATTTGGTCCTTGTTTCCTAACTAAAAAACAGCCAACAGCTCATTTGGGAAATATCTCAAATCAAATGTATCTGCATGCAGTTAACCTGTTAGGAAAAAAATGTGGAGACCATAAATGCGATTACTACGGTGTCCTGGGTGTTTTCGGTATCCTGTAAACCTTCACAAAAGCAACCGGGCAGATGGCAAAGTTATTGATCCGGAAGGAAGAAGACAAATTTGAGATATTGCCGTTGATCAGTTAAATTATCATATTCTTAGATTCTCTCTTGCAGCATGTTACACTGGTTACAAAAATTACATCAAGTTGACTTGTAAATAGTCGACTCTAATACATTATTTCCTCTTCTTCCGTCACCCCTTGCTTGACTTTGGATCAAAAGTCAGACTTTCCCCTCAGAGCACATCTGAAGACAGATACAGTCACATTCATCACACAGTCAACCATGGAGCCTGCATAGAAGAAATTATTCTTATAAATAATCCAGTGGTTAGCGCATCGACCTCACAGTGCAGAGGTCATGAGTTCGATCTCAGCTCCGGCCTTCCTGTGTGGAGTTTGTTCTCTCCGGGTACTCCGATTTCCTCCCACATTACAAAAACATCCATGGCAGGTTAATGGAACACTCTAAATCAGGGGTCCCCAATCCCTGGGCCGCGGACCGCTACCGGTCCGTGGGTCATTTGGTACCGGGCCGCACAGAAAGAATAAATAACTGACATGACTTCAGTTTTATTCATTTCGGAATGTGAAAGATGTTTTATTTAAAAAAAATTACTAGATTCTCCGTTACATCCGTCTACAGTATGTCACTCTTCACGCAGGTAAAGGCGCACTTCTCGGTCACGCGATAGGTTACCGCTGAAATGAAACCCGGGAGCTAGCAAAATGAGTTAAAAAAAAACAAACATCTTTGGAAAGTTGATTTGGGAAGGGGAATAGGCCCAGCCAGGAGACAGAAGAGATGCCAACGACTTCCAAGAAAACAAAGGCTACATTTAATGGACAATATCTGGAGTCCTACTTAAAATACGGATTTAACTTTAAACGTTACCATCGCGATCAGAGAGTGTTGCGGCCAGATAAGACGGTCCTTTTGTCATGATTCATGTTTATTATGATGTTTCGAAAATACCATAGTTTTCATGCAGGTCATATTATATTATTTTGTTGTTATTTATCTGTCACACAGGCCGGTCCCTGAAAATATTGCCTGACATTAAATCGGTCAGTGGGGCAAAAAAGGTTGGGGACTGCTGCTCTGAATTGTCCCAAGGTGCGAATGTGGCCGTCGATGGTTGTTGGTCTCTGTGTGCCCTGCTACTGGCTGGCAACCGGTTCAGACGGTGTCCCCCTGCTTCTGCCCGAAGATGGCTGGGATAGGCTCCAGCACATCCCGCGGCCCTTGTGAGGTTAAAGCCGAACGGAAAATTAATGAATAATGTTATTTATTAATTTATTATTATTATTTGGGACAGTTAATCACCCTTTTAACGGCCTAAACAAACATAAAAACTCACCAAACCTTGCACACATATCGGGCCTAATTATTACAAAATGGCTCTGTAGTGGCCCCGGCAGTGGATAAACAAAATCCAATCCTAGGCTAGTGAAAAATGAGAGGCATGGGTAGCACCCCAAGATGTACAAAAAAGTCCACTATTTTGAGTGTCGAATTTTGGCCCATTTTTGCCCATTTACAAGGGTAATTCTTTTGGTCCCTTGTCATAGAAGCTTGCTCCAAATGACTTAAAACTTGGTTTGTACCATCTCAAGACTTGAGACAATAGCAGGTACAATAATCTTGAGTTTTCGACAATATGACAGAGGCTGCATTAAACGGTGCGTTTCATATTTCCTTTGCCACAAAAGAGAAAATGCTGAGTAACTCCCCTGTTTCTTGTACAAAAAAAAATCCCAAACTTCTTGTGTGTATTAATAGTTGCAGCCGGAAATCATCTGTATGACAATATTTTGTTATTCATCTATTGCCATTTCGTAGCAAGAAGAAATGTCTTTTTTTTTTTTACATTTAAATTGTATTTTTTTAAATAAATCTTTAACTGTATTGCTATCCTGCACACTCTCCTCATGTTACAGAGTCCCACCACCAGATAAAAACAACACATAAATTGCAAGCAGAAAGCAGCTAGAACAAGTATAGTCAACCCCCACACATGGATTGTCACTCAGTAGCATCAACGGGAAATGTATTGCAGGTTCACATAATGAGAGAAAAGACCATGAAGGATTGCTCCCGTCTCCCATAATTCACAACCCTTTCATTTAATGGCTGTTGGCATAAGAGCTTCTGAAAAGATCTTTAAATGGTTACATTTAATTCCTTGGCTCCAGACGGACTCCAAAACCGTCAATCCCGTTTGTAAAACAGTGTCGACAAAGACAATGGAAACAAGGCAATGTATAGGCAGACAAGCAACTAGCCTTAAAGCAGAGGTACAGAAAGAAAGAAATCTTTCATTTCAGACATCTCCAGTTTCTAAGACGACCCAAGGTGACCTCATGAAACTCATCACACTCGGAGGAGGAGGCTCCATTTATTGGATCCTATTATTGAGGACAGATATTTCTGAACCTTCCTAGTCAGAACAACTGACTTGTTAGGACTGACCGTGGAATATGAAATTTACAGAATAAAAGCAATGCGCAGAATAGCACCATCACCATTCAAGCAATGTCTCAATAAAGGAAGCCGAGGCAATGCCACTCAGTCTCAGAAAGAGAACTTGCAGGGGCCCCAAGTCCCCTGTTGACAAGGGCGAGCCAGTAAATATGATTAAAGTGCTAACACTTTAAGAAATATATCCAGCTTTATTGGACAGCAAGAACACAAATTTACAAATGCTGCAATGCTCTCCCATATTTCTTTTATTGTAGCATATGCTGAACCATATTTCTGCCACATCACTGCCAATTTCCATTTGCAAGCCTTGGAGCAGCTAATGAATTCTCCAGGTTGCATGATTAATGTGCAAGGGCACTCCAAAATACTGCTATGGAAACCCATAATGGAAATTGCATGATCAAATTATGGAATTTTAAAAATGATGTTGTTGCCATAAGGCAATTGTTGACAAAGATACATAAAGTGGACTGATCGCTACAGTAAAGCAAAGCCTTTGATGCTTGACTCCCAAGCTGTACGCTTTTCAAAAACAATGGAAACTGTTTGTTTGCAATAGATGAAACAATCAAATCGCCTGCTCTGCCCTGTTTTTTTAGTTTTTTTTTTTGATCAGAGGGTCATTGCAGAAATGTTTACTTATATGTGCCCCCAAAATTGACAAGGCATCCATTCAGCTGCATGACAATGTGCTGCATGAAGCTATCAACATTACTCTCTTGAAGATTGGAGTGCAGTCAAAATGGAGAGGGGGTTGTGGGGGGCGAGAAACGCAAATCATTATTTGACAGGAGTGGAATATCCCTGAGTATGCTAAGAGTGTAGAGATAAACGTTCCATTCATTCATGTTGTTGTCACAGTCCTCTGATTGTAAAATTGTTTTGAAAACATGATACATCACTCTCAACACTGACAGATTGTTGTACCGTGTTCTAGACCACTGTTAGAAAAATATTTATTTGCCCTTATAAAATGTATGTCTTCTATCCTCTTCATCATAACATCGTATGGACTCTGCTGTAGTGTGAAGACAGAAAAGGTCAGCTCACACACATCTCTTTTCCTCTAATATTGTAGCATCACAATAGTTGCGTCTAGGCACAAGCTAACCGCCCGTTCCCGTTTCGCACTTCTTAGCAGCTGCTAGCTTGGTTGGATTGGAATCGGCTTTTCCTGTCACATTTTTTCCAACCACACATTTAAATTTGAGCCTTTCTCATTTTCTGTATGTGGCTTTGGTTCCAATCTTCTCAAATTCTATACAGCACTATGGAAACAAGATTCCTACAAAGCAATATCACTACATGTACAATTTCTCCTTGCGTATGTTCTTGGGAGTAGGCTTCCACAAAGTAATCACTGAGGCTGATAGGTGACCTTTTTACCTTTTCTCAAGTAGCCACAGTTGTTTTAAAACATGCAAAGGAAAGAACAAACAGTGAAGGATAAATTATAGAGTTTGCCTGAAAACATTTCCTGGTGAGGCTGCAAATCGTATCAACTAGTCATGGCAGTCAAGCCTAAGTGGAATCAATCACTCATTTCTTGCCTCACTCCATCACTTCATTCTCTCAATGTGAACCATCCATCCATCCATTTTCCGAACCGCTTGATCCTCACTAGGGTCGTGGGGGGTGGTGGAGCCTATCCCAGCCATCTCCGGGCAGTAGGCGGGGGACACCCTGAATCAGTTGCCAGCCAATCGCAGGGCACACAGAGACGAACAACCATCCACGCCCACACTCACACCTAGGGACAATTTAGAGCGTCCAATCAGCCTGCCATGCATGTTTTTGGAATGTGGGAGGAAACCGGAGCACCCGGAGAAAACCCACGCAGGCCCGGGGAGAACATGCAAACTCCACACAGGGAGGCCGGAGCTGGAATCGAACCCGGTACCTCTGCACTGTGAAGCCGACGTGCTAACCACTGGACTACCGGGCCGCCCACTCAATGTGAACCAAACACTCCAAAATAAATATAGAAATAAATCAAGCAATGTGTTTTTGGTAGATAAGCTCTCCTTCTTTCCTTCTTGCCACTACATTAACAAATGAAATTTTCAATAGTGTGTGGAAGAACCATACACAACCACAACAGTCCAGCATCTCTTGCTGGGCACAAACTGCTGCGGGATGGCACGCCTTCCTTCAACGAGGAGTAAATGCAATGTGACGCGTTGAGCGCCACTTAGTTTTTCGTAGCTTTGTGTGGTTCAATGAAACAGGAGCGAACAAAGCAACATTTAGTGTGGACCAAAACCAGTGAGACAATACCTGATGCAAAAGTTGGTCACTTTAGCAAGCTGATGTGAATGCCACTTTGATTTGCTGCAGCTTGGATTATTTTTCACCCTCGCCTATGTTATTGATATTCCCTCAACATTCTCGAAAGCAATTATGGTAATGTAATGGTCGGTGCAACCTAATCAGATTTGAACACTGACTTTTGGTTTTGGTTTAGCACGTTTGTAGTTAGCACCAGCATGTCTCTTCACCACTTGAGCGAGAATCATGTGCTTGAATTGTTGCTTAAAGGTGCACTCGGCTATTTGCTAGTCTGTGTAGCCTGCTAGATTGTCTACACTCGATATTTTCAATTTTGTGTTTATTTTGCTGCTTCATTTGCCTTTCGTGCACTAGAACACGAACCGCACCAGGTTGGATGTTGTAACAAAGCCATCAACTGATTGGATTTTGAGTCTAAACTTTACATAGTTAATTTGGAATCAGGGTAGAAACTGGAGAACCTGTACCTGGAGCGGCACATTTCAAAGTGGCGGCATGATGCTGCTCAATACGCATCCTAAAGAGTCCAGGGCTAGTTTATTTGCCATTAGGCATGTTCCAGCTAGACAGGGTTTTATGTATTTCCAATTTCAGGCTAGATTTATTATGCCATTAGGAGGGTTACGATAACTCGTTTAATATAATGGAGTTCCTAAGTCGCGTCAGGGAATGAATGTACTGTATGGCTAGTACCATGCATAATACACGTATGGTGTCACAGCTTCTTTTGTTCTTGCTTGCTCCTGTGATGAACCCAGTGAAAACTATACTGTATATCAAAAAATGTATTTGTGTGGCCCGATACTATTTAGAAATCTGCTGAGTACTCACCAATTACTGTATGTAAGTATAAGGGTACTGAAATATATACGTAAGTCGGAGATGTGCTTTTATTTATTCATGAGTAACTGACAAATGCCTTTTTTCTCACTTGACCCCGGAAATGTCGGTGAACTTCCCTTTAGACATATCTGAATATTTTACTTTTCAGATCACACCAGAAATCGCATTCAACTGTTAAATTGTAATAGGAGACCGATTCAAATTCCATCAGTTAACCCAATCCCGAGAGGTGAAAATTTCAATTTGCTCATCACTTAAGTTATACGATCCTCTACAGAAAAAATGCATTCAGTCAATAAAATAAAATTTACTTTGTTACATATATAATTTATAAATTAAAATGTTCATGCACAACCTGATCCCAATTACGTTCCTTGGAGATTTTGCATTGGATTAGACACATGATACAAAAAAAGTCAATGATTTACACTTCAGCCTCAAGTAATGAAGAATTAATTGTTCTTTCAAAATGTTTATTCAACGGCATAGCACAAGCCAACAGTATAACCGTGTGAGTACGTCCTGCATTTTTGCAACATTTTTGCGAGGTGGTGGGTAAGGACCCTGAAAGGTAGGGAGGCAGGAGGAGTAGAGTGTACTGAGCAAGATGTATTTAACGAAATTACAACCAGGAGTACACTCAAAAAAATAATAATAAAAACCTAACTGAAATATACAAACAAAGTCCATAAAACCACAGGAAACCAAACCTATGCCAGAATCAAAACATGACAGGGGGACGCACGCACACACGCAATGATCCAACCAAGACTGACAGAACCCAGGGAACTAAATACAAGCAAAGTGATGAGACAACGAGAAACACCTGCACAAGACACGAAGGGTGGAGGGAGCTGATTGGTTAAACACAAGGGACATGGATGACGAGAACAGGTTGAGACAAAAAGGGCACCAAATGGAACAAAACTAAATGTGATGTAAACAAAAACATAACAAACATGATATTCGGTGAAAATAAAATATTTAAAAGCAAGACGGTTTTAAACAAATATGTGTTTTTTTTCATGTTTATTGTTACTAACAGTCACATGAAAATAAAATATTTTCTCCACGTCAAACTTACATGTGTTCCCTTGATTGTCAAGCTCAAGCCAAATAATGTTCTTACTGGCACCAACTTAAATACATCCTTCTTATTTACAAGACAGGCATTACGAATGAGTATTCTCTTCCTTTATCGCACAGGTGTCAAAGTGAAGGCCCGAGGGCCAGATCCGGCCCACCACATCATTTTATGTGGCCCATGAAGGCAAATCACGTGTGTCAACTTCCATGATCCGTGCTAAAATCTTGACACTTTGCCTTGAGATACTCTGTTTGTACTCACTTGAACACGAAATGAAGAAACAACCAAAAAAATAGCAGACTGATTTCAAAACTAGTAATCCAATTTGTTGTGTACAAGTAATAATACAGTGAGATGATCAAACATTTATTCGGTTTCCCAGTCGTAACGGCCCTCCCAGGGAAGACGTAACTCCAAAGTGGCCCGTGACAAAAATCAGTTTGACACCCCTGCTTTATGGTATCACCCTTGATGGTATGTCCCCAATCCAGGCACTCATATCATTACTTTTAAAAACCTCACGGAATCCACTTTGCTCGCTTCTATCAAATGTTGTGTGTAATTCAATTCATTTTCTCTTCCCTTGCTCTAAGTAACTGAGCTTCCAACGAACCACCCTGGCACTCCAGCCATCACCCCACCCCCTGCAGAAAAAGGGCATGCCCGGTATTGTTTGTAGCTGGTGGAAAATAAAATAATTTTTGTGTGTGAAACTCTCACTTTCTCCCTCAGAGATGTTTGTTATACGAGACATTTGTTAAACACCTAATCGAGGTGTCAAAAATAAATAAATAGAAGAGGAAACGCAAAACGCGACTCAAGAAGTATCATCAATATCCCAGGGACATGAACACTACTTTTACTTGAATAGCTGCATCTCACTTGTAGTTTATGTGAGGAGAGCACACATCCACGAATAAGCATTTTTGGAAGCTAATTTGAAGAATTTGTTTGAGCATGTATCAGCTGAAGTTACCCACTGCGATATTCATTTGTTAAAAACAAGAAAACACATTTTAAACACGTTAAAGGGGACATATGGTAAGTTGACTTTTGTAATACTTGAAAACAAATAGTTTGGTCTCCAGAGTGCTCGGCCATCCATCAAATGTGAAACTTTACGTAGTTGCCTATTTCTGGATATGTTAATGTGTGTACAGCAGGGCTAATTAACATGACATCATTCCTTAGAGTGAGTTCCTCAGCCAATGACATAATCACATCGACTTGCCAAGTTCAAGACAGAAAAAAACACTTTGAACCCACAGCCAAACTATGACCGCAAAGCCAACAGGAAAAAAGGGCTGCAGTGTTACACACAGATTATAATTAGCTGACAGTGTTACCAGTATTAGTTTTTGATAATAATAATGTTAGAGTGATGCTTAGCTACGGTGTCAATGTGTTAGTGAAGGTACGTTTTTGTGTTAAGCACCACACCGCGACAATAACTGACATGTACAATTCTGCGGCTTTGTGATGAAATGCTGCCACCAGAATATGAACATGAATGTGCTATTAGAACATTCCAGTGTCACACGTTGCCTTCCCAACGTCCTCACTTTAGAACTGAACTTTCTAGGTCACAAATGATGTGTGGCGCAAGTGTGTAATCATGCGACATAAGAAAAAGAACTTAGGATGATTGTTTTTCTTTTGATTGTATTATATTTATGGCCAAGAGGTAATTGTAATTTTGGCATGGGTTGGTGATGGACTACAGCACATTCAGACTAGAGTACAAGTTAATTACATTCACCACCATGGGGAAAGAACTCCATCATAAACCGAGATGGCTTCTTGGTGAACAATTTCATCAGATAAACTGTGTTCCAGTTATTGTATTGACATCACAAATGTGCGCAATCAAGGACCAACTGTGAAGCGGGTTTGGTTTTCACGTTACAGAAAGGTAACCTCATATGAATGTATTGATTAATATTATGAGACTGAATTTAAATGTACCATTCATACTCATTGACTGGCAACTAGTTCAGGGTGTACCCCGCCTACAGCCCGAAGACAGCTGAGATGGGTTCCAGCACGCCCACGACCTTTGTGAGGATAAGGGAATTAGAAAATGGAGGGGTGGATGAACTCATACTCTTTGAGGTCTTTTATCAGCAAGAAATGTGAGCAGTTGCTGATGTTGCCCTCACTTGCTAAAGTTAATTCCGAACCTGGCTTCTAATATGCAGATATATGGTACAGTATGTGTCTAAATCACATCAAGGACAGTCTATGAGGTCTCGTGGGAATAACACAAGACAAGTTGGGCCATCTGGAGGTAAAGCAAGAGGAGGACGAGTGAGGGAGAGAATTCAAAATCAAATGACAGATGTGGCTTTATTACAGGTTTTATGCCCTTCTGGTACACCACTCACTGAGAAAGTCTGAAGTAGAGGACCCATAGGCACCTGAATTATTGAAATATGAGTGCAAGATTTGATTTGCATTCTTTGTTTCGTAGAAGGTAGACTTATGCTAACACACTGTGTCCAGCATCATGTTCTAGTCCTGTGCTGATATACTGAAACAACTGCAGTGATAAGAGTCGTCTGGTTCACTTAAACTCACCCGCTGGCCAGAGTTTGGACTGGCATGATGAAATGCGAAGAAAATCCGACATGCGGCCTGACTCTTTCTGTCAAAGTAGAGATAAAAAGATAGCTGAACCGAAAGGAATGACTGACGAGTGACAATTTTGATCGTTGTGAAATTGACAGTAAAGCTCATGTAAGCTAATGAATCTTTTAATATTGAACGTCTAATGGCCCATGTCAAGGGTCTGTTTTGTGAAAACCTCTCATACCTGAGGCCCAATCTATAAATTAAATGTCATTGTAAGGTTATTTTATATTAATTATTATCATTTTATGTTTCAGCATCATATTATTTCAGAACACCTAAATTATATTCTGTTGTGTAATAATTGCTTAGATGTGTTTTTATGTTGATAGCATCTGATTGGCTGAAGAAAAGTAAAGCATGAAGTGATTTTAGTTGCAAAGAGTGTGTTCTCGATCGTGCTGCGGTGCAGACGTCCTTTTTTCTCATTTCAATAAAGCTGCGTTCAAACAGAATCCATCTCTCCTTTTGCTGTTCGTAAAGTAGAGCCATCCATTCAAAAACATCCAACCCCTCACCTTACATCATTGTTATTTTGAAAGTTCAGGCACAATTTATATATCCACTCATCCCTCAACTTGTTTAATTTATGTTTAAAAAATTACACAGCTTTGATGTTAATTTGGAGGAGTCACCTGTGGGAACCTAACTTTACATAGTTTGTTGTTCTCTGTAGTGCTCTTTAATTCACTGTTGATGAAAAACTCTGAACCAACACTAAATAATCATTCAGAATAGAGGAAGATCGGAATACCAGGAAAGGACAGCTGAGAGATATGGTCATATCGAAAAACCCTTCTCAAATAGTACGGTGCCCCCGCCCCACGGCGAATGCGTGTGACACACAACAATAAAGTGTAATTGCACCATGACTACAAGTACGTGCCAGTGGCACTGTCATTGTCGGAGAGTCACCAGGGAGTATTCGCTCCAAGGTGTAATGTATTTTTTTGTTGTTTTTTTTGCACTGAGCATGGACACCCACTGCACAAGAACTGGAGATATGATGAAGTGCAGTGAGCAAAACTCTTAAGAGACTCTACGGAATAAAATATCAAACAGGAGTCAAAAGAAAGGTCAAGAGAGACTAAAAAAAAAAAAAAAAAACAGTTTTAAAAGTCTAAAAGTTATTCTTTGTTGTAGGGATGAACGAACAATTTCTCGAAACTCAATGGTGATTTTGACCTCTTGGGCTTTAAAACATTTTGATAAAAATAAATAAATGAATAAACAATTAATGTGCAGAACAAGTTCTTGACATTGTGAAAGAACCCCGAATGCACCATGTTGCTTACGTAGCAAGCGAGTCGCGTGTCTCGAGCATCCCTAAGCAGCATCTTTGAAGCTGCTAAATGACTCCCCAATTGGTGTTTACTGTTAACGCAACAAAGGAATTGCACGCATTGACCGAATGGCACCAACAAAGTTCAACTTTAAATCATAGTTTAAGTTTAAATTCTGTTGCCCTTAGTTTAATATAAAATTGATTAATTTTAAACATCGAATTAAACCATAGTTTATTTTTCACTCTAAACCAAGTTTAAATGTTTAAATTCTGTTGCACCAGAGAATTCATCTCCAGTTCAACCTGTGATCAAGAATTAATTGTAAAATGAAAGTTGGGATGGTGTAACTTCATCAATCAGGGCTTTTTTTTTTTTTTTTAGGTGTTAAGAGCAAATATATTTAAAAGGGTTATTAAATGGGTAATAAACAGTTTTGGAGCTGAACAGGAAAGACTGGATCAACAGAAATGTTGCTTTACCACTGATGGTTTTGTTTAGAATTTAGGTGATTTGAATCACTTGAGACTTTTTTTACTTTTTTTTTTCTCAATTGAAGTGTATTCACAAAAAGCCTCCTTTGTGTAGCTTTCGTGCACTTTACGCACCAACAAATCTTATTAAAAGTTTAGTTCATGAGCTGAAGAAAGCACTACGGATTAACCGGATCTTTGTTTGGGTTTGTGTTCTCCGATATTTCCTGATACTTTCTCAGAAATAGTCCACAGACATGCTGCAAGAGAGAGATAGTCTCTACACTTGTCGTGTATATCCTTAGCAACAGATTTATCCTCTCGGCTTTGCAGGTGGTTTGAAAAATGGGTGCTCGTTTATATTCACAAAGTTTTTTTTCATTCTATGGCTTCTTTCATACAACATAAAGCCACATCTTTTTGACATAACTTAATTGGGTATAACCATTCCCCATTTCCATTGTTGTCTCAAACAACTTTTTTAAACCAAGAACCACTGAAAAAAAATCCTTGCCTTTCATGACCAAAATTAAATATGTTGTTGCATAGTAAACCAAAATCTTCATCAAAATGAGACAGAGACAAAAAAAGTTATATGATTACTACACTATATATAGTTTGAACATTAACTCTGCAATTAAGTATTTAAGGAAACAAAACATCCATTCATGAAGTTAAATACAACTGAACGGTACATTATGCATGTATTGCATTGGATTAAGCTTCCCTTGTGTTAGCTATCTGTGACCATCCCTGACATTAGTGGGCAGGATTTGACCTGTGTCTTAAATGATCCATAAAATATTCCCAAAACGGTTAGCATCCAATGTGCTTCTTACCTCTGTGTTTCCTTATTAGGCTTCATTTTCCACAACAAGATAATAATGTGCCCTGGGTCTTTTCAAAAGAGACCCCTTATAAAAATAAAATAATAATTTGAAGCACCCTCAGAAACGTTGCTATTTTTTTAAAAATCATTCAAGTATGGCAGTTTAGATTACTATCAGTTTATTGTTGTGGCCGTAGCTTGCAATAGAGTACAAATAGTGTCCCGTATTAAACTACATTACCGACATATTACACGCCCTTCTGTATTCAATGTGGAAGTGCAATCTGAAGTCATTGTCACGTCTTGTCCTATTTAGATTTTATCACCTGAAATGTGTGGATGTCAATACATTCTGGCACAACGGGGGAGGGAGAGTCTCATCATTCTTTTGAAAGTTGAATGAAGCAAGCTTAGTCACATATCCTGTGTTGCTCAGCCTCATGGGTGAACAATGGGTAAACAATCGTTCGTGGCATACAGCTTTAATGATCTTGCTTGCAGACAGGGCATTTGAGTTTGTTTCACAGACAGTATGCAGGAGAAACCCGTATGTGCTGTTCTGACTCGACAAATGACCTTTGTGTATGAACAAAATGTCTATTGTCATATTGATGCCTCTTCAATTAGCCGCTATTTCGCCCACATTGTGACTCTGATTACCGCTGCATGTTACCCAAGCAGTCCTCTTCATTTGCAGGTCAGCTCAGAAAATGTCAGCTGAGCCAAATATGTTGAATTCAAAGTAAATCATGCTACATGAGCGAGGCAAGCATCCTTTGGATTTAGCAAACCAAAGTGACAGTTCTTAATTACATAACAAAATGGTCCAAAATGGGGGTTATTAAATAGAATTGGAAGCGCATAATGAAGATTTAAGTTGTGTCAAAGTGTCTCATATGCTTCAGGGAGTGGATGGCGCCTCAATTGCAATTGAAGGGTTTGGCCAGTGTTGGCTTGGGGCACTTCCAGATGTCATCGTTCTGAATTAACTGCATTATATAGCACGGTTCCACCTTCAAGGTAGTGAAGGCCTCTTTTACAATGTAGCCTCATTCATCCAATTCCCACAATGATGATGGAGGATGCTGCCAGGGAAGGAAACTAAACAGATCATTCATACATGATGACACTTTGGTGGAAAGAAAACGCTATTTCCTGCGTATATCGCTTAGTTTTTGTGATGCTGACACAAGCTATAAAGTTGGCTAAATAAGATTTTTTATGAATAAAAGTGTGAAGTCATTAGCTAACTATTTCACCTCTAGGGAGATGGCCATGGTTGTGTGTGCCACTTTGTCATCCACATTTTCCTGTGTCCACTGCAGACCTTTGAAAAAAGTGTCCACTGTCTACAGCACAGGTCTCAAACTCAAGGCTCGGGGGCCAGATCCGGCCCCCATGTCATTTTATGTGGCTTTTCATGTCTGCCAACTTCTATAATCCTTGCTAAAATATTGACCAAAATGCCATCTTGTCACGTGTAATAAATAACTTTGAGATTTTGCAAGAATTGTGTGGCCCAGTTTACACCCACTTAACAATAACTGAGCAAAGAACAAGTAAACAGTCGACATGAGTGATTTCAAAAGTACTAATCCATAGATGTGTTGTGTACAGCAATAATATGATGCAATTCTTAGCCATTTATTCGATTTCACTGTCGTTAACGGCCCTCTGAGGGAAGACTTATCTCCAAAGTGGCCCGCGACAAAAATGAATTTGACACCCCTGGCCGACAGTAAACTGCTTAGACCAGGCATTTCCAGCTCCGGGCCTGGAAGGCCACCGTCCTGCCTGTTTTCCATCTCTCTTGGCTGCAACACACCTGATTCAGATGATCAGTTCATCAGCCAGCTCTGAAGCAGCATTAGAACATTCCTGAGTATTTGAATCAGGTGTGTTGCTCCTGGGAGAGCTGGAAAACAAGCAGGACAGCGGCTCTTGAGGACCGACTTTGGACACCCCTGGCTTTAACTAAATATGAAAAAAAAAAAAAGGAACACACCCTCAAAATCTACTTTTCAAGTTTTAGTGCTCATATACACAATCATACTTATTCTTTTACTGCCGCTATTTAACAATGTTTTCTGGCGACTCTCTGGTTTATCTGCAAGAAATGCATTCCTTAATGCAGCAGCTCCTCCCGTCCAGTTACAGTCAGTGTAGCTGCCTGGTCTCGGCGTGACCGAACACCCTTGTCGAATTCGAGGGCTGAAAAATATTTCCCGTAAAGGACAGCTACATGGTTAGAAACAAAAATGACTTAAAAGTAACTGTAAGGTTCTAAAACTGCAGAGTTTATCCATTTTTCTTTCCAATGTCAACACCCGCCGGTCCTCGCATCCAAATTCATAATTGTTGGCTGTTGGACAACTTTCGCTTCGAGAAATCACCCCTAATCTAAAAAGAAACATTTTAATTTGTTTTGGTCCAAATAAAATACATTTTTGCTTTGCTTTAAATTGACATTGAATTGAATTGAATACAACTTTATTGTCAAATAGGCTGTATGTGTGCGTAACATACAGCACAGATGAAATTTCTTCCCTCTCAAATCAAAGTGTCCCAGTTAACATGAGTTAAATAATATATATGCGAGAGTTAACTTGAAACAAACAAACTAATATTTTGAAACAAATGGAATGAAGGTGGTTTGAGGCCGGTGTTTTTTTTAAAAACATAGTAGTCTTGTCGAATCCACAATGATTAAATGACATAAATGAGGACATCGACTTCTGTAGTGTTCCTTCTCTTTTGAGGGGTTAGATAATTGTTTTACTTCCTACAAAAATTGAGGTAGCAAAAGTAAACCACCAAACCAAAACAGTAAAACAATGTAGAGAATACAGAAAAGGGAAATTGAAATGTGTAAATAGTTCTGCCCAATTCTTCGTCTTTTCTAAAATCACAATTTTCTCCAACGCAATCTGTTCTTCAAATGTGTTTGTCTTTGACTTTAACATGGTGAAATTGTGAAAAAGTAAAACACTCTTGGTAGAATGGGCAGCGTGGAGACTGCACGTACGACAAAAACAAAAAATGCCTCAGCCTGGGGGGGCTTATTATAGCGGCCCTGTCTGATGATTGCAAAAGGCAGACAGTACAAGGCTAATGGAGGCATTCAGGTCAAACTGACCTTGATTTAGGCAAGTACGGTAAACAAACACTTTGTTGATCCATCCTGAAAAAAAAAAAGAAAGAAAGCTCATTTCAGTGGTCCTGATACTTTCTCCCAGATGCTGTCGAAGGGTGCAAACAGCATAGATGGCTAAACTATACTTACAGCTCAATTTGAATAAAAAATCTCTGTTGTATTACTGAAAACGCGGCGCAGTAGTGAGCAGCGAGAGATCATCATACGTTCCATGAGAAATAATCCAATTTTCTATTATTTATTCATTGCAACAATGAGACGGGAAGATTTTTGTCATGGAGTAAAATAAGTGTCTTTGCTCAATAAACACTGAGACGATGCAAAGATTTTCTTTTTAACCGGCATATCAATGCATCCTAAATTAACATAGTAATTATGGCATGTTCAGGAACAACATTCATTTCCAGTCTACACAGCATTTGCACTGCCTTGAATGAACTATGGCAAATTATGAGAAAATATATGTCCCAATCACAAAAAGCGCTCATTTCAAAATGAAGTCTTCCTACTCCCTTGAACATAATAACTGTGTTGAATGAAGATTGATTTCTTTCTTTTTACTTTTTTTATCTACCTTATTTTCTGTCAAATTATTACTGTATATATGTTTTATGTTCAATAAACAAACAAACAAGTGAATTGAGAATGGTTTAATGGTCTTCAACCGCTGTGACTAAGAATGAATATGTGCAGTACACATTGTTATAGTAGACAATAATACAGTTACCTCATTGAATATGATCCTTAATTACATTGACCCTCAGTCAATTGAGACCATGAACCAAGACCTGGATATTATTCGGAGAATATGAGAGCAGTGCCATTAAATGGGAACCACAGAGAAAATTGCACTTTACTTAATGAATGTTTTTTATGAGATGACAAAGCTGGCTTGACAACAACATACTCCATTACACAACTCTACAGACAGTACAATGGCACCTCAAAGTTTGACTAAAATGTACGGGAAATTCATGACCACACAGGAAGGGGCTTATTTTCACAGACAGGCAAATGTGCATAAAAACCGCCACATCTTCATTTCCGTGCCGGGGCAATTCTTTTTGACCGTGTTTGGGAATTTGGCAGACCGCGTTGCGGCGGCTGGGCCTTCTGGTGAACCTAGGTTGTTTTCTATAACACGCCCCTGCGCACCTGATAATTTAGTGTAGGCTAGACTTAAAACGAGATGAAAGACGGTCTAAGTTGTGGCGCAGGTGTTGTAATGCGATTTTGGGGATTTGATCCAAACGCAGGCAGACACATTTGCTCTCCACGGATATGTGAGGTGTATGTTAGCGTATTTCATTCTAAATACAACATCAGGATGCTTCCAACACTCCTAATCATTGGACGAATCAGTTCACTGAATGCATTATAATTACTTATTATCTTTAATATAGCGTTGAAAGCACCCACATACCATGGCACAACTGGTGTTTGTGTGTGAGGGATTGGCACACACACAAGACACGTGAACAGGCTCTCCCAGTGTCCACTTGGTAGCACCCAAGTTTACATCATCCGCAAGTGGAGATTTTCTTGCAGTTCGTTGTAAACATGTTTTGCTTTCGCCATGTAGACTGTGCGCCTCTCCTGCATCGAATTTAAAAGGACAGAGGGGACCAGCTTTGAGTGGCCTGGAATCAAGTCGGCTGCGGAAAAGGTACATGCATGAAGATAATGTTTTTAAATTAAATTCATAATTTATTTAAGTTGAAAAATGCAAACGTGCAAAAGAGTGACTCATACTTGACACATTTTTAAGCATTGGTTGCGCCTAAATACGCTGTTATTTTAATGTGAAGCGCTGTGATTGAAAGAAATTTCGTCTGTGCTGTATGTTGCACATAGAGTACATTTGACTATAAAGTTGACTTTATTATTATTACTATTTACACAGAGCATTAAAACAGCTTGCAGCATATTTTCATTCTGCCATCTTGATGTAACTCAAGTGAAATAATTAAGCTGTTTCAATGAAGCCAACCAAACTGTCAGTCCCAGTGCTGTTTGGTACCTGGCCTCTAAAGCAGCGCTTCCCACGTTCAATGTGCTGGATCTGCATTTGGCTGCAGTGTGTCTTCAAACACAAATCAGCAATGAAAAGGCATCCATCTCATTCTAGCGCTGGCTGTGTATATTTTTCACTTGGATGAAGCCACGTGGAAGTTTAGTGAAATTGCTTGTCAAGAGAATGTACTGTTTAATTATTTGTGTTGGGGGAAGCCTTTTTCACTGTGGACTGTGGAACTGTTTAAAATGGTTTCATTGTTGGTCAAATCTCCTACAACATGCTCACTTATCTATTTATATCAATTCAATTTAAGAGTCATTTGTAGCGCCTTAATCCTGAGGATGGCGTATTTTAAATGTCGGCATAGTGTGTTTAAGTGTGTGTGAAACATAATGCTACAGACAAATTTCTCAGTGGTGAAATAATAGTCACATGCTGTTATGGAATACAGTAGACCCCCATTTGCATGTATTTTTTTCCATTTTATTTTCACCCTGTATGTATGTATTTATTAAATGTTTTATTTATTTTTGGAGGGGAGTTTCTTTTATATTTGGGGGGCGGGGAGGCAACTACTGTTTTTCAGCATTTTTGGAAAACATCACACCTGCCTTCAGATATTAAGATTGAATACGATATGAGCAGCACAGGATGAAACCACTTGTTTATTTTACCAAGTTAAATAAGCGGAATTAAAGTACCATATTTTCCACATTATAAGGCACTTCGGAGAAGAAGGCGCACCTTCAATGAATGGCCTTTTTTAAAACTGTTTTCATACATAGGCCACACCGCATTATAAGGCGGAAAACATAGAAGCAACAAGGTAGTTGCGGTTGCATTGTGCATCCACTTGATGAAGCTACACATGAAGCTATACAATACATTACAGCTTTATTTATAGAGTGCCTTCATTACTACTGCAGGTGTAACAAAGTGCTTTACAGATGATTAAAAAAAAAACATCCAAGGAATCAGAATATCGATCCGTACATAAGGTGAATCAGATTATAAGGCACACTGTCGGCCTTTGAGAAAATTTTATGCTTTTTTTATAGTGCGAAAAATACGGTATTGTAAGTAATAATTCTATTTCTAAACATTGCTTGCCTATAACTGAAACACGGAAAGAGGTGAAATATCTTAGTTGACTGTTGTATGATAAATAGTACAGGAAAAGGTGGAAAGCCAGGAGAGAACATAAAAAATGTATTCTGAGAATAATTTCATGATTTTAGAAACATCAGCAGCATATGTACAGAAAATCCATCCAGGCTGGATAGCTCGTCCTGTTTTGAGTTGTGGAGAGCTGGAGCATCTCCCAGCTAATATTAAGCCAAAGATGGATCGATCTCCAGTTAGTCATGCATTCACACAGTTATTGAGTTGAAACTAATCCCAGGCTGCCTACATTTGTGGATGGTAGTGATGTGTGACTTGATAATGAGATGTCAATACCGCCGAGACCAGATATTCATGCACTAAAATTGATTCTAAAATTAAAATATTGATACTTTTTCATATACCGTATTTTTTGGATTATACGTCGCTCCCGGTTATAAATCGCACCAGTGAAAAAATGCATAATTAAGAGGAAGGAAAAAGCATATATAAGTCGCACTGGAGTATAAGTCGCATTTTTGGGGGACATTTATTTGATAAAATCCAACACCAAAAACATAGATGTCATCTTGAAAGGCAATTTAAAATAAAGATAAAATAGAGAACAAAAGGCTGAATAAGTGTACGGTATACTAACGTTACATGACTGACATGCCTGGTAATGTCAGTAACGACGTAACATATCAAGAGTTATTCAGATAACTCTAGCATAAAGAACATGCTAACAAGTTTACCAAACTATCAGTTTCACTCCAAATCACTAAATCCAATGAAATATTCATCCTCAGTGTCACTTTTAAACAACTCCCCCAACTCGGCAGGTAGACGATGCACCGCTTCCTCTTCGAAGTCGCTTACATAAGACTTATCGTCGATTTATCAACACAGGCTGAGAGCGCCCTCTTGTGGTTTAATGTTAAAATAACATGTGAAATGACATAATCATGTGTTAATAATTTCACAAATAAGTCACTCCAGAGTATAAATCGCACCCCCGGCCAAACTATGAAAAAAACTGTGATTTATAGTCTGGAAAATACGGTACTTGTATCGTTCACATTGCAAGAACTAAACTACAGAGACCTTGGCTACTAATGATACACAGTTGGGCTAGGGTAAGAGCGTAAAGCATGCGGGTTAAAACTACGACACGTCATACAAGGCATTCATGATAAAGGGGAGTCGCTGACTGAAAAGGAGAGCGCAGTGTTGTTCCTGTAGTGCTGCAGGCAAGAACTATCCAGATACAGATTGAGAATATGTAGAGCTGTAAACCATGCTAACCACTGCAGCCTTTGGAGTTGTTCGGATTAATACATACATTCATGACATAGGTCACAAAATAAATATATGCTTCAACAAATAACTGCACAAGTTCAACTTGGAGTACAATAATAAGAGATCATTTCGCATTGGAAAAACATTTAATTTAAACAATTATTCCAGTACATACTTCTATCCATCCATCCATTTTCCGAACCGCTTGATCCTCACTAGGGTCGCGGGGGGTGCTGGAGCCTATCCCAGCCATCTCCGGGCAGTAGGCGGGGGACACCCTGAATCAGTTGCCAGCCAATCGCAGGGCACACAGAGACGAACAACCATCCACGCCCACACTCACACCTAGGGACAATTTAGAGCGACCAATCAGCCTGCCATGCATGTTTTTGGAACGTGGGAGGAAACCGGAGCACCCGGAGAAAACCCACGCAGGCCCGGGGAGAACATGCAAACTCCACACAGGGAGGCCGGAGCTGGAATCGAACCCGGTACCGCTGCACTGTGAAGCCGACGTGCTAACCACTGGACTACCGGGCCGCCCTCCTTTCATCAGATTTGGAAGTTAATTTGGTTTTGAAATGCCTAAGCGTCTTCCTTTGGCCAAAAAAACATACTCCTAGAGAATTGATAACTTAAAAAAAGAATTACATATCAAGCAAACGATGACTGCTGAACAATATTTTTCCAATTGAAAAGTTTGATGAATGAATGCATCTGAAAAATATTTGGGACCCCAAGAAAGTCTTACAAATGAAAATGAACAAAATGAACTGTGCAGCAATTTTTCTTTTTTGGTGTTTGGTCGACGCAGTCCTGCGAGTGCACCTGGATAGCAGACAAGCTTCCACATTGGATTGTGTAAGCAATCATGTTTGAGCCCATTTTTAATACATGTAACCTTCAATAACTTGGGCTCAGTCTTTTATTTGTTTATTTTGTGCTTGACAGGTTGCAATGCATGTCGCAAAAAAAACAAAACAAAACATTTGAGTGGTATGACAACAATGTATAACAACTTGTTTGTGTGTAGAGTCCTGCTATTCAATTCCAAAATAAAATCACGGCATGTTTTGAAATGTAAATGAAGCTGCATTTTATCCATATATTTAACTTGTCATGTATTGGTAACAGGTTTTTCAATGCAATTCACCTGCATATAAAACTGTGAATACAAATTCAGAAACTGCCCAAGGCAGTGAGATAGAAGGCATTCCAACAAACATCTGAGAAGCAGATGCAACAGCAGATGTTTAAATGGGTTAAACCCCTTTACAGCATCCTATTCCACGTACACAGAAACCTAGTAATCTGAAAATGAATGTTTACATGAATCTGATGTCATGTTCGCATTAGCATATATATGAAGAACTCAAAGTAAGAATTATAATAGGTCTGAAGAAGTCAAGGATATACAAATTCTATCTGTCAAAACTTTTTTTTTAACTTTACAACAGCAACTAGCAAGAGTGCCCTTGAACATACTCTGTGACTCCTTCTTTGTATCGTATAATGCCTACAACACACTAGTAAATGTCACGGGGTGAACATTACATTTTCCCCCAGGATGACAACTTTAATAATTACAACAATGTACATGACAAGTTGACATACGGTTACATTCGACATGGTTGGGAAAACCTCACATGTGGCTGAATGATTGAATTTTGACATTTTAACCAGACAGCCAGACTATTTCATATGCATGTACAGAGATTGGCGCTGGATCAGAAGTTCAGTTGCAAGGGGAAAAACGGTTCTGCACAAAAAAAGGATGTTTTAAAATGTGAGCTGGCACCTTATAAAGTGTACGTGAAATGACCAACACAGCACACACCACACACAAAGCCACTGACTGTATCTCCACAAAAAGAAATTGTGACTCTCATCTGTCAAAACACAAAGTCTTTTCTTATCTGGTAACTACATGTTTTCTTTTTGTCACTTTTATTGAGATGAATGTCTTGGGAGTCTCATTACACACGGACTCAATCTAACCAGATGCTAATCTACTCGTGTCCGACAACAGCGTAAGCTTCAAGTCGCTTCCTACCTTTTCCTGAGCAGATTGTGAGAAAAAAAAGAAAAACACTCTTAATACAATACAATACAATAAGTGAAATTGGTTGCAGATAATATTCCATGTATCTGGTCTTGACTGACTAATCGAAGGAAAATGGGCACCCTGCTTAACACACAGTGGCAATATTAGTCTAACTTTATTTACTAGGCATGCCGGGCTGGGGCCAAGTGTTTTTGTCAAAGGGGCACAATTGTTTTGCAAAAACACACACACTCACACACACACTTTTATGATTGTATTCAGTGCATTACTTTCATTGTATTTTAAAGCCCCACACCTACATGACATATTCCCATTTTTAAAGGCAACAAAGAGCATTTGAGGAGCAATACTTGCAGGGCTTTTTTGGTTCCTGTTATTGTATGAGGCATCTTCTTGCATTTTATGAATGAAAAGTGTTATATGAATGAGCTCTGATTGACTGATTGATTGATGGATGGATTGAGTGACAACATTTATTATGACGGCCAGTTCTAATAGATGCTGTTTGTTCTAATCAGGCTTCCTAGATTTTTGTTGAATAAACGTGAGCTAGAAATATACAGTCAATTCAAGGTGATGTTAATCCCTGCCCTAACCCGCTGCTCTTATAATTCATCAAGATGGCCGACGACAATTTTTGACCAGAAGTCTTACCTCTATTGTTCATAGTAACGTTTTCTTGTTTCGGAACGCATCTCGGCAAGTGACTGTAAATGTTGTGTTGGATCCACAAAACCGACTAAAGGATCTGACTAGAAAATTGAATCTGATCGATGTGCAATAGTTCCACCTTTTGCATTGGTGAAATGATGACGATTTTAATGATAATACATGAAGTGGCATGAGAGAAGTGGATGTGGGTCCCCCAAGGAAACCTCGCATCATGTTGTACATGTCATAATGTTATCAGGTTTTTGTTTTTCTTTGTTTTCTTCATGGTTTTCGTTTATGGTGTGTTGTTGTACTATAAGTACAGGAGAAATTAGGCACTGTCCCCAGCCAAACACTGCCACTATTAACACGGACATATAAATACTGTACTTCAAATTCCCATTCAAGCAAAATCTCTGATGAACCTTAGACTTCAGCTGTCGAAAAAAAAATAAACAAAACAATTGTAGTCATGAAAGAACATGCAAATTCCATCATTAGTGGAACCTTCTGTCAGGCATGATCAGAAACAGTGAGCACAGCACACATGCCGGTGGGAACATGGCAAATCAGTCACAGTCATTAAACTGTCATATTCCTTTTGACGAGAGGACAATTTGCCACTACACAGAAAAGTAATAAATGTGCTGTCTGGTTGATGATCCCCACACAAATGGACGAAGGGCTGCTTGCTGGGCATTTCAAACAATTTCTCTCCAGACAAGTCAAAATGTCTCATTTGCATTTTTCAATTGAAACACGGTTAAAAATGAATCTGGTCAGTCTTTGCTAAAAAGACTCACATTTATTTAATGCAGAGCAACCAGGCCATCATATTCAGCAAGTTCGATATTTACCAATATGCTATCTATTGACAACAAACTTAAATCGAAATAATCAATTTCAATGAATGATGATGAACATTAACAGAGCACACACACACACACACACATACACACACTCATATGCGATGTTTCACAACAATCTAAATCAATATACTGTACCAAACAAATAAAAAGCATCCACGAGGAAAAAAATATATATACCACAACTTTGTCGATAAGTCATAAAATAGCACCCATGGAGACTACAAGAAGGAAGGCTCCTTTCCCCCCCCCAAAAGGTTGCATCCATTGCCTTCCCTTCAAATGACATCCATGCAGAAGTAAATCCAAGCTCTCTGACGATTGCTGACAAGTAACCTCTCCCCTTTGCAAATGATTTGCATAATACGGGCGTGCTATTTGAATACGTCATGTGCAATATGTGCCACAGTGTGTGAAGCTCGAGGCACTTTCTCCAAAGGAGATGCATGTCCTGCAAAAAGCCGAAGCGGAGACTAAGCCATTGCACTTCAGATCTTGGCTGAGCTAGCAACATCTCCGGTTGTCTTATTCCCACTGTTACCCAGTCAAGACTGTTAACATTTGGATAAATTCTGTCGGGAGACTGAAAAGCACGGGATCTAAAGCTTGTAATAAAGTGAGACAGATAATGGCTAAAGCTCACTACTGCAGCAGTACGAATGCCTCGTTTGTCACTTTAGAGTGGGCATTCTTCTCTTAACTCGACTTGCTGGAAGCTCTTCATCGTGTTTCCATTTCTTCACTAATGCAGAAGAGAAAGAGCTGGCTTCGACCATAACCTTCCTCCACTCTCTCGGCTTGTACGTCACTGTCTATGTGTGTCAAAGTCTGGAAGGATCCAATTCTTGTTCCTTTGGGTTCTGGGCTCCCTCGTAACCTTTAAAACGAATGATCGGCTAATGTTGTCTTCAGTCTTTGTGTAGTTTTTCTTTCACAGCTACCTTTTTGATTGAATATTGAGGGCTCATTGGGTAGGCTTGTGGGCAGATTAACCGTAATGTGCTGATAAATTAATTCTGAGCTATAGATGTGGAGAGTAATGGGCTTGCTCATCGTGAAAGCATTGACTAAGGGGATAAAATAGCACATGATGGCATGCTCCCCTCATGCGAGAGCAAAAGAATCAGACATATTTTAAGCAGATTTGTTGTTGTTTCTCGTCAGTTAATAAGATGCACACAAATGTCATTTCCAGCAGCTTTTCCCCATCTGGTATCAACAAAGCTGTCATCGGCGTAACCTCTACTGTCAAACAAAGCTTTTCACCTTTTTTTCTTTTTTCTTTTTTTTCTTCTGAAAGCAACCGTGGTGACAAACTAAAATTGAGCTTCTCGGGTGAAAAATAATTACCTTGTTTATTCCAGGCTTAAAACAGACACAGTCAGAGTTTGTAGCATGAGACAGAATTCAGATGTGTGCGTGAGCAGTAAACATAATACAGTTCAGTCACATCATTAAAGAATTATGTGTCAAATATCAGATTCAGTTTCTTATAAAGTTTCAAATACCGTGGTGACAATGAATGAATAAAAATAACATTTTGTGCTCTAAGATAAGTAAATGGGCAAATCATAATGTGTCATCTGAGCCATGTTTACATTTTTGGGGGGCACGATGGACACAAATTGAGTGTCATTCCAAACCTGTATGGCTCCCACAACAATCTTCTCTGAATTTACACGAGATGTCAGTCTAACATTGTCTGCATTGAATCATTTATCCAACCTACTTCTTTGAGGGTTTACATTTTTTTATCAAAACAAAACAAGTGAAAAGCAGACAAACCTCAACTAATGAGAACAGGTCAAATGAAGATATTCAAAAAATAGCTATAAAAAACTAACCTTGTGAATATCCTTGTTTTTGATGTTGTATAAAAAGTATATAAAAATAAATAATATAATAATATAAAATACAAAAAAAAATCCAGCATGCGTGGAAAGTTAAAGTGTGGAAAGAAAATAAAATATTCGATTGAGGCTGTTTGTAACCAAACTACCACAAGATAGATAATGTTCTCACTCAATTTCATGTCACATTGTGATGCACCACCAAATTCAAACATTAAAAAAAAAAAAAGGAATGTGCCGCCCAATCCTATTTTCGAACATCAATGACTATTACTAACAGCATTGGTTTTGTTGTGGTACATGCTGCTGCATTTCATGCAGATGGTACCGTTTTGATTCATGCCGTTACTGCAGCTGGTGCCAAATAAAAATATATGGGCTTTGTACGGAAGGGCAACCGGTGTAAAAACAAATCATATGAATGACTCACTATGATGACCCCTGATGGCACAAACTGAAAGTCACAACAACTGAATATTACTCATGGTGTTTGTGTGATATATTTTTTTCCTGTTTGTCATTACAGGTGGAAAGGGCCCGTTGTCAAAAAATCTCAGAAAAAGGAAACTTTCAACGGGTCGAACTTTGAGGGAACCGGCGAAAGGGTGTTTTATCCACTGTCAGTTGTCGATTGGAAAATGCAGCTGCCTGTAAAAGGTCTGACGGACAGAAAGCCCAGAGTCAACAGAGACCCTGTCAACAGATCGGTGACTCATAGGGCAACAGCTTCAAGCTTCTCAACATAGAGCAAAACAGACTTGGGGAAGTGGGTGTGACAAGAAGTGTGAACGAGATCAGAATTGAATATATTCATTGGGAAAGAGAAGCAAAAATGAAAGATACTGTGGAATATTAGACGGTGATAAAATGCATTTTTATACGGTAAGGGGTGGGGGTGGAGGGGTGGTCCCATGATTCTCACTCTTCTCCTCATAAGACAATTATTTAAGATCACATCATTTACTTTTCCAGTTCCTTTCACCAGTAGACAACAGCAGCAATTGTAGTTTATCAGGTAACAAAGTTACACACAGTCAAACTACGCTGCTCAAAAAACAAAAACTCACGCACGAGATGTTTACCACCTTGCGAAATAAAAACCTTCTTTCTTTCTTTCCCAACCTATCGAGCTATTTTCAAAGCTTAAGCTATCGGCTTGCCAGCCCAAGCATTTTGAAAGTAAGCCTCAGTGGAGACAAAGTAAAACAACATTTGTGATTAATCCTGGAATTGCACGGCTGAGCTCCTCACTGTGGTCTTAGAGGAAAACAAAAAAAGTGTGTTAACCTGCCAAAGCAATATCCAGTTTATAAGATTATACACATTGTGAAATTTTGAAAATGTGCATTGCTTCCATGGAAATTCATTGCACCTTGATTTGATGTGAGGCCGTTAGTGGTGGGTCTTCCAATGAACGCTCAAAAGCTTACCTGAAAATGTTACAGCTTTATATGACTGGGTTTGATGACAGCTTTATTTTGATACCATGGGGAGTTGCACTTAAAAAAAATCACTTATTGTTATCTTTGTTCAAACAGTCATTATGACGTGACAGTACTTCATGCAGTGGAAAAAAAAATCAGCCATTTCTGGCAGCATCTTGTTCCTCCAGTTTGATACTTTGATAGATCTTGTTAATGGTGATTGGACATTCTCCCTCTGATGAAAGGTCTCCTGCGGATGATAACATTTACATTACTTAACATGCCGTCTACAAAGCACCATAAAAATCAACAATAAGTGTAGAAAAATCAGTTCATGACTTCACAGTTAGCAAGCCAAATATGAGACAGCGGTACACTTCTTTGGTTAATCCAGGGCATTACATCGCAGTAAGTATTCCATAGCTCTCAGTGTCAGACGATTCTAGAAGTACTGTACAAAATGCAATACAAAAAATAATGCACATGCCCAACTGTGTGGTTGACCCACTTTAACTCCAGCTCACCCAGGCTTTCAAGGAAAAATAAGTGGTAATCCAGACTACTAATTGATGTAGCCTTTGGCTGTAAACTAACAGTGCACCAAATAAATAGAATTATCCCTAGGACACTCAGTCGAGCACAGAGCTCCACCAAGGCAATTAGTGAAAGGCATTGGGTTGTGTTTGTCTCCCTGTGTGTTGTTTAGCAAGGTACGTTCCGTTTCACTGACCACATGTTCAAAATATAGTGTTGTGGAGGTATCCTTATCTCAAACTGGAATATTCCATGTACTCTGAGTCAAATGGTGAAAAGTGCAAATGAATTGCTCGATCCGCATCATCATCAAGCTCCATATGATAATGAATAAGGTCTCCCGTGCTTCTTTCCCCCCTGCTCCTCAAAGATTTGTGTAATGAGTATCAATACGAAGTAATGACCCCTTAAGTTTTTACAAATGGTGTATTGGTTTTGTGCCAGTGAAAAACATGATAAAAAAGTATTAAGATGTGATTTTTTTTTCTTTTATTGGCATCTGCGGTCTACGGTGTATATGTACTGATAAAAGTAGATTACATTGAACTTTTAAATGCATCTGTAACTCACAAGAAAAAAAAAAGATTACATTTGTTGAGCTACTTTTACAGTTTATTCAGGTATTATTTTGACCATGTGACCTGATATTGAAACAATAAAGGTAAATTATAATTTTCTTTTAAGTCTAAGATGTTCATACTTATTTCAAAAGTGACTGAAAATTAGCCCCAAAATGTAAGGATAGCCAGCTACATTTCACATATGAACAAAGCTTAGAGTGCCTTGAAAAAGTATTTCATCCAACCTTTTTCACATTTTACCACAACTACAAACTTAATTTTTTACAAACATAATCACCCAAAACGCTATAAGTTTAGGGTGATTTTCTTGCTATAAGATAAATCTCCTTCCCAGTCTCGAGTCTTGTGCAGCCTCCAACACGTTTCCTTCCAGGACTGCCCTGTATCCATCTCCCCCTCAACTCTGACCAGCTTCGTGTCCTTGCTGAAGAAAAGCATCCCCACATGATGTTGCCACTGCCAGATTCCACAGTGGGCATGCACGGTGGGTTCAGCAGTGCTAGTTTTCCACTACACATTGTGTTTTGCATTGCGGCCAAAACAAAAAGCTTTGGTCTCTTTGACCAAAGCACCTTGTACCACATGTCTGCAGTGTCCCCTATGTGAAAAAAAGATATCATGCCTTTCATTCAACAATGGTTTTCTTCTTTCCACTCTTCCAATAAAGGCCAGATTTGTGGAGTGCATTTGCGGCCGGATTCTTCCATCTGCACTGTGGATTTCTGCAGCTCCCCCTAAGTGACCATGGGTCTCTTGGCTGCTTCTCTGACCAGTGCTCTCCTCACTCACTTTGTCAGTTTAGGTCGACTGACAAGACTTGGTAGCTCTGCGCCATGCATTTTCCATCTTGGGAGGATGAATTGAACGGTGCTCCTTGAGATGCTCAACGCACGGTGCAAAAACCCCTTTTAAATATAGCCGTTGCCAAAAGTGTGTGCAATCAGTTACAGTGAATAAACACGTAATTTTGCACCTATTTGCCACTTTACTAATACATCGCATCCTAAGCAAATAGGGTGCACAATATGTTAGTGTGAACACATAATTTAGTGTCTGCGATTTGGAATCTTCATAAATCCGACACTGGGTCTTGTCCCAGATGTTCTTTTGACATCTATTGTGACTGGAGGCAGCTGGTTGTTCTCGAGACAATGTGAGATATGTATTGAAATTCCACCGGTGAATTTATTCTCTGAATATATTTTACTATCTAGTGTATGTTTTCTGGCAACGTTTAAACAGAAACATAGATTATACTTGTATTAATGTACCGGTATGTTGACAAACGCAAATACAACTCATAAGACACCACTATCGAACAGATTTTCCTGTCACATGATAGGATCAGTTTAGGGAATACCTCACAGAAACGGTTGTAAAGTCTTAAAACAGAGACAAGGCAAGGAGAGAAGTGTACTTTTATCTGCTAAGGTGTTGGTGAGAGGGGAAGTCAGCAAGCAAGCAAGCACAAATATTATGAAGTCGAATCCCATTGGCCTAATAGCTCTGACTTGGTTAGTAAAATATTCTCTCATCTCGGCAGTAAAGCGCACACCTGAGGTTTAATGTTGTATTTCTCAATTAACCGTACAGTTTGTGGCCTAGCCTGGAAGCCGTTTGTCCCACTAAGACATAGGTGTCAAACTCAGGTCCTGGAGGGCCGCTGCCCTGCATGTTTTCCAAGTCTCCCTGTTGCAACACACCTGATTCAAATGAACAGGTTCAATGTCAGGCTTGCGCAGAGCTTGCTGATGATCTGATCATTTGAATCAGGTGTGTTGGAACAGGGAGACTTGGAAAACATGCAGGGCAGCGGCCCTCCAGGACCTGAGTTTGACACCTATGCACTAAGATAAGTTTTGCAGATTCATAGTCTATTGGATTCAGTTTTTGTTCCGTAAGGTTAAAAAAAATAAAATAAAAAAAAGAGACGGCTGACAAAATAAGAATGCTGGAAAAAATAGAAAGAAAAGCGGACATGACTTGGTAATAGGAAAGCTAAAGTTATGCATGCCATGAGACCTCGTTTTTCCAACCATGACAAGCATGGTTGCACTCAACGTATTGCATTGACGGATATAACAGTAGCACAGAAGCAGCCTATTTGGCATTTGTATTCTTGTTTCAATGTGAATTATCAAAGATAAATATAAATACATAGTTTAAAGGCATTATTTCCTCCAAAATACTGTACATATATCTGCCCTGAGGTCTGCTTATCACTTTAAAATGCTGTTAAAAAAAGTGACCTGCTTATCACAGGTCACTTTAAAATGAAGAAGAAAAAACAATTTCCTCAGAATTCGGCACAAGTGGAACTGTAACAAAATCTGGATGCCAAAGAAAAAAAAGCATGACTTGGGAGCCAGCATGCTGTTTACACATCAGAGAATATAATAGCAATCCCCTGATCGAAGCTGTAATGTGGAGTGATAGGAGCACTGCAGGGATGACATCAGCGCAATCTGGACACATACTGTGTGCTTTGAGATGACACCATGACATAATACTGGAACCGCAACATCTCCATATTATACAATTTTTGATTTTCTTGCATAAAAGGTTTAACGTTTATGAACCAATAAGTAATACACCCTCCATCTATTTTCTTTATCAGTTGTCCACATGGTAAAAGGGTAGACCACGGACTCAGTGCCAGCCAATTACACGGTACACGCAATTTCCACACAGGGAGGCCGGAACTGACATTTGAACCTTAGAACAGTGGGGCAGACATCTTCGCCACGAGTCTATCCTGTTGCTCCAGGTAGTCTTTTTTGGTCTATTGACCAGCAGCGTGATACAGTGATCCCTCGCTATTTCGCGGTTCGTTTATCGCGGATTTGGTGCATCGTGGATTTTTTCAAACATATTCATAATTTTTTTATTTTCCATATACCAATATGTTGCTCTGTGTGACTCGCTGTTGTTTTGCAGCTTCTCCCGGACTGTTTGTGGACTTTTTCGGACTTAAAAAAATAATAATATATATATATTTTTTTTTTTACCTGTATATGTTAATTGGTCGCTACTTCGCGGATTTTCGTTTATCGCGGGTGGTTTTGGTCCCCATTAACTGCGATAAACGAGGGATTACTGTAATGACAAAAAATTTAGAGAGCAGAATACACTGTTATTTGATTTTATGGCAAGCGATTCTGGAGGCAGCATGGTGGGCGAGTGGTTAGCACATCTGCTTGTTGTTGAATCGCTGCTCAAGCCCTCCTGTGTGCTGTTTGCATGCTGTCCCTGCGCTTACACCAGTTTTCTCTCGGTACTTCGGCTTCCTCCCACATTCGAAAAACAGAAATGTTAGGTTAATTTAAGAGTCTAAATTGCCTAATGGTTCCAACGGGAGTGTGAATTTTCATTCCGCTATGTGTGTGCCCTTTGATTGGCTGGCAACCAGTCCAGGATGAATACTGCCTCTCTCACAAAGTCAGCTAAGACAGGCACGAGTTCACCCGTGACCCCTAATTAAAAAATAAATAAATAAAACAATATAGAAAATGGATAGATGGATGGGCATGGGAATCTCGTCACCTTCAAGTCAAGTCAAGTAACATTTATTCATATGGCCCTAAATCACAAACAGTCTCAAGGGGCTTCACATGCCCACAGCAAACACATATTAACGACACCCCCTGACCCCTGAGGGCAAGGAAAACTAAAAATAAAAAAAAACTGACTGAGAGCAAATTCTATTTTTACTGGCTGATAAGTTTTTTGCTTGATTCCAGGGCATGTGTAATCCTTTAGTGATCAATAAATCAATGTTGGGCTTCTATTATGATTCCAATATTGCTTCTGTAACCAGAAGACATTTCAATTCACACAAAGTATCACAAAGCGCTCAATTTTGTGGACACTGCACACATTCCACTCTGTTCATCTTTTATATATAAAAAAAATGTTATGCACCAACACATTTCTCCAAAGTGCCAGGTTTTTATCTTGGTGGGATTGTGCATCAACGGATGCTACATCGACATAAGTCATCACAAATGCACATAGTTAATAATGGTGGTACCAAAACAATGTTTTTGTTTATTTATTTTAGCTTACACTTAATTATAAGAGAGGAGATAACTTGACCCTTCTTTTAGACGACTGAGGGCTTATGTGGGCTCTTGGGTTGTTTATGAGGTGTGTCAGAAATGTTCCAGGCCTCTTGTCACAAATGATGTATTTCAAACCCACTGCGGGCCAGACGATCAACCAGCACATCTTCAAAAAGCTCTCAGGGTATTTCATTCATTCAGGTTGTGAGAAAAGGCAAGAGGTGTGGCAGACAACTCAAGGCTCCTCAACATAGTAAAGCAGCAGAGCATCTGACCCTTCCCGGCGAAGAAGAACATCACCACTTTGGTGCATCAAGCTACTCAACTGACTGGGCGATGGTTTGGGGGGTTTTTTTCTTTTTTTTTTTTGGGGTACCCCTCTTTCCCAATGTCAAGGGAGTCATTAAGGGGACTCATTGTGAAATTTCGAAAACATCAAGATGGCTGTGAAGAAGGAGCTGTGGAGTATCTCAGAGGAATCATTTCAGGAGTGCATGAAGGTGTCACGGAGAAGGCTTGAAAAGTTTATTAGACTCTGGGTGGATTATTTCGAACTAATAAAACTTGTAGATTGAAGTTTGGGATTTGTAGTGTACATGTCCTTCATATGTAATTGGATAAAAAAAAACATGACCCACATAATTTCGTTTTTTAAAATCTGTTAATTTTACAATTATGAGTATTTGAATCATTGACGATTACAGTATTATGCAAATGCTCATTGTTTCGTGAAAAACCAAATTTCATGATTTGGAACATATTTTCTGAGAACGGTATTGACATTTTTGGACCATCACAAATGTAGCTTTTAGTGTCTTATGAGTCCCCCCCGCATCTACAAATGGTCCTTCTCTGTCATTGAAGCTGTTTTCACCAGTAATGCGGGAGTCTTGTTGTTGTTGCAGTACAACAGAGAGAACTGTGATGTGAAGTCCCAGGTTGTGGCAGCCATCTTGCAGTCACATAACAGCAGACATCAACATAGTATGATAGTAATGACAATCGGATCTTTGCAGCACCTGCTGAATTAATAAACGTAATAAAGGGATACTGGTTCGGGGTCAAAACCAAAATAACATCCAAAAGTAGCAGCCAGGATTTGAGTCAACATTGAAAGTAGTTGTTTTAGAATACAGTAATTTCAATAATTGATCAATATACATCAATGTTTACCTTCAACTGCTCTGCATTTCATGAACTTTCATCCATCCATTATCTGAAGCTGCTTTATCGTCATGAGTGTCTTGGGTGTGCTGGAGCC